>NC_079487.1:68406708-69060540 GCF_020520425.1 Spinacia oleracea
GAAAAACCAACGACCTTAAAAAATTGCCCAAACATTCATGAACCAATTAGCCAAAGAGTTATACCGAAACACGTGTTCCGCAAACCCGAACGATCGCCACAAAAATAAGCGACACTCGGGATGGCCTGTAACGAATCCCACAAACGCTGCACAACGCGTAAAGGATGTTATTAGGCAAGCACGCAAAATCGAAGTCGCGTAAACAAAAGTAGACGCAAACAGAAAACGAGAACCAGCCAGGGACGCATTTTCAACGCCCCTGGCTGGGCGCCAGAATTTCTAACGCCCTACGCTGGGCGCTGAAGTTGCTGCTTGGCCTTCTGGTCAGGCGCAGCAACCTCGGTGCCCGCGCAAAAGGAAAATACGTAGCACAAAAAAAATGTTCGTAAAAAGAATTGCTACGAAGGCGTAAGAAAAGCACTCAATTTCAAAAGCGACTCGTAAAAAATTAATAACTCTTTGCGTCGTTGTTAGGCCTCCTACGACGACAATGCTCGGCACTAAAAACCAAAGAATGACCAAAGAATGACCAAAAGAAAAAAACTAAAAAGTGTACCAACAAAAGAAAGAGTGAAAAACCAATAGAGAGAGTCGAAGTCTAGACTAAGTAATACTTGAAACTTTGGGACCTAAACTTTAGCTTATCTTATGCATAGGACTGGTCCTGCCACTTGGTGCCGATCAGGAAATCAACGGTTAGTGCGCCTCGAAGATACATCGCCAACACCAGGTTTAGTGACTCCAAGCTCCGTCCGTCATCCCTCATTTCAAGGATCTCCGCTTCCCCAACCTCGATTCGCACCCTCAAACATGTCCATCGAAGAATTGCAAGAGCAGATGGCTCAAATGACCCAACTCATGGGCCAACTGAAAATGGAAAACGAAGCCTTAGCGGCTGCACAAGCCAAAAATGACCTCGATAACGAGAAGAGGATTGAAAAAATGGTCCTACAGCAAACCATGGGGAGCAAGTACTTCTCCCTCGATCCTGAACCTTTTCCTGGCAAACTACCAAAAAATTTTAGTTCATCTGACTTACCAAGTTTAAAGCCACGGACAATCCCCGTGATCATCTATTGAGCTTTGTGAATGCCATGAAGTTGAAAGGCGTGGACAAGTCCATGTATTTACCTGCCTTTCCTTTGTCCTTGGAACCTGTGCCGCTCAAATGGTACTATCACCAGGACCCTAAGCTCTTCCCCACTTGGGAAGACTTTGTCAATGTCTTCATCAAGCAATACTCGTCGAACATGGATTTTCAAGTCACCATGCGCGAGCTGGAAGTTCTCTTCCAAAATAAAAATGAGGGTTTCACAACCTACTTTGCTAGATGGAGGGATCAGGCAGCCCAGCTAATCAATAGGCCTCCCGAAACAGAATTGGTCCAAAAATTCATTGACAACCTGGACCCGGCCTACAGACAGCACCTTAGGTACCTGGGACTTGACACTTTCAAAAGAGTTTATGATGTGGGAATAAAGATCGAGGATGATCTCGCAAAAACAATACAAAGTAAACCCGCATATAAAAGCAATACCTACAACAGGGGCAACACATCCCAAGCCCAAGAAGTCCATGCTGTAGAGGAGACTCCCGCCCGAAGAAGCCCTGGAAGATGGGTCCGAGACCGAAAGTTTGCCCCACTCGGGTCGACTTTGGTACAAGCCTTTGAAAGGCTAACCAATCAAGGAAAGTTGAGACCTATAGGCCCCACCCGCGACCCTCCTGTCAAGAACAAATATTGGGTCGAAGGTACTTACTGCAAATTCCATCAAGGAAATGGGCATGACACCGAAAACTGCTGGAATCTAAAACATACGATCCAGGACATGATAGAGGATGAAGTGATACCTCTCCCTAACTTTGGAAAACTCAACAACAACAAGAGCCCACTCGGCTCTTGTCACATCTCTCTCGACCAACCAGAAAATGAGAACTTCGACCCTACGGTGTACATTACACCCCGAGGTGCACCACCCGCTGTGGTCCCTATGGATCGAATCGAGAGAGAAGTATGTGGTGTGTGGAATGATGATGCTGAAGATATTTACCTATCTCAAGTGTCGGGCTAGGACCTCTTTACTGAAACTTGGCCCGGGTATGCTCTCAATGACACCACCTCTCAGGAGCCCGAGGTCGACAACCTCACCCGATCCGGAAGGATATACCAACCGGATATTCGCCCACCTCCTACGGACGATATCCCAGTTAGGCAAACTCCTGAGAATGGACGGCACGCCACCGTCGCAGAACTCATTGAAAATCCTCTCTTGAAACAACTAAAAAGAACTAAAACCGAAATTACCATCTGGGATCTCATGTGTACTTCAAAGGAACATCGCGAAAAGCTTATTCGCTCACTCGACCTCATCTCAGTACATACAGATATCACACCTGACTCACTGGTTAGCCATGTCACGAGAGATGCTGGAGAAAAGGCCATAGTTTTCACTGACAAAGACTTGCCCAAAGAGGGGGGTGCTCACAATAAAGCCCTTTATCTAGTGGTTGGATGCAAAGGACAAAACATCCCCCTAGCGCTCGTAGATAACGGTTTGACGGTCAATGTTTGCCCATTGCGAACCGCCCATTGCTTGGGGATAGGAAATGATGACTTCCAAACCTCCACGCAAGGGGTACGAGCTTATGATAACTCCCGAAGGCATGTGTTGGGAAAAATCAACCTCACCATACAAACCGGGCCTGTGGCACGCACCACGGAGTTTCAAATAATTGACATCAAGCCCACTTTCAACCTCTTCTTGGGGCGACCTTGGCTCCATGACTTAGGAGGTGTGGCTTCTACCTTGCACCAAATGGTTAAACTTAACCATAACGGGGTAATACTAGAAATCCGTGCCCCTCCTCTCGACGTCAGTTGTACTATGGTTGGAACGACCGAAACTGCAGACGACCTTTACGGGTTTCAAATGGAAGAAACAATCCAGTTCATCGAAGATTATGATCCAGCATTCCTAGACCCGCATAGATCCCGAGTCATCCCTAGAATGCTGTTAGCTCAAGGTTATTTCCCTGGAACCCCATTGGGCATAAGGAAGAAGGAATGCACATTCCATCCTTTATCCAACAAATCTACTCCCTTTGGCTTAGCCTATGAACCAACGGAGGAAGATATTGCTGACCGCCTGTCTAGGCTACGCCTTAACAAGGCCAAACAAACCACCCTCCTTCCCCCATATCAAAGAACCCTTAACGGGATGTTCGTTCGGGAAGGAGAAGGACACCCATGCTGTGATTTCCCTGAACCCTTCGTTCAAGATGGCTTGCTAAAACCAGGATTTGAAATCTTCCATGACTGCCACACCTTGGATGAGGCACCCCACCTCACCAAGACTAAAACAACTGAAATATTGGACGACCAGGCTCTATGGACATTGTTTAACGAATCGAGACCTATGGAGGACGAGACTGTGACGACTACCCTAGCTTTACAAGATGAAGGTTTCGATCCAACCCGGTTAATCGCTCCTGCATCAACACTAGAAGAGATCGAGAACGGATGGGTGAAGACATATCAGTGGGTCAATGCAAAAGGAATAGAATTCAAGATGAGTACCGGTGAAGGACCAAAGTTTTACGAGACTAAACCCAAGGCTTGAGCCACATAGAGCACCGTAGTAAAAAGCGCCTAGTAGTTCTTTAGATTGGTAGAAAAATAATAAAGACTTTAGATGGTCCTAAGACCCCTTAGAATATAGGTCAAGTTTGTTTCAATGTGTTTTCCTTACTTTCCAAATTAATAAAGGCGTAATATTTCTCCTAAAATTTTATTCTAACACTAAGTAAACACCAAATGTATTTGCAAAATACAAAAATAAAGAGGCGGCCCACTCTAGGTCCAACAAACGAGGCCCACTCGGTCTTGAAATAGTGCTATGGGAACCAGTTCCCGAAACCCACAAAATAAACCGCACCATCCCATTCATATCCCCAAAAACCTAAAAAGTCAACCAGTGTTATCACAAGAGTCAATCCATGCAACCCAAAAAATCAAAGGAAATCAAAATCCAAAACGATGCAAATGTTACCAAAAAACAGTTTCATAAAACATAATTCCATCATACCCTTCACTAACAACGCGCACCTCAATCCACCCAAAAAGCCTACACAAAGATTTTCATATCTTCCACACCCTAACTCCATTTTTAAAACCGTTTCAAGTCACGGATAGAAAAAATTAATCCGGACAAAAATGCATCTCACGCTAACAGTCAAAAAAGCCTCCGAATTAGCCTCAAAATCGATTTTAAATACGAGCAAAATCAAAGCACTAAAAAAAAGGAAGAGAAAAAAAGAAGGAAAGGCAAGAACACGTGAAGCAAAGCGTCAAAATTGACCGCCCAAGTCATTTTCAGAGCCCAGGGCTGGGCGCCGAAATCTTTGACGCCCCAGCCTGGGCGTTGAAACTCTCTGCCTGCCAAAATGTTTTTTAGAAGTGCTCGTCATTTTATCCGCACATAACGGAAAAATAACGAACACTTGGGGGGTACACACGTATCCAAATAGGCTCACTAAAAAATATAGCCATACAAAAAGTAGTCGAATTTCATTTTTTTTACTCGACTTACGGCAAACAAAAAACGGCAGACGAAAATAATGATAATACTTCACTCATTTGACCGGTTGAGTTATATGCTACCACCTCAGGGCATATCTATTAAAATCTTGCATCCTAGAACTTATTCTAGCCAGAACTACGCGCGACCTGATTCTGACAAGATACGTAGGCAATCCTTACCAAGAATTCGGTCCAATCAAAAAACAAACATACATAAATTGTGCAAAAAGTGTTAGACATGTAAAAATATAAAAAGAAGGAGAAACAAAAAATGAAAATGAAAAAATAAAATACACCTTTATTGAAAAATAATAAGAAGGAAAACAAAGTGCTAAGGAATGAAAAAAACAAACACAACTGAAATAAATAAAGGGCACCTACACCCTAGCAAGAACTACACTACTCTAGTTCTTCCGGATCATCAAATAAAGTCTTGTAGAGGGCAATGTTCGCAGGATCCACCCCCACAGTCTTCTGTGCTGCCCCAATATCAATCTCCATAAGAACCGGCTCCTGGACACTAACTTCCAAAGATGCCAAGGCTTCAGAAACATTCTCAGTTATAGCCCGCTCAGCCTCAAGGGCACAGACAGTGGTGGGAGAAGGATTATTATCATCAACTAGACTAGCCACTGTTTCTACAGGCGGCTGAGCCTTCCTAACCCATACATTGTTCCGGCGACGATCTCCGCGAGAGCTTGCATTTCTTTTAACAACAGCAGGCCCCTTCATGTTAGGCATCTTTTTAGGCCTGAAACTGGAACGGGGAGGAACTTCCTTTCGCTTTCGATCAGGACGAGCTTTCACAATCTTAATACTATGGGTACGAGGTTTGGCAGAATCAGGACCCTCATACTTAACACGAATACGAGGTATCAAAAGCTCAGCCGGCTCCTCATTTCGAGCCTCGGTCCTCACAGCTTTATCATCGGAGCTCATCCACAACTTGTAGTTTTCAGAAAGACCCACAAAGCCATTTGTAGCTACGGCTCACACGGGAGACCATCATAATACTTAGACCACGCTAGAACCCGTGCTGTGAAAAGGCCGCTACCTTAGGTGGTACCGTATCAGAAAAGGGGATAGTCTGCCTTAAACCATATTGACGCATGATTCGGTAAGGGAAAATATAAATGGGACGAGATAGCCCCAACAAAGAAACATAAACCGATACATCAGAACCCCCCGTCATAGTAGTCAAACCCCACCATGGTACCACCCATTTAATAGAACAAATGCCATAAGTAAAAAAGGAGGTCCATTCGGCCTCGTCCTGGCCTTGGTGCAAGTATTTTCGGTTACCCAAGGCTATAGGGCGATAATGTTTAGGATCGGCAGGAGCTTCCAAGGGTCTAAGTCGTTCCGCGAGCCAAATCTGCAAAAAACGGGTACGATCAAAAAATAATAATAAAAGAAAACGGTTCCTGGGGCGCAGTTTCAACGCCCAGGACCAGGCGCCGAAAATTCCAGCGCCCAGCCCTGGGCGCTGAAACTCAGCCCCAAGGCATGACGAATAAAAAATGTGTACGCAAAAAAAAACGTGTATACGTGCGCAAGAAAAAATCGATTACCTGCAGTAATAGGGGGCTTCCCTTAAAATGTTCAGATTTGGCATCCTTCTTCAGCTCATCCGCACTCAGCAAAGTCTCGGCAACAACCAACGGCATAATGGAATAACAACTTTCCATCTGGCTAATCAAGGGGATCAACCTTATGTCACCGAACTCACCATTGTTATTCGACAGGAAATAATGATTCAACAAGCAAAATACAAGGGCTCGAATATTCAATTTCTGTTCGGTCATATTCTTACTAGGCCTAAAGTGGTGTTTTACAAGTTTTGCCAAATTAACTTCATCACCTACAACAACTTCAGCAAGCATGTTAGCATCTAGTCCTAGGAAAGCCCCTATGGTTGTTTTACTCTCGTCAATAGTGCCAGGAGTGGCAGGGGTAGCATTAGTAGGATAACCAAGGATCGCAGCAAATTCATCTGGCAGAGGACATATTTCGTTGCCCCGAAAGACAAAAAATGATGATCGGAATCCCAAAAGCTTAGGGCTGCGTGCAGAAAATTATAGTCAATGTTAATTTGTTGTAAGCCTAAAAGTGCCTCTAAGTGGTATTCTTTCAATAAAGCCTTTTCTGTAGGATTAAGGGCCCGTAGCCAATGCCTAACAGCCCGTTGGAGTGAGAAAGTGGGAATTGACATGACGAAAGCAAGGAGTAATTAAAACACAGCAAAGAAAGAAGGAAATTGAGAGTGATGGAAAATAAGGGACGTATCTAGCCCCTATATATAGGTGAACGCATTAAGTGACATCCTGATCCCATTCGGAAACGCGTTAAGAAATCCGAAAGTCAAAATTCGCCAGGAAAAGACTTTCAGCGCCCGAAGCTGGGCGCCGAAATATTTAACGCCCAGCCTTGGGCGCCGAAAATGCAGCCCAAGGCCCATATTTCACAAAACGCGGAGCAGGAAAAGACTTAAAACCGTGTTGCTAGACACAAGGCCCTATGAACAATTAAGATCAAGCCCAAAAGCACCTTTAAGCTCCCAAATAGCAAAAATGAATGGTAAAACTTGGTCAAAACTTAGACTTATATGTACACTTTTCAAAATAAAAAATATCAGGGTCATTCTTCGAAACACCAAAAAATTTTGTTAAGTCGTTGGTTTCTCAAAAAAAATGTTTGTCTGCCAAAGGATTAAATCGGGCCAAGCTAAACCGAATGATATTAAACTTTGTCGCCCGAAGACTGAGGTCGCACCCCATGACTTCGCCAAAGTAGCACGTCACTATGAAAGGTCGCTCGCACATACGAGCTCGACCCCAAACATGATTAAAAGACGTTATGAAGTATGCGAAAAATGACCACCAAAGCCCGAGTGCTTGGGAGGCTCGCGAAAGTATACTCCAACAGAGAGCGCGCAATCAAAATCACATTCCCGGGCTGCGCTATACGCCCCCCCATGTTTGGATGATCTCAAAGGAATAGGTTCGACCTCAGAAAAGGGTCATCATTGACATTTGTACATGGTCCTCTGATCAAAGACCAAGTAGCGGCAAAAATCGAGCCATAAAGACTAGCTCAAAACCACGAAAGCGGACGGTCGCAAGACAAAGGTCCATCTGAACACGTTGTCAGCCCACGTTCAGGTTACAACTAAATTCGAGCATCCCTCGAAAGAATTCGCTCTTGCAAGAATGGATAAAAAGAAATCCTCAAAAGGAATCACAAAGGACAAAAGAAATAGGAACTTGCCTATCTTCAGTTGGCAAGATCGCGTCACAAACCACGCGAGTTCCCAAATTGAAAAAAACGAATTCAGGGATGTCCACCCTTAGCGGACAGGGCTCGCCCACCTTCAGCGGGCGGGGTCTGCGTCACTAGCCGCGCTGGTCCTCAGTTTTCCAAAAAACAAAACTTTCAAAAATTCAAAATGAAACAGGCTCGCCATCTTCAGCCGGCGGGGTCTACGGCACAAACCACGTAGGTCCTCATTTTCCAAAAAATAAACACAAAACAAGTTTCAAAATAGATTCGTCCACTTCTATCGGACGGGGTGTCCACCCTTAGCGGACAGGCTCGCCATCTTTAGCCGGCGGGGTCTGCGTCACTAACCGCGCAGGTCCTTAGTCGTTGCAGCGATAACCTTTATCGGTTTTCCCTTTTTCCAAAAATTAAAGGATCCATTTTCCCTTTTTCCAAAAATTAAAGGATTGGTTTTCCGTTTTTCCAAAAAAGAACGATGTGATTGGTTTTCCGTTTTTCCAAAAAAGAACGATGTGATTGGTTTTCCGTTTTTCCAAAAAAGAACGATGTGCTGGATTTTCCTTCGTTTTACGTCCCATAAAAACAAGGGGGTTTTCTCGTTTAACTAGCCTTGAAAATGAGAATCTTTAAAAAAAAAAAAAAAACATTTTTACCTCGTGGTTGGGCTCGGCCAGGCCCAATTACACTTTATAGCTTTGATTTCTAAAACATCTGTAGCTACTCCCAATGACAAAGTGAGGGAGTTTCTACACTTCTTTAGATCATTCCAATGACAAAGTGAGGAAGTTTCTATACTATCCGTTGACAAATCCCAATGACACGTGAGGGATATGTCGACACTCCAAGTGATGACCCTTAAGTTAAATGTTATCCCTCGGGGGCTCGTGAGACCCTCGCAAAAACAGGTCGCTATGGCTTGTGCGACGTACTCCGTCTAATACTTTGACCATCGTCTTATTCTAAGACTCAGTAAAAGTGGGGGCTAACTGTAGACACCTACTTTTGTCCCCATTCCCGAAAGGGAAGGTTCGATGATGAAAACGTAAATCTCCACTTGACAACGCATCTCCTATAAAATAACGAATCTCATTACCCCTTTTCATTTCACCCGAAACTTGCTATTTATGGAAACCTGCTCAAAATAGTAACTGCCGTAATAGGTAGTTGCTAAAAGTGGCAAGTCATAAAAGATAGAAACCTGTCAGAATTAGGTGTTGCACTCCAACATAAATCCTAAATGAGATAGAAATTGCGAGAGAATCCTATTCCTAATATGATTCGAAAGTAAGAGTCACGTATTAATTAAAATCCTAACGAGCCTAGAGTTCGTAACGGGCCCAGACGCATCCCGTCACAAGGTTAATACGCACTAAAGGACTCAATTAAATCTCAAATACTCCGGATTCTAGGAATCCGAATCTGACTAAGAAAAACAGCCCAGACCCTATTTTCAACGCCTGGCTCTGGGCGCTGAAAATACCTGGTACGTGTTTTTTCCTAATTCCTCGTGGATTAGAATTCTGCAATTCTATCTTTCCACGAACTCTTTTCTATAAATAGGGCCTTAAGTTCGACGTGAAAAGAACACAACAACACACAATTATATTCTGAGTATTGACTCTAAACCCCTAAGCCTAAGCCTCACGCTGTAAAACTGATCACGCGTTCTGTCGCAATCGATCCATAAATCGAACAGAACGTATCCCGTCCCATAATTTGAGATTCGTTAAATAAAAGGAGAAATAGCAAAGTCAAAGTGGTTAGTTTTTTGAGAACCGTGACGCACCTCTCAAGGGTGCGTCGTAATGTGTGCCTTTTCCATGGTTTAATTGCTTTCCTCGCCCTTTTATGAACTGTTAAACTAACTAAATCTGATTGTTCGATCACTCTTAATAAATATGATATTTTTGAGAAATTGGATTATCATGCTAGGTCCCTTAAAACAATCTAAATCAGATAATCGCGCTCGATCTAGTCTTATATGTTGCATATTGTTAAAATCAACTCAGATTAGTTTAATAGTTAACGCATGTCCCTTCAATTATTTATGCTGAGCTAGTAAGGATATCCTGCCTCTGGATTTATCAAAGAGCGAGTACTCCTCTCGGTAGTTACAGTCCCCCAAACCCTCAATCTCTACCCTGCGGGTGTACGTTGAGCGATCCCCACCACCAGGGATCACAAGGGAACCTACGGTCGTCGTGGTCAAACATAATTGCACTCCCTTTATGTCACGATAACCGCGTTTTGTCAGTTTTTCTTATTGTCGTTAAAAACTGAATGGCGACTCCTATATTACTAGTCAATTGGGTGTAAACGCACAGGAAATCCAATTACACTTGATTTGACAAAAAGAAGCGTCACACCCACGACGGACGAGGTCACGCATTAGCCTCGTGCTTTTTCGACCCCCTCACACCTACCCCCCACCATTGTCAAAAGGTTGGCACATTTCCCACTAACTATATTAAAAAATATATCAATATCAACTACCACCTAATTAAATATAATAAGTCAATTAAATTGTCTTAAACTATGTGCCGGTCAAACCGGTGCGAGTATTACGGGACGGAGGGAGTACTAAACAAGTTTTTTTCTTCTTCTTGATGGAACATGAAAATTACAGAATTTGGATTAAGCAATGACCGGGGTTTACTACTAATATGTCCACAAAGGGACGGTGATGAGCGACATTTATGTCGCTCTTAGCTTAGGATTTTATGTTAGTTTTTATACTTTTTTATAGTTTTTGTATCTTTTTGTGTGAATTTTATAAGTTTCGTTCCATCTTGTGCTTTATAGGTGATTATGATGAAAAGTGATGGAAAACAAGTAGAATCAAGCCAAAACAGGACTTGTGCGATCGAGTGATGGTTTGTGCGCCCGAAAAGAGGAGTGCAAATGAGTACAAGGAATATCCAGTTCTGTGCGATCGGACGTGCTCTGTTGTTCGGTCGCACATGATTGATTTTTGGAGTCAGAAGGTTTCTAATTTGGGATGCGATCGCAGAGCCTACTATTCGACAGCACAGGTTTTGTGCGACCGAACGTGCTCTGTTGTTCGGTCGCACAGGTTTGGTTTTTGGAGGCAGAATGTCCCTAATTTGGGATGCGACCACACAAGAGTTGTGCGCCCACACAAGGCTTTTCGTTAGAGCGAATCATGCTGCAGAGGAATTGTGAGCCAAAGAAACTCCATTCGACCGAACAGGGCTCTTCGTTCGGTCGCACATGACGAAGGAAATGTTCTTCGCTGCCTTCTCTCGCACAAGACCCAGTATGTGCTCGAATGACTCTTTTATGTTCGGTCGCACAAAAGGTCTGTGCGACCGAATGGTTGCGCGGGCTGCTCTTATTCGAATTTTGGCTTCTATTTGGGGAAACTTATAAATAGATTTTTCAATTATTTTGTTAAGTGCAGAATTTTAGTTGATAATTTTAGATTCTCGAAGTTAGTTTTTCAGCATTTTCTAGAGAGAGAAACTCTCCTCCATTGAAGCATCAATTTGTAATTCTCTAAACTCTTCTTCTAATTTTGTGCAATTCAATTCAATTTCTTAATTCCTGCTTTTGTTGTTATTGTTGATTGTTCTATAATTCCTTCAATTCTTGAATTCTTCTTGATTTTACTTTAGTTACTTTGATCTTTAATTCTCTTGTTGATTGTTCAATTGGTTGTTCTAGTCTTTGATTCTCTCTTCCTAATCCTTCAATTTCATGCTTGCTAGTGTAGAATTAATGGATTTCTTGATTTCTAGAATGGCTAGTGAGTAGATTTAAGTTAGGGAAAGGGGAGAATCTAGGGGCTTAATTAGGGGAATTTGATGATTTAATTGATTAATGATTGATATGATTAAATTGATTTAGTGCTAGGATTTTCCATGATCAATTGAGTAGTAGTTGCAAATGCTAGTTGATTGAGTTAGATTGGAATGTATGATTTAGGTTTGGAAAGACATTGTGAGCCTAGTTCATGCAAGTGAATGATAGTTCCGATTATATGCAAGCTAATCTAGCTTAGGACTATGCGAAAGCTTTTCTATAGGCTAGGTTGCTTCGCGTGCTCTATCCGAGAGGTGGCGAGTACGTCATTAGTTTTCATTCCCCTATGTGCTATTTCATTGCATCATTCATGATTACTAGATGGTAGTTCATTTCCCCCGATTTCCCTAGACTATCCCCAACTCCCTAACGTTTAGCTTCCTTGATTCAATCTAGTTTAATTGTTAGTTTAGCATCTTAGTGATAATTCAAATCAAACCTCTTGTTCGAATTAGCTTGACATTTAAACTCGAGAACCATCATTTCTTTGGGACGATCCCTTTACTTGCCACTATAATTCATATAGTTGGTTGGTCTAGTGGTTCTATTAATTTTGTTTGATTGTGGCGTTGATCTTTCAACGACGGAAAAACGCCCTATCAAAATGGCGCCGCTGCCGGGGAACGGTTGTTGTTTTTGAGTTTAAGTTGAGACTAGTTCATTATTAGAAAATACAAAAACATTGCAATTTCGCTTAGCTTTCTTTTTCCTTGGCATTGCTCACGGTTTTTCTCCAGTTTGTATGCTTGTTAGGGGGCGTGTTCGTCAAAGGACCCTCCATCCTCTTGACCTCGAATTGGAGAGGACACTTAGGAGACTAAGGCGTGTACGGTCTAGCTCATCAAGCAATAACAGATTCGCATCGTTGAGTGTTGGTGAGGAACAACAAGAGAGTGAGCAAGTTTTTGAGAACATGGCGCTCCCGGTTAAGACCTTGGGAATACCGGGGGCATTCGAAGCTACATGTGGTATTCAAGCCCCAACAACGGGTGCCAACAACTTTGAGATCAAGCCCGCCTTGATCAGTTTGGTCCAAAGCCACCCCTTTTGTGGGAAGAGTAATGAATCACCTCACGAACATCTCAAACAATTCGAGCACTATTGTGACACAATCAAGCACAATGGTGTCACATTAGATTACGTGAGGTTGACATTGTTTCAGTTCTCTCTACTTGGGCGAGCAAGTGATTGGCTTGACAAGGAGGTCAAGCCCAACTCATTTCGTACTTCGCACTTGGACCGAAGTGACGAGTGCATTCTTAAACAAGTTCTATTCGCATGGGAAGACGGCGGAGTGTCGCCACAAGATTCAATCCTTTGAGCAAAAGCGAGATGAGTCACTCTTCGAAGCTTGGGATCGTTTTAAGGAGTACCAAAGGGAATGCCCTCACCATGGGATCCCTAAATGGTTGTTTCTTCAAACATTCTACTTGGGGTTGAGTCCAAGTTCGAAGACAAGTCTTGATGCGGGCGCGGGAGGCCCCATCATGAATAAAACTGAGGATCAAATAGAGGAAATCATTGAGGATGTAGTTCAAAACTACCAATCTTGGCATGTAGGCACAAGGAATTATGATGGGAAAGGTAGGAGTGAAGATGGTAAGCGTTTGGTGTACGCCATAGAGCAATCACGGATGATAGAGAAGCTTACCTCGCTTTGAGGGGGTCCAAAAAAGCACGAGGCTAATGCGTGACCTTGTCCCTCGTGGGTGTGACGTTTCTTTTTGTCAAATCAAGTGTAATTGGATTTCTTGTGAGTTTACACCCAATTGACTAGTAATATAGGAGTCGCCATTCAGTTTTTAACGACAATGAGAAAAACTGACAAAACCCGGTTATCATGACATAAAGGGAGTGCAATTATGTTTGACCACGACGGCCGTAGGTTCCCTTGTGATCCCTGGTGTGGGGATCTCTCAACATACACCAGCCAGGTAGAGATTGAGGGTTCGGGGGACTGTAACTACCGAGAGGAGTACTCGCTCTTCGATAACTCCAGAGGCAGGATATCCTTACTAGCTCAGCATAAATAATTGAAGGGACATGCGTTAACTATTAAACTAATCTGAGTTGATTTTAACAATATGCAACATATAGTACTAGATCAAGCGCGATTATCTGATTTAGATTGTATTAAGGGACCTAGCATGATAATCAAATTTCCCAAAACTATCATATTTATTAGGCGTGATAGAACAATCAGATTTAGTTAGTTTAACAGTTCATAAAAAGGGCGAGGAAAGCAATTAAATCATAGAAAAGGGACACATTACGACGCAACCTTGAGAGGTGCTTCACGGTTCTCAGAAAACTAACCACTTTGACTTTGCTATTTCTCCTTTTATTTAACGAATCTCAAGTTATAGGGCAGGATACGTTCTGTTCGATGTTTGGATCGATTGCGACAGAACGCGTGATCAGTTTTGCAGCGTGAGGCTTAGGCTTAGGTGTTTAGAGTCAATACTCAGAATAATAATTGTGTGTTGTTGTTCTTTTCACGTCGAACTTAAGGCCCTATTTACATAAAAGAGTTCGTGGAAAGATAGAATTTTAGAGCTCTAATCCACGAGGAATTAGGAAAGAATACGTCCCAGGTAATTTCAGCGCCCAGACCTGGGCGCTGAAGATTTCGGCGCCCAGAGCCAGGCGTTGAAAATAGGATCTGGGCTATTTTCTTAGTCAGATTCGGATTCCTAGAATCCAGAGTATTTGAGACTTAATCGAGGCTTTTAGTGCGTATTAACCTTGTGACGGAATGCGTCTGGGCCCGTTAGGAACTCTAGGCTCGTTAGGATTTTAATTAATACGTGACTCTTATTTTTGAATCATATTAGGAATAGGATTCCCTCGTAATCTCTATCTCATTTAGGATTTATGTTGGAGTGCAACACCTAATTCTGACAGGTTTCTATCTTTTATGACTTGCCACTTTTAACAACTACCCATTACGACAGTTACTATTTTTAGCTGTTTCCATAAATAGCAGGTTTCTATAAATAGAAGGTTTCGGGTTGAAATGAAAAGGGGAATTGAGATTCGTTATTTTATAGGAGATGCGTTGTCAAGTGGAGATTTATGTTTTCATCATCGAACCTTCCCTTTCGGGAATGGGGACAAAAGTAGGTGTCTACACTCGCGCTTGGAGAAGCTCGAAAACACACCAAGCCAACCGCCATCACCGTCTACAATCCCTCCTCCCTCGGCCACTCTTCTCTCTAAGGGGAAGAGCAAGGTTAGTTCTTATGGCTCAATGCCTCCGGGCACCTCCTTTTGCGAAAATTGCCAAGACTATAGTCATTCCCCCAATGCAGGCCCCTTAGTTCATAACTTGTCATTTGTGGATTATGGCCCTTCGTATGAAGGCGATTTTGATGTAGAGTATGCTAATGCCGTAAATGAGAGGTCTAGGAATTATAACCCTAACAATACAAATTTTGCTAGGAAACCTAGAGGCCCCATGTATGTTTCCCACCAAGGCTATGGCCAAGGAAGTGGGTATGATAGCCAAAATCGAGGTGGCTATAGAGCACAAGGCTATCAAAGCCAAGCGCCATATGGTCAATCTTAAGGTTTTGGCAATCAAGGCCAATACAACCAAGGGAGTTATAATCCCAACCATCAAGGTGGAGGGGGTTATAATTACTCTTATGGGCAATTTAGGGGTGCCTCAAGTGGGGGTTATCCTTTGAACTCGGGAGGTCCTTATGGTGCATCTCAATTGCCACCCTCCGGATTCAATGGACCGAGGACCTTTGGCAACCAATATCAAGCAAACCTTAGTGGTTATGGCGTTGCACCTCCACCACTCCCGCCTTTTAAGTCTAATCTTGAGGCTCTCATGGAGTCGTTTGTGGGGGCGCAAGCCAAGAAGAATGTCGAGTTTGAGGATGGATTCAAGCAATCCAACACTTACTTGAAGATGATTGAGACCCAACTAGCTCAACTTGTAAATACCGTTAAGGAACATCATGCGCATGCTAGTCTCCCACCCCAAAGTCATGCTCCAAAGCAAATGAATGCCATAGTGACAAGGAGTGGGAGGATTTTAGATGATGTTCCTAGAGCTAATAAGGTTTCTAAGCCTAATGGGAAGGATCAAGAGGGAGTCATTGAGTCTAGTGACAATGATGTGGTAGAAGAGGAGCCTCCCATTAATGATGAAGGTGAAACTCCTATACTAAAGGAGGCAACTCTCCTACCTTTCCCCACTCCTAAACTTCCCTATCCCCAAAGATTCATAAGGCACAAGTTGGATATGCAATTCTCAAAATTCCTTGATGTTCTTCGAAATTTGCACATCACTCTCCCCTTTACGGAAGCATTGAAACAAATGCCTACCTACTCAAGGTTTCTTAAGGAAATCTTGAGTGGGAAGCGGGATTGCGACGTAAAGGAGACGGTGAACCTCACCGAGAATTGTAGTGCTATCATTCTCAACCAAATGCCACCCAAACTCAAAGACCCGGGTAGTTTTTCTATCCCTTGTGCTATTAAGGAGCTTGAAATAAGCAATGCCTTGTGTGATTTGGGTGCTAGCTTTAGTCTAATGCCTTATTCGGTGTTCGCCAAGCTTGAAGTTGGTGATCTTGTCCCAACTAACATCACCTTGCAAGTTGCCGACCGTTCGGTCAAGTACCCTATTGGCAAGGTTGAGGATGTACCCTTGAGGGTTGGTGGATTAGTGATCCCCGTCGATTTTGTAGTCCTAGACATAGATGAGGACGTGCATGTCCCTATTATTCTAGGCCGCCCATTCTTGGCTACGGCGGGAGGAATTATTGATGTCATGCAAGGGAACATTACTTTGAAAGTTGGGAAGGATAGTTTGTTTTTTGACTTGAATTAATAAAGCCATGCGTTATCCTAGTTCCACTAATGAGAAATATTTCTTGGTTGACTCTTTTGATCCCATTGTGAATGACATGCATGAGCACTTGCTCACCACTAATGATCCACTTGAGCTTGTTCTTTTGAATAGACATGGCTTAGGTACTTTAGGGATCGAAGTGGCTAACTACGAGGAGCTCTTGGATGCACCACCACCTTGCGCTCAACCCGAGCAAGTCATGCTTGTGTTGGATGGGAAAGAAGCTTTGGATGAAGCCCTAATTGGTAAGGAAGCTCCCAAGGTAGAGCTAAAACCTCTACCTTCGAGCTTAAGGTACGCATTTCTCGGACCAAACTCTTCTTACCCCGTGATCATCAATTCCTCTTTAGATGACGAGCAAGTGCTCAAGCTCACTCATGTCTTGAAACGTCATCAAAGGGCTTTGGGCTACACTATTGGTGATTTGAAAGGTGTTAGCCCAACCCTTTGCATGCATCATATAGAGCTTGAGGACAATGCCGTCCCACATCGTGAGAGGCAAAGAAAACTTAATCCACATATGGGAGAGGTGGTTAAGAAGGAAATATTGAAGCTTTTGGCGGCCGGGATTATCTATCCTATTTCTAATAGTGGATGGGTATCCCCGGTCCATGTGGTTCCCAAAAAGGGTGGGATGACGGTAGTCAAGAATTCACATGGAGAGCTCATTTCCACCCGGACGGTAACCGGGTGGCGCATGTGTATTGACTATCGCCAACTCAATCTTTCCACTTAGAAGGACCACTTTCCTCTACCATTTATTGATCAAATGCTTGAACGTCTAACAAAAAACAAGTATTTTAGCTTTCTTGATGGTTATTTCGGGTTCTTTCAAATCCCCATAAACCCGAAAGACCAAGAGAAAACTACATTTACTTGCCCTTACGGGACTTTTGCCTATAGGAGGATGCCATTTGGGCTTTGCAATTCCCCCGGGACGTTCCAAAGGTGTAAGATGAGTATTTTTGGTGATATGCTCGAAGAAGAAATGGAGGTGTTCATGGATGACTTTTCGGTGGGAGGATCCACCTATGATGAATGCCTCATCAATCTTGGGAAGTGCCTTGCGAGGTGTGAGAAAGTCAACTTGGTGCTCAATTGGGAAAAATGCCACTTCATGGTGGAGGAAGGAATTGTTCTAGGGCATAAGTTCTCTCACCATGGGATCGAGGTAGATAGAGCGAAAATCGAAGTCATAGAGAAGTTGCCTCCCCCGGTGAATGTTAAGGGGATCAAGTCCATTCTTGGGCATGCCGGATTCTATAGGCGATTCATTAAAGACTTTTTCTTAATTGCTCGACCTCTCACTAACCTCCTCCAAAAGGAGTGTGACTTTCACTTTGATTCCGCATGTCTCAAGGCCTTTAACACAATCAAGAGTGCCCTTATTTCTACTCCCATAATTCAAGCTCCGGATTGGTCTCTACCTCTCGAGTTGATGTACGACGCAAGTGATTTCTCGGTTGGGGGAGTTCTTGGTCAACGAAAGGACAAAAAGCTCCATGTGATCTATTATATGTCAAAGACTCTTAATCAAGCTCAAGCAAACTACACCACGACCGAGAAAGAATTTCTCGCCATTCTGCATGCATTTAAGAAGTTTAGGACCTATTTGGTAGGGTCAAAGACAATTGTGTACACGGATCATGCGGCTATTCGCTATCTTATGGCGAAAAAGGAGGCCAAACCGAGACTCATTCGTTGGGTTCTACTCCTTCAAGAATTCGATATTGAGATTAGAGATAAGAAAGGAGCCGAGAATGTGGTGGCCGACCACCTATCTAGGCTAGAACTTGGGAGTGTGGCTCCGGATGATGTCCCAATCGAGGATGCTTTGAGAGATGATACTTTGTACATGGTTGGGAGTTCCCAACTCCCTTGGTCTGTTGACATAGTGAATTACTTGGCTTGTGGGGCGATCCCCGAAGATCTCACCACTCAAGAGCGCCGCAAGTTGAAGTATGATTCTAGGCGCTATATTTGGGATGAGCCCACATTGTTGAGACGGTGCCTGGATGGCCTTTTAAGGAGGTGTGTTCCGGATGAGGAGTTTCCTAGTGTTCTTCGTATGTGCCACTCCTCCCCTTGTGGTGGGCATATGGGAGGTGATAGAACCGCTTCCAAGATTCTTCAAAGCATGTTGTGGTGGCCTACCCTTTTTCGGGATGCTTGGGCTTTTGTCAAGTCTTGTGATCGTTGTCAAAGAACGGGTAATATTTCCAAAAGACATGAAATGCCACAAAATCCTATCCTAGAGTTGGAGGTGTTCGATGTGTGGGGAATTGACTTCATGGGTCCCTTCCCTTCTTCTTATGGCAACCTCTACATTCTTGTAGCGGTTGACTATGTTTCCAAGTGGGCGGAAGCTATTGCATCTCCCACTAATGATCATAAAGTGGTAGTCAACCTCTTCAAGAAGATCATCTTTCCGCGATTTGGGGTTCCTAGGGCTTTGATTAGTGATGGATCGGAGGTTCCCATTTTTCCCATGGTAAGTTCTGAAGGAAATAATGCCCTTGGTCCAAGTATGCATTTAATGATAAGTCTAATAAATGCGGTTCAGTATTAATTAACAAGTTAATAAATTCAGTGAGATCAAGTGAGCTGAATGCCTAGCTAGAGGTCGCTTCAGTTCGAGTGGAATTAATGATATTAATCCACAGCTTACTCTTGACTGAACCCGTAGGATCAGACAAATAGTACGTAAACGGATCAAGTATTTAATGGCATTAAATACTCCATCTATGGATATTCGGAATCGACGGATCTTGGTTTCAGTGGGAGCTGAGATCGTCACAAGCAAGAAATGAATACTCCGGAAACGATGATATTGCCGGAAACGGAAATATGGATCGTATCGGAAATATAAATATTATCCAAGTCGTAGATGTTGCGGAAACGGAAACATGGTACGTATCGGAAAATATTATTGGAAATGGAAATATTACCGGAATCGGAAATATTGCCGGAAACGGAAATATTGTCAGAATCGGAAATATTATCGGAATCGGAAAATAATTCCGGAAACGGAAATATTAAATATTTGTTCGAAACGGAAATTAATTCCGGAATCGGAAATATTAAATATTGTTCATATCGGAAATGAATTCCGGAACCGGGAATTTAATCGGAAGCGCATCGTACGAATTAGCATCGGACGAGGCTTGCTAGACGAAGGCCCAGCACGAAGCCAGGCCCGCGCCCAGCAAGCCGAGCGCCCAACAAGAAAGGCCACAGCCTCGCCAGGCGCAGCGCAAGGCCAGGCCCAGCAAGGCCGTAGGCGCGCGCGGGCTGTATGCTCGTGGGCTGCGAGGCAGCGCTCACGCGTGTGGGCCGCAAGGCCTGCGCGGTGCGTGCTTCCCTCGTGGTCGTGCGACACTCGTGTTCGTAACGAATCCTAATCCTATCGGAATTCGTGCATTGATTAAATCCTAATCCTAATAGATTAAATTTATTATTTAGAGTTCAAATAGGATTCTAATTAATAAATCCATATCCTAGTAGGATTATAATTCCTTTTCCATATCTCTATAAATAGGTGCCTAGGGTCACAATTTATAGAAACAATTGAAGTATTCTAAAGGTAAGATTTTGAAGAAAAAAATCAGCCAAACACTTGCAACCTATTAGCCGAAAATCCTAGTAACCTTAAGGGCGATTCTAGTTGGTCAAGCTTAAGGCGGATCCGGACGTGCTGTGGACTATCTAAAGAGGGACGACACTTGGAGTCATAAAGACTTGTTCTTGTTCGGTTCGGGCGCAGCTAGGGAAGGCACGCTACAAAGTGTATGCGTCTAAATTATGCTAAATGATTATGTGTAAATAATATGTTTCCTGGCTTTATGGTTTTTCCGCATGATTTATGTTTTGTCATATGTATCATAACCTAACAAGTTCAAGGCTCTCTTGCAGAAGTATGGTGTTCGTCACAAAGTTGGTGTGGGCTATCACCCTCAAACTAGCGGCCAAGTGGAAGTCACCAATAGGGAAATCAAGTCTATTTTGGAGAAGTCGGTTGCCAAGAACCGCAAGGATTGGTCAATCAAACTTGATGACGCCTTATGGGCGTATAGAACGGCTTTCAAGACGCCAATTGGGATGACTCCCTACAAACTTGTTTATGGCAAGAATTGCCACTTGCCGGTAGAGCTTGAGCACAAGCCCATGTGGGCCATCATAACTTTAAATTTCGAGCTCACTAGTGCGGGTGAGCGGCGCTTGCTCGATCTCCATGAGTTAGAAGAGCTCCGCATAAATGCCTATGACTCGGTGAGCAACTACTAGGCGCGTTCTAAACAATATCATGACGCTAAGATTGAGAAGAGAGAGTTCAAGGAGGGGGAGAAGGTCCTCCTTTATAACTCTCGCTTGAAGTTGTTCCCGGGAAAAATAAAATCCCGGTGGAGCGGTCCGTTCGATGTTGTTCCGGTTTTCCCCCATGGTGCTATCGAGATTTGGAATGATGATTCCGGGTCCTTCAAAGTGAATGGGCTTCGGCTCAAACACTATTACTTGGGAGACTCTATTGGATCTTTTGCTACCTTGGACCTCAAGAACCCCCATGAATTTGGGGGGATCCGTCAAGCTAATGACGTTAAACGAGCGCTTCCGGGAGTCACCCCGTGGCTTCTTTGCATGCTTTTGGTTTGGTTTCGTTGATGTGGGTTCCCACTTTCCACCTATGCCTTGCTCGTCGATTCTTTGGTGAGTTTGTTCGGTTTTTACCGGTTCATTGCGGGACTTGCTCCCACGATAATTCCGGTAATATCCTTCTATCTCACATGCATTCTTTGGGACGGGCATCTTGCATATGGGGCATTTGGTTGGATGGGTAGCTGTGCCCCTCCTTTCTGAGTTTTAGGCCTTGAGGACACGACCTATTTCTAGCTTGGGTGGAGTTTTGTTGTATAGTTGCCTATTTCTGATGCTCATGTCTTGGAAACCATACCATTTTGTGCACTTGCATATGTTAGTTCTTTGTTTTTAGTTTGATTTTAGTTTCTTTTCTTTTCGTTTCTTTTTGTTTTCCTTTTTGGTGTGTTTTCTTATTTTCTTTCTTTTTCTTCTTTTTCCTTTCCTTTTGTCGAGGCAAGTTTTTCTAGGTTTTCTTAGGCAATATTCTTGATTTGGGAAAATAAAATTGGAACTTGTAGACTAGAATGCTTTTATTCCCAATTGGTAAATGTTTACACGGTTTTTAATGTCTTGGGTCGAATTTAGGATTTGGTGTTAAGGAAGTTGGTTAGAACTTTGGGTAGCATGCGTCTTGAACCCTTGGCTTGTGGTAAGATGGTGTCGATCTCTCTAGTGATTTGAAACCGGAGAGAGTGGTATTTGCTCCCTTGTGAGGTTCATGTTCAAATTAGCCCAAACACATATTCATATCTTTTGAGTGGCATGGATCCTTGGCATTGACTTTCTTACTTCCCGAATTTGACTATTTCCTTCCCGAGACCGCGACCGAACTACTTGAGGGGACGATAGAGGCATTTCTTTCGGTGACTATTTTTCTTTTTTAGTTTAGGACTTTATTTTCTATTTTTCTCATATGTTTTTGTTTGCATTTGCCCCCTTGCTAGCCATTTGAGCCTTGACCCTTCATTTCTTATGAGCACATTACAAGCCTAATAGCCTTTGTTTTGTTTTCACCCTTAGAAGTGATAGTGAAGCTTAGAGTTATGATGCTTGTTGGTTTTGGAATGATTATGCATATTTGAGGAATGATGTTTATTGGTATGAATGGCAAAGTTTAGGAAATGTGTTGTATATAGTGAATAAGTGATGCAAAAGCAAAAATGAGAAATAAAAGTTTTGAAAAAGCCAAAAATAGAGAAAAACAAGGCATGAGAAAAGTTTCAATTGAAACGCAAAAAAAAAGAGAAAATCAAATCAAGAAAAGTGCAAAAAGAGTTGTAGTTTAGAATTGTTGTTGAATAAGCTTGGGGGTACCCCAAATAAGCGGTATGAATTTGTATTTGGTTCGTTTTGCTTGGGTTGAGTTCTATCATTGCGCTTCACTTTAGGTATGGGCACCAAATTACCAAATTTGTTCCACACCTTACCCCTAGCCTACGTTACACCCTAAAAAGTCCTCTTGACCCTTTAGAGTTGAGTCATTGTCGGTGGAGGGAGGATTTGGTCAAGTTTATGGAATGGGATTGTCATGCTAAGATGTCGGGTAGCCTATCTTATTTTCTCCGGCGCCTTCGCGGTGTCTCGAGACGCTACTCTCAAGGGTGGAAAAGATCTAGAGATTTGACGTGGTATGCTCGGTTGAAGGGGAATTGATTAGTGTTCACCCTTAGTTCGCTTTGCATGGCACTTGAATCTTTCACTAGATTTAGGACATTAGTTAGCGTGTGCTCATTTATTTGATTGGTAATGTTAGTGTTCTTTTATACTCGTTCCATAATAAAGGCCCTATCTTGGATTTTGTAGTTTAATTTCTTTTCTTCTCTTTTCTTTTCTTCTTCTTTTCTTTCTTTCTTTTCTTGGTTTGTGCTTTTCATTTTTAGTCTTGCCTTGATTAGATTTGCTGGTTTTTTGTGTTTTTCAGTTTTTAGGATTCTAATAGTTGCTCATTCTTTCCTAGTTGAGTTTAGTTTGCTAGAGACTAGCAAACGCTTAGCTTGGGGGAGTTTGATGAGCGACATTTATGTCGCTCTTAGCTTAGGATTTTATGTTAGTTTTTATACTTTTTTATAGTTTTTGTAGCTTTTTGTGTGAATTTTATAAGTTTCGTTCCATCTTGTGCTTTATAGGTGATTATGATGAAAAGTGATGGAAAACAAGTAGAATCAAGCCAAAAGAGGGCTTGTGCGATCGAGTGATGGTTTGTGCGCCCGAACAGAGGAGGGCAATTGAGTACAAGGAATATTCAGTTATGTGCGATCGGACGTGCTCTGTTGTTCGGTCGCACAGGATTGATTTTTGGAGTCAGAAAGGTCTCTAATTTGGGATGCGATCGCATAGCCTACTATTCGACAGCACAGGTTTTGTGCGACCGAACGTGCTCTGTTGTTCGGTCGCACAGGTTTGGTTTTTGGAGGTAGAATGTCCCTAATTTGGGATGCGACCGCACAAGGTCATCAACTCGACCGTACAAGAGTTGTGCGCCCACACAAGGCTTTTCGTTCGAGCGAATCATGCTGCAGAGGAATTGTGCGCCAAAGAAACTCCATTCGACCGAACAGGGTTCTTCGTTCGGTCGCACATGACGAAGGAAATGTTCTTCGCTGCCTTCGCTCGCACAGGACCCAGTATATGCTCGAATGACTCTTTTACGTTCGGTCGCACAAAAGGTCTGTGCGACCGAATGGTTGCGCGGGCTGCTCTTATTCGAATTTTGGCTTCTATTTGGGGAAACTTATAAATAGATTATCGATTATTTTGTTAAGTGTAAAATTTTAGTTGATAATTTTAGATTCTCAAAGTTAGTTTTTCAGCATTTTCTAGAGAGAGAAACTCTCCTCCATTGAAGCATCAATTTGTAATTCTCTAAACTCTTCTTCTAATTTTGTGCAATTCAATTCAATTTCTTAATTCCTGCTTTTGTTATGATTGTTGATTGTTCTATAATTCCTTCAATTCTTGAATTCTTCTTGATTTTACTTTAGTTACTTTGATCTTTAATTCTCTTGTTGATTGTTCAATTGATTGTTCTAGTCTTTGATTCTCTCTTCCTAATCCTTCAATTTCATGCTTGCTAGTGTAGAATTAATGGATTTCTTGATTTCTAGAACGGCTAGTGAGTAGATTTAGGTTAGGGAAAGGGGAGAATCTAGGGGCTTAATTAGGGGAATTTGATTATTTAATTGATTAATGATTGATGTGATTAAATTGATTTAGTGCTAGGATTTTCCATGATCAATTGAGTAGTAGTTGCAAATGCTAGTTGATTGAGTTAGATTGGAATGTATGATTTAGGTTTGGCAAGACATTGTGAGCCTAGTTCATGCAAGTGAATGATAGTTCCGATTATATGCAAGGTAATCTAGCTTAGGACTATGCGAAAGCTTTTCTATAGGCTAGGTTGCTTCGCGTGCTCTATCCGAGAGGTGGCGAGTACGTCATTAGTTTTCATTCCCCTATGTGCTATTTCATTGCATCATTCATGATTACTAGATGGTAGTTCATTTCCCCCGATTTCCCTAGACTATCCCCAACTCCCTAACGTTTAGCTTCCTTGATTCAATCTAGTTTAATTGTTAGTTTAGCATCTTAGTGATAATTCAAATCAAACCTCTTGTTCGAATTAGCTTGACATTTAAACTCGAGAACTATCGTTTCTTTGGGACGATCCCTTTACTTGCCACTATAATTCATATAGTTGGTTGGTCTAGTGGTTCTATAAATTTTGTTTGATTGTGGCGTTGATCTTTCAATGACGGAAAAACGGCCTATCAGGCGGTGGTACGGGAGCTACACATTATACCAAACTATGTCACAATTTTATGACGGATCCAATGTATTAATTAATAAAATATGCAAACAGCGTCCTGTACCAAAACGGATGTCCAAGAGCTTTTAGTGCTTATCCAATGAATAACTATTATCAAGACCTTGTTCGCCACAAAGTATCTTGCCAGATCACAAGGGTAGAACGACACACATGTGACATCAAACTTCTCTACTTTACATGGGTACCTTGACATACATGCATTAAATATATAACTTCTCTTAATTTTACATGGGTACTAAGACACGAATGCAAATAATAACTTCTTATACTTTTACATGATACTAGGACACACATGTAATAATTAATTTCTCTTGACTTTAGCATGAATGAGACTCTTGCACAATTCATACTACATGCTTGTATAATAAAGTAAGGACAAACATGCTCTTCTAAAAGATTGTATATCAAAATATGAATCACAACTTCTCTTGAATCAAGTAATCACCACATTCACATATGACATGATGCTACATGATTAAAATACTTCCTATGCATGATACTACACAAATAAGCATAATCTAAACATATACGTACCTCGAGTAAGTTCTCAAAGGTGTCACTTTGCTCAAACAATCAACTACTCAAAACTTCTTCCTAAAATAAATAAGAAAATAATTATTATTCATGGATTATTAAATTTCTAGCAACTTTTAAATTTTAATACTTTAAAAGCCATTAAAACCCTAATAAATCTCCTTTAACCTAATTAATCACCATGGTCAAAACCCTAGGAAATTCATGAAATCCATAATATTATTAAAGCTCCAATGCAAGACATGCCATACCGCCATGTGTCGCATTTGACTCAACATGACATGGTACCACATACGCGAATACGTGGAAGTGTGATTTTAGCCTTTTAGGCGAATTCCAATTATCCATTCACTTAAAAAAATGTATCTAACAAGATTCAAACCCATGATCTCTCATTATTATCGTGAAAGAATTACCATCTAAGCTACATATTTATTAAGGTAATTTTATCATTTTTACCATTAATATATTGCATTTCAAATTTACAAAACAAAAGAAGACTAAAATGAATCAAAACCATTGGTAAAACATATACAAACCAATCAATACATTATTTTTATTTATCACAAACTATTATATCTCCATTTTATCTAAACTTTGTATATTTCAATAATTATATATATGTTTAAAAATATTAATATCATATTACCAACAATGACCAGTGATTCGGGGCATCGCCCTGGCCAATAATACTAATTAAAACACTAAAAATTCACACTTTAGGGTTTAAAACATGCACAAACCAATTAATTCATAAATCTAAATTTTTTGCATGAAATATATAAACTTTAATTAATTTAATTAATAATACTAATCTGAAATTTAATTAAATTAACAAAGCTTGAACTTTTTATTTAATTTTATAAACTAGCCGAAAACTGAAAAGTGAAAGAGAGGGAGAAACATGAACCACCACGCACGGTCGCTGGTTGTGGGCGCCTGCAGCGGTTTTGTGGCTCGCCTGCTGCTGATGGTGGTCTGCGGTGGTTGCCGCACGCACGGGTGAGAGAGAGAAAAGAGAGGAGAGGGAGAAAGAAATTTAGGTGGGACACAAAAGTGAATTTAGGGTTTATTTTCCCTTGTATTCTTGGCTATTTATACTAATCCTTACTTGGGCCTCAAGTAAGGTTTAGGATACCAAGTTGAAAATACTTGAACACCCTTAATGAATTAAATTTCCATCCTTTTCTATTTTAATGTCTCCATCCTTTTTAATTAAAACTATTTCCGTTTAAGGAAATATTTTACTCCTTCCGTCCTATATTACTCGTTACACTTAACTTTGCACAAAGTTTTAGGTGATAACTGGTTGTTTGGTTATCAATTGTTATTTTATTGATAAAGTGGATGTGATAGGATTAAATAGAGTATTTTTTAATCGAACGAGAGAGAATGTGGGGACAAAACTTTTTCTAGTTGGAAGAGAGAGACAATATAATAATATTGTAGGGTCTTTCCTAATTTAAAAGTGTAACAAGTAATCTGGAACGGACGAAAAAGGAAAGTGTAGTAATCTGGGACGGAGGGAGTAATTTTTTTTTCTAAAATACATTTAATAAAACTAATAAATATAAAATGCACTTAAATTCTATTTTATTATGTACATGATTTAATAATCATATAAATACTTTTAAAATGATAATCATATAATTATAAATATATTGAAATTATATTTATAAAATAATAAAAATACATGGTATTACACTTTACCCTCCTTAAAAGAAGCTTCGTCCCGAAACTTGGCCTTGAAAACTTTGAATGCTACTATGCTTCTTCTTGAAAAACTTTACGCTTCTTTGAAAACTACTATGCTTTCCTTGAAAAACTACTATGATTCACCTTTAGTTGCTGGATTTTCTTCTTTGCCAAATTTTTTGGATACTTACTTCTTCTAGCTTCTACTATTTCTTACACAATTATTGTGCAAGAGACAACTTTAAGTGAAAATTCCAATAAAAATTAGAAAAATTTAGGTAAAAAGAGCGAAATTCTACCGCATTCTACCCCCTTTAAAAGACACGAGTTACGGACCACGTAACTTAACTAACCTCGGAAAATAATTCTTGGTATTTTTTTTTCACATCTTCTGCTTCCCAAGTTGCTTCCTCAGATTCTTGGTTAGACCGTAAAACCTTTACTATTCTCACATCTTTTGTGCGTGTACTACGCACTTTTCTATCTAAAATCTTGACAAGTTTTTCCTTATATGTCAATCTAGAGTCTAGTTCAACGGTTTCTGGTTGTAACACATGAGACTTATCTGGGATATACTTTCAAAAATGTGAGATTGGTACACATTATGAACTCTATGAAGGTCATTGGGCATGCTAACTGATAAGCTACCTTTTCCACTACCTTTAGGATCTTATAGGGTCCTATATACATTGGGATAAGCTTTCCTTTTTTCCCAAATCTCATGACTTCTTTAATGGGTGAAACCTTAAGTAACACCTTATCCCCTACTTGGAATTCTTGATCCTTATGCTTCACGCCCGCGTAGCTTTTCTGCCTATCTCAGGCTGCTAAAAATCTTTGATTGGATATATCTCACTTGGTTCATGATATCCTCTATCATTTGAGGCCCTAATACCACTGTCTCACTATTGTCACTCGAACATAGTGGACTTGTACACTTTCTTCCATACAAGGCTTCAAATGGTGGTGCCATTCTAATACTGGCATAATACATATTGTTGTATGAGAACTCTATCTAGCCCAAGATTTTTTTCCCAACCTCCTTTGAAATCAATGACAAAAGCTCGAAGCATGTCTTGGAGTACCTGAATAGTCCTCTTTGTTTGTCCATCTGTTGCTGGATGGAATGCAGTACTTATCTTCAATATAGTACCAATGTTCTCTTGAACGCTTTTCTAGAATTTTGAAAGAAATCTAGAATCTCAATCTGTAACGATGTCCTTTGGAACTCCATGGAAGTATTACAACATACTTGATGTAAGATTTGTCCAACTGTTTCATTTTCCAAGTCTGCTTCATAAGGATAAACACTACTAACTTGGTTAATGGATCTACTACTACCCACATGGCATCGTTTCCTGCTTTCAATTGCGGCAAACACGTGACAAAATCCATAGAAATACAATTCAATTTCTTGCTTGGAATCCCAAGTGGCTGAACTTTTCCTTAAGGCCTTCTATGTTCTATTTTGACTTTTTGGCAAGCCAAACATCGTGAAACGAATTCAGCAACATCATTCTTCATTCTAGGCCACCGATACACCTTCTGAAGATCCTTATACAACTTCTCACCTCCAGGGTGACCAGAATATGGTGTATTGTGCCCTTATTCCATGAGCCTTTTCTTTAATTGCTCACATTTTTGTGGTATACACCACCTTCCTTTGTACCTCAAACTACCTTCCTCGTGGATTTTAAACTCCAACTCTTGCCCTTGAGAAATCTTCTCTTTAGTCCGATCTAACTTAACATCTCCTATTAGATTTTCCTTGATCTCATCAAAGATTGTTGGTTGAATAGTCAAAACACTCAACAAACTCTCCAACTCTCACCTTCTACAGTATCTAGACTTAGCCTTTCCATATCCTTACACAACTTATCTGGTACTACTAGAGAGTTCACACCATGGCTTGATTTCCTACTTATAGCATACACAACTACATTTTCCTTTCCTTCATGATATTGGATCTCTAAATAATAGTATTTTATGAACTGTAGCCATCTTCTTTGACGCATATTCAAGTCCTTTTTCATAAAGATATACTTCAAACTCTTGTGATCCGTGTAGATCTTACACTTCACACCATACAAGTAATGCCTCCATATTTTCAATGCGAAAACAATTGCTTCTAGTTCTAGGTCATGGGTAGGGTAATTTGCTTCATATGATTTCAACTGGCAAGATGCGTACGCAATCACCTTCCTGTTTTGCATCAAAACGCAACCTAATTCATTTTTCCAAGCATCACTATACACATTGATCATAATAATCATTCCTATCTGGTAAACTTAACACTGGCGCATAAGTCAAATCAGTCTTCATAATCTGAAATGCCTCTTCGCTCTTGTCACTCTAGATGAACTTAGAATCTTTCTTCATCAAAGTCATTAGCTTAGATATTCTCGAGCAATCCTTCACAAACCTCTTATAATAACCTTCTAAGCCTAAGATACTTCAAATATCCGACACACTCTTGGGTGTAGGCCATTGGTCACTTCTTTGATCTTTTCCGGATCTACTTCAACTCTTTGCTTAGACTTACTTGTCACTCTAGATGAACTTAGAAACTTTATTCATCAACAAAGTCATTAGCTTAGATATTCTCGAGAAATCCTTTCCAAACCTCCTATAATAACCTGCTAAGCCTAAGATACTTCGAATATCCGACACACTCTTGGGTGTAGGTGAATAACCTTCCCAAGGTGCATTAGTCAAATACCAAGGTTCAGATTAATTACGAACAATTAATTCAGTGAGATCAAGTGATTGGAGCAGCTAGCTGGAGAAATGCTTCCGATCAGTGAGTTTTAATCTATATTAGCCTCACGGCTTACTCTTGACTGAACCTATAAAGTCACACCAATGGCATGTAACAGATCACCGGATTAAATGAATCGGAAATTCATTTAATAGCTTTTCGGGAATTAGTTCGGAAAAACATAATATACGATATGACGTTGGATCGGAATGGTATATCGTATCCGAATATTCGTAAGCTGGGCGAAACGAATAATCGTATCGTACGACGGTGATTAGGCGTGTACGATACGATAAATAATAGCCGTAAGGCGTTAGTCGCGAATACGAGCCGCAACGGAGATGCCGGCCCATCGAGCCAAGCGCGCATGCGCGCAAGGCCCAACGAGACAGCAAGCTCGCGTGCCGCAAGCGAGCCAGCCCGCGGCACAACATGTGCGCGCAGTTGGGCAGCAGCGAAGCAAGCAAGCAGCAAGGCCCGCGGCCCACTGCTGCATTGCTTGGCTACCTCGCATATGGGCTTCGGTGAGTGTGGTCTTGTGTGGCCGGTTAGGGCCTGTGCCTTAGCCGGTTACACAAATATAACCTTAGGGTTATATTCCACTTTCTCTAGTTGTTTTTCCAATTAGAAAACCTAATTCTAATCTTACGTAGTTTCAGTTTTGCTCTCTACACAAAACTGTTCTTCCCAAAAAGCAAACACTCTTGAATTACTGTCTAAGCTACGATTATCAAGACGGATCTGAACGTGTCGGTGAACCAAGTAGAGGAACGACAATTGGAGTTCTATGTTCGTGTTTGTGTTCGTGTTCGTGTTTGTGAATCATAAACTCGGGAAAACACGCTTCGAATGTAAGTTTGTTTAATCTGTGCTTTATATGTATTCAAAGCAATTTTTAGCATGATTATATGTTTTTGTTTTCTGTCGAATTTTCCTATATTTTTCGTAATTTTTTCGAATGTTTCTGCATTATTGGATAGATCGCAGAAAGCAGTTATGAATTCAAAAATTGTCGAAATTTCAACTTTTCTGACCGTAATCTGATTGAAAACGATTTTCTAAGATCAACTCTTAAGAACAGAATCGCAAAAACAAGCCTCGAAGTATGAGATTTTGGGCGTTTTTGTTAATTAACGAATTAAAATTAACAAATTCGGAACATTTTTCAATTAATTGGTCGACCTAAACTACTAGGAATTGATTGAAATTTTGCCCTACTGTTCTTGGGTATATTTTAAAATTATGGTAAAATTTTCGGCCATAAATGTTAAGTATAAACCCTAATTTCACATTCCCAAAATTCGTAATTTTTAGATCGCTAATTGATTTTTTAAATAATTTAGATCTGAAAATTTGGTTAATTGGGAAAGGGAATATAATTTAATATAAAGTGGCAGATTTTAAAAATTATTGGATTAAAATTTTGATTAGATTCGTTTATTTTAATCAACACTTCAACCAAATTGATAAAAATCTGAATTTTGAATGTATAGAACGATTTAAAATCTTATATTCGATTATAAAAAATGTTCAAATTTTTGTTGACATTGTTCGTTCGTTAAATTTGAATATTATTAGCCTAGATTTAATAAATTTTACGAAATTGGATTGTTGTAAAAATTAATTAAATCGTAAACTTGTTATTTTTCGAAAAAAAAACGTTTAATTTTGTGAAAAATAACTAATGCAAATATATTCGTGAAATGAAAATTATTATTTTTTAATTAGTTGGTTCGTATGGCATGAACCAAAGGCACAAACAAGGGGTGTGCGGTGCATGCGACTCGTTGTATCCCCGCAGCACATGCGCAACAACGCGGGTAGCAGCAAGCGAGCTGCGTGCCGCGTGCGCTGCCCGAGAGAGAGAGAGCAAGCAAGGGGCAAGGCTACCTTGCCTTGCGCGCAGCGACGAGCAGCGAGCACGACGATCACAGCGTGCCACGAAGCAGCGAGAGTTGTGGCAGTGTGTGCGATGGCTTGCGGGGCATGAGCAACGAGCTCATGGCCTCATAGGCCACACTACACATGGCAGTGCTGAGCTGGGCGCAAGCCTAGCCCGCATTGCACAATTTTTTGGCATTTTTTCGTTCGTTGGGCTTTAAATGTAATTTTGCATTAAATATGGCTAATGGCATAATTAATTGATTATTTTATTTAACTTGGGCAGGGCCGTGAGTTTAATTAAATATTTAATATTAAATTATCCTAAATGAGATATTGGTTTGAGTGGGAGCCTCTTAATGAAATTAAAATGAAATAATTATTTTAATTATTTTCGTAGGGCGCTTTATTTTAATTAAATTAAATTTTGATTAGAATAAATTCTAAGGATTAATAATTCGGAATTGATTAATTTTTTAGGACGCATTTATGTGAACGTGATTTTTAAATAAATCACGTAAATACTTGCATAATTTAATTGGGCCATTCGTTTTAGGTCACGAATGGATGAATGCATAGAATATATATTTTATGTAATGCAGGTACTCCAAGTGACTAGTATGGCCAATCTAGGATAGTTAAATACGGTCTGAATCGTTTTATCTTTGAATGTAAAGTTTTAAATATGGTCTGCGTACCATTGAAATTTTGATGTAATTTTTAATTATTTCAAGTATTTCTAGTTTAGAACTTTAAGTTAGCATTGAATGAAGTTCAAGACGATGCCAATCTAACGAGATGGTGAAAAAGATTGGATGCTTCAAGAAAAAAATTTTGGGCCATACTAGTTCACCAATTTTATTTATGCACTATATATTGTGAATGTATGAATATATTATGCATGAATGTTGTTTGTATGTTCGATTAGATTAGTTCACTAAATACTCGAACCAACATAGAAACAAGTAGGTCCAAAGTAATATTGAGTTCAAAAATTGCCTTCCAAATCAAGCACTTACAAAAATCTAAGGATCTAAGATAGTAGGTTTTCGCCAAAGCGAGGTGGTATTTTAGTTGACTTAGGTGGTAAGGCATCCCAAAGGAGCATGTTGATTGTGGTTGTAACTCAAACAACAATGGCATATGTTGTGGCAATGGGATAAATTACGGCATTAATTTATTAACCAAGAGTAATTTGGAGATTACTAGCAATAGGTTTTGCTTACCTAGAATGCCAAAGCTGCTTAAGGATTTAGGAATTTTAGGGTCTTGGAATCGTTTCATTCATTATGGACTATGTTTTATTTTGCATGAATGAAATGTTTAATAGATTTAATGACTGCGTGAATGCTTTTATTTCAAGTTACCAAAGTATGATAAATGTTTTCTTTGCTAGTTCATTATGTAGAATCGTAAATCTTCAACCTTATTGCGTTCGGATAATAGAACTGCGATATTTCCTCGATCGATTGGTAACTAATTTTCAGAGCGATTCTCAAAGAAAAGGAAATGAGAGCGTATCTTGAATTCTATTTTCTTATAGTGATCTTCATGCTTGTTTTCAATCTTAAATTTGAATGGTAGACCAATTGGACCTCATATATTCAGAATACTGTGTAGTTTTGGAATAATCAAGTATTGAGTTAAAGACTCATGTGTAACCAATGGTTAACAACCAATTTTCTTTTGATTCAATAAATGAACTAGACTCATTGGATGTTGTCATTCAAAGTGAATAAAAGAAAGAGACTTCGTAAGCATAACAAAGTAAGAAGATCAAGCAAAGAGTAAAATCTTTAAGACTATAAGAAAAGGTGCTGGAAAGGATAGGAAAGGAGAACAAAAGAAATGAATTCAAGATTCAATTTCTACCTAAAATTTTGCGTTAAAGAGAAACGACTTAGCAAATAAACTCCTATGGTATTAGATTACTGCTTGAGGTTCTAACTTTAGTTAAGAACTCAAATTCCGGAATCTAAGTCTGGTTATTGATCTACAAGTGGGAAATGAAGCAAAGTTGTGCTACATTAATTGTAGGGTCATCATGTTTGTTTTAAAAGTCCTTCTAAAGGCTGGAACTTAATGGTATTATGTTCCATTAATCATCATAAACAATTTCTGTTTGGACAACAGATAGACTCACATTCAAAGTAAACAAAAACATTCGTTGAGTGTTTATTTGAATGAAATGGTCATTTACGGGTTGAGTCATATGATTGATTAATAAACAAACAAAGTTCTTTACACTCAAAATTCAGAAGGTTCAAATCAAACATTTTGATTTGTGTTCCACAAATCTTTGGCAATGTCAGACGACCATACCAACAAGACAACATTCTAAGATTTCATGGCATGGATTTCTGAAAGTTGGTTAATTTAAGACACGTTGGTCTTGCTTGTTGAACATGACATCGGAATGGACTATTGTTAGAAAAGTCTAGACAATTATGTTCTGGGCCAAAGATGGATTTTATGACTTACCTATTTCACAAGAATTTGAGAAAATATGGCTATATTTAGTCAACGTGAAATATGTGAAATGCTTCATTGCAATTCACAAAAGGGTATCAAATCAACTTGGCAAGAATTTTGGAACATCTAGGCTGGGTCAAGGTGATGTTTGCATGAGCCAAGAAAGATTATCTAGATTGTTTATATGGCATTATAACAATCGAAGCTCTATAAGAATATGGTATGTCCAAATGGAGAAATCGGAATCTATTCGATTAACAATAATCACGACTATTTTCCTATATAGTTTCTAAATGATACTGTCAAGTGACTATCACACTAAACAAAGTTGTCAAAGCTAAGGATAAGATGTCATAAGGATTGAACTTCGGTTTAGTACATCTTGTCAGTATATATATATATATATATATATATATATATATATATATATATATCTGGGGTTGTGAAACCCAGTGGGAGTTAGTGTTTACATCAAACAAACTCAAGAATAGATATATGTTTCTTTATGAGCGACTCATAGAAACAAAAGGTATTGGTTCTACCAAAAATCAGGGAACATATGGTTGTTGCTTTAGATAATGTCTTTTAGGAAACCATCATATTTCCAAAAGGCAAGTGGGAGAAAAATGACCTCGAAGTGACCTCAAAAGAACTTCGAGTCAAGAAACAAACACATGTAGGATACTTAGGAGTCTTTGGAAAAGCTCCGTACTTAGAAGCCTTTGGAAGAGCTTCAGGAAGACATTGGAAGTGCTTCAAGAGAATCCTAATACTCAAAGGATTTGAGTAATGTCTTTATAGACACTAATGTATGATGTTCAATACCTATGTAAATCGTATAAGGAATAGAATTCAACCAAGATAGATACATAGATATCTTGAGGAATGAAAACTCTGAAGACTTTAGAAGTGCTTCAAGAACATACGAGTTACTGGTAAGCTACAGCGAATTAAAAATTCCCAAGTATGGTTTGAGGCCATCAGAAACACAAGTATGGTTTGAGGCCATCAAAAACATAAGTATGGTTCGAGGCCATACAAAATGGTTTGAGGCCATTTTATCCAAAATGTCTTCATCTTAAAGAATCAAATCTATGATTTGGTTGATTTGCACAAAGGGTTCACTCCCATTAGTTGCAAACATGTTTTCTAAACATACAACGTCGATTTGCATAAAGGGTTCACTCACATTGGTTGCAAATATGTTTTTAAAACATACAAAGATGATATTGTATGCACACACAAAACAAAAGCTAGATTGGTGGTTAAATATTATAAACAACTTCACGGCGTTGATAATTTTGAAATCTTTTTCACCAAGTCGAAATGCTTGAACTATTTTGGATAAATCTAGCAATCATTGCATATGGCAATATGGCAATTGGAAAACGAAACACCTTCCTCAATTGGACTTGTAGAAAGGAATTGTGTACATCACACAATGTAAAAGTTTTTGATGCTAGATAAAAGAGCAAGCTTAAGAAGTCTATTCGTAGATTAAAGCATGCAAGTGGGAATTGGAATATATTTTTCAAAAGGCTATTGAGAAATCATAACTTTATGGAAATATGGATCATCTTATAGATGAGGAGTTTAGTGGGAGCTAATTCAAGTTTATTGGTTCTACATATGAGATACATATCTCTCTATTGAAAATGACATTCAAATTCTAAATGGTTAGATTTGAAAGAATTTGTCAATATTAGAACCATGGCGAAACTTAGAACATACTGGGTTAAAGATTTATTGGATAGGATCTAAAGCGTTGTTTGGATTCTGTAAAAGTAACTACTAAATCAAACACAATTGAGAGATTCACAAGAGACTCTAAACCCATATGAGTAAGTCTAAGTAATAAATGCTTTAACTAAGTATAAAGCTAATCATGAAGGACCATGAAGAGGTGCCTTCACCTTATATCACATGGAAATGCCAAGATTTTAGCAAGATTCAGTATCTCTTGAAACAGAATAAAGCTAAAGTTTATATGGATATATTTTAAAATGCAAATGGTTTTTGCATTATAATCAATCATGTATGTTGTGATATATAGATCGCAAAGATAACTCGTGAACATTGGATCATGATGAGTTTATACCAATCTCTATTGATCAAGATCAAAGATCATTAGAACAATATCAAGAACATCAAATACATTTGGATATGTAGAATGAGCACTTGATAAGAGTAAGTGAAGATGAACTAAAGATTTGATGCTACATGCATTTGCCTAAACAAAAGTTAATTCTTGTTGTTAGGTAAACCACAAACATACACGGGCAATTAGGCGTCGTGATTAAAAGGTGGTAACATAGGTTCTATACCAAATGTGATGCATGGGAAACTGAATCAATGATTAGTTTCCAAGTTCTCAGTTGAAAGATGTATCTCCCACATCTCTGTGAACTGGTTGGAGTATTCCAAAAAATAGTATTTGCAATTCTACATAATTGAAATGAATTCATTTTTGCCTAAGAAGCAATGAAAGGGAATTGTTTCTAGTGGGAGTTCTTCAATGAACTCAGGTTGATCACAAGTCAGCTATGTGGATGATTTTCTATTCTGAATATGAGAATCATTCTAACAGCAATGAAAGACTAGATCATTCTATAAACATATTCAAAGATATTTTCATCTTACATCGAAAGGCTTTCGATAGAAAGGATGCTAAGAATAGAAAAGTATGATAAACTAAACCTCTACATTGAATGAGATACAACACTCATATGCAGAAATTAAATCAAGTTTGAGTTCCATGGATGTTTTAAGTATTGGGTGAAAGGCCTATATCTGTAAAACATTAAATGCTTGATTTTGGGTTAGAGGCCCACAAATTGGTAAGCATTTGGTTTGAACATTTATCATTTATGAAATTATATTTCATATTTCATTTAATCTTGGTTTAGTATTAAATGATGAAGCCCAAGTGATTAAAAACATTCAAATGGAATGTCAAGATGGATTCTTTGACAAAGAACACCCATAAGTGAACATGAATATTGAAGTCACAAAAGGATCTCTAATCCAGGTCATTGAAAGGTTGGACGACCAATAACTAATGAAGATTAGATTGCAAGTTGATTTATAGTTCTGTTTCTTGAACTACATGGACTGAATGTCAGAAATCATTTGCATAGATACTTTTTGGATCTTGTATCGGATTGACCATGAGAACACTTTAAGAGATTAAAGTCATGTCATAAGTAGTTCGCATTAATGGTGATTGGAACCTATTCCTCAGAACCTGAGTAGTTATGGATGCTTGTTTGAGAATTAGTTCTCTTTAATGCTCGCTAAACGTCGCACCGTAAAAGGAGGCTATAAAAGCAGTTATTGGGCGTACTATGAATCAAAGTAAGTTGTTCTTAAGTTACAAGAAGGGATTGTCCTCCTATCTTTGATAAGATATGGTGTTGTTGTTATACAAGGCCTCTCGAAGAGTTATATACTGTGAAAATGCATGGCCGTGCTCAGAATGGTTAACGCTTAACCTTCTGTAAAAGTTTAACAGTTGAACTCGGTAATTCGAGAAACACTTCTGGACCTAATAAGGATGGCTTTGATCTTACCTTATGTTCATTAAGTAACACCAAGAGGAAAAGGAATCGGAATGCACACTTGTCTGAATGACAAGTGGGAGACTGAAGGATATATGTCCTTCACCCAAGGTGCATTAGTCCAATACCAAGGTTCAAATTTATTACGAACAATTAATTCAGTGAGATCAAGTGATCGGAACAGCTAGCTGGAGCAATGCTTCCGATCAGTGAGTTCTAATCTATATTAGCCTCACAGCTTATTCTTGACTGAACCTATAAGGTCACACCAATGGCATGTAATAGATCACCGGATTAAATGAATCGGAAATTCATTTAATAGATTTTTTGGAATTAGTTCAGAAAAACATAATATACGATATGACGTTGGATCGAAATTGTATATGGTATCGCGAATATTCATAAGCTGGGCGAAATGAATAATCGTATCGTACGACGGTGATTCGTCGTGTACGATACGATAAATAATAGCTGTAAGGCGTTAGTCGCGAATACGAGCCGCAACGGAGCTGCCGGCCCATCGAGCCAAGCGCCCATGCGCGGAAGGCCAAACGAGCCAGCAAGTTCGCGTGCAGCAAGCGAGCCAGCCCGCGGCACAGCATGTGCGCGCAGTTGCGCAGCAGCGCAGCAAGCAAGCAGCAAGGCCCGCGACCCACTGCTGCGTTGCTTTGATGCCGCGCATATGGGCTTCGGTGAGTGTGGTCTTATGTGGCCGGTTAGGGCTTGTGCCTTAGCCGGTTACACAAATATAACCTTAGGGTTACATTCCACTCTCACTAGTTGTTTTTCCAATTAGAAAACCTAATTATAATATTACGTAGTTTCAGTTTTGCTCTCTACACAAAACTATTCTTCCCAAAAAGCAAACACTCTTGAATTATTGTCTAAGCTACGATTATCAAGACGGATCTGAACGTGTCAGTGAACCAAGTAGAGGAACGAAAATTGGAGTTCTTTGTTCGTGTTCGTGAATCATAAACTCGGGAAAACACGCTTCGAATGTAAGTTTGCTTAATCTGTGCTTTATACATGTTTTCTGGCTTTGGCTGTTATTCCGCACATGTTATATGTATTTAACTGTATTCCCCTTTAGTAGGCTAGTCAGTCACTACTTTGATCTTTTCCGGATCTCGTTCAACAGTTTTCTTAGACACAAAGTGTCTTAAGAATACAACTTTCTCCAACCAAACTTGCACTTGGAGAACTTGGCATACAACTCATTCTCCGTTAAGGTAACCAATACTGACCGAAGGTGTCCTACATGCTCTTTTTCATCCTTCGAATACAAGAGAATATTATCAATGAAAACCACAACGAGCTTGTCAAAAAATGCGTGGAAAAAACGATTCATCAAGTCCATATATATCGATGGTGCGTTAGTCAGACCAAAAGGCATAACTGTGAACTTTGTAATGACAGTATCGAGTCCTAAACGCAGTCTTTCTCTAGTACATAATTGAGTTTATGCAACACTTGAAAAGTGTTACATAAAGATGTAAAAGTGTTATTATAGACAATAGGTAACACTTTAGGGGGTGATACATCCGCCCATGTTGAAGGAAATAATGCCCTTGGTCCAAGTTTGCATTTAATGAATTGAATGCTAAGTGTAATAAATGCGGTTCAATATTAACTAAGCAAGTTAATTATTTAGTGAGATCAAGTAATCTGAATGTCTAGCTAGAGGCCGCTTCAGTTCAAGTGGAATTAATGTTATTAATATCACAACTTACTCTTGATTGAACCCGTAGGGTCATACAAATAGTATGTGAACAGATCAAGTATTTAGGTGAATATTATATTCAGTAAACACTCTACTTATGGATATTCGGAAATGAAGGATGTTGGTTTCAGTGGGAGCTAAACAAGCTGTCAAAAGGCAACAATAGAATATTCGTCGGAAATGAAGATATTACCGAAAACGGAAATATGGTTTATAACGGAAATATAAATATTATCAAAGTCGAAGATATTGCCGGAAACGGAAATATGGTTCGTATCGGAAATATTATCGAAAATAGAAATATTTCCCCAATCAGAAATATTACCGGAAACGGAAATATTACTGGAATCAGAAAATTTGTCGAAATCGGAAATATTGTTGGAATCAGAAATATTATCGAAAACGTAAATTTTGTCCGAATCGGAAATATTTTTCCGAATCGGAATACGAATTAGAAGCACGAAACGAGCGACAAGCCACCGTACGGACGATGGCCCATCACTCGATGGGCCGTGGCCAGCGCGACCAACAAGCAAGCCAACCGCTGCTGACCAGCATGCATAGGCCAGCGCTGTTGCGCCTAGCACACGGGCCAGCGTTGCTGTGCCTATTTCTTGGGCCAATGCGGTTGGGCTCTTGCGTGCAGGCCAAGGTCATTTTGCTTGCTATTCAAGCAAGGCAGCCGGCCAACCCCTAGGGTGTTTAGGGTTTTGGTTTTTGGAATACTTTCCAAAATCTTCCTAAATTACTCAAGGGTTTTGGCTTTTAGGGTTTTCCTATTTTCCTATAAATACATGGCCTATGGTCATGAATTAAACACACAATTCAATACACTTTGCCTATCACCTAAACGTGAGATCCCGAAATCATAATCCTTACTTTATATCCTAGTTGGTACGATCCAAGGCGATCCGTACGTGCTGTGGACTTTCTACGAAAGGACGACGTTTGGCGTTCTAACTTGTTCTTGTTCTGTTCAGGAGTCGCAAGGGAATGCACGTATCACAAAGTATGTTCACTAAATTATGACATTAAATGATTATGTGCATTTAATTTGGATTCTGGCATTTATGCATAATCATTTACATTAATATGATTTAATTTTATAAATTTGCAAAGAAATAAAGGGGTGGATTAATTTGGTGTAATTAATTGCAAATTCATGAGATTATTTAATTATATGTTCGCATGATTTTCGGCAGTTTTGTTAATAATGATCGGAATCTTATGTTTTATAGTGAATTCTGCATGTAAACAACGTTTTAAAATATTTGGCCGAACCCAGAATTCCCAAATTCGAAGCCTAAATATGAAATTTCGCAGGTTTTAGTTTTTCAAATGCATAATTATAATTTTAATGATATTAAAAATTAATATTTGCGACTCTTTTTTAATAATCTAGAAGTAATAAATGACCTACTGCATATGATTAACAATTTTAAGATTTAAATTCATTAATTATGCTACCTAATTTGTAATAATAATAAATTGGTTGAATTTTCAAATAATTCGGAATTTGTTTTGATTTTCATAATTAATTGATAATTACGCTGGAGGTATTTGTGACTCCTCTTGATTTTGTACTTTGTATTTGTATTTTGATCCTTAGGGTTGACTGATCCCCTGTGTGTTTGCAGATTTGGTTGTACGGGCATTTCTTTGGCTTGGCGCATGCTCGTCCTTGTGGTGCGGCTTACCCATTTGCAGCTTCCTGGGAGGGAACGACACGCACTCGCGATACTATGCATGTGTTCCGCAGGGCTTTGCGAACTACGTCTTTTGAGGAGGTATAATTGTACCTTGAGAAGTCTTGGACTTCTTGTTTCTTTGTGTATCAGTTGATCTTGTTTGCTTTTGCAGGTGGTGTTTCGCCCTTTTACCGGGGTGCCTATGCCAGATTCGGCATTTCGGGGGCCCACTTCTTGTCTGAGCGAAGGGTACTGATCCCGGAGCTTTACCAGCCTATGTGGTATTTGGGTGTGCGGGTTTCTCTCCATCACAGTGCTATAGTTCGAGTAGTTCCCCTTGATCCTCCTGAGTCTATGATGCTGAGCACCCCAGCGGCAGGCCAAGCCTATAGAACAGCCTTGCATCGAGTTGGTGCTGATTCGTTGTGTCTCCCCTGGAGGGATTTTGTAGACAGAGAGGCCAATTATAAAGACTTCCTACTAAGGCTCGCTCCGGCCGTTCACTTTGTCTGTATTTAGGTAAGATTTGAAGTTTGAATCATGAAATTTGTATTTTTTATGTTTGTACTTGCCATATTTGAAATGCACTTTTGTATTGCTTGACCCTATCTGCCAGTTTGTAGGTTGAGGAGGCTGAACCTGACGACATCACTTATGCGGATAGAGTTCTCCGTTATGCTGAAGATGAGGGGAGGCAAGTTAAGTTTTCGCTACCTGTGCCTCCTCCTTCGGACTGGATGGCAGCCAACGTCATTTTAGCTTTAAGTGTCTTGTCGTTTTTTGCCATTATCTCATTCTTTGTAATTAGAAACTGATTCTTTGAATTTGTATACATGTAGCCCCCTCGTGGAAGGGGCCGCTGGATGGTGGTGATTAATTCTTTGAAGAGGCACTGTATTAACCTGACTAAGAAGATTGTTGGTTGAGATTGTATTGTGAGTTGTTATTTTTGTGTTGTCGTATCTTGAATTTTGTATGCAGGATTTCTGATGTTTGAATTTTGGATTTTGTATAGGAGCGTAGGCAGGCTCGTAGAGAGTCCGAGGAGAGGACTCAACATGCCAGTGAGCACACAAAGCGAACTGAGTTGAACTTGGATCTTAGTCTTAACAATGCTTCGATAAGAGAGTCCTGGAGACGTTCGGATGTTGGTAGCCAGAGAGAGGAGCCTTCCTCTTCTGCCCGACCTGGAAAGTATTCATTTGCATATGGAGATGTTGGTGGTCAGATGCCTCAGGTGACTCCTCTCGATGCCTATGGTGGATCGAGTAGCTCGTAGCCTTGGGGTTCCACTTATGGTATATGATCCTGGGCTCAGTTCCAAGCGATGAAGAAGTGGCGTCAGCTTGCCATGGTCCAGCAGACCTATCAGTTCTATTCCCGTCAACAGGGACCTCAACAGTTTTCTGCCGACCCTTTGTCTTCTATGCCTCAGAGACAATGCATGATTAGTACGACCGGTTGTCTAGTACTCTTCAGATTTCAGAGCATGAGCCAGCTACCCCGGGGACAAAGCTTGATAGGGACTTAGAGCGGTGTATCAGCCGATATAAAGACAAGGCACTTGTTGAGGCTCTAGTGATGACTGATGATGACTCTGACTGATCCTGCATGGTCACGAGGTCTAACTTTGACGGGCGTTCATTTATATGATTTGTTTGCACTGGATATTTGGTTTGTATTTGTTGGATGTTTGTATTTTTATGGTCGGATATTTGTATTTGTATGGTTTGTATTTGAATATCTTGGCATTTTGGTTTTGTAAGTTGAAGGGTTTGAACATTTTTCTATGTGCTTTTGTATTTGTTTGTAAGGTTTGCGTTGAACCGGTATGTGTTGTGTGTGATTTTGAAATTTGTTGCCAAATGTATGCATGAAAATGAAAATAAATTGCCCATTTTCGGTTGTACATACCCACTATATGCCCCCACTTTGATTGAGGTTTTTTGGTATAGAAAAAGTGTAAGTCAAAGTATATTCATCTTTTGCTAATGTGGTTGCTGACTCGAATGCTAAAAAAATTTTACCCATTTTTTCGGGTGTACATACCCACTATAAGCCCCCATTTTGACTGAGGTTTTTTGGTATAAAAAAAGCGCAAGTTAAAGTATATTCAATTTTTTCTAATGCGGATGCTGACTCGACTTAGGACGCTGATCTAGGGCCAGAATCTTGACTTATGCATGATTTTAAAAATATTAACCCTGAAATTGACTCGCGTGCTTGAATTGGACTGTTTTCGAAATTGCCGGTGTGCGACTTGTAGTTTTAGGAGATTTCGTCCTGATTTGGACAAGTAATGTAATCCCCCGTAAATTTATAAATTTTATTAATATATTTTAACGTATATTATTTATATTTAAATAGAATTTATGAATTTTAAGTAATAAATATATAATTAACGTATATTTATTTTATTTTAAGTATGTTCTAAATATTTAACGATTTTTGAACTTTATTATATTTATATATCAAATGTATATTTAATTTTATTTAAATATATTCTAAATATTTTAACGGTTTGTGCAATCAAAAATAATGTTTGAATTTTAAGTTGAAAAGAATTCGAATTACGAAAATCGATTGAATTTAGAAAACGATCCCATTCGGTTTTAAATTCAAATCCTAAAACTAATATCCTAAGTCTAGCCCAAATGGGTAAAGCCCAATAGTATAAACCAATAAACCCATACTCCCTTCCTCTCATTCAACTTCACGTGAAAACTAAAACAAAGCAAAAACCTCCTTCTCTGTTCTTCCTCATTCACGTTCGTTTGCTCCTCTTTGCGCAGCCACCACCTCACCACCGTCGGACGCCGCCTCCGTCGCTGGTAACCTCCTTCTTCTTCGTCGTCCTTCTCCTTCCTCTCCTTCTCTGTTTCTTCTTCATCCCCGTTTTTCTCCCCTCCTCAAGCTTCTGTTTTTCCTTGCACAGCCGCTGCGGCCCAGCTGCAACCACCAAGCCAACCGCGCCGCACCACCTGCACCTTCGCCGTGCCCCTGCCCATTCGGCTTGCTCGTCCCTCCTTCCTCCTCCACGCAAGCACAGCATTCTCTTGTTTCGGTTTGTTTGCGGCAGCCACCACCGCACGCACCACCAGGCCTGACAACCTCCGCAAGCCGCCGCCTTGCCGCCGCCGTGATCTGTCCGCCGGCCAACCCTTCCCTCTCTCCTCTTCTCTTTTTGGTTATTTCTTAAACCCTAAGTAACTAATTATTTTAATTTTGTTTATTAAATTAATTTATGTTTCTTGAATTAAATTTATGATTTTTATGATTAAGTTATGAAATTTCAGATTATATGTTGTTGAAACTAATTTAATTATTTTCAGATTTGTTAATTACGTTAAGTTAGGGTTTTAATGGAGTTTTAATAATTTAATTCATGTTTCTTGAATATAAATTATAAGCTTTTATAATTAAGTTAGATTTTCAGATTACATACTATGCTTAATTAATAATTTAATTTTCAGATTACATAATTGAATTGAAAAAAGAGTTTTTAATTATTAAAGTGTGAATTTTTAAGGTTTTTAATGATTAAATCATAATAGAATGACTATATATTATTAAAGCTATTATTTTTACGATTTTAAGAACGTTGATTATGTTTTGTGGACGTTTGAAATTATTCTATATTGCTGGAAATTTTAAAAGGGATGTTTTATTGGAGTTTAGAACGTTTTGGGATCATTAGTTTAATAGTTATTATGCTTGGAGATTATTTAATTAAGTTTCGATATTGGGGAATATTCTAAATAGGTTTAGGATGTATTTAGAATACGTTAGTGTTGCTGTAAATTATTAGGAATTGATTTGGGTACGTTTCTTGATTATTTTAGGCGGAGAATTCTTTGTGGGCGACTTTTGAATTCGTTAAAGTGGCCTATCAGTTTGTTTACACAAGGTACGTACATACCTGTGTGCTTGGAATGTGTGTCATTTGTGGAAACCATGTTGAAATGATTCATGAACTTCGTTATGTTGAAATGATTAAGGAACTTGGTTATGTTGAAATTGTTGATGAACTAGATTATGTTGAAAGTGCATGTTTAATATTGTTGGATGGACATGTTAAGCATATATATTTCGTTATGAGAATTATAGCATGTTGGTATGGATGATTGATGCGAACATGTTGGTTGGGAACATTAAATTATTATATATGTTGATTCAGATCGATTGTTCATTGTTCCCTTTTAGCTTTTCACTACTTTATAAGGGCCGAGGACCTTGTTTAGTAAGTTGAAACCTTATACCCATATAGAGGGGTTTATCAGTATTAAAGGAAAGGTTGAATTAATTGGAATAAGTCTTGTGTGACGTCTCTGTGATCACTTGTTTAATTCAAAGATAAAAGAAGTTGCGTTTACTTGTTGAATATAATATTTATGTTTGATGAGTCATAACCAAGTATTAAAAGTTAAGTCATGTAAAGTGAAAATGAGTAGCAATAGCTTTAGACTGTGCACGTCTAAAGTGTCGGACAATCAGGAGTTGGGGTCATGGGTCGCCTATGGCTTTTTCTGGGGCCGGATTGATCACCGGTTCTATTTTATTCAAAAGTCCCTCGATATCGCAGGTCATTGGGGTTTATGGAGTCGCGCCCGTACCTCGTCTTCCTTAGTGAAGAAGAAGAAGTTTCTAGTAGACAACTCAGTCCATTGACTATTTCAATTAAAATAATGTTAATGATACAAAGGTCTAGTTCAGTAAAATATAGTCTTCAAGTCAATATAATTTGATTATCCTTGCTTATGTTTTAGTTAGTACCATGTTAGGATTGTTCGTTTAATAGAATCATGTTAGAATTATTATTGATTTAGTATGTAGTACTCAGCTTTGCTGATTACGTGCTTTTGCTTGTGCATGTTGATCATGGCTATGCCTTATTGATCCTGTGATGACCCAATCTTTGGTGAGCAGTCTCTAAGGATCAATAAGCATTGTCCATCTGCAGGTTTGAAGATGTTGCATCATTGGGATCGGGAATAGAGAGCTTGTATTTAGTTTTAATTTGCTAAGTTGACTTGAGTTTGTTTAATTTGACTATAAACTTGTCGTACTATTTATATTTCCTTATTTTCTTTTATTGGTTTTTGGGATTAAACCTGTAATCGATTATTTATAAACCTAAAGTTAGTTTTATGTTTTCCGCTGCAAAAATTCTGAATAAGCCGTTACGTTTTCACACGGGCGATAATGCTTTGATAATTCTCTACGTTTTATATTAGAAGATTATTTTAGAAAAGAGAGAATTGTCGGGGTGTTACAAGTAATTTGCTGAAATGTGTTGTACTCGGAATTGAATAAGAGTCCTTGTATGCAATAAAGACAAAGATTGAAAATCGTTCTACAGCAGGCCCTGCGCCTAGCGCACGCCCTGTGCCTGGTGCAGGTGATGCTTCCTGGTACAACTTCGTAAATTTACTTTTTTGTATAAATAGGGGGCATGGAGAAGGTGTTCTGTGCACTTCGAATCCCCTTTCTCATAGCTGTTCGAAAATGCCTCAAAGATATGAAAATTCCATGAATGATTGGCTTAGCTCTTTGAATAAACTAGAAAAGAGAGAGTTGGATGGCATGGCCCTAGGGGTATTAGTCTCTCTACGGTTTGTCAAGCTAGATTGGAGAGTCCTTCATGCTGCTATAGACGCCTACATTTGTTCCCTAGGCCCGAAGCGGTGAATTCAATGATGAAACCAAACATTGCTTGTCTAAGCTTTCCTAAGTATGAAGAAAATTCTAGCGCATGGCAGGCACACGCCGCAATATTCCAGCACTCAAACAGCAACCCCATAAATTATGGTGCAAGTGTTTGGATCTCAACCAATCACGACATAATGGATGAGCTGTCAGTGACTCAACACTGATAAATCTGGTGCTCCCTAGGCAAGCGCTAAAATATTATAGCGCACAAAATGCATGCGCCACTTTATTTTGGCGCATCCATTTGATTTTCATAAAAACTTGAACTCTTCAAGTGTCTATCTTATTTCGACTGCTTACACTATAAATACGACCCTGTAATATCTGAAATGACCATCAATTATTGTCAATTAACATTAATCACAACCACATATCTTATGCTTGAGTATTGAGCAAAGATGCACTCTGTCTCGTATTCGTTAACGGTCTGCCACATTAACACATTGTTAAGCAGACTCTGCCCGCATAATCATTCAGCCTAGCCTGAATTGTTAGGTTATGATACATATGACAATTCATAAATCATGCGGAAAAAACCATTAAGCCAGGAATACATATTATTTACACATAATCATTTAGCATAGTTTTAGATGCATACTCTTTGTTGCGTGCCTTCCCTAGCTGCGCCCGAACCGAACAAGAACAAGTCTTTAGGACTCCAAGTGTCGTCCCTCCGTAGATAGTCCACAGCACGTCCGGATCCGCCTTAAGATTGACCAACTAGAATCGCCCTTAAGGTACTCTGAATTTTCGGCACTTTATAGGCAATTGTGTGACTGAATTTTGCTCTCAAAACTCACTTTGAATACTTGAATGCTCGATGTAAATATGTGACCCTAGGCACCTATTTATAGAGTTATGGAAAAGGATTTGGAATCCTATTAGGATACTAATTTAGTTAATTATAATCCTACTAGGACTCTAATTAAATAAACTAAATCTTTTAGGATTAGATTTAATCATATGACAAATCCCGGTAGCTTTAGGATTCGAGTAGCACACAAACACACACGCACGCACAGCAGCCCACGAGGGGCGCCATGCGCGCGCGCGCAGCCCGCGAGCTCGCAGCCCACTGCCGCAAGCCCACACGCTGCCGTAGCCTTGGCGCGCGCTGGGCCTGCCTTGCGGTGGGCCTGGCGCAGCCTTGGCTGGTGCGTTTGTGGCGCGCTGGCTTGCTGGGCGATGGCCCGGCTTCGTGCTGGGCCTTCGTCTGGCAGGCCTCGTCCGATGCTAATTCGTACGATACGCTTCCGATTAATTTCCCGATTCCGGAATTCATTTCCGATACGAACAATATTCAACATTTCCGATTCCGGAATCAATTTCCGTTTCGAACAAATATTTAATATTTCCGTTTCCGGAATTATTTTCCGATTCCGATAATATTTCCGATTCTGACAATATTTCCGTTTCCGACAATATTTCCGATTCCGGCAATATTTCCATTTCCGATAATATTTTCCGATACGTACCATGTTTCCGTTTCCGGCAACATCTACGACTTGGATAATATTTATATTTCCGATACGATCCATATTTCCGCTTCCGGCAATATCATCGTTTCCGGAGTATTCATTTCTTGCCTGTGACGATCTCAGCTCCCACTGAAACCAAGATCCGTCGATTCCGAATATCCATAGATGGAGTATTTAATGCCATTAAATACTTGATCCGTTTGCGTACTATTTGTGTGACCCTACGGGTTCAGTCAAGAGTAAGCTGTGGATTAATATCACTAATTCCACTTGAACTGAAGCGGCCTCTAGCTACGCATTCAGCTCACTTGATCTCACTGAATTATTAACTTGTTAATTAATACTGAACCGCATTTATTAGACTTAACATTGAATGCATACTTGGACCAAGGGCATTATTTCCTTCAGTCTCCCACTTGTCCTTAGGGACAAGTGTGCTTTTCCTAATTCCTTTGTCGCTCGATGCTTGCTCTTGAACATAAGGTAAGAGTTGTCATCCTTATTATGTCCAGAGGTGTTCCTCGGTTTCAGAGTTCAACTAATCAAATAAACAGATAATCATAGCCTATGATTCATCCGAGCACGGCCATGCATTTCACAGTTTCTAGCTCTCCGAGTGGCCTTGTACAACTTTTAAGCATCTCATCCCGATTTATGGGAGGACAATCCCAATCTTGCGATCTTGAGATTAGACTTCGTTTGATAGGTGATTACCTGAGCGTTGCCTTTATAGCCTCCTTTTACGGTGCGACGGTTGGTCAACGTCAAAGCAACCAGTTCTCAAACAAGTAATCTCAAATCACTCAGGTATTGAGGATTTAGTGTCTAATAATTTTAATGAAATTTACTTATGACAGATTTTCATCTCTTACAGTAAAGTTTCATAGGTCTTGTCCGATACTAGTCTTCCCAAAGTAAGTATCTATGCAAATGATTATGACATTGCCATGTCCACATAGTTCAAGAAACAGAACTACTAGTCATCTTGCATTCTAGTCGTCTAACGTTTTCTATGCGTCCAATTTTATAGAAAACTCCGACTAGGGACCATTTTCAACCTTTGACATTCAAGTTCACTTGATAGACATTTCTTAGTCACAGGACTGGTCCTGACAGTCTATCTTGAATATATCGTCAAATTGAAGGGACTCATCATTTAATAAACCACAAATTAAATGGAAAAATGAATTCTTTTCATTTATTGTGAATGATTAACCAATAATGTTTTACAAAGATTTAAACTCTAAAACTTTAAAACATTAAACAGGGTCATCAAAGCCATTCTCCAATATGCTTGATTCCCATAGCTGCAGTGTGCGAGTTGTGCTTCGCATGCGGCAGAGGTTTAGTCAATGGATCTGATATGTTGTCATCAGTTCCAATCTTGTTTATCTCGACTTCTTTTCTTTCAACGAACTCTCGTAGAAGGTGAAATCTACGAAGTACATGCTTGACTCTCTGGTGGTGTCTAGGCTCCTTTGCCTGTGCAATAGCTCCGTTATTATCACAATACAGGGCTATTGGTCCTTTAATGGAGGGGACTACACCAAGTTCACCTATGAACTTCTTTAGCCATATAGCTTCCTTTGCTGCTTCATGTGCAGCAATGTACTCCGCTTCAGTTGTAGAATCCGCAATGGTGCTTTGCTTAGCACTTTTCCAGCTTACTGCTCCTCCGTTGAGGCAGAAGACAAACCCAGACTGTGATCTGAAATCATCTTTGTCGGTTTGGAAACTTGCGTCCGTATAGCCTTTAACAATTAATTCATCATCTCCACCATAGACCAGGAAGTCATCTTTGTGCCTTTTCAGGTACTTCAGAATATTCTTGGCAGCAGTCCAATGCGCCTCTCCTGGGTCTGACTGGTATCTGCTCGTAGCACTGAGTGCGTACGCAACATCCGGGCGTGTACATATCATAGCATACATTATTTAACCAATCAATGATGCATATGGAATCCCATTCATTCGTCTACGCTCATCAAGTGTTTTTGGGCACTGATTCTTGCTTAGAGTCATTCCATGAGACATGGGTAGGTAGCCTCGCTTGGAGTCCGCCATCTTGAACCTATCAAGCACCTTATTGATATAAGTGCTTTGACTAAGTCCAATCATCCTTTTAGATCTATCTCTGTAAATCTTGATGCCCAATATGTACTGTGCTTCTCCTAGATCTTTCATCGAAAAACATTTCCCAAGCCAAATCTTGACAGAGTTCAACATAGGAATATCATTTCCGATAAGTAATATGTCGTCGACATATAATACTAGGAAAGCAATTTTGCTCCCACTGACCTTCTTGTATACACAAGATTCGTCTGCGTTCTTGATGAAACCAAAGTCACTGACTGCTTCATCAAAACGTTTATTCCAGCTCCTGGATGCCTGCTTCAATCCGTAGATTGACTTCTTTAGCTTGCATACCTTTTTAGCATTCTTTGGATCCTCAAAACCTTCAGGCTGTGTCATAAACACAATTTCCGTTAAAACGCCGTTTAAGAAAGCAGTTTTGACATCCATCTGCCATATTTCGTAATCGTAATATGCAGCGATTGCTAACATTATCCGAATAGACTTTAGCATTGCAACTGGTGAAAAGGTTTCATCGTAATCCACACCGTGGACTTGCCTGTAACCTTTTGCAACCAATCTAGCTTTGAAAACTTCAAGTTTCCCATCCTTGTCCTTTTTCAGTTTGAAAACCCATTTGCTTCCAATGGCTTGGTAGCCATCTGGTAAATCGACCAAATCCCATACTTGGTTTTCAGACATGGAGTCTAATTCAGATTGCATGGCTTCTTGCCATTGCTTGGAGCTAGGGCTCGTCATAGCTTGTTTGTAAGTCGCAGGTTCATCACTTTCAAGTAATAGAACGTCATAGCTCTCGTTCGTCAAAATACCTAAGTACCTTTCCGGTTGAGATCTATATCTTTGCGATCTACGCGGGGTAACATTTCTAGTTTGACCATGATTCTCACCAGATTCTTCTAAAGATCTCTGAGTTTCATCCTGAATGTCATCTTGAGCATTCTCTAGAGTTTGTTGTTCGACTCGAATTTCTTCGAGGTCTACTTTTCTCCCATGTCATTTTGGAAATGTGATCTTTCTCCAAAAAGACACCATCTCGAGCAACAAACACTTTGTTCTCAGATGTATTGTAGAAGTAATACCCCTTTGTTTCCTTTGGATAGCCCACAAGGATACATTTGTCAGATTTTGGATGAAGTTTGTCTGAAATTAATCGTTTGACGTATACTTCACATCCCCAAATCTTTAGAAAAGACGCATTTGGAGGCTTTCCAAACCATAATTCATATGGAGTCTTTTCGACAGCTTTAGACGGAGCTCTATTTATAGTGAGTGCAGCTGTATTTAGTGCATGTCCCCAAAATTCTAATGGAAGTTTGGCCTGACCCATCATTGACCTGACCATGTCTAGCAAGGTTCTGTTCCTCCGTTCTGACACACCGTTCCATTGTGGTGTTCCAGGAGGAGTCAATTCTGATAAAATTCCACATTCTTTCAGATGGTCATCAAATTCATAGCTCAGATATTCACCGCCTCTATCAGACCGCAGTGCCTTAATCTTCTTGCCTAATTGATTCTCTACTTCACTCTGAAATTCCTTGAATTTGTCAAAGGATTCAGACTTATGCTTCATTAGGTAGACATAACCATATCTACTGAAGTCATCAGTGAAAGTGATAAAGTAGCTGAAACCACCTCTAGCATTTGTACTCATTGGTCCACATACATCTGTATGGATTAAACCCAATAGTTCATTTGCTCTTTCTCCAACTTTAGATCAAGGTTGCTTTGTCATTTTGCCAAGTAAACATGATTCGCATTTACCATAATCCTCTAAGTCAAATGGTTCTAGAATTCCTTCCTTTTGAAGTCTTTCTAAGCGTTTCAAGTTTATATGGCCTAATCGACAATGCCACAGATAGGTGAGATCTGAATCATCCTTTTTGGCCTTTTTGGTATTTATGTTATATACTTGTTTGTCGTGATCTAATAAATAAAGTCCATTGACTAATCTAGCAGATCCATAAAACATTTCTTTAAAATAAAACGAACAACTATTGTCTTTTATTAAAAAGGAAAATCCCTTAGCATCTAAGCAAGAAACTGAAATGATGTTTTTAGTAAGACTTGGAACATGGGAACATTCTTCCAGTTCCAAAACTAGCCCGGAGGGCAACGACAAATAATAAGTTCCTACAGCTAATGCAGCAATCCGTGCTCCATTTCCCACTCGTAGGCCGACTTCACCCTTGCTTAACTTTCTACTTCTTCTTAGTCCCTGTGGATTGGAACATAAGTGTGAGCCACAACCTGTATCTAATACCCAAGAAGTTGAATTAGCAAGTATACGGTCTATAACGAAAATACCTGAAGATGGAACGACTGTTCCGTTCTTCTGATCTTCCTTTAGCTTCAAGCAATCTCTCTTCCAATGCCCCTTCTTCTTGCAGTAGAAGCATTCGGATTCAGAAGTGGGTTGACTGACCTTCCTCTTTACAGATTTGGCGCCAGTTTGCTTAGTTGGGCTGGCCTTGTTGCCACCTTTCTTAGCATTCCTCTTCTTTCCAGATTTCTTGAACTTGCCCCCACGCACCATAAGCACATCCTGCTTATCACTTTTGAGCGTCTTTTCAGCGGTCTTTAGCATACCGTGAAGCTCAGTGAGCGTTTTGTCCAGACTATTCATACTGTAGTTCAGTTTGAAATGATCATACCCGCTATGAAGAGAATGGAGGATGGTGTCTATAGCCATTTCCTGAGAAAATTGCTGATCCAACCGACTCATATTCTCAATGAGTCTAATCATTTTGAGAACATGTGGACTTACGGGTTCGCCTTTCTTAAGCTTGGTCTCAAGAATTTTCCTATGAGTCTCGAATCTTTCGACTCGAGCCAGATCTTGGAACATGTTCTTCAACTCACTGATGATTGTGAAAGCATCTGAGTTGATGAACGTTTTCTGCAGATCCGCACTCATGGTGGCGAGCATTAGACATTTCACATCCTTGTTGGCATCAATCCAACGATTGAGGGCTGCCTGAGTGACCCCGTCGCCTGCGGCTTCGGGCATCGCCTCTTCTAGGACATACTCCTTTTCTTCCTGCATAAGAACTATTTACAAGTTCCTTTGCCAGTCAAGGAAGTTCTTCCCGTTCAACTTCTCCTTTTCGAGAATTGATCGAATGTTGAATGAATTGTTGTTTGCCATATTTAAAACTACAATTGAAAAGAATAAACAAATAAATAACCATTCACAGTTTCTCTTAATAAACTTAAATTCTAGCATACATGCATAATTCAATGTTCATTAAGCATTTTATTCAAGTTATGTGTTCCGGCAGGTGTGAATAAAATGATTCAAGATCCTAAAATCATTGAAGAACTAAGCACAGTTTGTCGACTCAATTCTAAAACATCTTAGGTAAGCAAAAGCCTTTTGCTAATAGTCTAGAAACTATTCTTGGTTGATAGGTACGTCTAAGAACTTATTAGGTAAACCTATCGATTTTGCCACGACATAAAAGGACTCCTTACTTATATCATTGAGTTTCACCAAAACTAACATGTACTCACAATTATTTGTGTACCTTGCCCCTTTAGGACCAATAAGTAACACCTCGCTGAGCGAAAACTATTACTAGATTGATGTAAAGGATATCCAAGCAAGTGTATATTTTGGCATGGCACCTTTTAACTCAATTTTTAAGTTTGGAACTTAAGGCTCTTACTATGTTGGTTAGATTTTAAGTGAACTAAAATCCTTAATCATGCAACATAATCAAGATTTTGATCTCATGCAATTTAAGACATATTTAAAAGCAATAAATAACTTAAAACATGCATAAGATAAATGTGATCTAGTATGACCCGACTTCATCTTGAAGCTTTAACTTCAAAGTCCGTCTTGAAAATCTCCGTGGGAGGCACCATTTTCTTCAAATAGGATAAGCTATAATTAAAACTAGTTACAACTATTTGATGGTACGCAGACCATATTTGAATTGAAAAACAACTTTGGTACTTTAGACCAATTACATTCAAATTAATGGTACGCAGACCATATTTTCTATCCTATTTGGGCCATACTAGTCACTTCATAACCTGCAAAACAGTACATATACAATATATACCATTCACCCATTCATTATCATGAATGGCCCACATAGCTGGTTAGTAAAACACATTATGCATCACGTAAACATTTGCAGCAATTAATCAAGGGCACCAATAATCTACCAATTATTCAGTCCTTATTAATTCTAATCAAGTTGTTTTAACCTTAAGGATTTGTAGACCTAATCAAGAGTTTATGACTAAAAGGGCTCCCACTTAAACCAATAAATTCATATACTTTACTAATTTTAAACATAAAAATGTATTTCTAGTCTAACCGGAAACATACAAATTTAATTAAAATTTAAAGCTCATATAAATTTATAATTGAATCCAAAAAGTTTAATTTAATTTCAGTCGTATTCAAATTAATTCATGATTTTAATTTTAGTAAAATAATTAGAATAAATAAAATTTATTATAATTACAATATTCAAAATTAAAATCCAAGAAAATAATTTAAATTATTAATTTTAAAATTAATTAAAATTACGGAAACTGAAAATTTCAAATTAAAATTTCAAAACGATCTAATCGCAACGCAACAATCCCACGCAACGTAAGCCCATGGGCCACACGCACACAGCCATCGCTGGCCATGTGCGCGCAGCCCATGCGCTGCCTTGCATCGCTGCTGCTCACCATCGCAAGGCTTCACGCATGGTGCTCGCTGCGCGCGCCAGCGCTCGATGCACGCGAGCCATCGCTCGCTGCGCTCGCTCGCCAGCGCTCGCTTCATGCGAGCCAGCGCTCGCTGCGCGCGCTCGCCAGCGCTCGCTTCATGCGAGCCAGCGCTCGCTGCGCGCGCTCGCCAGCGCTCGCTTCATGCGAGCCAGCGCTCGCTGCGCGCGCTCGCCAGCGCTCGCTTTATGCGAGCCAGCGCTCGCTTTGTGCGGGCCATTGCTCGCTGGGCATAAAATTTAAAAATTTATATTTAAAATTAATGACAAATTAATAAATAATATTAATTTCATAATTTTAGGGCGAAAAATCGAAAATTTATTATTCAATTGATTTCCGATTAACATGGATTCAAGTCTAGGTCATAAAAATTTAAAATTTAACATAAATTTACAATTTTTATGGTGGTTTTTAATCATAGGTATCTAATTAAATTATAATTAATTATGAAAATCAAATTAATTCTAAATTATTCTAATTTTCAACAAATTAATCATAATTACAAATTAGATTGCATAATTAACAAGGCTAGGCATTCAAACTTGTTAAACATATACAGTAGGTCAATCAAAATTCAAGATTTATCAACAAGAATCGCAAATATTTAATTTAACATCTTAAATTTACGAAATTTTGCATTCGAAAAACTAAAACCTCCGAAAAGTCATAGTTAGGCTTCGAATTTGAGAATTCTGGGATCGGCAGAAAAACACTATTTTTTGTCAAAATTTTAGAATGCCTTTTACATGCGGAATTGACACAAAAATCACTCGATTTGGATGAGTAACGAAGAAACTGCCGAAAAACTGCGTACGTATAATTAAATAAACGCAATTTGCAATTAATTAACAATTACGAAAATTAATCACCCCTTTTAATTCTTGCAAATTTGTAATATTTAACCATGTTCATGCAATTTAGATTATGAAAATAATAAGAGGCTCGTGATACCACTGTTAGGTTATGATACATATGACAATTCATAAATCATGCGGAAAAAACCATTAAGCCAGGAATACATATTATTTACACATAATCATATAGCATAGTTTTAGATGCAATATCTTTGTTGCGTGCCTTCCCTAGCTGCGCCCGAACCGAACAAGAACAAGTCTTTAGGACTCCAAGTGTCGTCCCTCCCTAGATAGTCCACAGCACGTCCGGATCCGCCTTAAGATTGACCAACTAGAATCGCCCTTAAGGTACTCTGAATTTTCGGCACTTTATAGGCAATTGTGTGATTGAATTCTACTCTCAAAACTCACTTTGAATACTTGAATGCTCGATGTAAATATGTGACCCTAGGAACCTATTTATAGAGTTATGGAAAAGGATTTGGAATCCTATTAGGATACTAATTTATTTAATTATAATCCTACTAGGACTCTAATTAAATAAACTAAATCTTTTAGTATTAGATTTAATCATATGACAAATCCCGGTAGCTTTAGGAATCGAGTAGCACACAAACACACACGCACGCACAGCAGCCCACGAGGGGCGCCATGCGCGAGCGCGCAGCCCGCGAAGTCGCAGCCCACTGCCGCAAGCCCACACGCTGCCGTAACCTTGGCGCGCGCTGGGCCTGCCTTGCGGTGGGCCTGGCGCAGCCTTGGCTGGTGCGTTTGTGGCGCGCTGGCTTGCTGGGCGATGGCCCGGCTTCGTGCTGGGCCTTCGTCTGGCAGGCCTCGTCCGATGCTAATTCGTACGATACGCTTCCGATTAATTTCCCGATTCCGGAATTCATTTCCGATACGAACAATATTCAACATTTCCGATTCCGGAATCAATTTCCGTTTCGAACAAATATTTAATATTTCCGTTTCCGGAATTATTTTCCGATTCCGATAATATTTCCGATTCTGACAATATTTCCGTTTCCGGCAATATTTCCGATTCCGGCAATATTTCCATTTCCGATAATATTTTCCGATACGTACCATGTTTCCGTTTCCGGCAACATCTACGACTTGGATAATATTTATATTTCCGATACGATCCATATTTCCGCTTCCGGCAATATCATCGTTTCCGGAGTATTCATTTCTTGCCTGTGACGATCTCAGCTCCCACTGAAACCAAGATCCGTCGATTCCGAATATCCATAGATGGAGTATTTAATGCCATTAAATACTTGATCCGTTTGCGTACTATTTGTGTGACCCTACGGGTTCAGTCAAGAGTAAGCTGTGGATTAATATCATTAATTCCACTTGAACTGAAGCGGCCTCTAGCTAGGCATTCAGCTCACTGAATTATTAACTTGTTAATTAATACTGAACCGCATTTATTAGACTTAACATTGAATGCATACTTGGACCAAGGGCATTATTTCCTTCATGAATCCTACGGGAGTTCTGGCTAAATCTTAAATATAAACTCTGAAGATTCCCATCCTACAGTGATTTAGTTACCGGGAAGATCGAAGCAGAAAAGGAAGGCTAGTAGAGACAAGTGGTTAGTCACTAGTAGAAAAAACCTCAAGTGCTTTGAGCCAAGTGCTTGAGTTTTAGAATTGAGTAAGTGCTTGACGTCTTCCAGAATTGAGTAAGTGCTTGGGGTTTTTATTTCACCCAAGCAAAAAAGTAAAATTTTACAAGTGCTTGGGGTTTAGTATTCACCCCAAGCACTTAAAACACCTTTTCACTAAATCACTAATTAGGTTTATTTGCAAAAAAACTTCCCTCCCATTCCAATTTTCATTTCCCTGCCCTTTCTCACACAAATTGCGTTCTGCATTGTTGCGTTTCTTCCCCAACCTTCTCACATGTGTTTCTTCATCGGACCTTCTCACCAGCGTTCTTCCTCCAACACCGCCCACCCCAAAAGCACCATCGTGTTGTGGCTGCCATATTCCCTCCCCCCCCCCCCCCCCCCCACCACTCGAGTTTCTCCCCCTGTGTGATTGAAGTCGTCACGTACTGCTGGAAGCCCCGGTGTTTCTCCGACTCGCACACTTCTGGAAGACGCACTGCAACCACCTCGTCTCCTATCCTCTCCTGCGCACACTGCCGCCGTCTCTGGCTCTCCTCCCAGAGACCACCGCTAGGTTATTTCTGCAATTTTGTTATTTCTCACCATTTTTGTTTATTTTGTTCTGTAAATTTGATAATTATCGCTTAAAAGTATCAATCATTGAATTAACAACCAGTTAATTCTGTTAATTCATCGTTAATTTGATTAAATTTTTTGTAATTTTGGTAAATTAGTTTATACGTTCTGTGTACCATGTGTGGAGTTGACCCTGAAATTGCAATTTTACAACTAGAGTTGAGCCAGAAATTGGAGTTTTTGTAAATTACATTTTTTACAATTGCTTTGGTTTAGTGCTTGTTTAACGATGATTGTAGGCATATTTTGATTAGCTAAGTGCTTGTTTGCTCCCCTTGTTAGTGAAGTATTTTTGTTTTGCTGGTTTAAAGGCCGAGTTCAGCTTCTTCTTCCGGTTGTTTCTGTGTAGGGTTCTCTGTTTTGTTATATGCAGGGGCTATCTTGTGCTCTTCCATCTGTTGTTGTCTGTGTGCAGCAGTTGTTGCGTGTTTCTGCTGCTCGGTACTGTCCTTCTGTTGCTGGGTTTCGGCTGCTGTTGGGGAGTTCTTTGCTAGCTGGAGTTCTGCTGTTTGCAGGTTCCTGTTCAACTGCAGTTTGATGTTGTGCCAATAACTGACAGTTTGGTGTTGTTGTGTTTTGTTGGGTTGCGGGCTGTGCACCCTGTGCACCCTGTCTGGCTGTCTATTTGTTTTTTTTTTGTTTTTTTGTTTATAATTGGGGTAGAATGAGGATTAATTTAGTTCGCTATTTACCAAAATAAAAATTTACTTTGCAAATAACCGTTACTCATTACCGAAATTTCTTCCCGCGAGAAATGTAACGGTATTTCAAAAAATATTATTTTTTCCTAAAAAATAATAATAAATTGTTAGCCCACATACAAGGCAACGAGATTTCGAGAAATAACCGTAACCCATTCAGGTAACGGTTCTAAAAATTCTTTTCTTATAATTAATTATTGAATTTTTTCTTTGAAATTTATCCGATCCTCGTTAAAAATACAAATTTTCTCTAAGGTTTATCCGATCCTCGTTAAAAAATATTTGCTTTGAGGTTTATGCAATCCTCGTTAAAAAAAATTGCTTTGAGGTTTATCTGATCCTCGTTAAAAAAAACATTCGCTTTGAGGTTTATCCGATCCTCGTTAAAAAAATATTCTCTTTGAGGTTTATCTAATCCTTGTTAAAAAAATAATATTCGCTCTGAGCTTTATGTGATCCTCTTTGAGAATATATTCTCTTTGAGGTTTATCCGATACTCGTTAAAAATATATTCTCTTTGAGGTTTATCCGATCCTCGTTAAAAGAATATATATTCACTTTGAGGTTTATCCAATCCTCGTTAAAAAAATATTCCCTTGAGGTTTATTCTATCCTCGTAAAAAAAAATATTCGTTTCGAGGTTTATTTGTTCCTCATTAATAAAACGTCATTACTCCGATTTTCGTTCCCGTTTCGAGGTTTATTCATTCCCCTAGTAAAGTTTTGTTGCCCCGTTTGAAAAAAATTAGGTTAAGTATCCGTTTTTTCGAAAAACTCTATTTGCATTCGGAACATCTTTAATGACTCTGTGAGAAGTGTCAGTTCAATAGATTCCCAATGACTCGTGATGGAACTATTGAAATTTCTAGTGGTGATCCTTAAGTAAAATGTTATCACTCGGGGGCTCGTGAGACCCTCGCCTAAATTTGGTCTTATTCGGACTGAACTTCAGGACGCACATTGTCTACCAATACTTTGATTATCGTCTTACTCAGACTCAATCAAAGTGGGGGCTAACTGTACACGCCTATATTTTTCCCTAGGCCCGAAGCTGTGAGTTCAATGATGAAATCAAACACTGCTTGTCTAAGCTTTCCTAAGCATGCAACGTACGACATGTGACTGACTAACGCAATCCCGAAACCCATATTTCCATTTTCACTAATTGCTAATCATAGTAACTTCCCTACTTAGCCCCTGCCCCGAATAGCAACTGTATAAGATAGATTTTTTAAGTGATTGCGTCGCACTACGATTAATCCTTGAGAAAAGGATAAGAAATTCACTCCAATTAGTATCGTAAAAGAATTAAAACCGTGAATGAGATAAAAATACGAAATTAAACCGGAAAATCTGGAATCCCGCGGAAAGAAAACACCAGCACTAGAAAATTCTAGCGCATGGCAGGCACACACCGCAATATTCCAGCGCTTAAACAGCAGCGCCATAAAATTATGGCGTAACTGTTTGAATCTCAACCAATCACGGCACAATGGATGAGTTGTCAATGACTCAGCACTGATAAATCTGGCGCTCCCCAGGCCAGCACTACAATATAACACATAGAATGCATGCGCCACTTTATTCTGGCGCATCCATTTGATTTTCATAAAAGCTCGAACTCTTTAAGTGTCTATCTTATTTAGACTTCTTACACTATAAATACGTCCCTCTAAAATCCAGAATGACCATTAATTATTATCAATTAACATCAATCACCACCACATATCTTATGCTTGAGTATTGACCGAAGCTGCAATATGTCTCTTATTCGTTAACGGTATGCCGCATTAACACACTATTAAGCGGAGTCAGCCCGCGTAATCACTCAGCCCAGCCTGAATCCTACTGAAGTTATGGCCAAATCGTAAGCCTAAACTATGGAAGAATCCCATCCTACAGTCATTTAGTTACCAGGAAGTTTGAAGCAAAAAAGGAAGGCTAGTATAGAGAAGTGGTTAGTGTTCCTGAGAACCGCAGTACAGCCTACACTATACTGTAACCTGAAATCTACACTTTTATTGCTTTCATCGCCCTTAAAAATTTGTTCACTTAAATCTTCTATATTACTCACGCCTAATAAGACAATCTCTGGACAGATCTGTTATTACTAAGTACCGTTAAACAATCTAAATCACTCTTTAGACATTGTTTAGCTAATTATTTTTGCATTTCATCGTCACTTTGAACTAGTAAGGACCGCTGCGTGGGCTAATGCTTGGCACTCCTCGTATTAGTAAACTTCCCCCTAACTCTCAATCTCTACTCCACTGGATGTACGTTGAGCGATCTCCATAACAGGGATCACAAAGGAGCCTATGGCCATTGTGAATCAAATATGCTTGCCTTCGGGCATATCACGATAACCGGGTTTTGTCAATTTTCTTCATTGTAGTTGTAAAACTGAATAGCGACTCCTAAAGACTAGTAAAAAGAGGCTAACGCCCATAGTTTGTTCCGATTTTACTTAATATGATTGCCACATCCCGAGGGGAAAATCGCTCAAGCCATTTTCTTCGAAAGAGTACGCTCGTCCTATTTTTCGACCCCCTCGTAGCTTCCATAAGCTTATGGGGTCCCCAAAACCATGTTTTTTTGGTTCAAAACCGATGAAATATGACACTTGCTTGAAGGATTTAGGGCTATTATTGTATGGCCAACCTCGGCGGAGCCTTGTATGCCGAGCGTAGAGGAGAATTTCTTCTCCTCGTATGGGAGGTTCTTGGGCTTGGAGCCCCCAGCCTTGAGTGTTACTCCCTCCGTCCCAGATTAGTTGTTACACTTACCTTTGCACAAAGTTTTAGGTGATAAGTGGTTGTTTGGTTATCAATTGTTATTTTATTGAAAAAGTAGATGTGATAGGAGTTAGTGGGGTATTTTTTTAATTGAATGAGAGAGGGTGTGGGCACAATGAAAAAGTTAGTGGGAAGAGAGAGACAATATAATCATTGTGGGGTCATTCCTAATTTAGAAGTGTAACAACTAATCTGGGACAGAGGAAAAAGGAAAGTGTAACAACTAATCTGGAATAGAGGGAGTATTGTATATGGGAGAGGGGTTGATCTCACTCTCCTTGTGGATCATTTTGCAAAAGGGGATGCTCATAAGGTATGTTGTACGAGAGCTTTGCACCTTAGTTTGTTTGTACTTTTCCTCTTTTTGAATTTTGGTTGCAGAGTTGGCCAAGCTGCCATTGTAGAGGTGGTGGAACAATCCACCTTTGGGAAGGATCCGATGCCGCTTGTGATCGGGGAGACATTGATGGGCCTTGATGTTGCTAAGGCTAACCCGTCTGCCATACTTTCAGAAAGTTCTATGGTCCTTCAAGTAAGTATCTGAAGTTTTCTCTTAAATTTGGATTTGCATTTTGTATCTTGAATTGGTTTATTGAACATTGTGTTTTGTATTCTTCCAAGGTTTGGCTCATGGAGAGGCTCATGTTGGTGGCACCACCAGAGAACATGGATAGCTATAGTAGAATAGGCTTCACTATGCGGCCTTTGATGTATGGTCGACTGTCTTTGCCAAGTGGGAGAGCATTCACCAAGAGTCTTCCATTAGATGGGTGATTCCATGGTAGAGAATTTTTTTCATGAGGTATGCACTCGATTCATCTGTTTTGAGGATTCCTAGCCTGACTGTCTTGAGCTTCTACTCTCCTATCTGAGTGATGAGGCAATTTGGCTTGAGGCAAGAAGTTCCGGATTGTGCTATGGAGAGCCCGGAGCCAATTATGATGAATGTTGACCGCCAAAGGAGGTGGGTCGCAAAACCCTTTCTCAATGTTCAATTCCTCTCAGAGCCTGACACTCTAGCTGTCAGGTATGTTGTGTGGATGAAAGGCCAAAGCCAAAGGTATGCTCCTCTCCTCGAGTCCATGTAAGTCGAAGATTCTAACGTTAGACATCTTGCGTTAATCAGCTTTGAAAGGAGTGATTAGAGTAAGGGCCATCCGGTTCGTGATCGTTTGGGACCCAAAGGAGGTTCATCGTCGACTCACCTTGGTAAGCTTGTTGTTGCTTCCTCCCGCCGCTTGGGCAAAGAGGAAATGGATGTTGATGATTGCGGGAAGGGAAAGGGGAACGTACTCAAGGCGCCGAGGATAAAGAACATCATCACAAAACCCGAAAATGATTTCATTTAGAGGAACTTGAGCTTGATTTGAATGTTGGAGAAATATTTTGAAGATGGTGCTTAGAAATATATTCAAAAAATGTGTTTAGAAATGTGTTTAGAAGTGTGTTTGGAAGTGTGTCTGTTAGAAGTGAAAAAGGCTTGATGACCTTTTCTTCTCTTGATCCTGACCTTGTAATCGAATTAGCTTTGAATTAAGTTTTTAGAGCCATTTGTACTTGTTCGAGGAGAAGTTTAATGAATAAGAATCATCATCACGTTCTCATATTGAAAATTGTGCCAAATTCCGCTTGAACATGCTTTTTATTATTGTTATTTCACACATTTGGAATAAGAGCGACAATAACAATTGTATTGAAATATTTAAACTTGTACAGTGATTGTTTGTTTCTAGAACGAATTTAATTGAGGAGACTCAAAATGAGGTTTTCGACGTGTCCCGTTAGGGAATCAGGCCAAACGTAGTTCTAGAAATACAAATTTTTGAAGTGCACCTTGAATTAGGCATAAAATTTCTTGATTGATCCATTTTCTTCAGAGAACGAAACTCAGTTCCATTGACATCTGTTGGTTCGACAGCTCCCCCTGAGAGGATCCTTTTGAAAATTTATTGTTCGGCCCAGTTGGGTCTGGATTTTCTCCTTGGATCCATGACAATTTTGCAAAGGGCTTTCAAGACAAGCTCTTCTTCTTTGATTTTGCGAATTTGGACTTTCTTTTTGAAGTGCCTGGCAACTCGGTGTTGATATACATGGACATGATGAGCGGCCTTGAGCCGACATTAATCCAACAGGATTAGCTCATTATATCTGACATGTACCCATGCAACTTCTGGGATTTTTCTTTCTAGAACATTTCTCATAGAAGAAAGCTCTAACTCGATGGGTTGTGCGGCTTCAATTCTATAGACCAAAGAAAATAGGGTTGTGTCGGTCAAGGTGCGGATTGAAGTTCGGTACCCCCATAATGCAAAGTGCAACATTTGTGGCCAGACCTTGTAATTCTATGTCGTTTTCATGATGATGTTCTTGACATTTTTGCTTTCCGCTTCGACTGCCCCGTTTGTTTGTGGGAAATAAGGCGAAGACCGATGATGTTGAATATTGTTAGGTTATAAATAATACAAACAATATAATTCATGCGGAAAAACCATAAAGCCGGAATCCAAATTAATTGTCACATAATCAATTAGCATTATTTAGGTTACATACAATGTGATGCGTTGATGAGCGGCATTTAAGTCGCTCTTAGCTTAGGATTTTAGTTGATTTTATTAGCATTTTATTATTATTTTTGCTTAGTTTTATTGTTTTAGTTCGTTTATCGCATTCTAGCATTAATCGTAATATTTTATCGTCTTGCGTATATTTTAGTCGTTTTTGCTCTAAATGTGCCTTTTGTGCGCATTTTCATTGCGTAAAGGTAGTTTTGAGTATTAACGTGTTAAATAAGGTGTCATTATGCTTGATGAAGTTTAATATGATTCTACGATTTGTAAAAATACGATACGAATTAATAATATGCTATGCGATTTAATGAATGTGCTAGGCGATTTTATAATGTGCTATACGATGTTTGTTTTGTGCAGAGATGTAGCATCATAGTTGATGAAATACACTAGCCATTACAAGCCAATGCAGCCACAGAACAGTAGCAAACTGGAGCCAAGTGCGCACAGATCAGAAGCAAACAACAATTGTGTAGACTGCAGGGCTGTGTGGGCGCACAACCTGTTGTGTGTACGCACGGGCTTGCTTGTGCGGGCGCACGGCCTGTTGTTCGGGCGCACAAGAACTGATGGAGCTTCTGTAAGTTCTGTGTGGGCGTACGGACCCTTGGGTGGGCGCACAGCTACGCGTAGCTGAATATATTTCAGAAAATCGCAGCATTGTTTCGGAAGTAGTTCATTAATTAGTTTTGATTTTCAGAATTAGCTTTAGGTTTTAGAGAGAAGTTAGAGAATTAGAGTTAGATTAGAGCAAGATTAGGATAGATTTTAGGCTTTGGTTCCACAAACCAAACACTAGATTCCTATTTTGTTCTTCAAATTCGTAGCTCTTCTCAAGCAATTTTCAGATTTTGTTCTTCAACTTTTTTACACTTTTGAATTTAAATTTCAAGCTTCATTTGGTATGAATTCTTACTCTATTCTTTAATTCGTTCTTAATTCTTTAATTTCTTCATCAAATTCGTTTATGCATTGATTTAATTGTTTGATTTTACATTAGTTTCATATTTTGAATTTTGTTGATTTTTAGCCTAATTTTCATGTTTGAATTTTCTGAATTTTGTTGATTCAATTAGTTTCATTGTTGCAATTAGTTTCATGATTAGGATTAGTTTTGTGTGTTTAATCTTAGTCATAATCATGCCTATTGAATAGTTCTTAGTTTTGCATTTTACTTTGTGCATGCTTCTCACTTGACTCTTGCCTACTTGTTACTCTTGGATATGTTTGACAATGCATTTGACAAACTATTGCGATCATTGTCGGGGTACTTACTAGAGGTAAAAGTCGTCAAGCTAATGTCGTAAAAGAAGCGCTTCTCGGGAGGAAACCCGTGGTTTTGGCCATTTGGCCCTTGTATACTAATTTTTCTTACTTCTTGAGTTTGTATGCCTCGCTCTTTCTTGATGTGGACGTCATTTCATCTACCATTGACATGCCCAGTGATCTTATTGGTGAGTTGGTTCGTTATTTGGGTTCTTTGCGGGACTTGCTCCCACGACATTTCCGATAATATCATTCTAACTCTTTGCATTCTTTGGGATCGGGCATACCTTATGTTGGGGTATTGGTTGGATGGGTAGTTGTGCCTCCCCTTGTCTCGTTTTAGGCCTTGAAGACATGGCCTATTTCAATCTTGGGGGGAGATTTTATTGTATGGTTGCCACTATGATCTCCATGTGATGGATTGCGTGATTTTGTGCATATTTCTTGTTTAGTTTCATTGATTTTAGTTTCTTTTCTCTTTTTTCCTTTATTTTCTTTCTTTGTTTTCTTTTCTTCCTTTTTCTTTCCTTTTTGTTTCTTTTTTTTCCTTTCTTTCCTTTTTCGTTTCCTTTTTCCTCTTAGTTAAGGCAAGTTTTTCTAGTTTTTAGGATTTATTCTTGATTCGGGCAAAATAAAATTGAAACTTGTAGGTTAGAATGCTTCTATTCCTAATTGGTAGAGGTGTGCACGGTTTTGAATTCTTGGTTCGAGTCTAGGATTTGGGTGTAAAGGTAGTCGGTTAGAACTTTGGATGGCATGAGTCTTGAACCCTTGGTTTGTGGTAAGACGGTGTCGTTCTCTCCAGTGACTTGAAGCCGGAGAGGATAGTAATTGCTACCCATATGTGATTATCTTGTTCTTTCTAGCCCAATTCTCAAACACAAATGTTGAGTGGCATGGATCCTTTGCATTGACTTTCACATATCCTGAATTTGACTTTTTTCTTCCCGAGACCGCGACCGAACTACTTTAGGGGACGATAGAGGCATTTCTTTCGGTGACTATTTTCTTTTTATAGTTTAGGACATCATTTTTTTTCTCTTGTATTTTGTTTGCATATGCCCCCTTGCTAGACATTTGAGCCTTGACCCTTCATTTGTTATTAGCTCATTACAAGCCAATAAGCCTTTGTTTTATTTTCATCCTTAGAAGTGATAGTGAAGCTTAGTGTTATTGTGCTTTGTGGTTTTGATTGAATATGCAAAATGTTGAGAAATGATGGATGATGGTTTGAAAGGAAAGCTTGGAGAAGTATGTTGTATATATTGAATAAGAGGCAAAAGAAAAAGCATAAAGTTTTAAAAAAGCCAAAAACATAGAAAAACAAGGCAAAGAGAAAAGTTTGACTTGAAACATAAAATGAGAAAATGAAACAAGAAAAGTGCAAAAAGAAGTTTAGTTTGATTCTATTAGTTCAATAAGCTTGGGGGAGTCCCAAATAAGTGGTATGATATGGTTTTGATCTTGTTGTTTGAGTTGGGTTCATTTTGTGCTTCACTTTAGGATTCAGCTCCAATTACCAAATTTATTCACACCCTTACCCCTAGTCTAAATGTTACACCATAAAAGCCCTCTTGACCCTTTAGAGTTGAGTCATTGTCGGTGGAGGGAGGAAATTTTCAAGTTTATGGAGCGGGATTGTCATGCCGAGATGTCGAGTAGCCTTGTTTCCTCTCTTGAAATTCTTGTCTTTTCCGACGTCTAGTGAAGCTATCTTTGAGGGTGAATAGGATCTAGAGAGTAGACGCGGTACGATCGATTGAAGGGGGATAGATTAGTCCAATTCCTTAGTTCTATATGCTTTACACTTGAATCTTTCGCTCGATTGAGGACATTGATTAGCGTGCATTCGTATATCGATTTAGGAATATTTGCATCCTTTTGTGCTCGTTCCATAATAAAAGCCCGGTTCTAGAATATTTGTAGTTTTGTTTTGTTTTCTTTTCTTTTTCTTTTCCTTTCTTCTTGCTTTTTCTTGGTTTATTTTCCTTTTTAGGTCTTGCCTTGATTCATTTTTTAGAGTTATGGGGTAAACTCTTAGGAAACCTTGCGAGATCCCACTCGCCCTAATGAGCGATTGTGGGGTTTAAAGAGCTTGTTGCATGTGCTTAATTGCAACCGTGATTCCTACGATAGTGAGTTAGTGTGCATTCTTGTAGTTCTTATTTTCGTAATTTTGATTTTGAATAAATAAGCTCATTCTCCTTCCCGTTTCTCATTCTAGCTTTGCTTGAGGACAACCAAAGGTTTATCTTGGGGGAGTTTGAGGAGCGGCATTTATGTCGCACTTAGATTAGTATTTTAGTTCATTTTATTAGCATTTTATTATTATTTGCTTAGTTTTATCGTTTTTAGTTCGTTTATCGCATTTTTGCATTAATCGTAATATTTTCTCGTCTTGCGTATATTTTAGTCGTTTTTGCTCTAAATGTGCCTATTGTGCGCATTCTCATTGCGTAAAGGTAGTTTTGAGTATTAACGTGTTAAATAAGGTGTCATTATGCTTAATGAAGTTTAATATGATTTTACGATTTGTAAAAATGCGATATGAATTAATAATATGCTATGCGATTTAATGAATGTGCTAGGCGATTTTATAATGTGCTATACGATGTTTGTTTTGTTAAGCGATCTAGCATCATAGTTGCTACAATACACGAGCCATTACAAGCCAATGCAGCCACGGAACAGTAGCAAACTGCAGCCAAGTGCGCACAGATCAGAAGCAAACAACAATTGTGCAGACTGCAGGACTGTGTGGGCGCACTGCCTATTATGCGTGCGCACAGGCTTGCTTGTGTGGGAGCACGGCCTATTGTGTGGGCGCACAAGAACTTCCGGAGCTTCTGTAAGTTCTGTGTGGGCGAACGGACCCTTGTCCGGGCGCACAACAACGCGGAGCTGAATACATTTAAGTAAACCGCAGCATGGTTTCGGAAGTAGTTCATTAATTAGTTTTGATTTTCAGAATTAGCTTTAGGTTGTAGAGAGAAGTTAGAGAATTAGAGTTAGATTACAGCAAGATTAGGATAGATTTTAGGCTTTGATTCCACAAATCAAACACTAGATTTCTATTTTGTTCTTCAAATTCGTAGTTCTTCTCAAGCAATTTTCAGATTTTGTTCTTCAACTTTTCTGCACTTTTCAATTTCAATTTCACGCTTCATTTGGTATGAATTCTTACTCTATTCTTTAATTCGTTCTTAATTCTTTAATTGCTTCATCAAATTCGTTTATGCATTGATTTAATTGTTTGATTTTATATTAGTTTCATATTTTGAATTTTGTTAATTTTTGGCCTAATTTTCATGTTTGAATTTTCTGAATTTTGTTGATTCAATTAGTTTAATTGTTGCAATTAGTTTCATGATTAGGATTAGATTTATATAGTTTAATCATAGTCATAATCATGCCTATTGAGTAGTTCTTAGTCTAGAGATTTGGGTTGAAGCCTTGGATGTAGAATTAGGGATTTTGGAGATAATTTTGTGATTAAATTGATTAATTGATGTTTGATTCCATGTCTAGTTAGTTTAGGATTAGCTAACCTAAATTGCTAGAATATTGGAGTGTTTGGCTTCGAATTGGCGCGAGAGCGTGATTCGTTGCTTGCATTACTTTGGCTTGATTTTTCGTTCATAATTTCCTCTTCCAGTCTTGATTGTAGCAAGAGCTAGATTAGGATTTGTTGAGTAGTGCTCTTCGAAGCCACAAACTTTTCATTGCATTCATTCATTAGCCATTGCATATCATGGGCATTTAGGATCTTCGGAACTCCCAATTCAAATTCCATTGCCAATTCCTGAAATCTCTAGAGTTTATTTACTTGTTCATATTTCATACTTTTTGATTTCAATAGATTCATACATACATACATACATACATATCCATTTGAACTAGCTTGTGAATGCTAATAGTTTGAAAAGTCAAATATATCCATTCTCTTGGGACAATCACAAAACTTACCACTATAGCCAATATAGTAGGTTAGTTTAGCAGTTTATAAATTTTGTTTGATTAGGGCGATATTCGTTTCAACGACCGGAAATCGCCCTATCATGCGTGCCTTCCCTAGCTGCCCCCGAACCGAAAAAGAACAAGTCTTTAGAGGTCCAAGTGCCGCCCCTCCGTAGAAAGTCCACAGCACGTTCGGATCCCCCTTAGGTTCAACCAACTAGGATATTCACTAAGGTTTTATGCACTCGGGTTAGGCTATAAACTATGTTCTCCCTTGAATACAATCTAAGTAAAGAATATGATATGGGTTTTTAAATTATGAGGGCTAGCCTCATATTTATAGAGTAGGAAATAAGGAATTAGAATCCCACTAGGTAAACAATTACCAATCTTATTAGGATTGGAATTATTAATCAATTAGAGTTATAGGAACAATTAAACTCCTAATAATCCAATACTAGTAGGACTAGAAAAACTAATCTGAACACCCAAGTTACTTGGCTACTAATTAATCGGACAAGGCTAAGACGCACGCCCATACGCAGCCACGAGGCCCATGTTTGGCGCGCGCCTTGCAGTTTGCCTTTGGCCCGTTGCTTGGTGCATCTTGGTCGTTTCTTGCCCACGGCCTGCCGCGGCCCATTGCTTGCCTGGCCCATCGCACAAGCCTGGGCGTTTATTTCTGGGCTTCGCGCCTAGTAATGTGCGCTCGACCTTTTGCTTGTCGAGCGATTGGGCCGGCTCGCTTGCCGGCTTGTCGCTCGTCGAGCTTCCGGTTTGTTTTCGCTTACGGAATCTATTTCCGTTTTGAAAAAATATTTACGTTTCCGTTAATATTTCCGATTCCGGAAATAATTTCCTATTCCGACAATATTTCCGATTCCGGTAATATTTCCGTTTCCGGCAATATTTCCAATTCCGGCAATATTTCTATTTCTGATAATATTTTCCGATACGAACCATGTTTCCGTTTCCGGCAACACCTACGACTTGGATAATATTTGTATTTCCGTCATGAACCATATTTCCGTTTCCGACAATATCATCATTTCCAGAATATTCTTTACTTTGCCTTTTGACGATATCAGCTCCCACTGGAACCGAGATCCGTCATCTCCGAATGATCATAAATAGAGTATTTTAATGAATGATATATTCACTTAAATACTTGATCCGTTCACATACTATTTGTGTGACCCTACGAGTTCAGTCAAGAGTAAGTTGTGGATTAATATTATTAATTCCACTTGAACTGAAGCGGCCTCTAGCTAGGCATTCAGTTCACTTGATCTCACTGAATTATTAACTTGTTAATTAATACTGAACCGCATTTATTAGACTTAGCATTAAATGATTAAATGCAAACTTGGACCAAGGGCATTATTTCCTTCAGTCTCCCACTTGTCCTTAGGGACAAGTGTGCTTTCCTAATTCCTTTATCGTTTGATGCCTTCTCATGAACATAAGGTAAGAGTAGTCATCCTTATTATGTCCAGAGGTATTTCTCGGTTCAGAGTTCAATGATCAAATAAACAGATAATCATAGCATATGATTCATCTGAGCACGACCATGCATTTTTCAGTTTCTAGGTCTCCGAGTGGCCTTGTACAACTTTCGGCATGTCATCCCGATTTATGGGAGGACAATCACAATCTTGTGATCTTGAGGTTAGACTTCGTTTGATAGGTGATTACCTGAGCGTTGCCGTTATAGTCTCCTTTTACGGTACGACGCTTGACAACGTCAAAGTAACCAGTTATCAAACAAGTAATCTCAAATCACTCAGGTATTGAAGATTAGTGTCTAATAATGTAATGAAATTTACTTATGACAGATTTTCATCTCTTATAGTAAAGTTATATAGGTTTTCCCGATACTAATCTTATCAAGTAAGTATCTATGAAAATGATTGCGACATTGCCATGTCCACATAGTTCAAGAAACAGAACTATTAGTCATCTTGCATTCTAGTCATCTAGTGTTTTCTATGCGTCCACCTTTATAGAAAACTTCCGACTAGGGACCATTTTCAACTTTTGACATTCAAGTTCACTTGATAGACATTTCTTAGTCACAGGACTGGTCATGACAGTATATCTTGAATATATTGTCAAATTGAAAGGACTCGTCATTTAATACTAAACCAAGATTAAATGGAATATGAAAATACATTTCCTATATGATAAATGTTCAACCCCAAAGTCCGTTAAGGCTTCTCTCTCTCTCTCTCTCTCTCTCTCTCTCTCGAGCTTGGGCGCACGTTAATGGCATTTCACTAACGTTCACCACCCTCCATTGATGGCGAAGAAGAAGAAGCATGCGCTCAACATAGGTTCTGCGAAAGTTTCTACGAAGGATTCCCTATTGATTCCATGTATTTATGAAGCTAAATCTGACCAGGAAGAGACCCAAAAATCATACCCATATGATAATGCTCTGGTTTTCGATTCAGATGGGGAAGAACTGATGCACTCGCCCCTAGTACATCCATCTGCTGGTATGATTTCGCATAAACTTCACAATACTATTATTCAATTGAATCGTGAATTAGGACTTGTGGGAAATGACCATGTGATTGGAATTCCAAATCCAAATCAAGGCAGTATGGGAAATGCTAGAAAACCCGATGGGTCTGAAGTTGTGACGCCTGTAGTTGCTCCTACTGAACCTTGGAAGAACTTGTTTAATGGGTTAAAAATGGCTGCAAAAGGGGCTTCATTGACATTTGTTACTCCAGTAGTTCAGGAGGGGAAGAAGGTGGCTCAGTTGCAGAAGAGTGAATTGAAGGATTTGACTGTGAAGTGGCAAGCATCTATGGTGATGTATGTAGTAGGAGAATCACCTACTATATCTTCTGTTAGGAGATTTATGGAGGGGGTATGGAATACTGTAACTCACCCATAAGTTTTCTACCATGATGAGGGTTACTTCATCATCAAGTTTGCTAATACTAAAGATAGGAACCAGATTATTGCAGGGGGGCCATACTCTTTCTATGGAAAACCTGTAATTATTAAACCCTGGACAGCTGATTTTAACTTCTATGAGGAAGTTCTAAGGGTGATTCCATTGTGGGTGAAGTTCCCTAACTTGCCTCTTAATTGTTGGGGAACTGAATCTTTGAGCAGAATTAGTAGTTTGCTGGGTGTACCATTGTTTGAAGATGAATGTACAACCAGGCAGGATAGAATTTCCTTTGCTAGAGTTCTGATTGAGATGGACATCACTATTCCTCTGCCTGATCATGTATGGATTGAGGATGCCTCTGGCAGGGTCTTTAAACAAGCAGTGGTGTATGATTGGAAACCTGTGTATTGCAAGAAATGTGGCACTGCAGGGCATGATTGTGACAAGAAAGTCAATCCAATAGCTCCAAAACCAGCTCCTAAGAAAGTGTGGGTTCCAAAGCCAGTCCAGAAGGTTCAGCCAGTTGTGAATCAACAAAAAGAGAATGGTACCACTAATGTTCATACTCCTCCTGTAATGAACAGCTCAGTTGTGACTGAACCAAACCCCCGGAAGATTGTTACTAGAAAGACTAAAGGACTTTCTAGAATGAGATCTTTGACTCCCAACAATCCATTCAGTGTGCTATCTGGAGAGTTGGGATTTAAGGACATTTCTGATGGAAACATGGAGAATGAAGATGAGGGATTGGGTGATCAGGTTGAAACTGTTAATGAAGAAGGTTAACCTGTGTAGCTGGAATGTGAGGGGCCTTAATGATCCTATTAAGGTTCCTGAGGTAAAGAATTTGATCAATTTGCATAATATTCAGATTATTGCTTTATTAGAAACCAGAGTTAAAAGTAACAATTTCAATAAAGTCACTAACAAATTTGGCAGACACTGGAAGTGGGAGAATAACTATGCTATGAATACTAGAGGAAGAATATGGCTTGGTTGGCAATTTCTTGAATTAGATGTTCAGGTTTTGCTTGTGCATGACAAGTTTATTCACTGTGAAATAAAAGATAGAACAGGTACAGTGGTTATGTTTGTTACCATGGTGTATGGTCTGCATACCATTGATACCAAGAAACCTATGTGGAGTTCCCTTCTGTCCCTTGTTGGTAGTGTTGGGAGTTACCCTTGGATCATCTCTAGGGATTTTAACTCTCCTCTTTTTGTAGCTGATAGAATCAATGGAGCACCTGTTACAGATGCATAAACAAGAGATTTTTATGAATTTGTTACATCAGCTGGTTTGTGTCCTCTGAAAAGTGTTGGTCATTACTTTTCTTGGCACAAGGGTGTGGGAGAGGGGAAAGTAGCTAGTAGAATTGATTGGAGCTTGGGGAATCCAAGCTGGGTTCACCAATATAGTAATGTAAATGCTGAATACTTAAATCCCTCTATTTCTGATCACTCTCCAATTGTGATTAATTGTTTACCTGATAAAGTTGGTGGTGGCAGGCCTTTTAGATTTCTTAACTACTTGGCTGATCATAGCAAGTTCATGCCTACCATTCAATCTGTTTGGAAGGATAACTCTATCACTGGTTTAGCTATGTTTAGACTAGTCTTATATGCACGCGATGCGTGCGAGATTATATAAAAACTTAAAATTGATTACAACCACTAAATATAAATATTAGCTTAAAAAAATATTCACAAAATTCATATTAAAAAAAGTTAAAATAGTGAACAGAGTAATCATGTCTTTATCTCTTGCGATGACTCTGCTTACATCGTATTGTAATCACTGTTACTGAAACTCTCGCATCATTAAATGAACCACCAGAATTCTGTTTCTCGGTTTCTTGAAGCTCCAAAACAATATTCAAAGAATCTACTTAAGTTTGGAACATCGCCATATTAGCTTCACCATATACATGTGTATGCTGACGACACACAGGAGTTCTGGAGGTGATATTGCATTTTCTCATTGAGCTAAAGAATGAGCAATTCAACTTTCCAAAATCCTGGAAACAATAAGCAAGATGATAGGCAAAGGAAAAATCTATCAAAAACCACATGAGTGTGTTGTAATGAAATTAAAAATAAAAATAATAATAAGCTATAAACTTCGGGTTCATGAAAATTGTTCAACGCTAGTAAGTGGGTTCATCCAAGCATCATCTTAATGTCTTGTATTGAAATTTGAAATCAATCAGGTCATAGGCAAGAACTTTCCTAACTTAACTTCCAAGATTGCACAACATAATCAAACTTCACTCGTGTAAACATATAAAGCATAATTCAAAATTGGATCATCTTCATGTCTTGCTGGCCCAAAAGCTTAATAAGGTAAAGGTAACTACATCACTTATTTCAACACTTAAAGAAGATTGACTGCGAAGAAAAATCAGAACCATCAAGTGTACGAATTTTACAGTATTTTGTCTGCAAAAGACCCTCCAAACTGCACATTCCAATTGAATTTTTCAAATTTATTTTCAGAATTCAGTTTTTTCTAACCCTTAAATTTCCAAAAAAAACTCAATTCTTGACTTAAATGAAGTAATAACACACAAAATGTTCCAAAAGTCTCGGTTTCTTGAAGCTCCAAAATAATAGTCAAAGAAATTAACAGCAAGTTAAACTCAACCAATCTGATGGGAGATGAATACAACAGAGGTTCAAGTCACGCTCCAAGTCTTATAAATTAATGGATCTGAATTTAGCAACTGAATTTTTGTCAGATGTTCAAGAACACTACAAAGAGCATATCAAATCTTACTTTGAAGCCAAGGCCTCAACCAGAGTGCTCTTTTTCTGAGCACTTTCCCTATACATTGAAAATTTCATTTTGGTTTAATGAATCATACACTAAGATTAATTCAGGCATCAAACCTGCAATTGGAGGAAAACCAAAAACTCCAGAAACCCAATCATATCCAGAAAAAATTCAAAAAATTAACGAAAATTGCAATTACATTATCACCAAGATAGCTTGACCCTAGGTTTGCATTCAACAATACCCGAATTTAAAACAGGTGTTTTGTACAATGAGTTACCTGGGTATACATTTGTCACCAAAGTCATTGGTTTCGCAGTGTATGATGCCGCGGGCTCAAGTGGAGGAAGGAGGTCGGATGGGCTTAATATCACCTTAGTAGTGAATGGTTGCTGCAATGAAGTTGGATCATTCAAAGGCCCACTGGTTCTTCTTAATCTTCGCCTCTTCTTCCTCGGTGAAATCGTTCTTGATATGGAAGATCTTCCTGATCTCCTCCGGGGTTTTTCTTTAGATCATATCGGCCACGGTTTGGCAGGTTAAGTCCAGCAGACTCTTGATGTCCAGGTAATTAGCAGCCAAGATCAGGTCGAACAGGGTATTCTGGTCAAATTAAATCGTCAGAAATTAGGGTCAAATCAAATCAATAGAATGAAATGTGCTAAGATTTCTACTAAAATTCAAACAACAGCAGCGGCAAACACAGCTGCAGAACTAATCAGAACTGAACTAACAGCAGGTACACATTCGGCAACAGCAGGCAGCAAACACAGCTGCAGAACTGTACTGTGCCTCAAGGTGCTAAGGTTTTCTGCTACAACAGCTTTCTCACTCTCAACACGTTTCAAGGTCTCATTGGCTTCTAACAAAATCGTATCCCAGGTTTGATGCTAATCACTCATGTACATTATTTAATTAGAAATCTATGATGAAAAACGTGCAAGGTGTACCCTTAGTTTTTTTTGGATTAAGTCAAATTTTTCTTTTTGAGAAATAACACAATTTGAGCAAAAATAAATTGAATTAAAGAAGCTAGCTTAATGGAAGCTTCCAGAATCTCCGTGCCCTCAAGCTATTTTAAATTAGTTTAGGATACACAGAGTATTATCTACAACTATTCTAGTTTGGTACTGAATTTCGGGGTTTAGATTTTATCCCATTTCAAGAGAAACCCAAATCAATCTGTTTCCAGAAATTTCGTTCACAAACCAATTCAATTAAATTCCATACCACAAACCCAGAAGAATGTCAGTATTGGGACTAAAGCATTTCAAGACTACATGGCTACATCAGCTTACCGTCATAACCCAATCTTTTCGACTACACACACTTACAATAATTACAACAACGGGAATGTACTCGTCACCAAACTCAAACCAAAACCACACTAATTATTGCAAAAATTCATCCATTACGAATCATAAGGCAGTACACTATTAACCTTGTTTAATAAATCGAGTGCTACAAAAAACAAAGCAACCCAAGAAAAGTTTGCAACAACAATTTAATGAAACACCAAGTCACAACATAAAATTATTGAACAAATTATGTAGCAAAAACGTAAAATAATGTAACCATGCGACTATAATGCAAAAAAGACGAACCTGATTATCCCATGAAGTTGCAATAAGATGATTAGCCTTGGGACTAAAATGAAGGCTTGACACATAATCAGTTGGTGGTTGAGGCACCTGGAGTTCATAATTTAACCACAATTTTCACATTATTTTTTTTACCCAAAAACTATTGTAATTCAGTATTTCAACAATCTAAGATCATGAAGACAAAAAAATGAAAAGTACATCATATGACTTAGTTGGATTTGTATTTTGACCCAAATTCGTAAGAGATGTAAAATTCGACATTAGAGCTGAAGAAAATAAACAATTGAACAAAATATCAAAGGCGGTTAGTCAAACTTAATCAAATTTACAGACAATAATATAGACCAATTTAAAATTTCCCCAATAAATTTAAATTCTAATTGATTAGGGCTTCAATTGAAAATCACAAATCCAACCATAATAATGATGAATTTCAAACTTAATCAAATTTACAGACAATAACAGAGTAACGGTACTGCTCAATATCTAATACTTCATACTAATGAAAAAATAGAGGCGTGAAAATAAAACCAATCCCCTGCAGCAATATCATTGGTTTTTTTTCATTTGTTTCGGTCAAACACACACATTAGAGCATCATTTCAGTCAAACACACACATTAGAGCAGCATTTCATTCAAGTACACACGTAATAGATTGTTGAACAATTTGCAAAATACCCAACAATCAAAAAATGTGAAGAGAGGAGAGAGAGTACTTTTGTTAGAATGGTTCAGACATGAGAATGATGTTAATTTCTTCACTAAAAAACTCGTTCTTATCAAAATGGGTCACTCTAAATTTGCAAGAATTTGATAGCCATATAACCAAAACTCAATTAAATTGAAGAACAATAGAATAAATGTGTGAAAATTGGAATTAAAGGGGAAAAAGGGTGTCAACTAATTAATTGAGTGCTTATTTGTAGCCCAAGGAGCTTCATTGCCTTAATATGAGTAATGTTAAACTCGGCAAAGTTTGATGATATCAGTACATAAATTTGAGATATAATCACCAGCATCCAAAGACCACAAATTTCAAAAATCAATAGAAAATAAAATCCGATTAAACGGTGGAAGCTGCTAATTTAAAAAACAAAATTGGCAAAATCAAGCATTAAAATTATCCTAAATTCGATTAACTTAGAATTCCAGATGCAAAACACCAAACTCAAAGAACGACACCCAGATCAAAATTAATGGCGTAATAAATACCTAATCATCGGTTTGTAGGAACCTTAAATTTGGGATTCTGCTCCACAAATGGTGGTGGTCTTTGATAAAGAACTGATGCCGAATCAAGATCCCAGCAGTTAGACCCCATATCACATACTCTTTGTAACTGTTTCATAATCAAACTAATGAATCAAGTACTTGCATCACATCCATTCTCTTTCCTCTGCTATGTGATTTTCATCCTGAGATAACATTCCAACAGAATATGTCAAAAGAAAGAAAGCACGCAAAAACATGTATCTTGAAGGAAGATCTTAAACCAAAGAGCAAACCTTGATGAACATTTCCAAGGGAGCATCAAATATTGTTTCTACCTCAGCAGCATTTGGATCTGGCTTGAATGCATCCTCAAATCTGAACTCGATTTCTTCGAAAGACTTAAAAATTTGAAATCGAAATATTTAAGAAATAAGAGAAATTGAATGATTTACCTAATAGAGACGGATGTAGCGTGATTCTGAACTCGATTTCTTCCCCATTCACCAATTAGATCTCGAGTTTTTGTTTATGGATTTTTTTCGAGCATTTTGATGTTGCAGAAGATGAATAGATTGAAGGAGAGGATCTGATGGAGGAGAGAGCTAGAAGAAAATGAACGGGAGGGAGGAGAGAGAAGAAAACGGGAGGGAGGGTAAAGGGTTTGGGTTGCAGGGAGGGAGGAGAGAGAAGAAAACGGGAGGGGAGAGCGAAGGCCGGAGATTTGTGTTGCAGCTGAAGTGTGAAGGGTACTTTCGTCATTTTGCTTGGGGACACGAAAAGTTAAGTTACCAAAACGCCCTCAGCTGTTGGCTTATATAATAGAGATTGTGGTGTAAGCTGAAAAAAGTGAAGTGTCACCTTAAGAATTTACACAAGGAAGAGTTTGCTGGTATTACAGATAGAATTTCCCAAGCTAGAAAGGATCTTGATGAGGTTCAGTCTGCTTTGCAACATTCCTCTACTCCTGATCTGCTAAGAAAGGAAGCTATTTGTGTTGGGAATCTCAGGAAATGGTTGAGAGTGGATGAGATAGCTTTGAGACAAAAATCCAGAATTCAATGGTTGCATCTTGGTGACTCTAACAATCAGTTCTTCTTTTCCACTATGAAAGAAAGAAATCGACTGAATAGAATTTCTATCCTCTATGATGATAATGGTACTAGATTGGTGGATCCAGAACATATTCAGAATGACATTTTGTCATTTTACAAGAAACTGTTGGGGTCTTCTGCTCAAACTCTTTCCTCCATTCATGTTCCTACAGTTAGAAGTGGGCCTATACTATCTGATGCAGCAAGAAATGAGCTTTGCAGGGAAGTAATAAATGATGAAATTGATTCTGCAATCAAAGGCATTGGCAATGACAAAGCTCCTAGGCCTGATGGGTTGAATGCAGTGTTCTTCAAGAAAGCTTGGCCTGTTACCAAACAGGATGTGTATCAAGCAGTGAGAGAAGTTTTCAGCTCCAACCAAATGCTTGCTTAGTATAATTGCACCTCTATTACTCTTATTCCCAAGATTCCAAATCCCACCAAAGTGAAAGAATATAGACCTATTGCATGCTGTAATGTGATTTATAAGCTTGTTTCTAAGATTTGACCTCCAGAATGCAAGGTGTTATTGGTCAAGTGGTGAGTGACAGTCAATCTGGGTTCATCCCTGATAGGCTAATTTCTGACAACATCTTACTTGCTACTGAGCTCATCAAAGGCTATACCAGAGCACATCTGTCTCCTAGATGCATGCTTAAAATAGATTTAAATAAAGCTTATGACTCCATTGAATGCAGTTTCCTATACAGTGTCATGATTGAGTTGGGTTTTCCTAAAACCTTTGCTGATTGGGTGTTCACCTGTATATCAACTATTTCTTACAGCATTTTGATCAATGGAAAGCCAAGTGTCCCTTTTAGAGAAAATAAGTGATTAAGGCAAGGTGACCCTATGTCTCCTTTCCTGTTTGCTATTGGCATGGAGTACTTGTTCAGGCACTTGCAGCAACTGAAACATCAGCCTGATTTTAACTTCCATCCAAAGTGTGAGAAGTTGTCTTTGACTCATATGTTGTTTGCAGATGATTTGCTCATGTTCTGCAGAGCTGACTCTATGTCTATTGCCTATCTACTAGATGCTTTTAACAAGTTTTCTCTTGCCTGAGGGCTAGAAGCTAATATGGATAAAAGCAATATCTATATTGGGGGGGTGTATGGTGATGACAAAGCTGCTATTCTTGATTCTTTCAGCATTCCTGCAGGCTCTTTCCCCTTTAGATATCTTGGTGTCCCCCTCACAACCAAGAAGCTGGTTTACAACCAGTGTAGGTCTTTGATTGACAAAGTGATTGCAAGAGCTAAAACTTGGACTGTTAAGCACCTGTCCTATGCAGGCAGGTTACAGCTTGTTCAAACAATCCTGTTGAGTCTTCAATCATTTTGGTGCCAGATATTCATTTTGACCAAAAAGGTGATTAAAGAAATTCAGAGTTTCTGCAGGATCTTCCTGTGGACTGGCAATATTGATCCATCTAAGAAAGCTCTGGTGGCTTGGTAAACCATGTGCTTACCTAAATGTGCAGGTGGTCTGAACCTCAAAGACATGTGTATTTGGAATAAGGCAGCAGTGGCTAAGCTTCTTTGGGCTATTACTTATAAGAAAGACAAGCCGTGGTGCAAATGGGTGCATACCTATTATATCAAGGGGAGAGATATTAGGAATGTTCAGTGGCCTAAGTCTATTTCTTGGTCACTGAAGAAGGTGTTGGGATCTCAGAAGATGATTGATGATGCTGAGGGGTGGTCTGTTGCGTGCAAAACTAGCTCCTACTCTATCAAAGCTATGTATCAGAGGCTATTGGGGCCATATGAGAAAGTCAGATGGAGAAGGCTTATCTGGCAGAACAAGGCTTCTCCAAAAAGCTTATTCATTGCTTGGGTGGCTATTTGGGGTAGACTTCCTACTCTTGATAGGCTGATAAGGTGGAAAGTGGTGGACAGCAACATTTTCCCTTTGTGTAGCAACCAACCAGAATCTATTCAGCATCTATTTTTTTAGTGTGGTTATTCTGCAGCCATTTGGTCTTATGTTTTAAGAAGCTTGCAGTTTACCAGAGCAGTGGGGAAGTTTGATTATGAAATGACTTGGATGATGAAAGCTGCAAAGAGAACATGAGATAGGTTTAAACTGTTGATCACCTATTTTATTAAATGTATCTATGGTATATGGCTGCAAAGGAATGCTAAGGTGTTCACTGGTTCTTGCAGAAGCCCTCATGAAATGTTGAAGGATATCAAGTTTAGAGTAGCTTGTAGGGCTAGTGATAGCCAGCAGCAGTTGCTGCTTGATTAGTGATTCTTTTTGTGTTTTTCTTTGGCTGTTAGCTTGTGTAGTTTAGTTGCTGTTTAGTGGTGTTTGTGGTGTTGTGGCTGCTAGGCCTTGTATTCCTTAGCTAGTTCTCTAGCTCTCTTGGTAATAATATATTATTATTTGCCAAAAAAACAAAAAATGTTCAACCCCAATGTTTTACAACCACGGGTCTTTAACCCATCTTTAAAACAATTAATGGAATTCAAAGCTATGATTGATGTCCAGTGCCACAATATGAGTGTTGTATCTCACTTGTTGCATAGGTTTAGTTATCACGCTTTGCCAATCTTAATATCCTTTTTCATCGAATGTCTTTCGAGATAGGATGATAAGATCTTTTTAGTATGTTTATTTTGTGATCTAGTCTTTCTTACTTCAATAGTGGTTCTACGCATTTTGCAATGGAGAACCATCAAGTCAGCAGAAATGTGATCTACCCAAGTTCATTGAATAACTTTTAACGTAAACAACCCTGTTTCATTGCTTCTTAGGCAATAATTACTTTTACTTCAACTATATAGGTTGCTAGTGATGTTTCGTCTGGATTTACTTATCCATGCAGTTCATAGATATGTGGAAGACTTTCCATCTTTATCTCAGAACATAGAAATTAATGTTTAATTTCCCACGCAACAACTCATGGTCTTCAATCCATATTGCCATTTCAAAACACGATGCTCTATAGCTCGTCCTTGCCAATGGTTAACTCCAAAGGGATCTTGCTTGATCCTTTGCCAGTGTTTATGCGTGTAGCATCGATATTTAGAATATCTTTATTTCCTTGAGTCAAGAACTATTCCTATGTACCTTTTTCAAGTACCATAAGTTTTTCTTGATCTCAATCTAGTTGATCTTTACTTAGATCAATAGAGATTGGTATATGTTCGTTATGGCTAAAGCCATACGATTCATTTTTGGCGATCCTCATATTTATCACACATGATAAATTCTTTTGCATAATAATTCCCAATTGAATTATATTCATGTGACTTTAGCTCATCCAGTTTCAGTAGATACTGAATCCAGCTAAATTCTTTGACATATAATATAGGTGAAGAATCTCATTAGATTCTATGATGTTTAACCTAGTAAATGCTTATACATAGTTCAAACCTTCATTACTTAGATTTATTCACATAGGTCGAATATCTCCTATGGAGTCTTTCGTGTTTGATTTAGTAAATGCCATTACTTAATCCAAAACAATATTATAAGATCTTTGTAAATAGATCTTAATACCCAGTATGTACTAAGTTTCGCCTTGGTCCATCATGGATGAATAATTTCAAATCTAAGCCATTAGCATTAGAATGTTATTTCACAATAGAGTGATATGTGTGTGATACACATAGGACCAATCGATTTTTACTCCAACTAAGCTTCTTATACATCTATAAGATTCATGTATAATTTATGAAACTAAAATACTTATTAGGTTCACTAAAATACAGTTCCAATTTCCAATTGCTCTCTTAAATCTGTACTTAGATTTTGTAAGCTAGCTTTCCTTTTCAAGCATTGTTTGGATCCACAAATTCTATGACATGTCATGTACATAGTTTCTTCCAACATTTGATTGCGGAATATGTTTTTTCATCCAATTGTCATATGTACCAATATGCAATCATTGCTTGATTTATAGACTTGAGCATTATGATTATGCATGAGGTTTCAACATAATCCATGCCGTGAATTTGTTTGTAACCTTTAACAACTAATCTAGCTTTGTGTGAAGATACAATTTCATGTTTGATAGTTTTCATCCTTAAAACCAATTTGCAACCAATAGGTGTTAAACTATTCTTGCAAATCAACAAAATTTTAATTTTTTCATCAAAACACTGAGTCTGTTTTATGGCCTTTAACTATCTAAAACATTAAGTCTATATATGGCCTCTAACCATTTTAGGGAATCTGGGTTTCGTCATAGCTTTCTCACAAGTCACAAACTCATTACCATTCTTAATAATAGTTTGACTGCAAGTTGTAGGTTTCTTCACTATCTAATAGAAGAATCTCATAGTCTTAGTGGCCTGAACTCTATGCCTACATGGGTATAGGAAATCAAACAATAGAATATCAATAGCCAGTTTTGAAAGTCCATTGAATATTTATGTTCTCCTTGAAGCACTTGTAAACTCTTCTAAGAGATGTCTATTCTTTAAAGCCACTTCTAAATTCCTTTAAGAATGAGCATTCGAATGTTCTGAATAGCTTCTAAAAGCCTCCGGAACGTCCGTTTATGTTTGTTTTTCGCCTCGAAGACTTTCGAGGTCTATTTTCTCCCACTTGTCATTTTGGAAACGAATCTCCAAAAGGACACTATTTCGAGCAAACAAACATTATGTTCTCAAAAATTCGTCCTAGAAACAATACCCTTGTGTCTCATTTGAATAAATCACAATGAAACATATATCAATATTTGGGCCCTAATTTGTCAAATAACAAAATTAAGCTCCCACTGAGTTTAGGAACCCTTTAGATATATATTATTGAAAAAGTATTCTGAAATTACTTTTCAACAGCTTTAACAAATTTGGTTTAATTTGGTGGTAGTTTGCATTTTGTTTTTAGAAATTATAGGAAAAATCTTTATGATTCATCATTGATCGAATCAAGTACCAATTGACTTCAATCATTCCAATTTAGATATACCATATCTTATGTACCTTGATCGTGAAATTTAGATACAATCATTGATGATCATTCTTGGTCATTCTGGGTGATCATTCCAATTTATATCTCATTCCAATTTAGATACAATCATTGATGATCATTCTTGGTCCAAGTAATCATCAACATGATCGTCTAACCTAGATCTTTATGATTTCCTGCCAAGTGGATTTTATACTTCTGAATCTTTGAACTAGCCAAATAGATTCAAATTTATATCACATTGAGTAAATAAACCTATACTCACTCAAATTCAGGTGAAATAATAAAGTTATAAAATCTTTCTTTAGCTTTGAACTCTATTTTCTAGGGATTCTAACAATAGTTCATTTCTTTTGTTACTTTCAACAAGTAAGACTAGCTTGTCTTGAATGATCTAGAAACCAATCAACTTTCAAAAGTCCATCAAAATATAGCTTTAGAACGTTAACTTGTTGACATGGTCTAAGTAACAATGCCAAAGATTAGTGGAACTTAAATCAAGATATTGATTTGAACTTAGTAAAGTTTTCATTGTTAAAGAGTTGTTTGTTTTAATCAAGCATACATGACTCAACCCGAAATGACGATTTTTATTCAACCAAACAAACAAACAAACAGTGTTTTTGTTTTCTTTGAATGTGAGTCTTTCTGTGTTGTAACAGAAATTCAGGTATCACTAGTAGAAAAAACCCTTGTTGCAACCCCCTTGTTGCAGCGTACAAGTATTAATACGCTTCAACAACCAGTCGGTCAACGCGGGTCAAACCCTTTAAAGGGTTGTTGCAGCGTACAAATTAATTGCCCCCTGCAAAAGAGATTTTTGCAGCGTACATAATAAAAGCCCCCTGCAATAGGCCTTTTATTTTGCAGCGTACATGGTAAAAGCCCCCTGCAATAACATATTTGTAAATTTTTTTCGCTGCAACTTTAACTCAGACCAAACATTTCTATCTCAAATCTCATAGCAGCGAATATCCCACGTACTCTCAGTACTCCCTTCTTCTTCTCTCGGCTTACCCTGCTTCTCGCCGGTGGTTCTCACCAGTGGTCGTCGCCGCTGGGTGTCGCCCGTCGCCGGTGGTACTCCAGCAAGAGTCTATTTAACTTCCTCGCCTCTCACTGGTGGTTCCCTACTCGAAAAAACAACCGGCGAAGTCATTCCCTGCTCGGAAAACTAAGCTATATCCAGACTCTATCTCCTCCTATAGTTCGTTTGTCTTTGCTATCTCAATTCGTAAGAAACTTCGTCGATTGCACAGGTATATTTCTAATCTATTCGTCAATTAACATGTCTGTGGTGTTGGGGTTTGTGTATGGTTCAAATCGCCAGATCTGGAGTTGATTTAGCAACTTTTTGTATGTTGGTGTATACCTATTATTTTTGGTCCATTTCGTTAATTGTTTGGGGGAAATGATTGGTTTTTTTTAGGGTTTGTTCGAATGATTGAGTTCTTTTTAGAGTGTTGAGAAATTTTTATAAAAGAAATGTTCTGATGGTCAAAATGTGTATAAACTAAACTTGTGATTAGATGTGAAAAATGGCATATTTAAGGCTAATTTTTGTCCATATTAGCTTGCAAAATCATGAAACATAAACTTTTTGGAGATATAAATATCTGAATAAAAGAACAGTACGGACTTGAGATTGTTCTTTAGAAATCTTGCCCAATGATTATCTTAGTATCGTAAATAAAATGTATGATTTGTTAGTGGATTGAAATTTTCTGAGGGAAATAACCACACTGTTTTCTTGCTAGCTTGGCCAAACTTTGTGTTGGTATGCTTTGAGCCTCAAGAAAGCTAATAATTATTCTGATTTCTTTGCTGTATCAATTGGAGCACACACTGATGCCATGATATGATAAGAATATGATAAGATGAAGAAAGTAATGAGTGCTATAATTTCTAATATGTGTTTAGGCATGTATATCTTTCATAACTAAATGTCAGAATACATAGAAAACTATTTATTACCTATACACCTAAATTCCTGAATGTGATACAGATATACAATAGCTAACGAGGAAAACAAAATGAAAATTACATACCAATTTTTTTTTTTTTTTTTTAATATAAAAAAGATACATACTTCTATTTAAAAAAGTATATCTTAATGATGGTTTGGAATTGCTTGTTTTTGGCACGCATACAAATTGGAGGTGTACATGCTCAGGCTGTTTGACTGTTGGAGTCCCCTAGTCCTAGGCAGTATGTAATTTCCTTTTGTTTTCATTGTGTGCTTATCTGTGGTAATATGACATGGGGGATGGATGGGAAATGGCGATGGAGAGGCAAGTGATGGAGGTGGGATTGCGGGAATCAGACCCATACCTTCAACTGTTATTGGTGAATTGGTGTCAGTATATACATAGTGAATTATATTCAATGTTTTTTACTCTAGAAATACTACTGTAGACTCTATACTTGAATAAATGAGCTAAGAATCACTGAACAAATGACCCAAGGATCACTTTCTTACCGTGTGATTGTTTTGTTATATCTTTAGGCAACTGGCAGAGTCTGGTGCACATGTTGTCATGGCTGTGAGGAATCCTAAAGCAGCTAATGAGCTGATCCAAAAATGGCAAACTGACTGGTCTGGGAAAGGCCTTCCTCTAAATATTGAGGTACTAAGAACTTGTTTGATTTGTCTTAGACATTATGTCCAGGGAAGTTTCTTGTTTCTGTTATCCAGGTAATTGGTATGACACCGACACCCTGTTTGGTTACATGTTTTTTAATGTTTTCGTTTTATTTCAACAAAACATGTTCAGACAAATTCAAATAAAATGAGGTTTTTTCATACAATTTCAGACAATTTCACAAACAAAGAAGCAATTTCAGATACTTTTAAACAAGTTCAAATAATTTCTGATAATTTTAAATACGTTCAGATAAGTTAGGCAATAAGTTGAGTCAAACAATGACATCGTTGACAGTTCGTTTTATTGTGAAACATTGCATATATGTAAATTAATTCTTTCTCATTGTTTTTGTTTGCCACCCTTTTTATGTGCTACTGAATATGTGTTAATTCAACTTTTTCATCGTTGGCATGTATGATATTCTGGGGTTTTAGTACGAGCAACTAATTAGAGGACTTTATGTTTTTCTTCCCTATAAATGGGGGAGAGAAAAGATAGAAGTCTCATTTTACATCCAACACTACTTCGTTGCTGAAAGATTAGCTTTTAATCCTTCCTTTGTAGGTTATGGAACTTGATTTGCTATCTTTGGACTCTGTTGCGCAATTTGCAGAAGCCTGGACCTTTGCATGTACTAATAAATAATGCTGGAATATTTTCCATTGGAGGTTCGTTTCCTTATTACTTGTATATCCTTTCCCCTGATATTTGCTACAGGATAACCTTAGTCATTGTCATGGTCTTTTCTATTTTATGTTCTCACCACTTGCTTTTCTGCCTCCTTTTTGCGAATGCAACTTTCTTGTAAATGGGAACTTTTTTATGGTTGGAACACTATCATCACTTTTTAAAAAAAAAAAAAAACTCCCTATGTCCCAAATTACTTTTTTAGACTTTCATTTTTATTTGTTCCATATTGGTTTTTACAGTTCTATTTCGATAAATGTCTCACTATTATTATAATGACATTTTCGCTCCAAACTATGAACTAAAGAACCTAAGGACTCATTTTAAACTTAATAAATGTTTTATATGCTTATTTTTAACTTTCTAGAACTCATTCCAATCCATTTATGCATATTTAAGGCTCATTGTGTCGTTATAGGTCATATTTAGGCTAAAGTGCCATTTTCGCTCCCAACTTTGAACTTAAGAACCTAAGGACTCATTTTTAAATTATTATATGATTAATAAGCTTAGTTTTGAGTTTCTAGGACTTATTCTAATCTACTTATACCCATTTAATGCTTGTTTGATCGTTATAGGTCATATCTAGGCTAAAATAAGGCATTTTCGCTCCCAACTTTAAAATAAAGAACCTAAGGACTCATTTAAAACTTATTACATTTTTAAGATGCATAATTTTAACGATCTAAGACTCGTTCCAATCTATTTATGCACCTATAGGCTCATTGGGTCGTTATAGGTCATATTTAGGCTAAAATGACATTTTCGCTCCCAACTTTGAACTAAAGAACCTAAGGACTCATTTTAGACTATTAGGACATTGTCGTTAGTTTCTTGAATGTTAAAATGTGATATTTAATTTGTATTTAATCTAATGTTTAATTTAAATTTCTGTTTTTGTAAAGGTCTACACTCCGAGGATTGCGCCTTATGCGAGGAATTTGATGTGGTTCGTGAGCAATGGGCTAAGTTTTTTACCAGCAAGTATTTATTATTGGCTTTAGCGCGCTTGATCGAGTTGGTTTAGTTGTTATAGAATAAATTTTATATTAAAATGTATGTTTATGTTGAAATTGGAACATATATTTAAATGTAATATGTGCACTTTGGTTTTGGGATATATAGTATACAAAACTCCAGTTGTTGTTTTTATATTTGTTATACAGGTTGCGTTATTCTATTATTGTTTTGACAGGTTTCTATATTTGGTGCAAGGCACTCTAGGTATCCCTAAACAAAATTAGAATTTTCCCGCCAAAAGTGCTTTTTTGCAGCGTACATATATGTTGTACGCTGCAACAAGGGAAAAAAATTTCGCAAAAATTCAGACTTGTTGCAGCGTACAAATAAATGTACGCTGCAAAAAATTGAGTAATTCAGACTTGTTGCAGCGTACAAATAAATGTACGCTGCAAAAAGTTGGGTCTGTTGCAGCGGGCTTTTATATGTACGCTGCAACAAGTCCAAAATTTTGCCAATTTTTTGGCACTTGTTGCAGCGTACATCTAAAAGCCCGCTGCAACAAATCACTTTTTGCAGCGAACATGTACGCTGCAACAAGTTCAGACTTGTTGCAGGCCCCCCAGTTGCAGCATACGATGTACGCTGCAACAGGGGTCTAAAAGCCCGCTGCAATAAGGGTTTTTTCTACTAGTGTATGCCGATCATGGAACAAAATATCCATTAAGTTCCAGCCTTGAAAGGACTTAAAACAAACCAGATGACCCTACAACTAATGTAGCAATCCCCTGCTTCATTTCTCACTTGTAGGTCATTAGTGTAGCCTAGCTTCCATCATTTGAGTTATTACCGAAGTAAGAATCTCAAGCGGTATATGATACCAAGGAAGTTTAATTTCTAGGTCACTTCTCTTTAAACATTAACTTTTAGGTAGAAACGGATTTGTAAATTCGTTTCACTTGTTCCTTGTTTTCCTATTTCTTGTACCCTTTCTTATAGCCTTAAGAATTGACTTCTCTAGTGTTGACTTTTATACTTTGTTACACATGTCCAATGTCACTCCAACAAAGTTCTTACCGTTTTATTTATGTTGAATATTTTGCTTCAACTAGATTATCTTACCAGAAGCTTCTAAAGTTCTCTAAGCATCGATCTATTCGAATGTCTAGGTGTAGACACCTACTTTTGTCCCCATTCCCGAAAGGAAAAGGTTCGATCATGAGAACATAAATCTCCACTTGACAACGCATCTCCTATAAAATAACGAATCTCAATTCCCCTTTTCATTTCACCCGAAACCTGCTATTTATAGAAACCTGCTATTTATGGAAACCTGCTAAAAATAGTAATTGCCGTAAAGGGTAGCTTCTAAAAGTGGCAAGTCATAAAAGATAGAAACCTGTCAGAATTAGGTGTTGCACTCCAACATAAATCCTAAATGAGATAGAAAACTGCGAGAATCCTATTCCTAATATGATTCGGAAATAAGAGTTACGTATTAATTAAAATCCTAACGAGCCTAGAGTTCGTAACGGGCCCAGACGCATTCCGTCATGAAATTGATACGCACCAAAAGACTCGATTAAGTCTCAAACACTACGGATTTCAGGAATCCGAATCTGACTAAGAAAACAGCCCAGACCCTATTTTTAACGCCTGGCTCTGGGCGCCGAAATCTTCGGCGCCCAGGCCTGGGCGCTGAAAATACCTGGGTACGTGTTTTTTTCCTAATTCTTTGTGGATTAGAACTCTGCAATTCTATCTTTCCACAAACTCTTTTCTATAAATATAGCCCAAGTTCGACGTGAAAAGGACACGACAACACACAATTCATATTCTGGGCATTAACTCCAACCCTTAGCCTAAGCCTCACGCTGCGAAATTGTTCACGCGTTCTGTCACAATCGATCCATAAATCGAACAGAACGTATCCTGTCCCATAATTTGAGATTCGTTAAATAAAAAGGAGAAATAGCAAAGTCAAAGTGGTTAGTTTTCTGAGAACCGTGACGCACCTCTCAAGGGTGCGTCTGAAGGAAATAATGCCCTTGGTCCAAGTATGCATTCTAGGTTAAGTCTAATAAATGCGGTTCAGTATTAATTAACAAGTTAATAATTCAGTGAGATCAAGTGAGCTGAATGCCTAGCTAGAGGCCGCTTCAGTTCAAGTGGAATTAATGATATTAATCCACAGCTTACTCTTGACTGAACCCGTAGGGTCACACAAATAGTACGTAAACGGATCAAGTATTTAATGGCATTAAATACTCCATCTATGAATATTCGGAACCGACGGATCTTGGTTTCAGTGGGAGCTAAGATCGTCACAGGCAAGAAATGAATACTCCGGAAACGATGATATTGCCGGAAACGGAAATATGGATCGTGTCGGAAATATGAATATTATCCAAGTCGTAGATGTTGCCGGAAACGGAAACATGGTACGTATCGGAAAATATTATTGGAAATGGAAATATTACCAGAATCGGAAATATTGCCGGAAACGGAAATATTGTCAGAATCGGAAATATTACCGGAATCGGAAAATAATTCCGGAAACGGAAATATTAAATATTTGTTCGAAACGGAAATTAATTCCGGAATCGGAAATATTAAATATTGTTCGTATCGGAAATAGATTCCGGAAATGGAAATTTAATCGGAAGCGTATCGTACGAATTAGCATCGGACGAGGCCTGCCGGACGAAGGCCCAGCACGAAGCCAGGCCATCGCCCAGCAAGCACGCACGCCACAGCCCAGCGCGCACAAGGCCGCGCATGCGTGGGCCGCGCTGCGTGGGCTGCTGCTCGCATGCGTGGGCAGCCCTTGTGGCTGCCGTGTGTGTGTGAGTTTGAGCTCATGCGAGATTCCTGAATCTGCAAGAGTCAGTGTATGATTAAATGTCTATTCCTATTGGATAAATTGATTAAGTAGAATTCATGTAGAATTCTAATTCCAATTAATTCGCATCCTACTAGGATTACGATTCCTTTTCCATAACTCTATAAATAAAGGCCTAGGGGTCATAATTTATACACAAGTTTCAAAGTATTCAAAAGTGAGTTTTTGAGAGAAAATTCAAACACCCATCTTGCCCCAAAAGTGCCGAATTTTCTGAGTACCTTAAGGGCGATTCTAGTTGGTCAATCTTAAGGCGGATCCGGACGTGCTGTGGACTTTCTACGGAGGGACGACACTTGGAGTCCTAAAAGACTTGTTCTTGTTCGGTTCGGGCGCAGCTAGGGAAGGCACGCAACAAAGAGTATGCATCTAATTATGCTATATGATTATGTGTAAATAATATGTTTCCTGGGTTAATGGTTGTTTCCGCATGATCTATGTAAATGTCATATGTATCATAACCTAACAGTGGTATCACGAGCCCCTTATTATTTTCATAATCTAAATTGCATGAACATGGTTAAATATTACAAATTTGCAAGAATTAAAAGGGGTGATTAATTTTCGTAATTGTTAATTAATTGCAAATTGCGTTTATTTAATTATATGTACGCAGTTTTTCGGCAGTTTCTTCATTACTCATCCGAATTGAGTGATTTTTGTGTCAATTCCGCATGTAAAAGGCATTCTAAAATTTTGACAAAAATAGTATTTTTCTGCCGAACCCAGAATTCTCAAATTCGAAGCCTAACTATGACTTTTCGAAGGTTTTAGTTTTTCGGATGCAAAATTTCGTAAATTTAAGATGTTAAATTAAATATTTGCGATTCCTGTTGATAAATCTTGAATTTTTGATTGACCTACTGCATATGTTTAACAAGTTTGAATGCCTAGTCTTGTTAATTATGCAATCTAATTTGTAATTATGATTAATTTGTTGAAAATTAGAATAATTTAGAATTAATTTGATTTTCATAATTAATTGTAATTTAATTAGAAACCTATGATTAAAAACCACCATAAAAATTGTAAATTTACGATAAATTTTAAATTTTTATGACCTAGACTTGAATCCATATCAATCGGAAATCAATTGGATAATAAATTTTCGATTTTTTCGCCCTAAAATTATGAAATTAATAATATTTATTAATTTGTCATTAATTTTAAATATAAATTTTAAATTTTTTATGCGATTCGTTCAAATAACTTGCACGCACGAAGCAATGGACGCTTCGTGTTACCCTTAAGGGGTGTTGTATAATGCGGGCATGCGACGACGAGCAAGGGAGCTCGTCGCCCGTGCGGCACGAATGCAATGAGCAAGGGCGTAGTGCACGAGCACAAGGCAGCAGCCCTGCCTTGTGTCGTGTGCCACGAGCAATGAACGAATGGGCATGGGCGAGGGGCGAGCCAAGGCAGTCGCGTGTGGGCAGCAAGCGAGCTGCGCCACAGCGCGCGCTGCCTCGCACAACAGCGCGCAACCTCGTGCGCAGCGAGCGCAAGCTCGCGTGCCACGAGCGCTGCGCACAGCATCACTCGCGCGCACCAGCGAGCGATCTCGCGCGCCAGCGAGCGATGGCTCGCGCGCACCAGCGAGCGATCTCGCGCGCCAGCGAGCGATGGCTCGCGCGCACCAGCGAGCGATGGCTCGCGCGCACCAGCGAGCGATATCGCGCGCCAGCGAGCGATGCAGCGCCCCAGCGAGCGATGGCTCGCGCGCACCAGCGAGCGATCTCGCGCACCAGCGAGCGCGGTAACGCGCGCGCGCTGCGAGCGATAGCTCGCGTGCGGTGGGCGCTGTGCGGAGGCTTGCGTATGGGACAGCAGCAGCTATGCAACGAGCGCATGGGCTGCGCGCACATGGCCAGCAATGGCTGTGTGCGTACAGCCCATGGGCGTGCAACGCGTAGGGTGTTTGCGTTTCGATTAGATCGTTTTGAATGTTTAATTTGAAAATTTCAGTTCACGTAATTTTAATTAATTTTAAAATTAATAATTTGAATTAATTTCTTGGATTTTAATTTTGAATATTATAATTATAATAAATGGAATTTATTCTAATTATTTTACTAAAATTAAAATCATGAATTAATTCAAATGCGACTGAAATTAAATTAAATTTTGGATTCAATTATAAATTTATATGAGCTTTAAATTTTAATTAAATTTGTATGTTTCCGGTTAGACTAGAAATACAATTTTATGTTTAAAATTAGTAAAGCATATGAATTTATTGGTTTGAGTGGGAGCCCTTTTTAGTCATAAACTCTTGATTAGGTCTACAAATCCTTAAGGTTAAAACAACTCGATTAGAATTAATAAGGACTGAATAATTGGTAGATTATTGGTGCCCTTGATTAATTGCTGCAAATGTTTACGTGATGCATAATGTGTTTAACTAACCAGCTATGTGGGCCATTCATGATAATGAATGGGTGAATGGTATATATTGTATATGTACTGTTTTGCAGGTTATGAAGTGACTAGTATGGCCCAAATAGGATAGAAAATATGGTCTGCGTACCATTAATTTGAATGTAATTGGTCTAAAGTACCAAAGTTGTTTTTCAATTCAAATATGGTCTGCGTACCATCAAATAGTTGTAATTAGTTATAACTTATCCTATTTGAAGAAAATGGTGCCTCCCACGGAGATTTTCAAGACGGACTTTGAAGTCAAAGCTTCAAGATGAAGTCGGGCCATACTAGATCACAAATATCTTATGCATGTTTTAAGTTATTTATTGCTTTAAATATGTCTTAAAATGCATGAGATCAAAAGCTTGATTATGTTGCATGATTAAGGATTTTAGTTCACTTAAAATCTAACCAACATAGTAAGAGCCTTAAGTTCCAAACTTAAAAATTGAGTTAAAAGGTGCCATGCCAAAATATACACTTGCTTGGATATCCTTTACATCAATCTAGTAATAGTTTTCGCTCAGCGAGGTGTTACTTATTGGTCCTAAAGGGGCAAGGTACACAAATAATTGTGAGTACATGTTAGTTTTGGTGAAACTCAACGATATAAGTAAGGAGTCCTTTTATGTCGTGGCAAATTCGATAGGTTTACCTAATAAGTTCTTAGACGTACCTATCAACCAAGAATAGTTTCTAGACTATTAGCAAAAGGCTTTTGCTTACCTAAGATGTTCTAGGATTAAGTCGACAAACTGTGCTTAGTTCTTCAATGATTTTAGGATCTTGGAATCATTTTATTCACACCTGCTGGAACACATAACTTGAATAAAATGCTTAATAAACATTGAATTATGCATGAATGCTAGAATTTAAGTTTATTAAGAGAAACTGTGAATGGTTATTTATTTGTTTATTCTTTTCAATTGTAGTTTTTAATATGGCAAACAACAATTCATTCAACATTCGATCAATTCTCGAAAAGGAGAAGTTGAACGGGAAAAACTTCCTTGACTGGCAAAGGAACTTGCAAATAGTTCTTATGCAGGAAGAAAAGGAGTATGTCCTAGATGAGGCGATGCCCGAAGCTCCAGGCGACGGGATCACTCAGGCAGCCCTCAATCGTTGGATTGATGCCAACAAGGATGTGAAATGTCTAATGCTCGCCACCATGAGTGCGGATCTGCAGAAAACGTTCATCAACTCAGATGCTTTCACAATCATCAGTGAGTTGAAGAACATGTTCCAAGATCTGGCTCGAGTCGAAAGATTCGAGACTCATAGGCAAATTCTTGAGACCAAGCTTAAGAAAGGCGAGCCCGTAAGTCCACATGTTCTCAAAATGATTGGACTCATTGAGAATATGAGTCGGCTGGATCAGCAATTTTCTCAGGAAATGGCTATAGACACCATCCTCCATTCTCTTCATAGCGGGTATGATCAGTTCAAACTGAACTACAGTATGAATAGTCTGGACAAAACGCTCACTGAGCTTCACGGTATGCTGAAGACCGCTGAAAAGACGCTCAAAAGTGATAAGCAGGATGTGCTTATGGTGCGTGGGGGCAAGTTCAAGAAATCTGGAAAGAAGAGGAATGCTAAGAAAGGTGGCAACAAAGCCAGCCCAACTAAGCAAACTGGCGCCAAATCTGCAAAGAGGAAGGTCAGTCAACCCACTTCTGAATCCGAATGCTTCTACTGCAAGAAGAAGGGGCATTGGAAGAGAGATTGCTTGAAGCTAAAGGAAGATCAGAAGAACGGAACAGTCGTTCCATCTTCAGGTATTTTCGTTATAGACTGTATACTTGCTAATTCAACTTCTTGGGTATTAGATACAGGTTGTGGCTCACACTTATGTTCCAATCCACAGGGACTAAGAAGAAGTAGAAAGTTAAGCAAGGGTGAAGTCGACCTACGAGTGGGAAATGGAGCACGGATTGCTGCATTAGCTGTAGGAACATACTATTTGTCATTGCCCTCCGGGCTAGTTTTGGAACTGGAAGAATGTTTCCATGTTCCAAGTCTTACTAAAAACATCATTTCAGTTTCTTGCTTAGATGCTAAGGGATTTTCCTTTATAATAAAAGACAATAGTTGTTCGTTTTATTTTAAAGAGATGTTTTATGGATCTGCTAGATTAGTCAATGGACTTTATTTATTAGATCACGACAAACAAGTATATAACATAAATACCAAAAAGGCCAAAAAGGATGATTCAGATCTCACCTATCTGTGGCATTGTCGATTAGGCCATATAAACTTGAAACGCTTAGAAAGACTTCAAAGGGAAGGAATTCTAGAACCATTTGACTTAGAGGATTATGGTAAATGCGAATCATGTTTACTTGGCAAAATGACAAAGCAACCTTTCTCTAAAGTTGGAGAAAGAGCAAATGAACTATTGGGTTTAATCCATACAGATGTATGTGGACCAATGAGTACAAATGCTAGAGGTGGTTTCAGCTACTTTATCACTTTCACTGATGACTTCAGTAGGTATGGTTATGTCTACCTAATGAAGCATAAGTTTGAATCCTTTGACAAATTCAAGGAATTTCAGAGTGAAGTAGAGAATCAATTAGGCAAGAAGATTAAGGCACTGCGGTCTGATAGAGGCGGTGAATATCTGAGCTATGAATTTGATGACCATCTGAAAGAATGTGGAATTCTATCAGAATTGACTCCTCCTGGAACACCACAATGGAACGGTGTGTCAGAACGGAGGAACAGAACCTTGCTAGACATGGTCAGGTCAATGATGGGTCAGGCCGAACTTCCATTAGAATTTTGGGGACATGCACTAAATACAGCTGCACTCACTATAAATAGAGCTCCGTCTAAAGCTGTCGAAAAGACTCCATACGAATTATGGTTTGGAAAGCCTCCAAATGTGTCTTTTCTTAAGATTTGGGGATGTGAAGTATACGTCAAACGATTAATTTCAGACAAACTTCATCCAAAATCTGACAAATGTATCCTTGTGGGCTATCCAAAGGAAACAAAGGGGTATTACTTCTACAATACATCTGAGAACAAAGTGTTTGTTGCTCGAGATGGTGTCTTTTTGGAGAAAGATCACATTTCCAAAATGACAAGTGGGAGAAAAGTAGACCTCGAAGAAATTCGAGTCGAACAACAAACTCTAGAGAATGCTCAAGATGACATTCAGGATGAAACTCAGAGATCTTTAGAAGAATCTGGTAAGAATCATGGTCAATCTAGAAATGTTACCCCGCGTAGATCGCAAAGATATAGATCTCAACCGGAAAGGTACTTAGGTATTTTGACGAACGAGAGCTATGACGTTCTATTACTTGAAAGTGATGAACCTGCGACTTACAAGCAAGCTATGACGAGCCCTAGCTCCAAGCAATGGCAAGAAGCCATGCAATCTGAATTAGACTCCATGTCTGAAAACCAAGTATGGGATTTGGTCGATTTGCCAGATGGCTACCAAGCCATTGGAAGCAAATGGGTTTTCAAACTGAAAAAGGACAAGGATGGGAAACTTGAAGTTTTCAAAGCTAGATTGGTTGCGAAAGGTTACAGGCAAGTCCACGGTGTGGATTACGATGAAACCTTTTCACCAGTTGCAATGCTAAAGTCTATTCGAATAATGTTAGCAATCGCTGCATATTACGATTACGAAATATGGCAGATGGATGTCAAAACTGCTTTCTTAAACGGCGTTTTAACAGAAACTGTGTTTATGACACAGCCTGAAGGTTTTGAGGATCCAAAGAATGCTAAAAAGGTATGCAAGCTAAAGAAGTCAATCTACGGATTGAAGCAGGCATCCAGGAGCTGGAATATACGTTTTGATGAAGCAGTCAGTGACTTTGGTTTCATCAAGAACGCGGACGAATCTTGTGTATACAAGAAGGTCAGTGGGAGCAAAATTGCTTTCCTAGTATTATATGTCGACGACATATTGCTTATCGGAAATGACATTCCTATGTTGAACTCTGTCAAGATTTGGCTTGGGAAATGTTTTTCGATGAAGGATCTAGGGGAAGCACAGTACATATTGGGCATCAAGATTTACAGAGATAGATCTAAAAAGATGATTGGACTTAGTCAAAGCACTTATATCAATAAGGTGCTTGATAGGTTTAAAATGGCGGACTCCAAGCGAGGCTACCTACCCATGTCTCATGGAATGACTCTAAGCAAGACTCAGTGCCCAAAAACACTTGATGAGCGTAGACGAATGAATGGGATTCCATATGCATCATTGATTGGTTCAATAATGTATGCTATGATATGTACACGCCCGGATGTTGCGTACGCACTCAGTGCTACGAGCAGATACCAGTCAGACCCAGGAGAGGCGCATTGGACTGCTGCCAAGAACATTCTGAAGTACCTAAAAAGGCACAAAGATGACTTCCTGGTCTATGGTGGAGATGATGAATTAATTGTTAAAGGCTATACGGACGCAAGTTTCCAAACCGACAAAGATGATTTCAGATCACAGTCTGGGTTTGTCTTCTGCCTCAACGGAGGAGCAGTAAGCTGGAAAAGTGCTAAGCAAAGCACCATTGCGGATTCTACAACTGAAGCGGAGTACATTGCTGCACATGAAGCAGCAAAGGAAGCTATATGGCTAAGGAAGTTCATAGGAGAACTTGGTGTAGTCCCCTCCATTAAAGGACCAATAGCCCTGTATTGTGATAATAACGGAGCTATTGCACAGGCAAAAGAGCCTAGACACCACCAGAGAGTCAAGCATGTACTTCGTAGATTTCACCTTCTACGAGAGTTCGTTGAAAGAAAAGAAGTCGAGATAAGCAAAATTGGAACTGATGACAACATATCAGATCCATTAACTAAACCTCTGCCGCAAGCGAAGCACAACTCGCACACTGCAGCTATGGGAATCAAGCATATTGGAGAATGGCTTTGATGTCTCTGTTTAATGTTTTAAAGTTTTAGAGTTTAAATCTTTGTAAAACATTATTGGTTAATCATTCACAATAAATGAAAGGAATTCATTTTTCCATTTAATTCGTGGTTTATTAAATGATGAGTCCCTTCAACTTGACGATATATTCAAGATAGACTGTCAGGACCAGTCCTGTGACTAAGAAATGTCTATCAAGTGAACTTGAATGTCAAAGGTTGAAAATGGTCCCTAATCGGAGTTTTCTATAAAATTGGACGCATAGAAAACGTTAGACGATTAGAATGCAAGATGACTAGTAGTTCTGTTTCTTGAACTATGTGGACATGGCAATGTCATAATCATTTGCATAGATACTTACTTTGGGAAGACTAGTATCGGACAAGACCTATGAAACTTTACTGTAAGAGATGAAAGTCTGTCATAAGTAAATTTCATTAAATTATTAGACACTAAATCCTCAATACCTGAGTGATTTGAGATTACTTGTTTGAGAACTGGTTGCTTTGACGTTGACCAACCGTCGCACCGTAAAAGGAGGCTATAAAGGCAACGCTCAGGTAATCACCTATCAAACGAAGTCTAATCTCAAGATCGCAAGATTGGGATTGTCCTCCCATAAATCGGGATGAGATGCTTAAAAGTTGTACAAGGCCACTCGGAGAGCTAGAAACTGTGAAATGCATGGCCGTGCTCGGATGAATCATAGGCTATGATTATCTGTTTATTTGATCAGTTGAACTCTGAAACCGAGGAACACCTCTGGACATAATAAGGATGACAACTCTTACCTTATGTTCAAGAGCAAGCATCGAGCGACAAAGGAATTAGGAAATGCACACTTGTCCCTAAGGACAAGTGGGAGACTGAAGGAAATAATGCCCTTGGTCCAAGTATGCATTCTAGGTTAAGTCTAATAAATGCGGTTCAGTATTAATTAACAAGTTAATAATTCAGTGAGATCAAGTGAGCTGAATGCCTAGCTAGAGGCCGCTTCAGTTCAAGTGGAATTAATGATATTAATCCACAGCTTACTCTTGACTGAACCCGTAGGGTCACACAAATAGTACGTAAACGGATCAAGTATTTAATGGCATTAAATACTCCATCTATGAATATTCGGAACCGACGGATCTTGGTTTCAGTGGGAGCTAAGATCGTCACAGACAAGAAATGAATACTCCGGAAACGATGATATTGCCGGAAACGGAAATATGGATCGTATCGGAAATATGAATATTATCCAAGTCGTAGATGTTGCCGGAAACGGAAACATGGTACGTATCGGAAAATATTATTGGAAATGGAAATATTACCAGAATCGGAAATATTGCCGGAAACGGAAATATTGTCAGAATCGGAAATATTACCAGAATCGGAAATATTGCCGGAAACGGAAATATTGTCAGAATCGGAAATATTACCGGAATCGGAAAATAATTCCGGAAACGGAAATATTAAATATTTGTTCGAAACGGAAATTAATTCCGGAATCGGAAATATTAAATATTGTTCGTATCGGAAATAGATTCCGGAAATGGAAATTTAATCGGAAGCGTATCGTACGAATTAGCATCGGACGAGGCCTGCCGGACGAAGGCCCAGCACGAAGCCAGGCCATCGCCCAGCAAGCACGCACGCCACAGCCCAGCGCGCACAAGGCCGCGCATGCGTGGGCCGCGCTGCGTGGGCTGCTGCTCGCATGCGTGGGCAGCCCTTGTGGCTGCCGTGTGTGTGTGAGTTTGAGCTCATGCGAGATTCCTGAATCTGCAAGAGTCAGTGTATGATTAAATGTCTATTCCTATTGGATAAATTGATTAAGTAGAATTCATGTAGAATTCTAATTCCAATTAATTCGCATCCTACTAGGATTACGATTCCTTTTCCATAACTCTATAAATAAAGGCCTAGGGGTCATAATTTATACACAAGTTTCAAAGTATTCAAAAGTGAGTTTTTGAGAGAAAATTCAAACACCCATCTTGCCCCAAAAGTGCCGAATTTTCTGAGTACCTTAAGGGCGATTCTAGTTGGTCAATCTTAAGGCGGATCCGGACGTGCTGTGGACTTTCTACGGAGGGACGACACTTGGAGTCCTAAAAGACTTGTTCTTGTTCGGTTCGGGCGCAGCTAGGGAAGGCACGCAACAAAGAGTATGCATCTAATTATGCTATATGATTATGTGTAAATAATATGTTTCCTGGGTTAATGGTTGTTTCCGCATGATCTATGTAAATGTCATATGTATCATAACCTAACAGCGTCGTAATGTGTCCCTTTTCGATGATTTAATTGCTTACCTCGCTCTTTTTATGAACTGTTAAACTAACTAAATCTGATTGTTCTATCACGCTTAATAAATATAATATTTTTGGGAAATTGGATTATCATGCTAGGTCCCTTAATGCTATGTAAATCAGATAATCGCGATCGATCTAGTATTATATGTTGCATATTGCTAAAATCAACTCAGATTAGTTTAATAGTTAACGCATGTCCCTTCAATTATTTATGCTGAGCTAGTAAGGATATCCTGCCTCTGGAGTTATCGACGAGCGAGTACTCCTCTCGGTAGTTACAGTCCCCCGAACCCTCAATCTCTACCCTGCGGGTGTACGTTAAGTGATCCCCACCACCAGGGATCAAAAGGGAACCTACAACCGTCGTGGTCAAACATAATTGCACTCCCTTTGTGTCACGATAACCGGGTTTTTGTCAGTTTTTCTCATTGTCGTTAAAAACTGAATGGCGACTCCTATATTACTAGTCAATTGGGTTTAAACTCACAGGAAATCTAATTACACTTGATTGAATAAAAAGAATCGTCACACCCACGAGGGACGAGGTCACGCATTAGCCTCGTGCTTTTTCGACCCCCTCACAGTGGCGACTCCACTGGGGATAGTGAAGGAAATGCTCGTGCTTGTAGGTAATCAAAATAGCCGAAGGGTGAAACGATCCTACCCCGCGTTTATTTCCCCATCAAGTTGGGACGACCTGAAAATCAGCATATTAATGTGAACGGGCAGAACCGCATAACGAATCTCGGCTCCCTCGGGAGTTGGGACTAAGGATACCTTTTTTCGCCAATAGGGGGGTGCATACACCGCGCATGTTGCCCACTCGGTACTTGCGCAGGTAGTACACCTATCCCGAACCCAATCGCTCGCTCATTAGGTCCCTCTCGCCTGCATGCCCCCTTGGCTTGCACTTGCGGGTTGGCCTCTTGAGCGAAATTCGTCTGTTCAAGACACTACCTCGACCGGGGCATGTGTTGGATCTACGATAGAAGCGGTACCAAGCCAGGCGCAAATAACTACCCATAGAAGCCTATCATAAATTACGTGACATGTTATTATCGCCTCATGATGAATGTTAGTTATGTGTAGCGAAATATGTGATTGTGTGTGACAAACTATCCTAGAAAACCAACGACCTTAAAAATTGCCCAAACATTCATAGACTAATTTGCCAAAGAGTTATACCGAAATACGTGTTCTGCAAACCCGAATTATCGCCACAAAAAAAGCGACGCTCGGGATGGCCTGTAACGAATCCCACAAACGCTGCACAACGCGTAAAGGATGTTACTAGGCAAGCACGCAAATCGAAGTCGCATAAACAAAGTAGACGCAAACAGAAAATGAGAATCAGCCAGGGACGCGTTTTCAACGCCCCGGGCTGGGCGCCAGAATTTCTCACGCCCCTCGCTGGGCGCTGAAGTTGCTGCTTGGCCTTCTGGTCAGGCGCAGCAGCCTCGGTGCCCGCGCAAAAGGTAAATACGTAGCACAAAAAAAATGTTCGTAAAAAGAATTGCTACGAGGGCGTAAGAAAAGCACTCGATTTCAAAAGCGACTCGTAAAAAATTAATAACTCTTTGCGTCGTTGTTAGGCCTCCTACGACGACAATGCTCGGCACTAAAAATCAAACATGAAAATAATTATGAATGTCACACGGGCAAGTGTTTCGAAAATTCAAAGAATGACCAAAAAAAAACGAAAAGTGTACCAATAAAAGAAAGAGCAAAAAAATAACCAATAGAGAGAGTCGAAGTCTAGACTAAGAAATGCTTGAAACTTTGGGAACCTAAACTTTAGCTTATCTTATGCCTAGGACTGGTCCTGCCACTTGGTGCCGATCAGGGAATCAACGGTTAGTGCGTCTCGAAGATACATCGCCAACATCAGGTTTAGTGACTCCAAGCTCCGTCCGTCATCCCTCAAGGATCTCTGCTTCCCCAACCTCGATTCGCACCTTCAAACATGTCCATCGAAGATTTGCGAGATCAGATGGTCCAAATGACCCAACTTATGGGCCAATTGAAAATGGAAAATGAAGCTTTAGCGGCTGCACAAGCCAAAAATGACCTCGATAACGAGAAGAGGATTGAAAAAATGGTCCTACAGCAAACCATGGGGAGCAAATACTTCTCCCTCGATCCTAAACCTTTTCCTGGCAAACTACCAGAAAAGTTCAGTTCATCTGACTTACCAAAGTTCAAGGCCACGGACAATCCCCGTGATCATCTACTGAGCTTTGTGAATGCCATGAACTTGAAAGGCGTGGACAAGTCCATGTATTTACCTGCCTTTCCTTTGTCCTTGGAACCTGTGCCTCTCAAATGGTACTATCACCAGGACCCTAAGCTCTTCCCCACTTGGGAAGACTTTGTCAATGTTTCCATCAAGCAATACTCGTCGAACATGGATTTCCAAGTCACCATGCGCGAGCTGGAAGTTCTCTTCCCAAAGAAAAATTAGGGTTTCACAACCTACTTTGCTAGATGGAGGGACCAGGCGGCCCAGCTAATCAATAGGCCTCCCGAAACAGAATTGGTCCAAAAATTCATTGACAACCTGGACCCGGCTTACAGACAACACCATAGGTACCTGGGACTTGACACTTTCAAAAGAGTTTATGATGTGGGAATAAAGATCGAGGACGTCCTCGCCAAAACCATACAAAGCAAACCCACACATAAAAACAACACCTATAATCGGGGTAACACATCCCAAGCCCAAGAAGTCCATGCTGTAGAAGTGATTCCCGCCCGAAGAAGCCCTGGAAGATGGGTCCGAGACCGAAAGTTTGCCCCACTCGGGTCGACTTTGGTACAAGCCTTTGAAAGATTAACCAATCAAGGAAAGTTGAGACCTATAGGCCCCACCCGTGACCCTCCTGTCAAAAGAAAATATTGGGTCGAAGGTACTTACTGCAAATTCCATCAAGGAAATGGGCATGACACTGAAAACTGCTGGAACCTAAAGAATACCATCCAGGACATGATAGAGGATGAAGTGATACCTCTCCCTAACGTTGGCAAACCCAACAACATCAAGAGCCCACTCGGCTCTTGTCACATCTCTCTCGACCAACCAGAAAATGAGAACTTCGACCCTACGGTGTACATTACACCTCAAGGTGCACCACTCGCTGTGGTCCCTATGGATCGAATCGAGAGAGAAGTGTGTGGTGTGTGGGATGATGATGCTGAAGATATCTACCTATCTCAAGTGTCGGGCCAGGACCTCTTTACTGAAACTTGGCCCGGGTATGCTCTCATCGACACCACTCAAGAACCCGAAGTCGACAACCCCACCAGATCAGGAAGAATATACCAGCCTGACATTCACCCACCTCCTATGGATGATATCCCAGTCAGGCAAGCTCCTGAGAATGGACGGCACACCACCGTCGCAGAAGTCATTGAAAATCCTCTTTTGAAACAATTGAAAAGAACCAAGGCCGAAATTACCATCTGGGGTCTCATGTGTACCTCAAAAGAACATCGCGAAAAGCTTATTCGCTCACTTGACCTCATCTGAGTGCCTACAGATATCACACCTGACTCATTGGTTAACCACGTCACAAGAGATGCTGGAGAAAAGGCCATAGTTTTCACTGACAAAGATTTACCCAGGGAGGGGGGTGCCCATAACAAAGCCCTCTATCTAGTAGTTCGATGCAAAGGGCAAAACATCCCCCTAGCGCTCGTAGATAACAGTTCGGCGGTTAACGTTTGCCCGTTGCGAACCGCCCATTGCTTAGGACTAGGAAGCGATGACTTCCAAACCTCCACACAAGGGGTACGAGCCTATGATAACTCTCGAAGGCCTGCGTTGGGAAAAATCAACCTTACCATACAAACCGGGTCTGTGGCACGCACCACGGAGTTCTAAATAATCGACATCAAGCCCACTTTCAACCTCCTATTGGGGCGACCTTGGCTCCATGACTTAGGAGGTGTGGCTTCTACCCGGCACTAAATGGTTAAACTTAACCATAACGGGGTAATACTAGAAATCCGCGCCCCTCCTCTCGACATCAGTTGTACTATGGTTGGAACGGCTGAAACTGCAAACGACCTTTATGGGTTTCAAATGGAAGAAGCAATCCAGTTCATTGAAGACTATGATCCAGCATTCCTAGACCCGCATGCATCCCGGGTCATCCCTAGAATGCTGCTAGCTCAAGGTTATTTCCCATGAACCCCATTGGGCATAAGGAAGAAGGAATGCACATTCCATCCTTTACCCAACAAATCTACTCCCTTTGGCTTAGGCTATGAACCAACGGAGGAAGATATTGCTGACCGCCTGTCCGGGCTACGCCTTAACAAAGCCAAATAAACCACCCTCCTTCCCCTGTATCAAAGAACCCTTAACGGGATGTTCGTTCGGGAAGGAGAAGAACACCCATGCTGCGATTTCCCTGAACCCTTCGTTCAGGATGGCTTGCTAAAACCCGGATTTGAAATTTTCCATGACTGCCACACCTTGGATGAGGCACCCCACCTCACCAAGACTAAAATAGCTGAAATATTGGACAACCAGGCTCTATGGACATTGTTTAACGAATCGAGGCCTATGGAGAACGAGACTGTGATGACTACCCTAGCTTTACAAGATGAAGGTTTCGATCCAACCCGGTTAATCTCTCCTGCATCAACACTAGAAGAGATCGAGAACGGATGGGTGAAGACATATCAGTGGGTCAATGCAAAAGGAATAGAATTCAAGATGAGTACCGGTGAAGGACCGAAGTTTTATGAGACTAAACCCCAGGCTTGAGCCACATAGAGCACCATTAGTAAAAGCGCCTAGTAGTTCTTTCGATTGGTAGGAAAAAAAATAATAGAGACGTTAGATGGTCCTAAGGCCCCTTAGAATATAGGTCAGTTTTATTTCAGTGTGTTTTCCTTACTTTCCGAATCAATAAAGGCGTAATATTTTTCCTAAAATTTTTATTCTAACACTAAATAAGCACCAAATGTACTTGCAAAATACAAAAATAAAGAGGTGGCCCACTCTAGGCCCAACAAACAAAGCCCACTCGGTTTTGAAATAGTGCCATGGGAGCCAATTCCCGAAACCCACAAAATAAACCGCACCATCCCATTCATATCCCCAAAACATAAAAGTCAACCAGTGTAACCATAAAAATCAACCCATACAACCCAAAGAAGTCAAAGGAAATCAAAATCCAAAACGAAAGCAAATGTTGCTTAAAAGGGGAATTAATAAAATATAACCCCCACCAATCCTTCAAAAACGACACGCACCTCAACCCACCTCAAAAGCCTACACAAAGATCTTCATAACTTCCGCACCCTAACTCCATTTTCAAAACTGTTTCGAGTCACGAATAGAAAAAATTAATTCGGACAAAAATGCAATTCACGCTAACAGTAAAAAAAGCCTCCAAAATAGCCTCAAAATTGACTTTAAATACGAGAAAAAATCAAGGCACAAAAAAGAAATAAATGCAAGAACATGTGAAGCAAAACGTCAAAAACGACCGCCAGAAATCATTTTTAGCGCCCAAGGCTGGGCGCCGAAATTTCTGACGCCCCAGCCTGGGCGTTGAAACTCTCTGCCTGCCAAAAAATTTCTTTTCAGAAGTGCTCGTCATTTTATCCGCACACAACGGAAAAATAACAAACACTTGGGGGGTACAGTACGTATCCCAATAGGCTTACCAAAAATATAGCCATACAAATTAGTCGAATTTTTCATTTTTACGCGAGTTATGGCAAAAAAACGGCAGATGAAAGTAATGATAATACTTCACTCATTTGACCGATTAAGTAATATGCTTCCACCTCAGGGCATATCTACCGAAATCTGGAATACTAGAACTTATTCTAAAGCTAGAACTACGCGCGACCTGATTCTGACAAGATACGTAGGCAATCCTTACCAAGGATTCGGTCCAATAAAAAAAAACACATATTCTTTGTGCAAAAAGTGTTAGACATATAAAAACATAAAAAAGAGGAGAAACAAAAATAAATAAAAATGAAAAATAAAAATACGCCTTCATTGAAAAAATAATAAGAAGGAAAACAAAGTGCTAAGAATAAAAAAACAAACACAACTGAAATAAATAAAGGGCACCTACACCCTAGCAAGAACTACACTACTCTAGTTCTTCCGGATCATCAAATAAAGTCTTGTAGAGGGCAATGTTCGCAGGATCCACCCCCACAGTCTTCTGCGCTGCCCCAATATCAATCTCCATAAGAACCGGCTCCTGGACACTAACTTCCAAAGATGCCAAGGCTTCAGAAACATTCTCAGTTCTGACGCAAAAGGGTTTGCAAATGTAACATTTGCATAGCTTTTTTTACGCACTTTTCCTCATTAGTAGATGTAGGGACCCTCAGAACGATACTGGGGGTTTTAGCGAGCCTCTTTACGACCGATTCAGCGAACATTAGGCTGCATGGGTCGTCTGATGGTGGTGATGGAGAAGCTGCTTGGGTTTGGGCAATTGTTTCGGTTAAACCACAACTTGTTAACACCAAAAGCATCATCAAAATCTTCATCATTGTAATTATTTAAAAAAAAAAATATGTGGGAGAAAATAAAAAATAATGTAGTAATCCTACAAGAATATATGACTTGAAGTTGAATGATCGATCCCCCGCTCAGCCTCAAGGGCACAGACAATGGTGGGAGAAGGATTATTATCATCAACTAGACTAGCCACTGTTTCTACAGGCGGCTGAGCCTTCCTAACCCATACATTGTTCCGGCGACGATCTCCGCGAGAGCTTGCATTTCTTTTAACAACAGCAGGCCCCTTCATGTTAGGCATCTTTTTAGGCCTGAAACTGGAACGGGGAGGAACTTCCTTTCGCTTTCGATCAGGACGAGCTTTCACAGTCTTAATACTATAGGTACGAGGTTTGGCAGAATCAGGACCCTCATACTTAACACGAATACGAGGTATCAAAAGCTCAGCCGACTCCCCATTTCGAGCCTCGGTCCTCAAATCTTTATCATCGGAGCTCATCCACAACTTGTAGTTTTCAGAAAGACCCACAAAGCCATTTGTAGCTACGGCCCAACGCGGGAGACCATCATAATACTTAGCCCACGCTAGAACCCGTGCTTGTGAAAAGGCCGCTACCTTAGGTGGTACCGTATCAGAAAAGGGGATAGTCTGCCTTAAACCATATTGACGCATGACTCGGTCAGGGAAAATATAAATGGGACGAGATAGCCCCAACAAAGAAACATAAACCGATACATCAGAACCCCCCGTCATAGTAGTCAAACCCCACCATGGTACCACCCACTTAATAGAACAAATGCCATAAGTAAAAAAGGAGGTCCATTCGGCCTCGCCCTGGCCTTGGTGCAAGTATTTTCGGTTACCCAAGGCTATAGGGCGATAATGTTTAGGATCGGCAGGAGCTTCCAAAAGTCTAAGCCGTTCCACGAGCCAAATCTGCAAAAAAACGGGCACGATCAAAAAAATAATAAAAGAAAACGGTTCCTGGTGCGCAGTTTCGACGCCCAGGACCAGGCGCCAAAAATTCCAGCGCCCAGCTCTGGGCGCTGAAACTCATTGTGTACGCAAAAAAAAACGTGTATACGTGCGCAAGGAAAAATCGATTACCTGCAGTAATAGGGGGCTTCCCTTAAAATGTTTAGATTTGGCATCCTTCTTCAGCTCATCCGCACTCAGCAAAGTCTAGGCAACAACCAACGGCATAATAGAATAGCAACTTTCCATCTGGCTAATCAAGGGGATCAACCTTATGTCACCGAACACGCCATTGTTATTCGATAGCAAATAGTGATTCAACAAGCAAAATATAAGGGCTCGAATATTCAATTTCTGTTCGGTCATATTCTTACTAGGCCTAAAGTGATGTTTTACAAGTTTTGCCAAGTTAACCTTGTCACCTACAACAAATTCAGCAAACATGTTATCATCTAGTCCTAGGAAAGCCCCTACGGTTGTTTTACCCTCTTCAATAGTGCCAGGGGTAGCAGGAGTAGCATTAGTAGGATAACCAAGGATCGCAGCAAATTCATCTGCAAAGGACATATTTCGTTGACCCGAAAGGCAAAAACATGATGATCGGAGTCCCAAAAGCTTAGGGCAACATGCAGAAAGTTATAATCAATATTAATTTGTTGTAAGCCTAAAAGTGCCTCTAAGTGGTATTCTTTTAACAAAGCCTTTTTTGTGGGAGTAAGGGCCCGTAGCCAACGCCTAACAGTCCATTGGAGTGAGAGTGTAGGGATCGACATGGCAAAAGCAATGAGTAATTAAAACACAGCAAAAAAGAGAGAAAGAAATTGAGAGTGGTGGAAAATAGGGACGTATCTAGCCCCTATATATAGCTGAACACACCCAGTGACATCCTGATCCCATTCGGAAACGTGTTAGGAAATCCGAAAGTCAAATATCACCAGGAAAAGACTTCCAGCGCCCATGGCTGGGCGCCGAAATGTTTAACGCCTAGCCTTGGGCGCCGGAAATGCAGCCCAAGGCCCAGGTTTCACAAAACGCGGAACAGGAAAGGACTTAAAACCGTGTTGCTAAACACGAGGCCCTATTGCAAGTAGGATCAAGCCCAAAAGCACCTTTAGCTCCCAAATAAGCAAAAATAAACATTAAAACTTGGTCGAAACTTAGACTTGTCTCAGAAAATGCTTATGTACACTTTTCAAATCAAAATAAATATCATGGTCATTCTTCAAAACACCAAAAAATGTATGTCGTTAAGTCGTTGGTCTCCCAAATAAAAAATGTTTGTCTGTCAAAGGATTAATCCGGGCCAAGCTAAAACCGGATGTCGCCTGAAAACTGAAGTCGCACTTCACGGCTTCGCTAAAGTAGCACACTACTATAAAAGGTCGCTCGCGCATACGAGCATGACCCCAAACATGATTACAAGATGCGAAAAACGACCGACGAGCCCCAGTGCTTGGGGGCTCGCGAAAAAATATACTCCAACAAGGGGCGCACAATCAAAATCACATTCCCGGACTACGCCATACACCATCTCATGTTTGGATATCTCAAAAAAAAAGCGCAGGTTCGACCTCAGAGAAAGGTCGTCATTAACACTTATGCATGGTCCTCTGATCAATGACCAAGTAGTGGCAAAAATCGAGCCGTAAAGACTAGCTCAAAACCACGAAAGCAGACGGTCGCAAGACAAAGGTCCGCCTAAACCCGTTGTCAACCCACGTTCAGGTTACAACTAAATCCGAGCATCCCTCGAAATAATTCGCTCTTGCAAGAATGAATAAAAGAAATTCTCAAAAAAGAGATCACGATGAAAAAAGTAGGAAACTTGCCCATCTTAGTGGGCAGGATCGCGTCACGAACCACGCGAGTCCCAAATTGAAAAACGAATTCAGGGGCGTCCACCCTCAGCGGACAGGGCTCGCCCACCCGCAGCGGGCGGGGTCTGCGTCACTAGCCGCGCAGGTCCTCAGTTTCGAAAAATAGAATCTTCTAAAACAAAATGAAATAGGCTCGCCATCTTCAGCCGGCGGGGTCTACGGCGCAAACCACGTAGGTCCTTATTTTCAAAAAAATAATAAACACGAACAAATTTCAAAACAGATTCGTCCACTTCTACCGGACGGGGTGTCCACCCTTAGCGGACAGGCTCGCCATCTTTAGCCGGCGGGGTCTGCGTCACTAACCGCGCAGGTCCTTAGTCGCTGCAGCGATAACGTTTTTTTGGTTTTCCGTTTTTCCCAAAAACGATGTGAGTAGCATTTGGTTTTCCGTTTTTCCCAAAAACGATGTGAGTAGCCTTTGGTTTTCCGTTTTTCCCAAAAACGATGTGAGTAGCCTTTGGTTTTCCGTTTTTCCCAAAAACGATGTGAGTAGCTTTTTGGTTTTCCGTTTTTCACAAAAACGATGTGAGTAGCTTTTGGTTTTCCGTTTTTTTCAAAAAAGAACGATGTGAGTAGCTTTCCTTTTTCCACAAAAAATTCAAAAATTGGTTTTCCTTTTTTTCCAAAAAAGAACGATGTGCTGGATTTTCCTTCGTTTTACGTCCCATAAAAACAAGGGGGTTTTCTCGTTTAGCTAACCCTAAAAATGAGAATCTTTAAAAACATTTTTACTTCGTGATTGGGCTTGGCAAGGCCCAATTACACTTTACAGCTTTGATTTCGAAAACATCTGTAGCTACTCCCAATGACAAAGTGAGGGAGTTTCTACGCACCTTTAGATCCTTCCAATGACAAAGTGAGGAAGTTTCTATACTATCAGTTGACAAATCCCAATGACACGTGAGGGATATGTCGACACTTCAAAGTGATGACCCTTAAGTCAAATGTTATCACTCGGGGGCTCGTGAGACCCTCGCAAAAAACACATGGCTTGTGTGACGCACTCCGTCTAATACTTTGACCATAGTCTTACTCCAAGACTCAGTCAAAGTGGGGGCTAACTGTAGACACCTACTTTTGTCCCCATTCCCGAAAGGAAAAGGTTCGATGATGAGAACATAAATCTCCACTTGACAACGCATCTCCTATAAAATAACGAATCTCAATTCCCCTTTTCATTTCACCCGAAACCTGCTATTTATAGAAACCTGCTATTTATGGAAACCTGCTAAAAATAGTAACTGCCGTAAAGGGTAGCTTCTAAAAGTGGCAAGTCATAAAAGATAGAAACCTGTCAGAATTAGGTGTTGCACTCCAACATAAATCCTAAATGAGATAGAAAACTGCGAGAATCCTATTCCTAATATGATTCGGAAATAAGAGTGACGTATTAATTAAAATCCTAACGAGCCTAGAGTTCGTAACGGGCCCAGACGCATTCCGTCATGAAATTGATACGCACCAAAAGACTCGATTAAGTCTCAAACACTACGGATTTCAGGAATCTGAATCTGACTAAGAAAACAGCCCAGACCCTATTTTCAACGCCTGGCTCTCGGCGCCGAAATCTTCGGCGCCCAGGCCTGTGCGCTGAAAATACCTGGGTACGTGTTTTTTCCTAATTCTTTGTGGATTAGAACTCTGCAATTCTATCTTTCCACATACTCTTTTCTATAAATATAGCCCAAGTTCGACGTGAAAAGGACACGACAACACACAATTCATATTCTGGGTATTGACTCCAACCCTTAGCCTAAGCCTCACGCTGCGAAATTGTTCACGCGTTCTGTCGCAATCGATCCATAATTTGAGATTCGTTAAATAAAAAGGAGAAATAGCAAAGTCAAAGTGATTAGTTTTCTGAGAACCGTGATGCACCTCTCAAGGGTGCGTCGTAATGTGTCCCTTTTCGATGATTTAATTGCTTTCCTCGCCCTTTTTATGAACTGTTAAACTAACTAAATCTGATTGTTCTATCACGCTTAATAAATATAATATTTTTGGGAAATTGGATTATCATGCTAGGTCCCTTAAAACAATCTAAATCAGATAATCGCGTTCGATCTACTACTATATGTTGCATATTGTTAAAATCAACTCAGATTAGTTTAATAGTTAACGCATGTCCCTTCAATTATTTATGCTGAGCTAGTAAGGATATCCTGCCTCTGGAGTTCTCGACGAGCGAGTACTCCTCTCGGTAGTTACAGTCCCCCGAACCCTCAATCTCTACCCTGCTGGTGTACGTTGAGCGATCCCCACCACCAGGGATTACAAGGGAACCTACGGCCGTCGTGGTCAAACATAATTGCGCTCGCTTTATGTCACGATAACCGGGTTTTGTCAGTTTTTCTCATTGTCGTTAAAAACTGAATGGCGACTCCTATATTACTAGTCAATTGGGTATAAACTCACAGGAAATCCAATTACACTTGATTGAATAAAAAGAATCGTCACACCCACGAGGGACGCGGTCACGCATTAGCCTCGTGCTTTTTCGACCCCCTCACACTAGGGACTAGACTCATTTGAGAATTAAATGGACAAAGATATTAAGTTGTTAACCATTGGTAAAGTTGAGTGTTAAACCCAATGCTTTATGATCTCAAAACTACATTGTATTTTGAATCTACAAGCACCAATTGGTTTGCCATTCGATTTTACACTAGTAGAAAAAACACCTATTGAAGCCCCCCTGTTGAGGCGGGCAATCAAAAGTTTGCCACAATAACCACTAAGTCAACGCGGGTCAAGGACTTTAATGAGATGTTTTGGCGGGCTTCTTAAATGTTCGCTTCAAGAGACTCGGTTGAGGCGGGCCTTATCTTGTACGCTTCAAAATTGAAGGCTGTTGAGGGGGGCATTGCATTGTTCGCCCCAACAGCCCACCTCAACAAAAAGCCCACATAAACTCAATGCGGATTAGGGTTTCTTTATTTCCCGTCCCCAATTCCTCATTACCCTTCAATTCTCTTAGCCGCTTTTCTGCTCTCTCCTTATCTCATTGATCTTTTCTCATTTCTCCTTTCTTTATGTTCTGGTTTCATTCTTTCTTGAAGAAAATAAGCCATGGATTGATATCCTAAATTCCTCTATACCCTTTATTCCCTTAGCCGTTTTTAATGTTATCTCCTTATTTCCCAGACTTTTTCTCATCTTCATCTCCTTTTTTTCTCTCTTGCGATTCCATTCTTTCATGAAGAAAATCAGCCACCAATGGTACTTCCTCCACCCTGCCGTTGTCTCCTCCCCTTCGGTATTTGCGGTTCATAAAATATGGAGAAATGGAAGCTTCGAATCGTCATCTATATTATCTCGAGATCTTGATACTAACAAGGTACAAATTTCCTTTTTACATTAATTTTTTATTGAATGTTGTTATTTACCCTTTTTTCTTAATTTGTTCACGAGTTGATGATGATTTGACGAACCTTATTGACTGAAGATCGAATTAAATCAAGAAGAAGAACACCCAATTTCCCCCAAAAAATTGAATAAATTGAACATGCAGCATATGTCGACGAAAGAACACTGGTTTTAGGATCTCGGTCCCGAAAAACCTCACCATCGGACATTCTTAGATCTAAAAAGGTTTCATTATATTGTCTTTTTTTCTTCTAACAAAAAGTTATTTTAATGTTAATAAAAGTTAGAATCTCAATATTTTTAAAAGAATTAACTTTCAGATCTATAGTTTAGTTTATATGCAAATTGTTGTTTTGTTTTTGTTAATTTTTCAGATAATTTTTGGAAAAATGAAATAATAATATTTCTTTCTGGTTTGTAATTGTTTTTTTGATGCCGATTGTTTTATATTTTTTTTAATCATCGTGTATATATTTCTTATTGTGAGGATCTTCCTTTGCGTTTTATTGTTATTGTTCACTAGATGATGTCTTGCTTTTTTTTTTTGCAGGTGTGTAATGGATGGTAGATTAATTAGTTGGAAGACAGGAAAGCATATGTCGTCAATTTGTTTAGTTTAGATTTGCTTACATTACTTTGATTTATTTCACTTTGTAAGATAGTATTTTGTATAATGTAATAGTATACAAACTCATATCTCTTGTACTCCTTATTTGAATAATAATAACGAGACGTGTTTAGTATTTCTAGTTTTTTGCCTCCCAAAAATATTTTGTTCGCACTAATCAAGACCCAAATCATAAGAAATAAAAAGTAAATCATACAAAAATGCAATTTTCTAGCCATCTATTGAGGCGGGCAAAGGTTATGCAACGTCTCAATAGGGCCCTAATACAGGTCTGTTGAGGGGGGCATTTAAGAAGTGAGCCTCAACAGAGGAGGCTGTTGAGGCGGGCTTCTGTAAAGCCCCCCACAACAGGTCCTTATTTTTCGCTTATCTGTAGAGGTTGTTGAGGCGGGCTTTTGAAAGCCCCCCACAACAGATCACCTGTTGAGGCGAACAAAGCCCGCCTCAACAGATCACTGAGCTGTTGAAGCTACGTCTGTCGCAGCGGGCCTTGTTCGCCTCAATAAACCCAAAATGCCCCCCTCAACAGGTATTTTTTCCACTAGTGTTAATACTCGAAAACAACCATAAAAGTCTCTATAGGAACCGTACATTTTAAATTGCCCACTTTCTCTCATTTCTGTGAATCGTTCTTGGATTCACTACCAATCGAGGAAATTTACTGTGACCCTTCTAAAAGGATTTATTGTAGTGGAAGATATTTAATTATAAACAATAATTAAAACATACATTGAAGCATGCAAAGTCTAAACATTTATCATGAGTAATAACTTGAAAAGCAAACTTGCAATTTAAACAAGTCATTGGCATTTTATTCGAAATATTTAGTTCCGACAGCTGTGTATAAAGTGAATCCAAGATCCTGAAATCATTGAATAAATAAGCACATTATGTATTTAGACTCAATTCTAAAATATTTTAGGTAAGCAAATCCTTTGCTAATAGTCTAGAAACTACTCTTGGTTGATAGATACGTCTAAGAATTTATTAGGTAAACCTATCCCATTTGCCACGACATAAAAGGACTCCTTAGTTATATCATTGAGTTTTACCAAAACTAACATGTACTCACAACTAATGTGTACCTTACCCCTTTAGAATCAACAAGTAACACCTCGTTATGGCGAAAAACTATTACTAGATTGATGTAAAGGTTATCCAAGTAAGTGTTATTTTGTAATGGCACCTTTTAACTCAATTTTTAAAGTTTGGAACTTAGGGCTCTTACTATGTTGGTTAGATTTTAAGTGAACTAAAATCCTTAATCATGCAACATAATCAAGCCACAATCTCATGGATAATATCAAGACATATTTAAAGCAATAAATATCTTAAACATGCATAAGATTTAAATGTACGTGATCTAGTATGGCCCGACTTCATCTTGAAGCTTCAACTTCAAACTCCGTCTTGAAAATGGATTGGAAACTCCGTCTTGAATTTCACCATGGGAGACGCCATTTTCTTCAAACAGGATATGCTATAATTAAACTAATTACAACTAATTGATGGTACGCATACCATATTTAAATAAAAACTTTGGTGCATTAGACCAATTTTACATTCAAATTAATGGTACGCAGGCCATATTTACTATCCTATTTGGGCCATACTATTCACTTTCCACAACCTGCAAAATAGTACATTTACAATATATCATTCGCCCATTCATTAACAATGAATGGCCCACATAGAAAGTTAGAAGAAAAATATGCATCACATAAACATTTGCAGCAACTAATCAAAGGTTCCAACAATCTACAAATTATTCAACCTTATTAGTTCTAATCGAGTTGTTTTAACCTTAAAGGAATGAAGACCTAATCAAGAGTTTAATGACTAAAATCTCCCACTAAAACCAAAAATTTACATGCTTTACTAATTTTAAACATAAAATTGTATTCCCTAGTCCAACCGGAAACTTACAAATTTAATTAAAATTTAAAGCTCACATAAAACAATTTTAAATCCCTTTATTATTTTCCGTTGATTAAAATTAATTAATTGTAATTAAATTAATCAAAATTAAATTCCGAGAAAAATCAAAATTACGAAATTAAATTAATTAAAATCGTTGTTCAACCGAAAATTAAAAAACGAAACAAGTCATTGGGCCAAGGCAAGGCCCATGCCTAGCCAAGGCTGCATCTTCACAAGAGCTGACTGCACGCATGGCCGAGGCCATCGCACAGCCAAGCCCCTCGCCAGCGCTCGTTGGCTCGACACCATCACTCGGTGTCGCTGCTGCTTGCTAGGTATGCGCACATGGCACGAGGGCATCCATCGATGCCTCGTCGACATCGCTCGCTGGGCACAACAAGGGGATGGCAAACGCGTATGGCTCGAAGGCCATCACTCGCTGCCTCGACGCCAGCGCTCGCTGGGCGTGTGCACGTGTTTCCCTTTTTCCTTGCTCGATCACCCGCACAGCACACACCGCACAGGCCATGTGCCCGCGCGCGCATGCTCGTGCCTTGCTCGCTACCTAGTACCGCATGGGCGACGAGCTCCCTTGCTCGTTGTCGCATGCTCGCACTATGCAACACCCCTTAAGGGTAACACTTAGCTTCCATTGCTTCGTGCCTGCAAGATTGTGAACAATTCATAAAAATCAAAACTTTTATATTTAAATTTAACGACAAATTAATAACCCATATTAATTTCACTAAATTTAGGCGAAAATAAAAAATTTATTAGTTAAATTAATTTCCGATTACATGATTTCTTAGGGATTAAACTCTAGGTCATAAAATTTTAAAAATTTTCAACTTTAACAAATTTTATGGTGGTTATTAATCATAGGATCCTGTTGAGTAGTGAGGTTTTGATGATTATAAACTAATGATGATTATCTATTTAACATGTGTTCTAAGATGTGCATAGGAAGAACAAGCTATTATTAAACCAAGAGACAAGGGACATGAGCAATGATAAGCTATTGTTGACGAGAGCGGAGATGGCTACGTTATACATGTTGTTTATATTTAAATTAGCATTTACATTGGTAAACTTCATGTGGTAAGTAAAGTGACAAAGGAGGAACGAAATGATACTTTATATGGTCCAGCAGGAACAACAAGAAAGAGATTAGAAACAGTTTAACAGAGTTCCTAGTTGTCTGACTGTTCCTGTTCCTAGTCACCTGTACGAGATACGCATGCGTGCATTAATAGAGTTTAGGAGTGCATATAATTCTTTCATATTTGCATCCTAATATGTTCGTTATATGTGTAATTAAGAGTCCATATTGGGATAAGTTGTTTATTAGACTTAGGACTTTGCATTAGTCTAGGTCTCTTATAATATCCTATCATAAGTACATATAGTTGTGTGCGATTAGGACTCTTCATATAGTTAGATATGCATTAGGAGTCTTCTAGGAATGCATATCATAACTGGTCTCATTTATCATATATTATGGTGCATTGTAGACGGTTTAGGAGTCTAAGAGTTTCAGTTTGCATAAGCATTTTAGGAAAGATTAAATGTTTAGAGTTTAAGCTTGCATAATTAATTAGTATTATGCATAATATAGGATTGTCTAGATTCAATGTATTTTAGGTATTTGAGTCACATAATACTTGCCGTAAATATTAAGTTCATATTAGGATAGGAATAGTATTTATCAACTAGTATATTATATTCCATATTATCCTATGTGTATTTTAGTTAAGCAAATATTATAATATATGATTTATGCATATTTATCATACTTGACTCAATATCTAATGTGGTTTATTATGCATGCAAATAAATGATAAATGACGTGTGTAGGTAAGACTTTGAAGAAGACCCAAAGACTTACAGGAAGAACGAGGATTCAAGAGTTAGAGAATCCAAGAGAAGGGGAACTTGGACTCAAGGAGAATTAAGAGTACAAGTACAGAGAAAGAGAAGAGAAGAAAATCTAGTAGCATTAGTGTGCTTAATAGATTTGTTTTAGAAAATAAAAGTTCGGAGCTGGTGGAACAACGTACGTGGAACAGTGTCAATGACGAGGGTACTGGTCCTAGTCTGCACGTAGTATATAGGATTGCATGAGTATAGTTTTTAGATCAAGTTACCTTAGATTTTGTGTCCTAATAGAAGTCTAAACATAATAATACTAAGTCATGTACTAAGGAGTTTTAGTATAGTTAGGATTATGTGTTTGATAGTAATTAGGATTGCATTAATTAATGGTTAAATAATGTTTATCTTGTTTAAGAGTCATGATAGGAAAGGAGTGTCGTTTAGATAGAGTTTTCATTAATATATCTACTGCATAAGAGTTATTATTCGATCATATGTTTGTTAGAGTCTTAGGATAAAAGTCTATCATGATAGAGTTCTATTAGGTCTAGGATTCCTAAATAAAAGATAAACATAAAATATATCTTCTAGGGTTAATAGGTAGCATGCATCACTATATATACTGCATTCATAAGTCTAGGAAGATTGTCTGACTTAGTGGTGGTACGTGCTTAAGTTAAATCTACATTATAACCCACGTCAGTACCGTCAGTTCCTGCTTCACATACGTAGTTCTTGTTCCAGCCGAATTCCAGATTTTATTTGTTATTCTATCTTTTATACTTGAGAGTTGGGAAGGGGTTTGAGTGAACCTTGTAATTGAGAGAATCAGCTTGAGTCAGGCTGAAGAGTTGAGAGAGAAGATCTCTAGAGAGATCAGAGAGAAGATCTGTAGAGAGATCAGTGAGAAGGAACAGTTGAGGGACTGTTCCTAGGGAACTGTGTTTAGGGAACTATGTTTTTCCTAACTACTAAAAGGGTTTAAGTCCCCAAGGGGCCGTGGTTTTTCCTCTCTATTAGGGTAGAGAAGTTTCCACGCTAAAATCTCTCTTGCAATCTCTTAATGTTTTTAATTCCGCGAAAAAGTAGATCCAATATCTACAAACACTAATTGTAACGCCCCGACCTCTAACTCAAGTAATTAAGCAGCGGAATTTCCCTAATTCGGTCGGGATATTACCGCCGTAACCCCCTCTTGGGAATTACAAGGCTATTATCCTCATAATACTAATATAACTATGTTCTATATTAATATTCAAAAGTGACTTACATAACTTAGTAGAAAATTCTTACTTGAACTTAGTACAAATTAAGCTTAAACTAGGTGAACCCTAATAAGACGAAATCCTTTCCACTATTCGCATCCGCCGTCCCGGTCGACACCTAAAACATAAAACAAAACGGTGAGCCGAAGACTCAGTAACGTTCTACTCTAGCAACGTAAAATCATTTCAACTCATTTTAGTTACTAAAACAGGGAGAATAGAATATCATAAAACATTTAATAAAACATCATATTAGTTTATTCGTAACCTTTTCTTTATTAACATGCTAGTTGTTGGCAAGTATAAACTGGTGGAACGTCTTCCACGATGGACCGGTGTCCATAAGAGCCTGTGCTCAACTGTGGGCCTATGCCCCTTGGTACATGCATGACCGAGACTATAAACTGTGAACTGTAACCTGTGAACTGATATTGCCAACAAAACTAGGTCTTTCACTTTTATTTATCATGTTTTAATGAGTTTTATAATTCTCAACTTATGTACTTCACTTGAAGTAAAACAACTCTTGAGATCAGGTGATCAATAAAACATAACTGTTTCATGATTCTCATAAATACCATATAAATATGAAATAGTTTACTCAAAGCATAGTTCTTTCCCGCAAATCATGAAACACGATAAACATGATTAAAACTCAACTGTAACATGGTAATTTTATAATCCCATTTAGAAGGGACTTGCGGGTACTAGCAATAGTCGTTACCTCAATTTCCTGCTTGACTAGGCTTTTCCTCTAGTCTTGATTATCGTCCTTCCTGAGCTCCGAGGGTCGGGATTTCTACGGAAATAAGTATGGTTACTTATCTTTAGTAATAGTAATAGTATTAGAATAATAATAATAATAATAATAATAATAATAATAATAATAATAATAACGATAATAATAATAATAATAATAATAATAATAATAATAAGGTACGTTCGTTTCCTCTCGAAATGGGCGATTAGGGCACCGGGTTAGTTTCGAATTCACGGCCAACAGAGGGGTTTCTCCGGCCATCAGGCCGGCCGCGGTGGTTTCGTCAGGTGGGTGCGGTTCATTTCGGTAGTTGTGAGGCGGTTCATCACGTACATCAAGTGGTTTGTGCGGCGGTTCATTAGGTACGTCAAGTGGTTAGTGTGGCGGGTCAACAGGTTCGACACGGTTGTTGTGGTGTTCAGCGGTGTTCGACAGGGTTGTTCTGTGGTGTTCGGCGGCGGCGGTGTGTCCCTGGTTGCGTTGTTTTGTTCGGTACTGTGTTGGCTGTGCGGTGGTTTTTGTAGGCTGTACGGTGTCTCACTGGTGTACGTTGTTCGGTGGTTTTTGTCCGACGGTTAATTCTCAGGGCCGCGGTTTCTTCTCAAGGCCGCGGTTTTGTCCGACGGTTATTTCAGGTGGTGCGTCTGCAGTGATCTCTCAGGGTTGCGCGGCTGTGTTCTGCGGGTCAGGTTTGCTGTGCTTCGGGAATTGTGATTCCGTAATTCGGGTAAACGTTGCTGCTGTGCTCTGTTTTGTGGCTGTATTTTGTTGCTGCTTGGTGTTGGTTTTGGTTGCGTCGAGGCTCTTTCTATTGTAGTGTTTGGGTGGTGCTTGCTAGGTGTTTGGGTGGTGCTTGCTAGGTGTTTGGGTGGTGCTTTGTGGTGTTTGCTAGGTGTTTGCTAGGCTGCTGCTAGGTGCTTGCTAGGTGTTTTGTTGAAGTGCTTTTATGGCTACCGTGGAGAAGTTTCATTGCCCTTTTGTGGGTCTTAGCGGGTGCCAGGATGGAGGTGGGCGTGGTTTGGTGAGGAGTTCTCTGATCACTCACTTACGGGACCGTCATTGTTGCATTGGTGTGCGGGATGTAACTCGTCATTCTCTTACTACCAATTTGCAGGTTTTTACTACGGCTGAGGTGACCTTTCGTCGTATGGGAATTTGGCTATGTGGAGATTGTTTCAAGACGCATACTCATCGTATTAAGTGTCGGCATGGCAGTGGTTCTAGTACGGTTTTTGTGGACCCCCCTGATTCTGGGGATGGTACTATTCGTTTTACTCTCTACGGTATTCAAAAACCTCAAGCTCCTGCTTCCGAGCTGTCTACTTCTGATGCGCCTCGAGAACATAATTTTTCTTTTGATGTTGCTCTTCTAAACACTTTATGGTCTAAGCGGTTGCGTTCTGTGAAAACCATCCCTCCCAAGTGTCGTTTGGGTTTTTCGCGTGTTCTGACAGGGGCCCTTGACAAGGTGATTTGCGGACCAGATGACATCGCTTGTTGGGTTCAGTTGCTCGTGTTACCTCTGTGTGTCCTTAAGACTTTTTCTCCACGAAGTAATCGTGAGTGTTCCTCCGGTGTTAGGCGGCGACAACAAGAAGAGTGTATCACCTCTGCTATTCGTTCTTGGGGTGTGCCTGGTGGTTCTGAGTAGCTTGTCGTAGACACATTGGCTAGCGTGTCTCCCCCTCTATTGGATGTTGACGAAGACCATGATTTGGCGGAGCGTAATATTAAGCAATGCAAGAGAAAGATTTCTAACGGTCACTACACTGCTGCCGTTAGGGTTCTTTCTTCCTCGGGTCTTGCCCCTAACAATGATGCTACTCTTGCAGATTTGCAAGCAAAGCACCCTTCCGTTCCGGTCCCTACCTTACCGGACATCCCTGTTGATCATCACCTTACTGCTTCCTCCGCTGTTGTTTTGGAGCAGATTAAGGGCTTTCCGCGTGGTACTTCGTGCGGTAGAGATGGCTTGCGTGCTCAACACCTTTTGGATTGCTTGGGTGGTGCTGCTGTAGCTGTTTCTGATGAGTTGGTGGATGCTATCACTCAGGTAGTTAATCTCTTTCTTGCTGGAAAGTGTCCTGCTGAACTTGGAGGATACATTGCTAGTGCTCCTCTTACGCCACTTGTTAAGCCTGGTGGTGGTATTCGGCCTATTGCGGTGGGCACTATTTGGAGGCTGTTAGGTTATGATACATATGACATTACATAAATCATGCGGAAACAACCATTAACCCAGGACAACATATTATTTACACATAATCATATAGCATAATTTGGATGCATACTCTTTGTTGCGTGCCCTCCCTAGCTGCGCCCGAACCGAACAAGAACAAGTCTTTTAGGACTCCAAGTGTCGTCCCTCCGTAGATAGTCCACAGCACGTCCGGATCCGCCTTAAGATTGACCAACTAGAATCGCCCTTAAGGTACTAGAAAATTTCGGCACTTTTGAGCAAGATGTGTGTTTGATTTTCTCTCAAAAAACTCACTTTTGAATACTTTGAAACTTGTGTATAAATTATGACCCCTAGGCCTTTATTTATAGAGTTATGGAAAAGGAATCGTAATCCTAGTAGGATACGAATTAATTGGAATTAGAATTCTACATGAATTCTATTTAATTAATTTATCCAATTTGGAATAGTAATTTAATCATACACTGACTCTTGCAGATTCAGGAATCACGCATGAGCACAAACTCACACACACACGGCAGCCACAAGGGCTGCCCATGCGCGTGCGAGCAGCAGCCCACGCAGCACGGCCCACGCATCCTTGGCCCTTGGCGCGCGCTGGGCTTGTGGCGTGCGTGCTTGCTGGGCGATGGCCCGGCTTCGTGCTGGGCCTTCGTCCGGCAGGCCTCGTCCGATGCTAATTCGTACGATACGCTTCCGATTAAATTTCCATTTCCGGAATCTATTTCCGATACGAACAATATTTAATATTTCCGATTCCGGAATTAATTTCCGTTTCGAACAAATATTTAATATTTCCGTTTCCGGAATTATTTTCCGATTCCGGTAATATTTCCGATTCTGACAATATTTCCGTTTCCGGCAATATTTCCGATTCTGGTAATATTTCCATTTCCAATAATATTTTCCGATACGTACCATGTTTCCGTTTCCGGCAACATCTACGACTTGGATAATATTCATATTTCCGACACGATCCATATTTCCGTTTCCGGCAATATCATCGTTTCCGGAGTATTCATTTCTTGCCTGTGACGATCTTAGCTCCCACTGAAACCAAGATCCGTCGGTTCCGAATATTCATAGATGGAGTATTTAATGCCATTAAATACTTGATCCGTTTACGTACTATTTGTGTGACCCTACGGGTTCAGTCAAGAGTAAGCTGTGGATTAATATCATTAATTCCACTTGAACTGAAGCGGCCTCTAGCTAGGCATTCAGCTCACTTGATCTCACTGAATTATTAACTTGTTAATTAATACTGAACCGCATTTATTAGACTTTAACATAGAATGCATACTTGGACCAAGGGCATTATTTCCTTCAGTCTCCCACTTGTCCTTAGGGACAAGTGTGCATTTCCTAATTCCTTTGTCGCTCGATGCTTGCTCTTGAACATAAGGTAAGAGTTGTCATCCTTATTATGTCCAGAGGTGTTCCTCGGTTTCAGAGTTCAACTGATCAAATAAACAGATAATCATAGCCTATGATTCATCCGAGCACGGCCATGCATTTCACAGTTTCTAGCTCTCCGAGTGGCCTTGTACAACTTTTAAGCATCTCATCCCGATTTATGGGAGGACAATCCCAATCTTGCGATCTTGAGATTAGACTTCGTTTGATAGGTGATTACCTGAGCGTTGCCTTTATAGCCTCCTTTTACTGTGCGACGGTTGGTCAACGTCAAAGCAACCAGTTCTCAAACAAGTAATCTCAAATCACTCAGGTATTGAGGATTTAGTGTCTAATAATTTAATGAAATTTACTTATGACAGACTTTCATCTCTTACAGTAAAGTTTCATAGGTCTTGTCCGATACTAGTCTTCCCAAAGTAAGTATCTATGCAAATGATTATGACATTGCCATGTCCACATAGTTCAAGAAACAGAACTACTAGTCATCTTGCATTCTAATCGTCTAACGTTTTCTATGCGTCCAATTTTATAGAAAACTCCGATTAGGGACCATTTTCAACCTTTGACATTCAAGTTCACTTGATAGACATTTCTTAGTCACAGGACTGGTCCTGACAGTCTATCTTGAATATTTCGTCAAATTTGAAGGGACTCATCATTTAATACTAAACCAAGATTAAATGGAATATGAAAATACATTTCATATATGATAAATGTTCAACCCCAATGTTTTACAACCATGGGCCTCAAACCCATTTTCTAAAACAATTCATGGAATTCAAAGCTATGCTTGATTTCCAGTGCGACAATGTGAGTGTTGCTTCTCACTTGTTGCATAGGTTTAGTTATCATGCTTTGCCAATCTTAACATCCTTTTCATCGAATGTTCTTTGAGATATGATGATAAGATCTTTTCGAGTTTGTTTATTATGTGATCTAGTCTTTCTTACTACATTAGTGGTTCTACGCATTTTGCAATGAAGAACCATTAAGTTAGCAGACGTTTTTCTTGCTTCAAGAGTGGTTCCACGCATTTTTTAATGAAGAACCATCAAGCCAGCAGATAGGTGATCTACCCAAGTTCAGTGAAGAACTTTAAACAACCCTGTTTTATTGCTTCTTAGGCAATAATTACTTTTACTTCAACTGTACAGGTTGCTAGTGATGCTTTGTTTGGATTTACCTATCCAAGCAGTTCATAGATATGTGGAAGACTCTCCAACTATATCTTAGAACATAGAAATTAATATTTTAATTTCCCACGCAACAACTCATGGTCTCCAATCCATGTTGCCATTTCAAAACACGATGCTCTATAGCTCGTCCTTATCAATGGTTAACTCCAAAGGGTCTTGCTTGATCCTTTGCCAGTGTTTATGCGTGTAGCATCAATATTTAGCGTATCTTTATTTCCTTGAATCAAGAACTATTCCTATGTACCTTTTCAAGTACCATAAGTATTCTTGGTCTCAATCTAGTTGATCTTCACTTAGATCAATAGAGATTGGTATATGTTCGTCATGCCTAAAGTCATACGATACGTTTTTGGCGATCCTCATATTATATCATACATGATAAATTCTTTTGCAGAATAATTCCCAATTGAATTCTATTCATGTAACTTTAGCTCATTCAATTTTAGTAGATACTGAATCCAGCTAAATTCTTTGACATATAATATAGGTTAAGAATCTCATTTAGACTCATTGATGTTTAACTTAGTAAATGCTTATACATAGTTCAAACATTCTTTACTTAGATTTATTCACATGGGTCGAATATCTCCAATGGAGACTTTCGTGTTTGATTTAGTAAATGCCATTACTTAATCTAAAACAATATTATAAGATCTTTGTAAATAGATCTTAATACCCAATATGTACTAAGTTTCGCCATGGTCCATCATTGATGAATAATTTCAAATCTAAGTCATTAGCATTTGAATGTTATTTCACAATAGAGAGATATGTGTGTGATACACATAGGACCAAATAAGTTTTTATGTACTCCCACTAAACTTCTTATACATCTATAAGAATCATGTATATTTTATGAAACTAAAATGCTTATTAGCTTCACTTAAAATACAGTTCCAATTCCCAATTGCTTGCTTAAATCTGTACTTAGATTTTATAAGCTAGCTTTCCTTTTCAAGCATTTATTTGGATCCACAAATCCTATGACATACCTATGTACATAGTTTTCTTCCAACATTTGATTGAGGAATATGTTTTGTCATCCAATTGCCATATGTACCAATATGCAATCATTGCTTGATTTATAGACTTGAGCATTACGATTATGCATGAGGTTTCAACACAATCCATGTCATGAATTTGCTTGTAACCTTTAGCAACTAATCTAGCTTTGCGTGTGAACACAATTTCATGTTTGATGGTTTTTATCCTTAAAACAAACTTGCAACCAATAGATGTGAAACTATTCTTGCAAATCAACAAAATTTTAATTTTGTCATCAAAACATTGAGTATGTTTTATGGCCTCTAACCATTTAAACATATAGTCTATATATGGCCTCTAACCATTTTAGGGAATCTATATTTCGTCATAGCTTTCTTACAAGTCACAAACTCATTAATCTATATGATAATAGTTTGACTGCAAGTTGTAGGTTTCTTCACTATTTAATAGAAGAATCTCATAGTTTTATTGACCTGATCTCTATGTTTCTTCACTATCTAATAGAAGAATCTCATAGTTTCAGTGACTTGAATTCTATGCCTACTTGGGTATAGAACATCAAACAATAGAATATCAATAGCCACTTGAAAGTCCTTTGAATATTCTGTTCTCCTTGAAGCACTTGTAAAGTCTTCTAAGAGATGTCTATTCTTTAAAGCCACTTCTAAAGTCTTAAAGAATAAGTTCGGATTTTTCTGAAGCACTTCGAAAAGCCTCCGGAATGTCCGTTTATGTTTGTTGTTCGCCTCGAAGACTTTCGAGGTCTATTTTCTCCCACTTGTCATTTTGGAAACGAATCTCCAAAAGGACATTATTTCGAGCAAACAAACATTATGTTCTCAAAAATTCGTGGTAGAAACAATACCCTTGTGTCTCATTTGAATAAATCACAATGAAACATATATCTAGACTTGGGCCTTGGTTTGTTGAATAACAAACACTAAGCTCCCACTGAGTTTAGCAACTCTTTAGATATATATAATTGAGAAGATATCCTGAAATTACTTTTCAATAGCTTTGACGAATTTGGTTTAGTTTGGTGGTAGTTGAGCATTTAGTTTTAGAAATTATAGGAAAAGTCTTTATGATTCATCATTGATCGAATCAAGTACTAATTGACTTCGATTATTCCAACTAAGATATGCCATATCTTATGGACCTAGATTGTGAAATTACAACACACAATCATTGATGATCATATTTGGTCTCAAGTAATCATCAACATGATCTAACCTAGATCTTTATGATTTCTTGCCAAGTGGATTTTATACTTCTGAATCTTTGAACTAGCCAAACAGATTCAACTTATATCACATTTGAGTAAATAAACCTATATTCACTCAAATCCATGTGAAATAATAAAGTCATAAAATCTTTCTTTAGCTTTGAACTCCATTGTCTAGGCGTTCTAACAATAGTTCATATCTTTTGTTACTTTCAACAAGTAAGACTAGTTGTCTTAAAATGATCTAGAAATCAATCAACTTTCAGAAGTCCATCAAAATAGAGCTTATGAATGTTAACTTGTTGATATGGTCTAAGCAACAATGCCAAAGATTTGTGGAACTCAAATCAAGGGGTTGATTTGAACCTAGTAAAGTTCTTTAAAGAGTTGTTTGTTTTAATCAAGCATATTGACTCAACCTGTAATTGACCATTTCATTCAAATAAACAAACAAACATTGTTTTTGTTTTTCTTTGAATGTGAGTCTTTCTGTGTTTGAAGCAGAAATTTAGGTATGCTGATTTTGGAACAAAATAGCCATTAAGTTCCAGCCTTTGAAAGGACTTAAAACAAACTTAGATGACCCTACAATTAATGTAGCATTGCCATGCTTCATTTCCTACTTGTAGGTCATTAGTGTATCCTAGCTTCCATTGTTTGAGTTATTACCAAAGTAAGAACCTCAAGCGGTATATGATACCAAGGAAGTTTGATTGCTAGGTCACTTCTCTTTAAACATAAACTTATAGGTAGAAACGGAATCGTAAATTCCTTTCATTGTTCCTCGTTTTCCTATTTCTTGTACCCTTTCTTATGGTCTTAAGAATTGAATTCTTTAGTGTTGACTTTTATACTTTGTTAGACATGTCCAATGTCACCAACAAGGTTCTTTACCATTTATGTTGAATATTTTGTTTCAACTAGATGATCTTACCAGAAGCTTCTAAAGTTCTCTAAGCATCGATCTATTCGAATGTCTAGGGACTAGACTCATTCGAGAATTAAATGGACAAAGATATTAGGTTGTTAACCATTGGTAAAGCTGAGCGTATTAAACTCAATGCTTTATGATCTCAAAACTACAGTGTATTTTGAATTCACAAGCACCAATTGGTTTGCCATTCGATTTTGATACTCGAAAACAACCATAAAAGTCGATATAAGAAACGTACATTTTAAATTGCTCACTTTCTCTCATTTCCGTGAATCGTTCTTGGATTCACTACCAATCGAGGAAATTTACTGTTACCTTTCTAAAAGGATTTATTGCAGTGCAAGATATTTAATTATAAACAATAATTAAAACATACATTGAAGCATGCAAAGTCTAAACATTTATCATGAATAATAACTTGAAATTAAAGCAACCATGCAATTCAAACAAGTTATTAGCATTTTATTCGATTTTATTGTTCCGGCAGGTGTGAATAAAATGATTCCAAGATCCTAAAATCATTGAAGAACTAAGCACAGTTTGTCGACTTAATCCTAGAACATCTTAGGTAAGCAAAAGCCTTTTGCTAATAGTCTAGAAACTATTCTTGGTTGATAGGTACGTCTAAGAACTTATTAGGTAAACCTATCGAATTTGCCACGACATAAAAGGACTCCTTACTTATATCGTTGAGTTTCACCAAAACTAACATGTACTCACAATTATTTGTGTACCTTGCCCCTTTAGGACCAATAAGTAACACCTCGCTGAGCGAAAACTATTACTAGATTGATGTAAAGGATATCCAAGCAAGTGTATATTTTGGCATGGCACCTTTTAACTCAATTTTTAAGTTTGGAACTTAAGGCTCTTACTATGTTGGTTAGATTTTAAGTGAACTAAAATCCTTAATCATGCAACATAATCAAGCTTTTGATCTCATGCATTTTAAGACATATTTAAAACAATAAATAACTTAAAACATGCATAAGATATTTGTGATCTAGTATGGCCCGACTTCATCTTGAAGCTTTGACTTCAAAGTCCGTCTTGAAAATCTCCGTGGGAGGCACCATTTTCTTCAAATAGGATAAGCTATAACTAATTACAACTATTTGATGGTTCGCAGACCATATTTGAATTGAAAAATAACTTTGGTACTTTAGACCAATTACATTCAAATTAATGGTACGCAGACCATATTTTCTATCCTATTTGGGCCATACTAGTCACTTCATAACCTGCAAAACAGTACATATACAATATATACCATTCACCCATTCATTATCATGAATGGCCCACATAGCTGGTTAGTAAAACACATTATGCATCACGTAAACATTTGCAGCAATTAATCAAGGGCACCAATAATCTACCAATTATTCAGTCCTTATTAATTCTAATCAAGTTGTTTTAACCTTAAGGATTTGTAGACCTAATCAAGAGTTTATGACTAAAAAGCGCTCCCACTTAAACCAATAAATTCATATGCTTTACCAATTTTAAACATAAAAATGTATTTCTAGTCCAACCGGAAACATACAAATTTAATTAAAATTTAAAGCTCATATCAATTTATAATTGAATCCAAAAATTTAATTTAATTTCAGTCGTATTTAAATTAATTCATGATTTTAATTTTAGTAAAATAATTAGAATAAATAACATTTATTATAATTATAATATTCAAAATTAAAATCCAAGAAAATAATTCAAATTATTAATTTTAAAATCAATTAAAATTACGTGAACAGAAATTTTCAAATTAAACATTCAAAACGATCTAATGGTAACGCAAACACCCTACGCGTTGCACGCCCATGGGCCGTACGCACACAGCCATTGCTGGCCATGTGCGCGCAGCCCATGCGCTCGTCGCATAGCTGCTGCTGTCCTATCGCAAGCCTCCGCATAGCGCCCCATCGCACGCGAGCTATCGCTCGCAGTGCGCGCGCGCGAGATCGCTCGCTGGGCGCGCGACATCGCTCGCTGGGCGCGCTGGCTCGCTCGCTGTGCGCGCGAGCCATTGCTCGCTGGGGCGCGACATCGCTCGCTGGGCGGGCGACATCGCGCGCTGTGCGCGCGAGCCATCGCTCGCTGGGGCGCGACATCGCTCGCTGGGCGGGCGACATCGCGCGCTGTGCGCGCGAGCCATCGCTCGCTGGGGCGCGACATCGCTCGCTGGGCGAGCGACATCGCGCGCTGTGCGCGCGAGTAGTGCTGGGCGCAGCGCTCGTGGCACGCGAGCTTGCGCTCGCTGCGCGCGAGGCTGCGCGCACTTGTGCGAGGCAGCGCGCGTTGTGGCGCAGCTCGCTTGCTGCCCACACGCGACTGCCTTGGCTCGCCCCTCGCCCATGCCCATTCGTTCATTGCTCGTGGCACACGACACAAGGCAGGGCTGCTGCCTTGTGCTCGTGCACTACGCCCTTGCTCATTGCATTCGTGCCGCACGGGCGACGAGCTCCCTTGCTCGTCGTCGCATGCCCGCATTATACAACACCCCTTAAGGGTAACACGAAGCGTCCATTGCTTCGTGCGTGCAAGTTATTTGAACGAATCGCATAAAAATTTAAAATTTATATTTAAAATTAATGACAAATTAATAAATAATATTAATTTCATAATTTTAGGGCGAAAAAATCGAAAATTTATTACCAATTGATTTCCGATTGATATGGATTCAAGTCTAGGTCATAAAAATTTAAAATTTATCGTAAATTTATAATTTTTATGGTGGTTTTTAATCATAGGTTTCTAATTAAATTACAATTAATTATGAAAATCAAATTAATTCTAAATTATTCTAATTTTCAACAAATTAATCATAATTACAAATTAGATTGCATAATTAACAAGACTAGGCATTCAAACTTGTTAAACATATGCAGTAGGTCAATCAAAAATTCAAGATTTATCAACAAGAATCGCAAATATTTAATTTAACATCTTAAATTTACGAAATTTTGCATTCGAGAAACTAAAACCTTCGAAAAGTCATAGTTAGGCTTCGAATTTGAGAATTCTGGGTTCGGCAGAAAAACACTATTTTTGTCAAAATTTTAGAATGCCTTTTACATGCGGAATTGACACAAAAATCACTCAATTCGGATGAGTAATGAAGAAACTGCCGAAAAACTGCGTACATATAATTAAATAAACGCAATTTGCAATTAATTAACAATTACGAAAATTAATCACCCCTTTTAATTCTTGCAAATTTGTAATATTTAACCATGTTCATGCAATTTAGATTATGAAAATAATAAGGGGCTCGTGATACCACTGTTAGGTTATGATACATATGACATTACATAAATCATGCGGAAACAACCATTAACCCAGGACAACATATTATTTACACATAATCATATAGCATAATTTGGATGCATACTCTTTGTTGCGTGCCCTCCCTAGCTGCGCCCGAACCGAACAAGAACAAGTCTTTTAGGACTCCAAGTGTCGTCCCTCCGTAGATAGTCCACAGCACGTCCGGATCCGCCTTAAGATTGACCAACTAGAATCGCCCTTAAGGTACTAGAAAATTTCGGCACTTTTGAGCAAGATGTGTGTTTGATTTTCTCTCAAAAAACTCACTTTTGAATACTTTGAAACTTGTGTATAAATTATGACCCCTAGGCCTTTATTTATAGAGTTATGGAAAAGGAATCGTAATCCTAGTAGGATACGAATTAATTGGAATTAGAATTCTACATGAATTCTATTTAATTAATTTATCCAATTTGGAATAGTAATTTAATCATACACTGACTCTTGCAGATTCAGGAATCACGCATGAGCACAAACTCACACACACACGGCAGCCACAAGGGCTGCCCATGCGCGTGCGAGCAGCAGCCCACGCAGCACGGCCCACGCATCCTTGGCCCTTGGCGCGCGCTGGGCTTGTGGCGTGCGTGCTTGCTGGGCGATGGCCCGGCTTCGTGCTGGGCCTTCGTCCGGCAGGCCTCGTCCGATGCTAATTCGTACGATACGCTTCCGATTAAATTTCCATTTCCGGAATCTATTTCCGATACGAACAATATTTAATATTTCCGATTCCGGAATTAATTTCCGTTTCGAACAAATATTTAATATTTCCGTTTCCGGAATTATTTTCCGATTCCGGTAATATTTCCGATTCTGACAATATTTCCGTTTCCGGCAATATTTCCGATTCTGGTAATATTTCCATTTCCAATAATATTTTCCGATACGTACCATGTTTCCGTTTCCGGCAACATCTACGACTTGGATAATATTCATATTTCCGACACGATCCATATTTCCGTTTCCGGCAATATCATCGTTTCCGGAGTATTCATTTCTTGCCTGTGACGATCTTAGCTCCCACTGAAACCAAGATCCGTCGGTTCCGAATATTCATAGATGGAGTATTTAATGCCATTAAATACTTGATCCGTTTACGTACTATTTGTGTGACCCTACGGGTTCAGTCAAGAGTAAGCTGTGGATTAATATCATTAATTCCACTTGAACTGAAGCGGCCTCTAGCTAGGCATTCAGCTCACTTGATCTCACTGAATTATTAACTTGTTAATTAATACTGAACCGCATTTATTAGACTTTAACATAGAATGCATACTTGGACCAAGGGCATTATTTCCTTCAGAGGCGACTTGTTTCTAAGGTCGGGGCTGCTTTGATTGGTCCGCGTCTAGGAAACTACTTTGGAGGTCTTCAGTTTGGAGTTGGGGTTCCAGCTGGTGGTGAGACCATTCTCCATGTTGTCAATCGGTTGGTTGAGGCTCGTGGGGCCGATGTTGGCCTATCTATGTTATTGGTGGATTTTCAGAATGCGTTCAATTTAGTTGATCGATCGGCTTTGTTGCGTGAGGTTCGGCTCCGTTGTCCTGCTCTTTCGCGTTGGGTTGAATTCTGTTACTCTTCTCCAGCGCGGTTGTATTATGGGGAGCATACCTTGTGGTCTTGTCAGGGTGTGCAGCAAGGGGATCCTCTCGGTCCTTTGCTGTTTTCTCTGGTTCTACATCCATTGGTGTGTCGTATCAGAGACTCTTTTGATCTATCTCTTCAGGCTTGGTACTTGGACGATGGCACTATCGTTGGTGACACTTTGGTGGTTGGACAGGTCTTGGAGTTGATTTTGGAGGAGGGTCCTCGTTTAGGTCTCCATGTTAATGTTGAGAAGACGGAGGTTTTCTGGCCTTCGGTGGACCCACGCAGTCGTCTAGAGGGTGTCTTTCCTACGGATATTGCTCGTCCTGCGCTTGGTGTTAAGTTGCTTGGTGGCCCAGTCAGTACGGATTCCTCTTTTTGTAAGGGGTTGGTTTCACAGCGTGTGTCGAAGACTGTTGTGTTGATGGATGCTGTAGCCAAGCTTAATGATCCCCAGTGTGAGTTGTTGCTTCTTCGTGCGTGTACTAGAGTTTCTAAACTCTACTTTGCTATGTGCACTTGTCCGCCTCATCTTTTCGAAGCGGCCCAATTATCTTTTGATGTGGCTCTGCGGGCTTCTTTAGAGCGTATCGTGACTGCTTCGGGACCTGGGTTCGGTGACTGGCAATGGCGTCTTGCCACCTTGCCTTATTCTTATGGAGGATTGGGTGTTTATTCAGCTGGTGATGTTCGGCATTATGCTTTTCTTGCATCCCGTTTGCAGTCTTCTGGTTTGCAGGATTCGCTTCTTCGGCTTTCAGGTGTTGATGGTCCGGGACCGGCCTTTGATGATGCTCTTGGTCTTTTCAATAGGACCGTGGAGACCGACCTTATGCGTAGCCCTAGTGAGATCGCTGCCCCCTCTCTCATGAAGAAATTGGCAGACATATATTTCACGAAGGTTACTGCTGATGCGGAATCCGCCTACTCCTTATCTTCGCGTCTTGTTGCCCTATGGAAATCACAGCAGGGGGATCACTCCTCAGCTTGGTTGCGGGCAGTCCCCATCTCGGGGTTAGGTTAGACTATGAACGGTAAGACTTATCGTTCGGTTCTTTGTTATCGGTTGGGTATTCCGTTGTTCTCTGATTCGACGCCGTGTTCTGCTTGCTCTCGGGTTTTCGATGGAGACATTTATGGGGATCATGCCGTGTCTTGTGCTGGGATCGTGGGTATCAAACATCGACATAATGTTGTTCGTGATACCCTTTTGGATATTTGCTACCGGTCGGGGATTTCTGCTCGCAAGGAGGTTGATGTTGGGCTGACTAGTGAGAGTGATTGAGCTCTTCGTCCTGCAGATATATTGCTTTACTCATGGGATGGCGGTTTGGATGTGTGTGTTGACTTGACTGGGTCTTCCCCTCTGACGCAATCTGGGTTGGCAGGCTTCGTTCCGGGTCGGGTTGTGGTGGTTGCAGCGCAAGCAGGATAAGTATGCGGCACGTTGTAGGGCTTTGGGCTACGGTTTCTTTCCTTTTTCTTTCTCTTCTTTTGGGGAATTAGAGAAAGGGGTTGTTTCTTTGCTGAAGCGGGTCTAGGTGTACTCCAGGGCTCAGGACATTGGGGCGGGGGCAGCTGCCCACATTTTCAGCAGGATCGGGTTCGCCATAGCCAGAGGAGTGGGGGCCCAGATTGTATCTCGGCTCCCCTCGAACTTCTTGTAGTTCATTTGATCTTTGTAGCTTGCTAAGCTTGTAACGTTTTGGTGTTTTCTATAATAATAATAATAATAATTGTTAGCTACGTAAATTTTAGCTCTTGGCTATTGGAAAGTCAACTATTATATAACAAGCCATGATTAGTCTATTTTAATAGAAAACAAAACAAAGCCCATTAATACTTGTCGTATAAAGAGATGAAACACTCATATATGCTAGAGTAGTTAATAAGAATAAGCATTAAAACAAGGAAAAGAAGAGACAATTTCTTACTATTTAGTGGGCTAGAGGTATGTGGGCCTAAGGACTAAAATCCAAATCTCCTCAAGTTGGTAACTGATAATTGCCAAGCAAGAAAATGAAGAACAGAAGCAGCGCCGCAGAGGAGAAAAGAGGAGGTGAGACAAAGCAACGACTGGGCGGTGGACGATGGTCGGAGCTTGGGCAAGATGGGCGGCAGAAGCAACGCCGTCGGCCGGTTCTGGTGGTGGTTTTCCGGGCAAAAAGGGGCGGCAGTGGTGGTTAAATGGTGATGAGTTATGGTAATTTCCAGAAATTTGAATAATTTAAGAGGGCTTTTAATGGTGGTTTAGAAATTGAAGGTTACTTTGAATTGTATTGTTTCAGGGATGATTGAGCAGCTATTTATAGGAGCAATGGTGTTCTCTGGATGCAACAACTCAGCAAGATTGTATTAACAAGTGTAAGAATTTGAGCAATGGAATTGGTGATTAAGATTAGCTACTCCAGTTTTAGGTTTATAGGTTTACAAGTAGGTTTGATGATTTAGCAAGGTAATTGATTGTTGTAGAGACACATGGAGAGTTTGGTGATTGAGCTTCATTTCCATGGTGACACGATTGAAGGAGAAGAAGAGGGCTGGGAACCTGATTTACTCATATAGGGGCAATTCAGTAATTAAGTATATATTCAGATTTTTAACTCCTTTGACTAAAATAAATAAGTTTTAACATAATTTATAATTAAATCATTAAACCTGAAAATAATACTTATCATTAAAACATTTTAATTTTCTAAAATATTTATTAACGAGGTTAAAGCTTAATTAGAAAGGCAAATTAAAATAATTAGCATAATTAATCAAGTTTAAAAATCTGGGGTATTACACTAATTCACCCCCCTTTTGTGTTGTTCATCTAACCTAACAATTGGTATCAGAGCCGGTGCTCTATAATTTACAGGTAATTCTGATGAGTGATCCGGGAAAAGATGAACAATGTTATGAAAGAAACAGTTCCCACAATTCTGCTGTTCCTGATGGACGAAAAGGAGGATAGCACGTATTTGGTGATGATGATGATTAACACAAAGATTGAAGAAAAATAATTAGAGGTAAATTTTCAATCTTTAATATATTATTTATGTTTGCTCTTAATTGTTAAATATTCGGAACATCATACATTATATACTATTGGCCATATGTGTGTACATTCCGTAACGCAGAATTAGAAATCAACGATTGATTGTGAACAACCTTGATTTAACCCTGTTTATTTACAAGTTTTCAATAAGACTTTGCTTTAATTTAAAATATTTCTTTCGGTTTTGAAGAGGAACAAAGTGGTCTTGATTGTTGCATAATTCCAGCAAAAATTATAATTTTCTCTTGGTCTTGTCGATATTAAAAATATTTCTATTTTTCCAAATGGTTTGAAATATAATTTTTATTATCTTGAATCTAAAAGGTTTGATTTTTAAATGGATTTTTAAAATTACAAAGAATTTGTTTCATAAATATTTTACTACGAACATGTGTGCAACAAGACTTGTTAAAAGCATTATTAATTTGAAGTATCAAAAATTGTTTTGGCAAATTGTCGAAAAGGTCATGCAACTTGAATTGAACCATGTGACCATGAATACCAAAATCATTGAGATGGAACTGAGATTCGTTGTTCCTTGTGTTGCTTTCGGAAAACAATTTTTGGTTCCAAAAGAGTTTTGAAATCTGTGTTTAAAAATTATTGAACTTCTTCATAATGCAAATAAAAAGGAAAATTCAGAATTTCAAAATGAAATTTTCAAAATTTGAATTTACTAGGAACAACCTAGATATCGTTTATGGAACAAGTCATATCAATTTCAAAACAGGTTTTACGAATCAAAATAAGTTTCTTATTGGTGAAGTGTTGAACACATGAAGGGAACTTATATGGAAAGTTCCGACTTTGAGTTTTGAATTGACTTTGATGGAACTTAGACATGTTCCTACAACTGTTTCTAGTAAAGATGACCTTATCTGTTTTAAGAACTTGAAATCCGACTTTAACTGTTTTAAATACGATATTTATGTGTCTTCAATTGAAGAGAAGGTTTTCAAATCATTTTAAAAATTATCAATCTTCATCTCACTAGAAACAGTACAAGGAATAGATCTGGAGGAACTGATTGTTCCTACTTATGGGAACTGAATTATTTAGGCACTGTTATTTTAATATTTTCAAGGTGTATGCCTAAAGTCAAGAAGGTTATGCATTATGAACTATTTACTTATTCAGTACCATATGAATGCATAATTCATCTTGTTAGTATTAGTAGTATAGTAAAACATGTTTTAAAAAATAAAGGGCACATCTGACTACTCCTACTAACAACAAGGGACTCAAGCAAATTTGGGTACCCAAGAACAAGAACTGATCTATTTTGCAGGCCATATGTGAGAAAAGACAATATAAAGCTCATGACAAAAATGTTATTCATGCACATATTTGAAGACATATAAGTGTGTCTCACGAAAAGCCTTTAAAAGATATTCTAGAAGAGAAGTTGTATTACAGGTTTATATCATTATGCAAGAGATCTATAACGAAGAAATGGACAGCTAACAAATCACACAAAGAAGAAAGAAAAGATGGTATATCCCTTAAGGTCCGTTGAAATATTAGGAACAGACGCAGTAGGAACTGGATAAGAAAACCGTACAAAGTCAAATCCAATTCCTCCACAACAAGTCAGTTCCTTGTAATCAAGATGGATGAAGACAACGAACAAACTCATATGGATTAAATTTAAGTTTCAAAGACTACGTTAAGAAGACAGAGTTATGAGTAATATGAAGAAGGGAGTTTAATCAAAATCCTTATTTACTTTGTGTGATTTACTTTGTTTCCTTTATTTATTATATTATTAACTCTTTGTGTTTGGTTAGTTGTGCAAATTAACGATAAGGTTTTGAAGATCTATTCTTGAAGTAAAAGAAATTGAAGCGTAAAAATATGTTCCACGTATCAAGGGAACAGAGACCAAGATTTGGAGGAACCACTGAAGTACCTAAGAATACAGGAACGAAAACCAACTTATCCATGAGAAGGCTTTGACGCCAACGCACAAGTTCCTGGTCCAACTCATGAGGAACTCAATTTCAGAAATATAACAGAAGTTCGGGAACAACTTTATTAGTGAATGTACAACAAGGAACATCAACAAGGTGTACTGTTGTAAGTACAAAAGAGACTATCAAAAGGGAGTATTCACGTCCAGAAGTTTCTGTATATTTATTTCTATGCTTTAATATATATTTATTTCTTGAAGACTAACCTACTAACCTTATAATTGCACAAAAGATTACACTTGGGTTTTGATTTTAGATTACATCATTGTGAGCGAAAACAAAGATGCTTTACTGGTTAATAAAGACCCCAAACCAATGCAACTTATTCTTCAGATCTACGCGAGACAACCCAAGATGAAGAAGCATGGTCAAGCATAAAGACCAAAGGAAAGAGAGCGAGTTCCTGTTCAGATGAAAGAGGAACAGGGAGCAGTTGAGACGAACTATTCAGCATCACTTAGAGCGTTCCAGCAAAGAAGAAAAAGAAACACGAACAAGATCTCAACTAATAAAAGGGGCCACAAGGAGCAACTAGAGTAAATGTGAAACTAACACTTAATGAAACTCGTCAGTAAGCCATCAATGATCAAACCATATCCAACGTTTTCAAGCACGTTTGGACCATGTGAGGTATAACACTCTTACTCATATTAATGATGTGTTAAATTGCATGAATATCGCACCGTTTATTTTAAGAAACCTTCTAAATGTTATTTCGTGTGAATAAATGCTTTTGATGCTATCACCAAATAGTAAAGGAACAAGAATTGTTGAAACTAACATGAGCATAAAGTACTCTTTTCCCAAATGAACATTTCGTTTAGGGCCCTTGTACACTTTTCAATTGAAGTAAATCATGCACACCTATAAGTCAATGTGTCACATTCAATTCTCATGTTTTAAGAGACATATTCACTTGCCTAAAAGTATTAGAGGAATCGTTGAGAAATTTGGATGTTGTCCCAATACAAAATTCCTAAGTTGCCAAAGGAACAATAGACGAAACGTTGAAGGAACAAGGCAATTATGTTCCTGAAATATTGCACTTCTTTTTTAAAATCTTTTAGAGGGAACAAACCTTCAATACCCACACCGTATTCCCAAAGTCAGGTTTGTGTTTTCGTGATTGGGTTGAGCCTACCCAAGCCGAGCCATTAGCATTATTCTACAATCTTATGATTGTGGGTCTGTGCTAAGTTCAATCATACTCTACAACCCTGGTCTTTTCTATTTCCATATCATGTTTCAATAATTTCAAAGATTCTTATTCATATGTTCCTTATCCCATATCATATGTGTACTGTAGACACCTACTTTTGTCCCCATTCCCGAAAGGGAATCCTCGATGATGAAAACGTAAATCTCCACTTGACAACGCATCTCCTATAAAATAACGAATCTCAATTCCCCTTTTCATTTCACCAAAAACCTGCTATTTATAGAAACCTGCTATTTATGGAAACCTGCTAAAATAGTAACTGCCGTAATGGGTAGTTGTTAAAAGTGGCAAGTCATAAAAGATAGAAACCTGTCAGAATTAGGTGTTGCACTCCAACATAAATCCTAAATGAGATAGAAATTGCGAGAGAATCCTATTCCTAATATGATTCGAAAGTAAGAGTTACGTATTAATTAAAATCCTAACGAGCCTAGAGTTCGTAACGGGCCCAGACGCATCCCGTCACAAGGTTAATACGCACTAAAAGACTCAATTAAATCTCAAATACTCCGGATTCTAGGAATCCGAATCTGACTAAGAAAAACAGCCCAGATCCTATTTTCAACGCCTGGCTCTGGGCGCCGAAATCTTCGGCGCCCAGGCCTGGGCGCTGAAAATACCTGGTACGTGTTTTAGAGTTCTGCAATTCTATCTTTCCACGAACTCTTTTCTATAAATAGGGCCTTAAGTTCGACGTGAAAAGGACACAACAACACACAATTATTATTCTGAGTATTGACTCTAAACCCCTAAGCCTAAGCCACACGCTGCAAAACTGATCACGCGTTCTGTCGCAATCGATCCATAAATCGAACAGAACGTATCCCGTCCCATAATTTGAGATTCGTTAAATAAAAGGAGAAATAGCAAAGTCAAAGTGGTTAGTTTTCTGAGAACCGTGACGCACCTCTCAAGGGTGCGTCGTAATGTGTCCCTTTTCCATGGTTTAATTGCTTTCCTCACCCTTTTATGAACTGTTAAACTAACTAAATCTGATTGTTCGATCACGCTTAATAAATATGATATTTTTTGGGAAATTGGATTATCATGCTAGGTCCCTTAAAACAATCTAAATCAGATAATCGCGTTCGATCTACTACTATATGTTGCATATTGCTAAAATCAACTCAGATTAGTTTAATAGTTAACGCATGTCCCTTCAATTATTTATGCTGAGCTAGTAAGGATATCCTGCCTCTGGAGTTATCGAAGAGCGAGTATTCCTCTCGGTAGTTACAGTCCCCCGAACCCTCAATCTCTACCCTGCGGGTGTACGCTGAGCAATCCCCACCACCAGGGATCACAAGGGAACCTACGGCCATCGTGGTCAAACATAATTGCATTCCCTTTATGTCACGATAACCGGGTTTTGTCAGTTTTTCTCATTGTTGTTAAAAACTGAATGGCGACTCCTATATTGTTAGGTTATGATTCATATGACAGTTCATAAATCATGCGGAAAAACCATAAAGCCAGGAAACATATTATTTACACATAATCATTTAGCATAGTTTAGATGCATACTCTTTGTTGCGTGCCTTCCCTAGCTGCGCCCGAACCGAACAAGAACAAGTCTTTAGGACTCCAAGTGTCGTCCCTCCGTAGATAGTCCACAGCACGTCCGGATCCGCCTTAAGATTGACCAACTAGAATCGCCCTTAAGGTTCTAATATTTTCGGTTAGGTAGGCAAGAATATTGGCTGATTTTTCTGCTTAAAAATCTTAGTTTTGAATAGTTAAAACTTGTTGTATAAATAATGACCCCTAGGCCTTTATTTATAGAGTTATGGAAAAGGAATCGTAATCCTAGTAAGATACGAATTAATTGAAATTAGAATCCTACATGAATTCTATTTAATTAATTTATCCAATTAGGAATAGAAATTTAATCATACACTGACTCTTGTAGATTTAGGAATCACGCATGAGCACAAACTCACACACACACGGCAGCCACAAGGGCTGCCCATGCGCGTGCGAGCAGCAGCCCACGCAGCGCCGCCCACGCATCCGTGGCCTTGGCGCGCGCTGGGCCTGCCTTGCGGTAGGCCTGGGCGCTGCCTTGGCTGGGCTTGTGGCGCGCGTGCTTGCTGGGCGATGGCCCGGCTTCGTGCTGGGCCTTCGTCCGGCAGGCCTCGTCCGATGCTAATTCGTACGATACGCTTCCGATTAAATTTCCAGTTCCGGAATTTATTTCCGATACGAACAATATTTAATATTTCCGATTCCGGAATTAATTTCCGTTTCGAACAAATATTTAATATTTCCGTTTCCGGAATTATTTTCCGATTCCGGTAATATTTCCGATTCTGACAATATTTCCGTTTCCGGCAATATTTCCGATTCTGGTAATATTTCCATTTCCAATAATATTTTCCGATACGTACCATGTTTCCGTTTCCGGCAACATCTACGACTTGGATAATATTCATATTTCCGATACGATCCATATTTCCGTTTCCGGCAATATCATCGTTTCCGGAGTATTCATTTCTTGCCTGTGACGATCTTAGCTCCCACTGAAACCAAGATCCGTCGGTTCCGAATATTCATAGATGGAGTATTTAATGCCATTAAATACTTGATCCGTTTACGTACTATTTGTGTGACCCTACGGGTTCAGTCAAGAGTAAGCTGTGGATTAATATCATTAATTCCACTTGAACTGAAGCGGCCTCTAGCTAGGCATTCAGCTCACTTGATCTCACTGAATTATTAACTTGTTAATTAATACTGAACCGCATTTATTAGACTTAACATAGAATGCATACTTGGACCAAGGGCATTATTTCCTTCAGTCTCCCACTTGTCCTTAGGGACAAGTGTGCATTTCCTAATTCCTTTGTCACTCGATGCTTGCTCTTGAACATAAGGTAAGAGTTGTCATCCTTATTATGTCCAGAGGTGTTCCTCGGTTTCAGAGTTCAACTGATCAAATAAACAGATAATCATAGCCTATGATTCATCCGAGCACGGCCATGCATTTCACAGTTTCTAGCTCTCCGAGTGGCCTTGTACAACTTTTAAGCATCTCTTCCCGATTTATGGGAGGACAATCCCAATCTTGCGATCTTGAGATTAGACTTCGTTTGATAGGTGATTACCTGAGCGTTGCCTTTATAGCCTCCTTTTACGGTGCGACGGTTGGTCAACGTCAAAGCAGCCAGTTCTCAAACAAGTAATCTCAAATCACTCAGGTATTGAGGATTTAGTGTCTAATAATTTAATGAAATTTACTTATGACAGACTTTCATCTCTTACAGTAAAGTTTCATAGGTCTTGTCCGATACTAGTCTTCCCAAAGTAAGTATCTATGCAAATGATTATGACATTTCCATGTCCACATAGTTCAAGAAACAGAACTACTAGTCATCTTGCATTCTAATCGTCTAACGTTTTCTATGCGTCCAATTTTATAGAAAACTCCGATTAGGGACCATTTTCAACCTTTGACATTCAAGTTCACTTTGATAGACATTTCTTAGTCACAGGACTGGTCCTGACAGTCTATCTTGAATATATCGTCAAGTTGAAGGGACTCATCATTTAATAAACCACAAATTAAATGGAAAAATGAATTCCTTTCATTTATTGTGAATGATTAACCAATAATGTTTTACAAAGATTTAAACTCTAAAACTTTAAAACATTAAACAGAGACATCAAAGCCATTCTCCAATATGCTTGATTCCCATAGCTGCAGTGTGCGAGTTGTGCTTCGCTTGCGGCAGATGTTTAGTTAATGGATCTGATATGTTGTCATCAGTTCCAATTTTGCTTATCTCGACTTCTTTTCTTTCAACGAACTCTCGTAGAAGGTGAAATCTACGAAGTACATGCTTGACTCTCTGGTGGTGTCTAGGCTCTTTTGCCTGTGCAATAGCTCCGTTATTATCACAATACAGGGCTATTGGTCCTTTAATGGAGGGGACTACACCAAGTTCTCCTATGAACTTCCTTAGCCATATAGCTTCCTTTGCTGCTTCATGTGCAGCAATGTACTCCGCTTCAGTTGTAGAATCCGCAATGGTGCTTTGCTTAGCAGTTTTCCAGCTTACTGCTCCTCCGTTGAGGCAGAAGACAAACCCAGACTGTGATCTGAAATCATCTTTGTCGGTTTGGAAACTTGCGTCCGTATAGCCTTTAACAATTAATTCATCATCTCCACCATAGACCAGGAAGTCATCTTTGTGCCTTTTCAGGTACTTCAGAATGTTCTTGGCAGCAGTCCAATGCGCCTCTCCTGGGTCTGACTGGTATCTGCTCGTAGCACTGAGTGCGTACGCAACATCCGGGCGTGTACATATCATAGCATACATTATTGAACCAATCAATGATGCATATGGAATCCCATTCATTCGTCTACGCTCATCAAGTGTTTTTGGGCACTGAGTCTTGCTTAGAGTCATTCCATGAGACATGGGTAGGTAGCCTCGCTTGGAGTCTGCCATCTTGAACCTATCAAGCACCTTATTGATATAAGTGCTTTGACTAAGTCCAATCATCTTTTTAGATCTATCTCTGTAAATCTTGATGCCCAATATGTACTGTGCTTCTCCTAGATCCTTCATCGAAAAACATTTCCCAAGCCAAATCTTGACAGAGTTCAACATAGGAATGTCATTTCCGATAAGCAATATGTCGTCGACATATAATACTAGGAAAGCAATTTTGCTCCCACTGACCTTCTTGTATACACAAGATTCGTCCGCGTTCTTGATGAAACCAAAGTCACTGACTGCTTCATCAAAACGTATATTCCAGCTCCTGGATGCCTGCTTCAATCCGTAGATTGACTTCTTTAGCTTGCATACCTTTTTAGCATTCTTTGGATCCTCAAAACCTTCAGGCTGTGTCATAAACACAGTTTCTGTTAAAACGCCGTTTAAGAAAGCAGTTTTGACATCCATCTGCCATATTTCGTAATCGTAATATGCAGCGATTGCTAACATTATTCGAATAGACTTTAGCATTGCAACTGGTGAAAAGGTTTCATCGTAATCCACACCGTGGACTTGCCTGTAACCTTTTGCGACCAATCTAGCTTTGAAAACTTCAAGTTTCCCATCCTTGTCCTTTTTCAGTTTGAAAACCCATTTGCTTCCAATGGCTTGGTAGCCATCTGGCAAATCGACCAAATCCCATACTTGGTTTTCAGACATGGAGTCTAATTCAGATTGCATGGCTTCTTGCCATTGCTTGGAGCTAGGGCTCGTCATAGCTTGTTTGTAAGTCGCAGGTTCATCACTTTCAAGTAATAGAACGTCATAGCTCTCGTTCGTCAAAATACCTAAGTACCTTTCCGGTTGAGATCTATATCTTTGCGATCTACGCGGGGTAACATTTCTAGATTGACCATGATTCTCACCAGATTCTTCTAAAGATCTCTGAGTTTCATCCTGAATGTCATCTTGAGCATTCTCTAGAGTTTGTTGTTCGACTCGAATTTCTTCGAGGTCTACTTTTCTCCCACTTGTCATTTTGGAAATGTGATCCTTCTCCAAAAAGACACCATCTCGAGCAACAAACACTTTGTTCTCAGATGTATTGTAGAAGTAATACCCCTTTGTTTCCTTTGGATAGCCCACAAGGATACATTTGTCAGATTTTGGATGAAGTTTGTCTGAAATTAATCGTTTGACGTATACTTCACATCCCCAAATCTTAAGAAAAGACACATTTGGAGGCTTTCCAAACCATAATTCGTATGGAGTCTTTTCGACAGCTTTAGACGGAGCTCTATTTATAGTGAGTGCAGCTGTATTTAGTGCATGTCCCCAAAATTCTAATGGAAGTTCGGCCTGACCCATCATTGACCTGACCATGTCTAGCAAGGTTCTGTTCCTCCGTTCTGACACACCGTTCCATTGTGGTGTTCCAGGAGGAGTCAATTCTGATAGAATTCCACATTCTTTCAGATGGTCATCAAATTTATAGCTCAGATATTCACCGCCTCTATCAGACCGCAGTGCCTTGATCTTCTTGCCTAATTGATTCTCTACTTCACTCTGAAATTCCTTGAATTTGTCAAAGGATTCAGACTTATGCTTCATTAGGTAGACATAACCATACCTACTGAAGTCATCAGTGAAAGTGATAAAGTAGCTGAAACCACCTCTAGCATATGTACTCATTGGTCCACATACATCTGTATGGATTAAACCCAATAGTTCATTTGCTCTTTCTCCAACTTTAGAGAAAGGTTGCTTTGTCATTTTGCCAAGTAAACATGATTCGCATTTACCATAATCCTCTAAGTCAAATGGTTCTAGAATTCCTTCTCTTTGAAGTTTTTTCTAAGCGTTTCAAGTTTATATGGCCTAATCTACAATGCCACAGATAGGTGAGATCTGAATCATCCTTTTTGGCCTTTTTGGTATTTATGTTATATACTTGTTTGTCGTGATCTAATAAATAAAGTCCATTGACTAATCTAGCAGATCCATAAAACATCTCTTTAAAATAAAACGAACAACTATTGTCTTTTATTATAAAGGAAAATCCCTTAGCATCTAAGCAAGAAACTGAAATGATGTTTTTAGTAAGACTTGGAACATGGAAACATTCTTCCAGTTCCAAAACTAGCCCGGAGGGCAACGACAAATAGTAAGTTCCTACAGCTAATGCAGCAATCCGTGCTCCATTTCCCACTCGTAGGTCGACTTCACCCTTGCTTAACTTTCTACTTCTTCTTAGTCCCTGTGGATTGGAACATAAGTGTGAGCCACAACCTGTATCTAATACCCAAGAAGTTGAATTAGCAAGTATACAGTCTATAACGAAAATACCTGAAGATGGAACGACTGTTCCGTTCTTCTGATCTTCCTTTAGCTTCAAGCAATCTCTCTTCCAATGCCCCTTCTTCTTGCAGTAGAAGCATTCGGATTCAGAAGTGGGTTGACTGACCTTCCTCTTTGCAGATTTGGCGCCAGTTTGCTTAGTTGGGCTGGCCTTGTTGCCACCTTTCTTAGCATTCCTCTTCTTTCCAGATTTCTTGAACTTGCCCCCACGCACCATAAGCACATCCTGCTTATCACTTTTGAGCGTCTTTTCAGCGGTCTTCAGCATACCGTGAAGCTCAGTGAGCGTTTTGTCCAGACTATTCATACTGTAGTTCAGTTTGAACTGATCATACCCGCTATGAAGAGAATGGAGGATGGTGTCTATAGCCATTTCCTGAGAAAATTGCTGATCCAGCCGACTCATATTCTCAATGAGTCCAATCATTTTGAGAACATGTGGACTTACGGGCTCGCCTTTCTTAAGCTTGGTCTCAAGAATTTGCCTATGAGTCTCGAATCTTTCGACTCGAGCCAGATCTTGGAACATGTTCTTTAACTCACTGATGATTGTGAAAGCATCTGAGTTGATGAACGTTTTCTGCAGATCTGCACTCATGGTGGCGAGCATTAGACATTTCACATCCTTGTTGGCATCAATCCAACGATTGAGGGCTGCCTGAGTGACCCCGTCGCCTGGAGCTTCGGGCATCGCCTCATCTAGGACATACTCCTTTTCTTCCTGCATAAGAACTATTTGCAAGTTCCTTTGCCAGTCAAGGAAGTTTTTCCCGTTCAACTTCTCCTTTTCGAGAATTGATCGAATGTTGAATGAATTGTTGTTTGCCATATTAAAAACTACAATTGAAAAGAATAAACAAATAAATAACCATTCACAGTTTCTCTTAATAAACTTAAATTCTAGCATACATGCATAATTCAATGTTTATTAAGCATTTTATTCAAGTTATGTGTTCCGGCAGGTGTGAATAAAATGATTCCAAGATCCTAAAATCATTGAAGAACTAAGCACAGTTTGTCGACTTAATCCTAGAACATCTTAGGTAAGCAAAAGCCTTTTGCTAATAGTCTAGAAACTATTCTTGGTTGATAGGTACGTCTAAGAACTTATTAGGTAAACCTATCGAATTTGCCATGACATAAAAGGACTCCTTACTTATATCGTTGAGTTTCACCAAAACTAACATGTACTCACAATTATTTGTGTACCTTGCCCCTTTAGGACCAATAAGTAACACCTCGCTGAGCGAAAACTATTACTAGATTGATGTAAAGGATATCCAAGCAAGTGTATATTTTGGCATGGCACCTTTTAACTCAATTTTTAAGTTTGGAACTTAAGGCTCTTACTATGTTGGTTAGATTTTAAGTGAACTAAAATCCTTAATCATGCAACATAATCAAGCTTTTGATCTCATGCATTTTAAGACATATTTAAAGCAATAAATAACTTAAAACATGCATAAGATATTTGTGATCTAGTATGGCCCGACTTCATCTTGAAGCTTTGACTTCAAAGTCCGTCTTGAAAATCTCCGTGGGAGGCACCATTTTCTTCAAATAGGATAAGCTATAACTAATTACAACTATTTGATGGTTCGCAGACCATATTTGAATTGAAAAATAACTTTGGTACTTTAGACCAATTACATTCAAATTAATGGTACGCAGACCATATTTTCTATCCTATTTGGGCCATACTAGTCACTTCATAACCTGCAAAACAGTACATATACAATATATACCATTCACCCATTCATTATCATGAATGGCCCACATAGCTGGTTAGTAAAACACATTATGCATCACGTAAACATTTGCAGCAATTAATCAAGGGCACCAATAATCTACCAATTATTCAGTCCTTATTAATTCTAATCAAGTTGTTTTAACCTTAAGGATTTGTAGACCTAATCAAGAGTTTATGACTAAAAAGCGCTCCCACTTAAACCAATAAATTCATATGCTTTACCAATTTTAAACATAAAAATGTATTTCTAGTCCAACCGGAAACATACAAATTTAATTAAAATTTAAAGCTCATATCAATTTATAATTGAATCCAAAAATTTAATTTAATTTCAGTCGTATTTAAATTAATTCATGATTTTAATTTTAGTAAAATAATTAGAATAAATAACATTTATTATAATTATAATATTCAAAATTAAAATCCAAGAAAATAATTCAAATTATTAATTTTAAAATCAATTAAAATTACGTGAACTGAAATTTTCAAATTAAACATTCAAAACGATCTAATCGTAACGCAAACACCCTACGCGTTGCACGCCCATGGACCGTACGCACACAGCCATTGCTGGCCATGTGCGCGCAGCCCATGCGCTCGTCGCATAGCTGCTGCTTCCCTATCGCAAGCCTGCGCACACATTGTGCTCGCTGCGCGCGCCAGCGCTCATCGCACGCGAGCTATCGCTCGCAGTGCGCGCGCGCGACATCGCTCGCTGGGCGCGCGACATCGCTCGCTGGGCGCGCGAGCCATCGCTCGCTGGGCGCGCGAGCCATCGCTCGCTGGGCGCGCGACATCGCTCGCTGCGCGCGCGAGCCATCGCTCGCTGGGCGCGCGACATCGCTCGCTGCGCGCGCGAGCCATCGCTCGCTGGCGCGAGCCATCGCTCGCTGGCGCGAGCCATCGCTCGCTGGCGCGAGCCATCGCTCGCTGGGGCGCGACATCGCTCGCTGGGCGGGCGACATCGCGCGCTGTGCGCGCGAGAAATGCTGGGCGCAGCGCTCGTGGCACGCGAGCTTGCGCTCGCTGCGCGCGAGGCTGCGCGCTCTTGTGCGAGGCAGCGCGCGCTGTGGCGCAGCTCGCTTGCTGCCCACACGCGACTGCCTTGGCTCGCCCTTCGCCCATGCCCATTCGTTCATTGCTCGTGGCACACGACACAAGGCAGGGCTGCTGCCTTGTGCTCGTGCACTACGCCCTTGCTCATTGCATTCGTGCCGCACGGGCGACGAGCTCCCTTGCTCGTCGTCGCATGCCCGCATTATATAACACCCCTCAAGGGTAACACGAAGCGTCCATTGCTTCGTGCGTGCAAGTTATATGAACGAATCGCATAAAAATTTAAAATTTATATTTAAAATTAATGACAAATTAATAAATATTATTAATTTCATAATTTTAGGGCGAAAATCAAATTAATTCTAAATTATTCTAATTTTCAACAAATTAATCATAATTACAAATTAGATTGCATAATTAACAAGACTAGGCATTCAAACTTGTTAAACATATGCAGTAGGTCAATCAAAAATTCAAGATTTATCAACAAGAATCGCAAATATTTAATTTAACATCTTAAATTTACGAAATTTTGCATTCGAAAAACTAAAACCTTCGAAAAGTCATAGTTATGCTTCGAATTTGAGAATTCTGGGTTCGGCAGAAAAATACTATTTTTGTCAAAATTTTAGAATGCCTTTTACATGCGGAATTGACACAAAAATCACTCGATTTGGATGAGTAACGAAGAAACTGCCGAAAAACTGCGTACGTATAATTAAATAAACGCAATTTGCAATTAATTAACAATTACGAAAATTAATCACCCCTTTTAATTCTTGCAAATTTGTAATATTTAACCATGTTCATGCAATTTAGATTATGAAAATAATAAGGGGCTCGTGATACCACTGTTAGGTTATGATTCATATGACAGTTCATAAATCATGCGGAAAAACCATAAAGCCAGGAAACATATTATTTACACATAATCATTTAGCATAGTTTAGATGCATACTCTTTGTTGCGTGCCTTCCCTAGCTGCGCCCGAACCGAACAAGAACAAGTCTTTAGGACTCCAAGTGTCGTCCCTCCGTAGATAGTCCACAGCACGTCCGGATCCGCCTTAAGATTGACCAACTAGAATCGCCCTTAAGGTTCTAATATTTTCGGTTAGGTAGGCAAGAATATTGGCTGATTTTTCTGCTTAAAAATCTTAGTTTTGAATACTTAAAACTTGTTGTATAAATAATGACCCCTAGGCCTTTATTTATAGAGTTATGGAAAAGGAATCGTAATCCTAGTAGGATACGAATTAATTGAAATTAGAATCCTACATGAATTCTATTTAATTAATTTATCCAATTAGGAATAGAAATTTAATCATACACTGACTCTTGTAGATTTAGGAATCACGCATGAGCACAAACTCACACACACACGGCAGCCACAAGGGCTGCCCATGCGCGTGCGAGCAGCAGCCCACGCAGCGCGGCCCACGCATCCGTGGCCTTGGCGCGCGCTGGGCCTGCCTTGCGGTAGGTCTGGGCGCTGCCTTGGCTGGGCTTGTGGCGCGCGTGCTTGCTGGGCGATGGCCCGGCTTCGTGCTGGGCCTTCGTCCGGCAGGCCTCGTCCGATGCTAATTCGTACGATACGCTTCCGATTAAATTTCCAGTTCCGGAATTTATTTCCGATACGAACAATATTTAATATTTCCGATTCCGGAATTAATTTCCGTTTCGAACAAATATTTAATATTTCCGTTTCCGGAATTATTTTCCGATTCCGGTAATATTTCCGATTCTGACAATATTTCCGTTTCCGGCAATATTTCCGATTCTGGTAATATTTCCATTTCCAATAATATTTTCCGATACGTACCATGTTTCCGTTTCCGGCAACATCTACGACTTGGATAATATTCATATTTCCGATACGATCCATATTTCCGTTTCCGGCAATATCATCGTTTCCGGAGTATTCATTTCTTGCCTGTGACGATCTTAGCTCCCACTGAAACCAAGATCCGTCGGTTCCGAATATTCATAGATGGAGTATTTAATGCCATTAAATACTTGATCCGTTTACGTACTATTTGTGTGACCCTACGGGTTCAGTCAAGAGTAAGATGTGGATTAATATCATTAATTCCACTTGAACTGAAGCGGCCTCTAGCTAGGCATTCAGCTCACTTGATCTCACTGAATTATTAACTTGTTAATTAATACTGAACCGCATTTATTAGACTTAACATAGAATGCATACTTGGACCAAGGGCATTATTTCCTTCATATATTACTAGTCAATTGGGTGTAAACTCACAGGAAATCCAATTACACTTGATTTGACAAAAAGAAGCGTCACACCCACGAGGGACGAGGTCACGCATTAGCCTCGTGCTTTTTCGACCCCCTCACAGTGGCGACTCCACTGGGGACAGTGAAGGAAATACTCATGCTTGTAGGTAATCAAAATAGCCAAAGGGTGAAACGATCCTACCCTGCGTTTGTTTCCCCATCAAGTTGGGACGACCTGAAAATCAGCATATTAATGTGAACGGACAGAACCGCATAACGAATCTTGGCTCCCTTGGTGTTTCACCTCGGAAGTTGGGACTAAGGATACCCATCGCCAACCGGGGGGTGCATACGCTTCGAATGTTGTCCACTCGGCAGTTTCGCTAGTAGTACACCCGTCCCAAACCCAATCGCTCGCTCATTAGGTCCCTCTCGCCTGCATGCCCCCTTGGCTTGCACTTGCGGGTTGGCCTTCTGGGACGAAATTCGTCTGTTGAAGACACTACCTCGACCGGGGCATGTGTTAGATCTGCGATAGAAGCGGTACCAAGCCAGGCGCAAATAACTACGCATAGAAGCCTATCATAAACTACATGACATATTATTATTGCCTCATGATGGAATGTTAGTTATGTGTAGCGAAATATATGATTGTGTGTGACAAACTATCCTAGAAAAACCAACGACCTTAAAAATTGCCCAAACATTCATAAACCAATTTGCCAAAGAGTTATACCGAAATACGTGTTCCGCAAACCCGAACGATCGCCACAAAAATAAGCGACGCTTGGGATGGCCTGTAACGAATCCCACAAACGCTGCACGACGCGTAAAGGACGTTATTAGGCATGCACGCAAAATCGAAGTCGCATAAATAAAAGTAGACGCAAACAGAAAACGAGAATCAGCCAGGGACGCATTTTCAACGCCCCTGGCTGGGCGCCAGAATTTCTCACGCCCTACGCTGGGCGCTGAAGTTGCTGCTTGGCCTTCTGGTCAGGCGCAACAGCCTCGGTGCCCGCGCAAAAGGAAAATACGTTGCACAAAAAAAAAACCGTTCGTAAAAAGAATTGCTACGAGGGCGTAAGAAAAGCACTCGATTCTAAAAGCGACTCATAAAAAAGAATAACTCTTTGCGTCGTTGTCAGGCCTCCTACGACGACAATGCTCGGCACCAAAACCGAACATGCTAATAATTATGAATGTCACACGGGTAAGTGTTTCGAAAATCCAAAGAATGACCAAAAGAAAGAACTAAAAAGTGTACCAACAAAAGAAAGAGTGAAAAACCAATAGAGAGAGTCGAAGTCTAGACTAAGTAATACTTGAAACTTTGGGACCTAAACTTTAGCTTATCTTATGCATAGGACTGGTCCTGCCACTTGGTGCCGATCAGGAAATCAACGGTTAGTGCGCCTCGAAGATACATCGCCAACACCAGGTTTAGTGACTCCAAGCTCCGTCCGTCATCCCTCATTTCAAGGATCTTCGCTTCCCCAACCTCGATTCGCACCCTCAAACATGTCCATCGAAGAATTACAAGACCAGATGGCTCAAATGACCCAACTCATGGGCCAACTGAAAATGGAAAACGAAGCCTTAGCGGCTGCACAAGCCAAAAATGACCTCGATAACGAGAAGAGGATTGAAAAAATGGTCCTACAGCAAACCATGGGGAGCAAGTACTTCTCCCTCGATCCTGAACCTTTTCCTGGCAAACTACCAGAAAAGTTTAGTTCATCTGACTTACCAAAGTTTAAAGCCATGGACAATCCCCGTGATCATCTATTGAGCTTTGTGAATGCCATGAACTTGAAAGGCGTGGACAAGTCCATGTATTTACCAGCCTTTCCTTTGTCCTTGGAACCTGTGCCGCTCAAATGGTACTATCGCCAGGACCCTAAGCTCTTCCCCACTTGGGAAGACTTCGTACGAGCTTATGATAACTCCCGAAGGCCTGTGTTGGGAAAAATCAACCTTACCATACAAACCGGGCCTGTGGCACGCACCACGGAGTTTCAAATAATTGACATCAAGCCCACTTTCAACCTCCTCTTGGGGCGACCTTGGTTCCATTACTTAGGAGGTGTGGCTTCTACCTTGCACCAAATGGTTAAACTTAACCATAACGGGGTAATACTAGAAATCCGCGCCCCTCCTCTCGACGTCAGTTGTACTATGGTTGGAACGGCCGAAACTGCAGACGACCTTTACGGGTTTCAAATGGAAGAAACAATCCAGTTCATCGAAGATTATGATCCAGCATTCCTAGACCCGCACGCATTCCGAGTCATCCCTATAATGCTGTTAGCTCAAGGTTATTTCCCTGGAACCCCATTGGGCATAAGGAAGAAGGAATGCACATTCCATCCTTTACCCAACAAATCTACTCCCTTTGGCTTAGGCTATGAACCAACGGAGGAAGATATGGCTGACCGCCTGTCTGGGCTACGCCTTAACAAGGCCAAACAAACCACCCTCCTTCCCCCAAATCAAAGAACCCTTAACGGGATGTTCGTTCGGGAAGGAGAAGGACACCCTCGCTGTGATTTCCCTGAACCCTTCGTTCAGGATGGCTTGCTAAAACCAGGATTTGAAATCTTCCATGACTGCCACACCTTGGATGAGGCACCACCTCACCAAGACTAAAACAGCTGAAATATTGGACGACCAGGCTCTGTGGACATTGTTTAACGAATCGAGGCCTATGGAGGACGAGACTGTGACGACTACCCTAGCTTTACAAGATGAAGGTTTCGATCCAACCCGGTTAATCGTTCCTGCATCAACACTAGAAGAGATCGAGAACAGATGGGTGAAGACATATCAGTGGGTCAATGCAAAAGGAATAGAATTCAAGATGAGTACCGGTGAAGGACCAAAGTTTTACGAGACTAAACCCAAGGCTTGAGCCACATAGAGCACCGTAGTAAAAAGCGCCTAGTAGTTCTTTAGATTGGTAGAAAAATAATAAAGATTTTAGATGGTCCTAAGACCCCTTAGAACATAGGTTAAGTTTGTTTCAGTGTGTTTTCCTTATTTTCCAAATTAATAAAGGCGTAATATTTCTCCTAAAATTTTATTCTAACACTAAGTAAACACCAAATGTACTTGCAAAATACAAAAATAAAGAGGCGGCCCACTCTAGACCCAACAAACGAGGCCCATTCGGTCTTGAAATAGTGCCATGGGAACCAGTTCCCGAAAACCCACAAAATAAACCACACCATTCCCATCATATCTCCAAAACATAAGGGTCTAACCCGTGCAACCCAAAGAAACCAAAAAAAAATCAAATACAAACAATGCAAATGTAACCAAAAAAAACAGATTCATAAAACATAATTCCATCATACCCTTCACTAACAACGCGCACCTCAATCCACCCAAAAAGCCTACACAAAGATCTTCACATCTTGCGCACCCTAACCCCATTTTCAAAGCCGTCTCGAGTCACGGATAGAAAAAAATAATCCGGACAAAAATGCATCTCACGCTAACAGTCAAAAAAGCCTCCGAAATAGCCTCAAAATCAATTTTTATACAAGTAAAAAAAAGGCATAGCACTAAAACGAAAAAAAGAAATAAATGCAAGAACATGTGAAGCAAAGCGTCAAAAACGACCGCCATAAATCATTTTCAGCGCCCATGGCTGGGCGCCGAAATCTTTAACGCCCCAGCCTGGGCGTTGAAACTCTCTGCCTGCCTAAATTTGTTTAGAAGTGCTCGTCATTTTATCCGCACATAACGGAAAAATAACGAACACTTGGGGGGTACAGCACGTATCCAAATAGGCTCACCAAAAAATATAGCCATACAAAAAGTAGTCGAATTTCATTTTTTACGCGACTTACGGCAAACAAAAAACGGCAGACGAAAATAATGATAATACTTCACTCATTTGACCGATTAAGTAATATGCTACCACCTCAGGGCATATCTATTAAAATCTGGCATCCTAGAACTTATTCTAGCCGGAACTACGCGCGACCTGATTCTGACAAGATACGTAAGCAATCCTTACCAAGGATTCGGTCCAATAAAAAAAAAACATACATAAATTGTGCAAAAAGTGTTAGACATATAAAAATATAAAAAAGGAGGAGAAACAAAAAAATGAAAATGAAAAAATAAAATACGCCTTTATTGAAAGATAATAAGAAGGAAAACAAAGTGCTAAGAAATGAAAAAACAAACACAACTGAAATAAATAAAGGGCACCTACACCCTAGCAAAAACTACACTACTCTAGTTCTTCCGGATCATCAAATAAAGTCTTATAGAGGGCAATGTTCGCAGGATCCACCCCCACAGTCTTCTGCGCTGCCCCAATATCAATCTCCATAAGAACCGGCTCCTGGACACTAACTTCCAAAGATGCCAAGGCTTCAGAAACATTCTCAGTTATAGCCCGCTCAGCCTCAAGGGCACAGACAATGGTGGGAGAAGGATTATTATCATCAACTAGACTAGTCGTTGTTTCTACAGGCGGCTGAGCCTTCCTAACCCATACATTGTTCCGGCGACGATCTTCGCGAGAGCTTGCATTTCTTTTAAGAACAGCAGGCCCCTTCATGTTAGGCATCTTTTTAGGCCTGAAACTGGAACGGGGAGGAACTTCCTTTCGCTTTCGATCAGGACGAGCTTTCACAATCTTAATACCATGGGTACGAGGTTTGGCAGAATCAGGACCCTCATATTTAACACGAATACGAGGTATCAAAAGCTCAGCCGGCTCGCCATTTCGAGCCTCGGTCCTCACAGCTTTATCATCGGAGCTCATCCACAACTTGTAGTTTTCAGAAAGACCCACAAAGCCATTTGCAGCTACGGCCCAACGCGGGAGACCATCATAATACTTAGCCCACGCAGAACTCGTGCTTTTGAAAAGGCCGCTACTTTAGGTGGTACCGTATCAGAAAAGGGGATAGTCTGCCTTAAACCGTATTGACGCATGACTCTTTAAGGGAAAATATAAATGGGCCGAGATATCCCCAACAAAGAAACATAAACCGATACGTCAGAACCCCCCGTCATAGTAGTCAAACCCCACCATGGTACCACCCACTTAATAGAACAGATGCCATAAGTAAAAAAGGAGGCCTATTCGGCCTCGTCCTGGCCTTGGTGCAAATATTTTCGGTTACCCAAGGCTATAGGGCGATAATGTTTAGGATCGGAAGGAGCTTCCAAGACCCTAAGCTGTTCCACGAGCCAAATCTGCAAAAAACGGGTACGATAAAAAAATAATAATAAAAAGAAAACGGTTCCTGGGGCGCAGTTTCAACGCCCAGGACTAGGGCCGAAAATTCCAGCGCCCAGCCCTGGGCGCTGAAACTCGGCCCCAAGGCAGGACGAATAAAAAATATATATGCAAAAAAAACGTATACGTGCGCAAAAAAAAATTGATTACCTGCAGTAATAGGGGGCTTCCCTTAAAATATTCAGATTTGGCGTCCTTCTTCAGCTCATCCGCACTCAGCAAAGTCTCGGCAACAACCAACGGCATAATAGAATAGCAACTTTCCATCTGGCTAATCAAGGGGATCAACCTTATGTCACTGAACTCACCATTGTTATTCGACAGCAAATAATAATTCAACAAGCAAAATACAAGGGCTCGAATATTCAATTTCTGTTCGGTCATATTCTTACTAGGCCTAAAATGATGTTTTACAAGTTTTGTCAAATTAACCGCATCACCTACAACAACTTCAGCAAGCATGTTAGCATCTAGTCCTAGGAAAGCCCCTATGGTTGTTTTACTCTCTTCAATAGTGCCAGGAGTGGCAGGGGTAGCATTAGTAGGATAGCCAAGGATCGCAGCAAATTCATCTGGCAAAGGACATATTTCGTTGCCCCGAAAGACAAAAACATGATAATCGGAATCCCAAAAGCTTAGGGCTGCGTGCAGAAAATTATAGTCAATGTTAATTTGTTGTAAGCCTAAAAGTGCCTCTAAGTGGTATTCTTTCAACAAAGCCTTTTCTGTAGAATTAAGGGCCCGTAGCCAACGCCTGACAGTCCGTTGGAGTGAGAAAGTAGGAATCGACATGATGAAAGCAAGGAGTAATTAAAACACAGCAAAGAAAGAAGGAAATTGAGAGTGATGGAAAATAGGGACGTATCTAGCCCCTATATATAGCTGAACGCATCAAGTGACATCCTGATCCCATTCGGAAACGCGTTAAGAAATCCGAAAGTCAAAATTCGCCAGGAAAGGACTTTCAGCGCCCGAAGCTGGGCGCCGGAATAATTAACGCCCAGCCGTGGGCGCCGAAAATGCAGCCCAAGGCCCAGATTTCACAAAACGCGGAACAGGAAAAGACTTAAAATCGTGTTGCTAGACACGAGCCCCTATGAGCAATTAAGATCAAGCCCAAAAGCACCTTTGAGCTCCCAAATAGACAAAAAAATGAATGGTAAAACTTGGTCGAAACTTAGACTTGTCTCCAGGAACATATATGTACACTTTTCAAAACAAATGTGAAATATCAAAGTCATTCTTCGAAACACCAAAAAATGTTGTTAAGTCGTTGGTTTCTCGAATAAAAAAAATGTTTGTCTGTCAAAAGATTAATCCGGGCCAAGATAAACCGGATGATATTAAACCTTGTCGCCCGAAGACTGAAGTCGCACCCCATGACTTCGCCAAAATAGCACACCACTATGAAAGGTCACTCGCACATACGAGCTCGACCCCAAACATGAATAAAAGACGTTATGAAGTATGCGAAAAATGACCACCAAAGCACGAGTGCTTGGGGGCTCGCGAAAAGTATGCTCCAACAAAAAAGCGCGCAATCAAAATCACATTCCCGGACTGCGCTATACGCCGTCCCATGTTTGGATGATCTCAAAAGAACAGGTTCAACCTCTAAAAAGGGTCGTCATTGACACTTGTACATGGTCCTCTGATCAAAGACCAAGTGGTGGCAAAAATCGAGCCATAAAGACTAGCTCAAAACCACGAAAGCAGACGGTCGCAAGACAAAAGGTCCGTCTGAACTCGTTGTCAACCCACGTTCAGGTTACAACTAAATTCGAGCATCTCTCGAAAGAATTCTCTCTTGCAAGAATGAACAAAAGAAATTCTCAAATCACGATGAAAAAATAGGAAACTTGCCCATCTCAGTTGGCAAAGATCACGTCACGAACCACGCGAGTTCCAAAACGAAAAACGAATTCAGGGACGTCCACCCTCAGCGGACAGGGTTCGCCCACCCTCAGCGGGCGTGAAGGAAATAATGCCCTTGGTCCAAGTATGCATTCTATGTTAAGTCTAATAAATGCGGTTCAGTATTAATTAACAAGTTAATAATTCAGTGAGATCAAGTGAGCTGAATGCCTAGCTAGAGGCCGCTTCAGTTCAAGTGGAATTAATGATATTAATCCACAGCTTACTCTTGACTGAACCCGTAGGGTCACACAAATAGTACGTAAACGGATCAAGTATTTAATGGCATTAAATACTCCATCTATGGATATTCGGAATCGACGGATCTTGGTTTCAGTGGGAGCTGAGATCGTCACAGGCAAGAAATGAATACTCCGGAAACGATGATATTGCCGAAAACGGAAATACGGATCGTATCGGAAATATAAATATTATCCAAGTCGTAGATGTTGTCGGAAACGGAAACATGGTACGTATCGGAAAATATTATCGGAAATGGGAATATTGTCAGAATCGGAAATATTATCGGAATCGGAAAATAATTCCGGAAACGGAAATATTAAATATTTGTTCGAAACGGAAATTGATTCCGGAATCGGAAATGTTAAATATTGTTCGTATCGGAAACGAATTCCGGAACCGGGAATTTAATCGGAAGCGTATCGTACGAATAAGCATCGGACGAGGCCTGCCGGACGAGGGCCCAGCACGAAGCCAGGCCATCGCCCAGCAAGCCACACGCATCCAACAACACGCCAATGCCTCGACCAGGCCCAGCGCAAGGCCAGTCCCAGCCAAGGCTGGCGCGCGCGGACAAATGGGCTGCGGGCAGTGGGCCTGTGCGCCGTGCGCACAGCGTGGGCCGCAAGGCTTGCGCATGGGCGTGCGATGCTCGTGCGGTGCGTGTGTACGTGCTATACGAATCCTAAAGCTATCGGAATTCGTGCATAGATTAAATCCTAATCCTAAAAGATTAAATTAATTATTTAGAGTTCTAATAGGATTCTAATTAATTAATTAGTATTCTAACAGGATTCGAAATCCTTTCCAAGGTTCTATAAATATATGCCCAGGGTCATAAATTTATACATAAGTTTTCAAGTATTCAAAGCTAGGATTTTTAAGAAGAAAAATCAGCCATAACTCTTGCCCATTTAGCCGAAAATAAGTAGCACCTTAAGGGCGATTCTAGTTGGTCAATCTTAAGGCGGATCCGGACGTGCTGTGGACTATCTACGGAGGGACGACACTTGGAGTCCTAAAGACTTGTTCTTGTTCGGTTCGGGCGCAGCTAGGGAAGGCACGCAACAAAGAGTATGCATCTAAACTATGCTAAATGATTATGTGTAAATAATATGTTTTCCTGGCTTTATGGTTTTTCCGCATGATTTATGAATTGTCATATGTATCATAACCTAACAGTGGTATCACGAGCCTCTTATTATTTTCATAATCTAAATTGCATGAACATGGTTAAATATTAAAAATTTGCAAGAATTAAAAGGGGTGATTAATTTTCGTAATTGTTTATTAATTGCAAATTGCGTTTATTTAATTATACGTACGCAGTTTTTCGGCAGTTTCTTCATTACTCATCCAAATCGAGTGATTTTTGTGTCAATTCCGCATGTAAAAGGCATTCTAAAATTTTGACAAAAATAAGTATTTTTCGGCCGAACCCAGAATTCTCAAATTCGAAGCCTAACTATGACTTTTCGGAGGTTTTAGTTTTTCGAATGCAAAATTTCGTAAATTTAAGATGTTAAATTAAATATTTGCGATTCTTGTTGATAAATCTTGAATTTTTGATTGACCTACTGTATATGTTTAACAAGTTTGAATGCCTAGCCTTGTTAATTATGAAATCTAATTTGTAATTATGATTAATTTGTTGAAAATTGGAATAATTTAGAATTAATTTGATTTTCATAATTAGTTATAATTTAATTAGATACCTATGATTAAAAACCACCATAAAAATTGTAAATTTATGTTAAATTTTAAATTTTTATGACCTAGACTTGAATCCATGTTAATCGGAAATCAATTGAATAATAAATTTTCGATTTTTTCGCCCTAAAATTATGAAATTAATATTATTTATTAATTTGTCATTGATTTTGAATATAAATTTTAAAATTTTATGCGATTCGCTCATATAACTTGCACGCACAAAGCAATGGACGCTACGTGTTACCCTTAAGGGGTGTTGCATAGTGCGGGCATATGACGACGAGCAAGGGAGCTCGTCGCCCATGCGGTACGAAAGCAATGAGCAAGGCCATGGTGCACGAGCACAAGGCAGCAGCCCTGCCTTGTGTCGTGGGCTGTGTGCAATGGGCGAATGGGCGAGGGCGAGAGCAAGGCACGAGTAGTCGCGTGTGGGCAGCAAGCGAGCTGCGCCATAGCGCGCACTGCCTCGCGCAAGCGGGCGTAGCCTCGCGTGCAGCGAGCGCAAGCTCGCGTGCCACGAGTGCTGCGCCAAGCATCAATCGCTCGTGCGCAGCGAGCGCTATTGTGTGTGCGACGAGCACTGCGCCCAGCGATGGCGTGCGAGTGCTTGTTGTGCGTGCGACGAGCGCTGCGCCCAGCGATGGCGTGCGAGCGCTTGTTGCGCGTGCGACGAGCGCTGCGCCCAGCGATGGCGTGCGAGTGCGTGTTGCGACGTGCGACGAGTGCTGCGCCCAACGATGGGCTGCGGCAGCATGCTCGTGCGTCGAGCGCTGGCGCGCGCAGCGAGCACCATGCGTGATGCCTTGCGATGTTGAGCAGCAGCAATGCGACAGAGCGCATGGGCTGCGCGCACATGGCCAGCGATGGCTGTGTGCGTGTGGCCCATGGGCGTGCGATGCGTGAGGTTGTTGCGTTGCGATTAGATCGTTTTGAAATTTTAATTTGAAATTTTCAGTTTACATAATTTTAATTAATTTTAAAATTGATAATTTAAATTATTTTCTTGGATTTTAATTTTGAATATTGTAATTATAATAAATTTTATTTATTCTAATTATTTTACTAAAATTAAAATCATGAATTAATTTAAATACGACTGAAATTAAATTAAACTTTATGGATTCAATTATAAATTTATATGAGCTTTAAATTTTAATTAAATTTGTATGTTTCCGGTTAGACTAGAAATACATTTTTATGTTTAAAATTAGTAAAGCATATGAATTTATTGGTTTAAGTGGGAGCCCTTTTTAGTCATAAACTCTTGATTAGGTCTACAAATCCTTAAGGTTAAAACAACTTGATTAGAATTAATAAGGACTGAATAATTTGTAGATTATTGGTGCCCTTGATTAATTGCTGCAAATGTTCATGTGATGCATAATGTGTTTTACTAACCAGCTATGTGGGCCATTCATGATAATGAATGGGTGAATGGTATATATTGTATATGTACTGTTTTGCAGGTTATGAAGTGACTAGTATGGCCCAAATAGGATAGAAAATATGGTTTGGTACCATTAATTTGAATGTAATTGGTCTAAAGTACCAAAGTTGTTTTTCAATTCAAATATGGTCTGCGTACCATCAAATAGTTGTAAATAGTTTTAATTATAGCTTATCCTATTTGAAGAAAATGGTGCCTCCCACGGAGATTTTCAAGACGGACTTTGAAGTTAAAGCTTCAAGATGAAGTCGGGCCATACTAGATCACATTTATCTTATGCATGTTTTAAGTTATTTATTGCTTTTAAATATGTCTTAAAATGCATGAGATCAAAAGCTTGATTATGTTGCATGATTAAGGATTTTAGTTCACTTAAAATCTAACCAACATAGTAAGAGCCTTAAGTTCCAAACTTAAAAATTGAGTTAAAAGGTTCCATGCCAAAATATACACTTGCTTGGATATCCTTTACATCAATCTAGTAATAGTTTTCGCTCAGCGAGGTGTTACTTATTGGTCCTAAAGGGGCAAGGTACACAAATAATTGTGAGTACATGTTAGTTTTGGTGAAACTCAACGATATAAGTAAGGAGTCCTTTTATGTCGTGGCAAAATCGATAGGTTTACCTAATAAGTTCTTAGACGTACCTATCAACCAAGAATAGTTCCTAGACTATTAGCAAAAGGCTTTTGCTTACCTAAGATGTTTTAGGATTAAGTCGACAAACTGTGCTTAGTTCTTCAATGATTTTAGGATCTTGGAATCATTTTATTCACACCTGCCGGAACACATAACTTGAATAAAATGCTTAATGAACATTGAATTATGCATGTATGCTAGAATTTAAGTTTATTAAGAGAAACTGTGAATGGTTATTTATTTGTTTATTCTTTTCAATTGTAGTTTTAAATATGGCAAACAACAATTCATTCAACATTCGATCAATTCTCGAAAAGGAGAAGTTGAACGGGAAAAACTTCCTTGACTGGCAAAGGAACTTGCAAATAGTTCTTATGCAGGAAGGAAAGGAGTATGTCCTAGAAGAGGCGATGCCCGAAGCCGCAGGCGACGGGGTCACTCAGGCAGCCCTCAATCGTTGGATTGATGCCAACAAGGATGTGAAATGTCTAATGCTCGCCACCATGAGTGCAGATCTGCAGAAAACGTTCATCAACTCAGATGCTTTCACAATCATCAGTGATTTGAAGAACATGTTCCAAGATCTGGCTCGAGTCGAAAGATTCGAGACTCATAGGCAAATTCTTGAGACCAAGCTTAAGAAAGGCGAGCCCGTAAGTCCACATGTTGTCAAAATGATTGGACTCATTGAGAATATGAGTCGGCTGGATCAGCAATTTTCTCAGGAAATGGCTATAGACACCATCCTCCATTCTCTTCATAGCGGGTATGATCAGTTCAAACTGAACTACAGTATGAATGGTCTGGACAAAACGCTCACTGAGCTTCACGGTATGCTGAAGACCGCTGAAAAGACGCTCAAAAGTGATAAGCAGGATGTGCTTATGGTGCGTGGGGGCAAGTTCAAGAAATCTGGAAAGAAGAGGAATGCTAAGAAAGGTGGCAACAAGGCCAGTCCAGCTAAGCAAACTGGCGCCAAATCTGTAAAGAGGAAGGTCAGTCAACCCACTTCTGAATCCGAATGCTTCTACTGCAAGAAGAAGGGGCATTGGAAGAGAGATTGCTTGAAGCTAAAGGAAGATCAGAAGAACGGAACAGTCGTTCCATCTTCAGGTATTTTAGTTATAGACTGTATACTTGCTAATTCAACTTCTTGGGTATTAGATACAGGTTGTGGCTCACACTTATGTTCCAATCCACAGGGACTAAGAAGAAGTAGAAAGTTAAGCAAGGGTGAAGTCGACCTACGAGTGGGAAATGGAGCACGGATTGCTGCATTAGCTGTAGGAACTTATTATTTGTCGTTGTCCTCCGGGCTAGTTTTGGAACTGGAAGAATGTTTCCATGTTCCAAGTCTTACTAAAAACATCATTTCAGTTTCTTGCTTAGATGCTAAGGGATTTTCCTTTTTAATAGAAGACGATAGTTGTTCGTTTTATTTTAAAGAGATGTTTTATGGATCTGCTAGATTAGTCAATGGACTTTATTTATTAGATCACGACAAACAAGTATATAACATAAATACCAAAAAGGCCAAAAAGGATGATTCAGATCTCACCTATCTGTGGCATTGTCGATTAGGCCATATAAACTTGAAACGCTTAGAAAAACTTCAAAAGGAAGGAATTCTAGAACCATTTGACTTAGAGGATTATGGTAAATGTGAATCATGTTTACTTGGCAAAATGACAAAGCAACCTTTCTCTAAAGTTGGAGAAAGAGCAAATGAACTATTGGGTTTAATCCATACAGATGTATGTGGACCAATGAGTACAAATGCTAGAGGTGGTTTCAGCTACTTTATCACTTTCACTGATGACTTCAGTAGATATGGTTATGTCTACCTAATGAAACATAAGTCTGAATCCTTTGACAAATTCAAGGAATTTCAGAGTGAAGTAGAGAATCAATTAGGCAAGAAGATTAAGGCACTGCGGTCTGATAGAGGCGGTGAATATCTGAGCTATGAATTTGATGACCATCTGAAAGAATGTGGAATTCTATCAGAATTGACTCCTCCTGGAACACCACAATGGAACGGTGTGTCGGAACGGAGGAACAGAACCTTGCTAGACATGGTCAGGTCAATGATGGGTCAGGCCAAACTTCCATTAGAATTTTGGGGACATGCACCAAATACAGCTGCACTCACTATAAATAGAGCTCCGTCTAAAGCTGTCGAAAAGACTCCATACGAATTATGGTTTGGAAAGCCTCCAAATGTGTCTTTTCTGAAGATTTGGGGATGTGAAGTATACGTCAAACGATTAATTTCAGACAAACTTCATCCAAAATCTGACAAATGTATCCTTGTGGGCTATCCAAAGGAAACAAAGGGGTATTACTTCTACAATACATCTGAGAACAAGGTGTTTGTTGCTCGAGATGGTGTCTTTTTGGAGAAAGATCACATTTCCAAAATGACAAGTGGGAGAAAAGTAGACCTCGAAGAAATTCGAGTCGAACAACAAACTCTAGAGAATGCTCAAGATGACATTCAGGATGAAACTCAGAGATCTTTAGAAGAATCTGGTGAGAATCATGGTCAATCTAGAAATGTTACCCCGCGTAGATCGCAAAGATATAGATCTCAACCGGAAAGGTACTTAGGTATTTTGACGAACGAGAGCTATGACGTTCTATTACTTGAAAGTGATGAACCTGCGACTTACAAACAAGCTATGACGAGCCCTAGCTCCAAGCTATGGCAGGAAGCCATGCAATCTGAATTAGACTCCATGTCTGAAAACCAAGTATGGGATTTGGTCGATTTGCCTGATGGCTACCAAGCCATTGGAAGCAAATGGGTTTTCAAACTGAAAAAGGACAAGGATGGGAAACTTGAAGTTTTCAAAGCTATATTGGTTGCAAAAGGTTACAGGCAAGTCCACGGTGTGGATTACGATGAAACCTTTTCACCAGTTGCAATGTTAAAGTCTATTCGGATAATGTTAGCAATCGCTGCATATTATGATTACGAAATATGGCAGATGGATGTCAAAACTGCTTTCTTAAACGGCATTTTAACAGAAACTGTGTTTATGACACAGCCTGAAGGTTTTGAGGATCCAAAGAATGCTAAAAAGGTATGCAAGCTAAAGAAGTCAATCTACGGATTGAAGCAGGCATCCAGGAGCTGGAATATACGTTTTGATGAGGCAGTCAGTGACTTTGGTTTCATCAAGAACGCAGACGAATCTTGTGTATACAAGAAGGTCAGTGGGAGCAAGATTGCTTTCCTAGTATTATATGTCGACGACATATTACTTATCGGAAATGACATTCCTATGTTGAACTCTGTCAAGATTTGGCTTGGGAAATGTTTTTCGATGAAAGATCTAGGAGAAGCACAGTACATATTGGGCATCAAGATTTACAGAGATAGATCTAAAAGGATGATTGGACTTAGTCAAAGCACTTATATCAATAAGGTGCTTGATAGGTTCAAGATGGCGGACTCCAAGCGAGGCTACCTACCCATGTCTCATGGAATAACTCTAAGCAAGAATCAGTGCCCAAAAACACTTGATGAGCGTAGACGAATGAATGGGATTCCATATGCATCATTGATTGGTTCAATAATGTATGCTATGATATGTACACGCCCGGATGTTGCGTACGCACTCAATGCTACGAGGAGATACCAGTCAGACCCAGGAGAGGCGCATTGGACTGCTGCCAAGAATATTCTGAAGTACCTGAAAAGGCACAAAGATGACTTCCTGGTCTATGGTGGAGATGATGAATTAATTGTTAAAGGCTATACGGACGCAAGTTTCCAAACCGACAAAGATGATTTCAGATCACAGTCTGGGTTTGTCTTCTGCCTCAACGGGGGTGCAGTAAGCTGGAAAAGTGCTAAGCAAAGCACCATTGCGGATTCTACAACTGAAGCGGAGTACATTGCTGCACATGAAGCAGCAAAGGAAGCTATATGGCTAAGGAAGTTCATAGGTGAACTTGGTGTAGTCCCCTCCATTAAAGGACCAATAGCCCTGTATTGTGATAATAACGGAGCTATTGCACAGGCAAAGGAGCCTAGACACCACCAGAGAGTCAAGCATGTACTTCGTTGATTTCACCTTCTACGAGAGTTCGTTGAAAGAAAAGAAGTCGAGATAAACAAGATTGGAACTGATGACAACATATCAGATCCATTAACTAAACCTCTGCCGCAGGCGAAGCACAACTCGCACACTGCAGCTATGGGAATCAAGGATATTGGAGAATGGCTTTGATATCCCTGTTTAATGTTTTAAAGTTTTAGAGTTTCAATCTTTGTAAAACATTATTGGTTAATCATTCACAATAAATGAAAAGAATTCATTTTTCCATTTAATTTGTGGTTTATTAAATGATGAGTCCCTTCAATTTGACAATATATTCAAGATAGACTGTCAGGACCAGTCCTGTGACTAAGAAATGTCTATCAAGTGAACTTGAATGTCAAAGGTTGAAAATGGTCCCTAGTCGGAGTTTTCTATAACATTGGACGCATAGAAAACGTTAGACGATTAGAATGCAAGATGACTAGTAGTTCTGTTTCTTGAACTATGTGGACATGGCAATGTCATAATCATTTGCATAGATACTTACTTTGGGAAGACTAGTATCGGACAAGACCTATGAAACTTTACTGTAAGAGATGAAAATCTGTCATAAGTAAATTTCATTAAAATTATTAGACACTAAATCCTCAATACCTGAGTGATTTGAGATTACTTGTTTGAGAACTGGTTACTTTGACGTTGACCAACCGTCGCACCGTAAAAGGAGGCTATAAAGGCAACGCTCAGGTAATCACCTATCAAACGAAGTCTAATCTCAAGATTGGAAGATTGGGATTGTCCTCTCATAAATCGGGATGAGATGCTTAAAAGTTGTACAAGGCCACTCGGAGAGCTAGAAACTGTGAAATGCATGGTCGTGCTCGGATGAATCATAGGCTATGATTATCTGTTTATTTGATCAGTTGAACTCTGAAACCGAGGAACACCTCTGGACATAATAAGGATGACAACTCTTACCTTATGTTCAAGACCAAGCATCGAGCGACAAAGGAATTAGGAAATGCACACTTGTCCCTAAGAACAAGTGGGAGACTGAAGGAAATAATGCCCTTGGTCCAAGTATGCATTCTATGTTAAGTCTAATAAATGCGGTTCAGTATTAATTAACAAGTTAATAATTCAGTGAGATCAAGTGAGCTGAATGCCTAGCTAGAGGCCGCTTCAGTTCAAGTGGAATAAATGATATTAATCCACAGCTTACTCTTGACTGAACCCGTAGGGTCACACAAATAGTACGTAAACGGATCAAGTATTTAATGGCATTAAATACTCCATCTATGGATATTCGGAATCGACGGATCTTGGTTTCAGTGGGAGCTGAGATCGTCACAGGCAAGAAATGAATACTCCGGAAACGATGATATTGCCGGAAACGGAAATATGGATCGTATCGGAAATATAAATATTATCCAAGTCGTAGATGTTGCCGGAAACGGAAACATGGTACGTATCGGAAAATATTATCGGAAATGGAAATATTGCCGGAAACGGAAATATTGTCAGAATCGGAAATATTATCGGAATCAGAAAATAATTCCGGAAACGGAAATATTAAATATTTGTTCGAAACGGAAATTGATTCCGGAATCGGAAATGTTAAATATTGTTCGTATCGGAAATGAATTCCGGAACCGGGAAATTAATCGGAAGCGTATCGTACGAATAAGCATCGGACGAGGCCTGCCGGACGAGGGCCCAGCACGAAGCCAGGCCATCGCCCAGCAAGCCACACGCATGCAACAACACGCCAATGCCTCGACCAGGCCCAGCGCAAGGCCAGTCCCAGCCAAGGCTGGCGCGCGCGCACAAATGGGCTGCGGGCAGTGGGCATGTGCGCCGTGCGCACAGCGTGGGCCGCAAGGCTTGCGCATGGGCGTGCGATGCTCGTGCGGTGCGTGTGTACGTGCTATACGAATCCTAAAGCTATCGGAATTCGTGCATAGATTAAATCCTAATCCTAAAAGATTAAATTAATTATTTAGAGTTCTAATAGGATTCTAATTAATTAATTAGTATTCTAACAGGATTCGAAATCCTTTCCAAGGTTCTATAAATATATGCCTAGGGTCATAAATTTATATACAAGTTTTTAAGTATTCAAAGCTAGGATTTTTAAGCAGAAAAATCAGCCATAACTCTTGCCCATTTAGCTGAAAATAAGTAGTACCTTAAGGGCGATTCTAGTTGGTCAATCTTAAGGCGGATCCGGACGTGCTGTGGACTATCTACGGAGGGACGACACTTGGAGTCCTAAAGACTTGTTCTTGTTCAGTTCGGGCGCAGCTAGGGAAGGCACGCAACAAAGAGTGTGCATCTAAACTATGCTAAATGATTATGTCTAAATAATATGTTTTCCTGGCTTTATGGTTTTTCCGCATGATTTATGAATTGTCATATGTATCATAACCTAACAGGGCGGGGTCTGCGTCACTAGCCGCGCAGGTCCTCAGTTTTACAAAAATGAAATTTTCAAAATTCAAAATGAAACAGGCTCGCCATCTTCAGCCGGCGGGGTCTACGGCACAAACCACGTAGGTCCTTATTTTCAAAAAAAAAAATGAACACCAAAACAAATTTCAAAATAGATTCGTCCACTTCTATCGGACGGGGTGTCCACCCTTAGCGGACAGGCTCGCCATCTTTAGCCGGCGGGGTCTGCGTCACTAACCGCGCAGGTCCTTAGTCGCTGCAGCGATAACTTTTTCTGGTTTTCCGGTTTTCCAAAAAAAAAAAGAACGATGTGATAGCTTTTCCTTTTTCCAAAGATTGGTTTTCCGTTTTTCCAAAAAAAAGAACGATGTGAGTAGCTTTCCCTTTTTCCAAAGATTGGTTTTCCGTTTTTCCAAAAAAGAACGATGTGAGTAGCTTTTCCCTTTTTCCAAAGATTGGTTTTCCGTTTTTTCCAAAAAAGAACGATGTGCTGGATTTTCCTTCGTTTTACGTCCCATAAAAACAAGGGGGTTTTCTCGTTTAGCTAACCCTGAAAATGAGAATCTTTAAAAACATTTTTTACCTCGTGGTTGGGCTTGGCCAGGCCCAATTACACTTTATAGCTTTGATTTCGAAAACATCTGTAGCTACTCCCAATGACAAAGTGAGGGAGTTCCTACGCCTCTTTAGATACTTCCAATGACAAAGTGAGGGAGTATTCTATACTATCCGTTGACAAATCCCAATGAAACGTGAGGGATACGTCGACACTCCAAGTGATGACCCTTAAGTCAAATGTTATCACTCGGGGGCTCGTGAGACCCTCGCAAAAGCAGGTCACCATGACTTGTGTGGCGCACTCCGTCTAATACTTTGACCATCGTCTTACTCCAAGACTCAGTCAAAGTGGGGGCTAACTGTAGACACCTACTTTTGTCCCCATTCCCGAAAGGGAAGGTTCGATGATGAAAACGTAAATCTCCACTTGACAACGCATCTCCTATAAAATAACGAATCTCAATTCCCCTTTTCATTTCACCCAAAACCTGTTATTTATAGAAACCTGCTATTTATGGAAACCTGCTAAAATAGTAACTGCCGTAATGGGTAGTTGTTAAAAGTGGCAAGTCATAAAAGATAGAAACCTGTCAGAATTAGGTGTTGCACTCCAACATAAATCCTAAATGAGATAGAAATTGCGAGAGAATCCTATTCCTAATATGATTCGAAAGTAAGAGTTACGTATTAATTAAAATCCTAACGAGCCTAGAGTTCGTAACGGGCCCAGACGCATCCCGTCACAAGGTTAATACGCACTAAAAGACTCAATTAAATCTCAAATATTCCGGATTCTAGGAATCCGAATCTGACTAAGAAAAACAGCCCAGATCCTATTTTCAACGCCTGGCTTTGGGCGCCAAAATCTTCGGCGCCCTGGCCTGGGCGCTGAAAATACCTGGTACGTGTTTTTTCCTAATTCCTCGTGGATTAGAGTTCTGCAATTCTATCTTTCCACGAACTCTTTTCTATAAATAGGGCCTTAAGTTCGACGTGAAAAGGACACAACAACACACAATTATTATTCTGAGTATTGATTCTAAACCCCTAAGCCTAAGCCTCACGCTGCAAAACTGATCACGCGTTCTGTCGCAATCGATCCATAAATCGAACAGAACGTATCCCGTCACATAATTTGAGATTCGTTAAATAAAAGGAGAAATAGCAAAGTCAAAGTGGTTAGTTTTCTGAGAACCGTGACGCACCTCTCAAGGGTGCGTCGTAATGTGTCCCTTTTCCATGGTTTAATTGCTTTCCTCGCCCTTTTATGAACTGTTAAACTAACTAAATCTGATTGTTCGATCACGCTTAATAAATATGATATTTTTGGGAAATTGGATTATCATGCTAGGTCCCTTAAAACAATCTAAATCAGATAATCGCGTTCGATCTAGTACTATATGTTGCATATTGTTAAAATCAACTCAAATTAGTTTAATAGTTAACGCATGTCCCTTCAATTATTTATGCTGAGCTAGTAAGGATATCCTGCCTCTGGAGTTATCGAAGAGCGAGTACTCCTCTCGGTAGTTACAGACCCCCGAACCCTCAATCTCTACCCTGCGGGTGTACGTTGAGCGATCCCCACCACCAGGGATCACAAGGGAACCTACGGCCATCATGGTCAAACATAATTGCACTCCCTTTATGTCACGACAACCGGGTTTTGTCAGTTTTTCTCATTGTCGTTAAAAACTGAATGGCGACTCCTATATTACTAGTCAATTGGGTGTAAACTCACAGGAAATCCAATTACACTTGATTTGACAAAAAGAAGCGTCACACCCACGAGGGACGAGGTCACGCATTAGCCTCGTGCTTTTTCGACCCCCTCACATGTACTCTACCACTTGATATTCTCACTACCCTTGAGCTCCAAAAATATATTCTTCTTTCCTATGGTTCGACGATGCATGAAGAGTAATAATTATGAATATGTTTTGAGAGGGAAGTCAAAGATGAAGTAGAAGCAACGGGTTATTATTTATCAATAAAAGCTTTGGAGGAAAATCAACGTATGATGTACGTATCACATAGAAATTTACTGGGTATCATATGGAACTTTACTTCTACAAGGTTCCGCATGAAAGAAGATGGTAAGGAACTCAGGGGGAATAAGGTAGGGAACATTGAACATGATTTTTATATTCGATGGTGGAACTTATATTTAATGGTAAGTCCTTTCTATTTTATTATATGATCTTATACTCTAAGAAAGCTCAAAATTTTGTAATGATGCCTTTGTTTCAAAAAAAAAACAAATCAAAAAAAAAATTCAAAAAAAAAAATCAAAAAAAAAATTCAAAAAAAAAATTCAAAAAAAATTGAAGCAAAGGTGATCAATTCTTCTACTTTATTATTTTCTCCTAGAATTCAATTATTATGAAGAATATCAATGAGTTACAAAAATTTAAACTCATACACTCGTTGAGCAGTAAAGGAACAGATGGTTCTAGGACCAGGAACAGGAAAAGGAAGCAACACTAATTTTAGTTCCTGTTCCACTAAACTTGGTAAGTTGTACAGCCACTGCAGGCACTGATTTAAGCAGTCAGTCCACGTTTCACTATGATGTCAGTTCCTTATGGGAGATTGGTGATATATGGGAACTTGGTACGATAAGGTGCTACATACAAAGAGAGAGGTGTGTTGGGTTTGGTTTCATATTCATTAAAAAGCTCTAATGATTGTTGAGGACCTCATTTAAAAGAAGAAACCACAAACACATTATCTACCCTTGGTTCCCTCTACTCAATTATTCACCAAGCCTTTTCTTCACATCATTTCTACTTAATCCATATCGCCCTTGGCAATTAACATTGAACCATTTTCTTATTATTTTTTTATTTGTCAAATTACTTCATTGCTTCTAACATTGGTCTTTGGATTGTGAACTGGAATTATGTAGCAACGACATCCTTAGTTCAAAATTGGGAACTCGGTGACTTTTGGGACAAACAAGTGCCTAACCTATAAGGTAGTGTGTGTGACATACAAACTCAGGGTGTGTATGGTTAACCTAAAAAGATTGTGTGCAAAATAACCCTTTTCGATAATGCCAAAAGGGGGAAGAGTATGTATGATTCTTATTGTTTGATATAATACAATCTAAATTCTTATCTATATGGTGTTTATTAGTATTGCTCTTACTATGTCATTATACTTGTTCATAAGTTGTTGGTTTACAAAATTAAGGGGGAATAAGTGTACTCGATTTATTGCTTAAATATTGATAAGCATCATTAGTTTGTCATCATCAAAAAGGGGGAAATTGTTGAGTAGTGAGGTTTTGATGATTATAAACTAATGATGATTATCTATTTAACATGTGTGCTAAGATGTGCATAGGAAGAACAAGCTATTATTAAACCAAGAGACAAGGGACATGAGCAATGATAAGCTATTGTTGACGAGAGCGGAGATGGCTACGTTATACATGTTGTTTATATTTAAATTAGCATTTACATTGGTAAACTTCATGTGGTAAGTAAAGTGACAAAGGAGGAACGAAATGATACTTTATATGGTCCAGCAGGAACAACAAGAAAGAGATCAGAAACAGTTTAACAGAGTTCCTAGTTGTCTGACTGTTCCTGTTCCTAGTCACCTGTACGAGATACGCATGCGTGCATTAATAGAGTTTAGGAGTGCATATAATTCTTTCATATTTGCATCCTAATATGTTCGTTATATGTGTAATTAAGAGTCCATATTGGGATAAGTTGTTTATTAGACTTAGGATTTTGCATTAGTCTAGGTATCTTATAATATCCTATCATAAGTACATATAGTTGTGTGCGATTAGGACTCTTCATATAGTTAGATATGCATTAGGAGTCTTCTAGGAATGCATATCATAGCTGGTCTCATTTATCATATATTATGGTGCATTGTAGACGGTTTAGGAGTCTAAGAGTTTTAGTTTGCATAAGCATTTTAGGAAAGATTAAATGTTTAGAGTTTAAGCTTGCATAATTAATTAGTATTATGCATAATATAGGACTATCTAGATTCAATGTATTTTAGGTATTTGAGTCACATAATACTTGCCGTAAATATTAAGTTCATATTAGGATAGGAATAGTATTTATCAACTAGTATATTATATTCCATATTATCCTATGTGTATTTTAGTTAAGCAAATATTATAATATATGATTTATGTATATTTATCATACTTGACTCAATATCTAACGTGGTTTATTATGCATGCAAATAAATGATAAATGACGTGTGTAGGTAAGACTTTGAAGAAGACCCAAAGACTTACAGGAAGAACGAGGATTCAAGAGTTAGAGAATCCAAGAGAAGAGGAACTTGGACTCAAGGAGAATTAAGAGTACAAGTACAGAGAAAGAGAAGAGAAGAAAATCTAGTAGCATTAGTGTGCTTAATAGATTTGTTTTAGAAACTAAAAGTTCGGAGCTGGTGGAACAACGTACGTGGAACAGTGTCAATGACGAGGGTACTGGTCCTAGTCTGCGCGTAGTATATAGGATTGCATGAGTATAGTTTTTAGATCACGTTACCTTAGAGTTTGTGTCCTAATAGAAGTCTAAACATAATAATACTAAGTCATGTACTAAGGAGTTTTAGTATAGTTAGGATTATGTGTTTGATAGTAATTAGGATTGCATTAATTAATGGTTAAATAATGTTTATCTTGTTTAAGAGTCATGATAGGAAAGGAGTGTCGTTTAGATAGAGTTTTCATTAATATATCTACTGCATAAGAGTTATTATTCGATCATATGGTTGTTAGAGTCTTAGGATAAAAGTGTATCATGATAGAGTTCTATTAGGTCTAGGATTCCTAAATAAAAGATAAACATAAAATATATCTTCTAGGGTTAATAGGTAGCATGCATCACTATATATACTGCATTCATAAGTCTAGGAAGATTATCTGACTTAGTGGTGTTACGTGCTTAAGTTAAATCTACATTATAACCCACGTCAGTACCGTCAGTTCCTGCTTCACATACGTAGTTCTTGTTCCAGCAGAATTCTAGATTCTATTTGTTATTCTATCTTTTATACTTGAGAGTTGGGAAGGGGTTTGAGTGAACCTTGTAATTGAGAGAATCAGCTTGAGTCAGGCTGAAGAGTTGAGAGAGAAGATCTCTAGAGAGATCAGAGAGAAGATCTGTAGAGAGATCAGTGAGAAGGAACAGCTGAGGGACTGTTCCTAAGGAACTGTATTTAGGGAACTGTGTTTTTCCTAACTAGTAAAAGGGTTTAAGTCCCCAAGGGGCCGTGGTTTTTCCTCTCTATTAGGGTAGAGAAGTTTCCACGCTAAAATCTCTCTTGCAATCTCTTAATGTTTTTAATTCCGCGAAAAAGTAGATCCAACATCTACAAACACTAATTCACCCCCCCCCCCCCCCTCTTGTGTTGTTCATGTAACCTAACAGATCCTAATTAAATTATCAATTAATTATGAAAATCAAAACAAATTCTAAATTATTTGAAATTCAACAAATTAATTATAATTACAAATTAGGTTGTATAATTAACAAAATTAGACCATAAAATTGTTAAACATATACAGTAGGTCAATCATAAATTCAAGACTTACATACAAGATTCGCAAATATTTAATTTAACATCATAAAAATTACAAATTTTGCATTCGAAAAACTAAAACCTCCGAAAAGTCATAGTTAGGCTTCGAATTTGGAAATTCTGGGTTCGACATCAAATCTTTGATTTTTGTCAAAATTTTAAAACGCCATTACATGCGAAATTCACTATTAAAACATAAGATTTCGACCATTATTGACAAAACTGCCGAAAATCCTGCGAACATATAATCAAATAATCGCACGAATTTGCAATCAATTACAATCACGAAATTAATCACCCCTTTAATTCATTGCAAATTTATAAAATTTAATCCATGTTAACCATAATTGATTATGGAATTAATTAGAGGCTTGTGATACCATTGTTAGGTTATGAATAATACAAACAATATAATTCATGCGGAAAAACCATAAAGCCAGGAATCCAAATTAATTTCCACATAGTCAATTAGCATAATTTAGGTTACATACAATGTGATACGTGCCTTCCCTAGCTGCTCCCGAACGGAACAAGAACAAGTCTTTAGAGCTCCAAGTTTCGCCCCTCCGTAGAAAGTCCACAGCACGTTCGGGTCCGCCTTAGGTTAACCCAACTAGGATATTCACTAAGGTTTTATGCACTCGGGTTAGGCTATAAACTATGTTCTCCCTTGAACACAATCTAAGTAAAGAATATGATATGGGTTTTTAAATTATGAGGGCTAGCCTCATATTTATAGAATAGGAAATAAGAATTAGAATCCCAATCGGAAAAGAATTACCAATCTTATTAGGATTGTAGTTATTAATCAATTAGAGTTATAGGAATAATTAAACTCCTAATAATCCAATTCTAGTAGGACTAGGAAAACTAAACTTAACACCCAAGTTACTTGGCGGCTAAGTAAACGGACAAGGCTAAGACGCACGCCCCTACGCAGCCACAAGGCCCACGTTTGGTGCGCGCCTGACCAGGCTCAAGCGCACCTTGCAGTTGGCCTTTGGCCCGTTGCTTGGTGCGGCTTGGTCGCTGCTTGCCCACGGCCTGCCGCGGCCAATTGCTCGCCTGGCCCATCGCACAAGGCTGGGAGTTTGGTGCTGGGCTTCGCGCCCAGTGGTTGTGCGCTCGGCCTTTTGCTTGTCGAGAGATGGGTCGGCTCGCTTGCCGGCTTCTCGCTCGTCGAGCTTCCGATTCCTTTTCCGATTCCGAAATCTATTTCCGTTTCGAACAAATATTTACGTTTCCGTTAATATTTCCGATTCCGGAAATAATTTCCTATTCCGACAATATTTCCGATTACGGTAATATTTCCGTTTCCGGCAATATTTCCGATTCTAGCAATATTTCTATTTCCGATAATATGTTCCGATACGAACCATGTTTCCTTTTCCGGCAACATCTACGACTTGGATAATATTTGTATTTCCTTCATGAACCATATTTTCGTTTCCGGCAATATCTTCATTTCCGGAATATTCTTTACTTTACCTTTTGACGATTTCAGCTCCCACTGGAACCAAGATCCGTCATCTCCGAATGATCATAAATAGAGTATTTTAATGAACGATATATTCACTTAAATACTTGATCCGTTCACGTATTATTTGTGTGACCCTACGGGTTCAGTCAAGAGTAAGTTGTGGATTAATATTATTAATTCCACTTGAACTGAAGCGGCCTCTAGCTAGGCATTCGATTCACTTAATCTCAATGAATTATTAACTTATTAATTAATACTGAACCGCATTTATTAGAATTAGCATTAAATGCAAACTTGGACCAAGGGCATTATTTCCTTCAAATATTGCATTGCGTGAATAAGTCCTCACACTCACCTTGAAAGTGGGTTCCTTGATCACTGATGAATTCATGAGGAACGTCGTGTCTACATATGATGTTTTCTTCGATAAATTGAACCACCTGTTTGGATCCCTGTATTTTAAAGGATTTGGCTTCGGCCCATTTGGTGAAGTAGTCGATAGCAACTAGTATGAATTAATGACCTCTGATACATGTTAGAGTGATCTTTCGATGACATCGATACCCCAGGCTTAAAAGGGCCAAGGCGAAGAGTGCAAGTATAGAAGGGATGATGGAATGTGTCTCAAATTAGCGCACATTTGATATGTGGGACACTTTTTGACAAAGAAGTGACAGTCCCTTTCGTGTGTGGTACAGAAATACCGAGCCCTTATGAAATTGAGAGCTAACATCCTCCTATTCATGTGAGTACCACATACCTCAGCATGTACAGTTTTCATGACCTTTAAGCTTCGTACTTATCAACACATCAAAGGTTTAGTCTGTCAGGAGCCCTTTTGCACAAAATACGTCTCTCACTGACAAAGTTGGCCGCTTGGAGGCGCAAAGCTCTTTGGTTCTTGCTTGAAAAGTGAGGCGAATATTCGGAAGTTTGTAAATATTTTAGGATGTCTGTGAACCAAGCTAGGTCTCTCTTCTTCAAGTTCTCCTCCGTCAATATCATAGACATATGCTTCTTCTTGGCGAGTTTAATGATAAGGGGCATTTCAGTCAAGCCTCTTAGAATATTGATCATTGAAGCCAGTTTTTCAAGTGTGTCGCCGAATTGATTCTCTTCCCTTGGAAGGTATGTTTAACGAAATTCCTCGACTTGCTCTGATAGATTTTCGGTATATGACTGGTAAAGGGCCAGACTTTCACTTCTGACCTTCCATTTGTTGGTAATTTGATTGATGATTAGGCAAGAATCCTCGTACACTCGAAGTTTCTGAATACCAAGAGCTATGACGGCTTCCAGACCTATTATACAGGCTTCATACTCAGCTGCGTTATTTGTAACATAGAAATTGAATTTTGCAGAGATTGGAGTGTGAGTGCCGTCAGGAGCTATAAGGATCACCTCAACACCACATCCATTCTGATTGGAAGCACCGTCAAAGTGTAGTGACCAACTATCATCACTCTACTCGTCTGGAAAGTCATAACTTTCTTCCTCGACTTCGGAAGGGCAATCTTCCAGAAAGTTAGAGACTGCAGAACCTTTGATGGACGTTTGAGGAAGGTTTGCTAGGTTGAAACTTAGTTTTTATTGAGATTTGAACTCACTAAACATCATTGGTTTATTAGAAAATATTGAAGATTAATGCATAAGTATGAGATTTTAGGGACTCGAATTACCTAGATTTGCTAGGTTGAAGCCTCCAAGATGATTTCCCAATTGCTTAAATACTAGAAATTGTAAGTGATTTTTGAAAGATTGAATTTTGGAGAATTTAGGAAGTGAGAATTGATTTTAGCATTACGACGTTATATTATTTCTGATTTTTTCCTCCCCCTCATTTCTGGAAACATGAGGGGTTTATATAGAAAAATGGTTGGGAAAATGCCAAAAGGTTTGCGTTTGGCGCATATGCCTTGCTGGCGCCTAGCACAGCGAGTGCTGCCAATAAAAGACGAGGTGTCGCCCCTTAGGCGTGTCTTGGTAGCGTAATGTTTGTACAATTTGTGCTATTTGGATTGTAGTGGGAATATGCTTTGCTTGGGGAGGTGATTTGCACGATTTTGAATGCGTCGCTTCGCGCTTTTGCACTGTTTGAACTCGGTTTTACGGGTCGGAGACTGGGATGCTCGGTTTTGTGGGTCGGCGATCGAATTTGGATTTCGTAAGGTCATTTTGATTGGAAACATGATTCGGAGGCCAATGGAGATATCCGCTTCGAGAGTTTGTGTTTGGATTTTGGAATTTTATTTGGGAAATTGAATTTTTTTACCAAGTTTCGGGATGGGAACCGACTTGGAGATTGGATTTTGGATATCTGGACTTGGAATAATTTCATTATATTTTAGCAATTGGGACTTCCGTTCGGAGTTGCACCAACCTTGAAGCTAGGTTAATGGTTTCGTCATCGGCTCTAAGGGGAGACACAAATTAGGTGTCTACAGTTTCTCGTAGTCTTAGGTGGCATAATTTTAGATGAGAAATTATGTAGTTATAATTACAAGAGATTTATCAAATTGTTGAATATCTCTCCCGCTGTGGTCGCCAAAAAGTTGTTGACGCTATATGCGAACAAGCAATAACACCTTATTATATAGGGAGAATAAAGGTGCCTATGGGTACTACTTCCCGTAAATGACGGTTGACCTTATTATGCAGAAGCCTCGCTCGTGAACGTGTAATTTGTAAGAAATAACTAAATGCAACACTTTTTATGACAAAGTTAATGTGAAATGAAATACTTAAGAAAACGGCACATAAAGTTAAATAAATATCATATATTGATTGATATGTAATAAAATAAACAACCGGACAAACATTAAATCATGAAGATATGTACCTCCATCGTTGAATGCTTGGAAAATACACTAACGTAATTGCAGGAAATTCTTCAATACACGGGGGAAATATTACGAACTACTGCTACACTACGCTACTGCTAGGATACTAAGCCTACGGCTACACGAAGCGCTAGGGCTAAAGCTACAGAAAGCTACAACAATATGAAATGCTTTGTTTGTGTGTTGATGATGTCTTTCTAAATGTAAGTTTTTGTTGTATACATACCACTGGTAAGAGGCGGATGAAGAGCGGTTTGTAGGAGAGTGGGAGTTACCCCCATAACTGCTTGAACAGAGGAGAGAAAACGGGTGATCGTGGCCACGTCAGCCTTGACTTGTTCCACGCTTCTCAACTTCCTTGCATCTGCCGCTGGAGATTTGACCTTAATGGGCTTCCGTATCTCTTGGGCTTTTCCTTTATTGCGGATGCTCCTTCTTCTCTTCTTGTTCTTATGACTCGATTGGGCCTAACTTTATTATTGGGCCTTTGTTTGTTTAGGGCACTTGGCCTACCACACACCCTTGTTAAGGATAGGTTTTAAAATGTGTACAACAGACTGTCATTGTCAATTTTTCCTATTATAAATTATGGTTGAATTTAATGATTAATTTATTTATTTTTCCATTAACTTTTCTGTATCATATTAACATTGTCATAATTTTTTTGTGAAATGATGACATACTACGCATAATATTAAGTAGCTCAATGGACAATGGTTGTGTCTTCCGTATTGAAACGTCAGGATTGAGGATACAATCCCGCGCGCACTCTATATAACATCTACGCAGTACATGCATTAAAATGCGTAAGAAGTAACTTGTGGTATTAGTGCAACAATGAAGAAAATGCATTAGAGAGTAACGGTGTTCATGGCAGAGAATTCAAAACAATTATGGACATTTATTGATTAGAGAGATAGACTAATAGCACGTTGGCAAGGCGTGGAAGGGAATACAAATATACAATACATTAATGGAGATTAATAACATTTAACGACTATACCCCACACATGATATTATTGACCGGTTTAGCCCATTAACTAGGGTTGATGAGTGATGACTATCTTGGGAAGAGACTCGCTAAAGTTAGGATCATCATATCCCTGGTTAATCAAAATTTGACACCTTTTTAAAGTATATTATGAACAATTGTGAGTGATCATGTGAATTTTCCTTAATTTTATTACCTACGAACTTTTTAGGTGTGTATTTTTTTAGTTTTATTAATTTTTAGGTACATATTTTGACTTATTCGACTTATTTTTACTGTTATATTATATGAATTCATCTGAAACTAACTAAACTTATCTTAATTTATCTGAACTTAATGATTTATCTGAATTTATTTTATCTGAAAAACTTATTTTGTTTGAAATAAATTTATTTGTGGGTGAAAATCTCTGAAAAAAAAACTTATTTTTGTTGAACTTATATTATCTGAACTTAACTAAACTTATATAAACTTAACTGAACTTATCTGAACTGAACTGAACTTATTTGAACTTAACTGAATTTATTTGAACTTAACTGAACTTAACTGAACTTATTTTGTCTGAATAAGTCAAAACAAGTTGAACATTATGGAGACGTACTCTAGCAAAGAAAACACAGACAACATGTTTTTTTTGGTGTTAGCACCTGGTTCACCCTTAGGGCTAATCCGGATTCGGGACGAGTTCTGGGTGGTTAGGTTCCAGTCTCCACCCAATTTTTTTCGCGGGGGATCAAACACGGGTTCTCCCTACCAAGTTCAGCCCCAATCACCACTCAGCCAACATGCAATTGATAAGCACAGACAACATGTAGTTTACCAAAGAAAGCACAATAAACAACACCATCAAGTCATAGCTGGAAGGGATAAATGGGTTGAAGGTCGTGTCCAATCTAAATATGTAGTTTACCTGTGTCCAACCTATAAAACCAAATGAGATATTGATTTTCCCTTAAAAAATCAGATATTAGTATTGACCTTACATCATGCGTATTTTGATTTTCGTTTTGGTATAATATAGAACTTTAAACTACTCATTATTCTTCCAACATTATTAATCAACCTTATTACTATATTTTCTTATTGGTACTACATCTTTAATTAGTGTATAACTATATAGAGCATGATTTTATACTTTTTAGTACTTTGTACTGAAGATTGATCTTCCACCGAGTAACTCTTAGTTTTTTTCCTAGCTAATCTCTTGTGTATAATTAGTACTCATATTGTTTGTTACTCCCTCCATCCCAAATTAGTTTTTACACTTATCATGACACAAAATTTTAGGAGATAAGTTGTTGTTTAGTTATTAAGTATTAAATTTTTGAAAAAGTAGATGTGAAATGAGATAGTGGTGTATTATTTTAATTGAATTTGAGAGGGTGTGGGCCTTTACTTTTTTGTAGTGGAAAGAGAGAGGTATTAAAATAATTATAGGGTCTTTCCTATAGAAGTGTAAAAATTAATCTTAGATGGATGAAAATGAAAAGTATAAAAACTAATATGGGACAGAGGGAGAGCTAATCTTGAAAAGTGAATATTACATTTAATTTTAGTGTATTATTTGATTCATTTAGTACTTTGTATTTACTCTGAATCTTGAAATTATTTTCTTTTACCAAATAATTATTGTCAATAAATAATCATATTTTGAAAAAAAATCCAATCAAATTGTTTTTCTTAGAAAAATAGCACATGTTACAAATTTGCATTAAACTTTTCATAAATCTTGGCATTAATTATATTATTTAATACAATTTGATTAATTCAATTTGTGAATGAGGGTACTTTAAACTACTTCGTATTCTATAAGGGGACACCAAAAATAAATTACTAAAATGAGCTCAATAGTTCCCTTATAGAATTGAGATTTATTAAAACCTAATCTAAATATGTAACTAGTGTGTGGCTCGGGCGTTGCTCTGGGTTTTACTTTTTGTATTATCGGCTCGCCGTGGTGACGCAAGATCAGCGGCCGATCAAACTTCCAATCTGAATCCCAATATCCAAAACTCAAAATAAAGTAGAATACTCTTCTTCACGATTATACCTCCACCAATGTATCCCAACTTCACTCATAATTACACTCCATAACCACAAGGATTTTTTTTTTAAGCTTAAGATGAGAAGGGAAGAATTGTACATTTATAAGTTACATAATTTATTCCCTTTAATATTTTTGCTATCATTTTTCTTTAATTTACCATTATTCATTTTAATAATACTATATTTTATTTATATGGAAAGATATAACTTACATTGTGGTTAGCTAAGATGGTAGAAAAAGTACCCTTTAATTCATGAGGTCTACTGTTTAATCCTTGTTACATGTTTTTTGGTTGTCAATGACATGTCATAATACTTATACTTATTAGTGGTGATATGACGTGGCGTAATAAGGAGAGTTCTATGTGGCACATATACATTATTATAAACGCCTTTTAATTTATTAGTATAGATTCCTCAGTTCATTTTAGCATGGCACATGTCAATCCGTCCTAGGCTCCTACTATATAACATGGCACCTACTATCCAATGATTTGGAAATCTCCCAAGTTCGTGTTGTATGAATTACATGCACGTGACATACAAATAGTGTAGATTAAGAAATATATAAGGAAACACTTGAAACAATGTAAAAAAGGTTAACTAGCTTCCTTTTATATCCTCCTGTAATTTACTTTTAAAAATTGAAAAATCAATTTCTCTATATTGCTAACCATAAAATGATATTGGAAAAAAAATGCTAATAGATTTGTAGACACCTACTTTTGTCCCCATTCTCGAAAGGGAAGGTTCGATGATGAAAACGTAAATCTCCATTTGACAACGCATCTCCTATAAAATAACGAATCTCATTACCCCTTTCATTTCACCCGAAATCTGCTATTTATAGAAACCTGCTATTTATGGAAACCTGCTAAAAATAGTAACTGCCGTAATGGGTAGTTGTTAAAAGTGGCAAGTCATAAAAGATAGAAACCTGTCAGAATTAGGTGTTGCACTCCAACATAAATCCTAAATGAGATAGAAATTGCGAGAGAATCCTATTGCTAATATGATTCGAAAGTAAGAGTCATGTATTAATTAAAATCCTAACGAGCCTAGAGTTCGTAACGGGCCCAGACGCATCCCGTCACAAGGTTAATACGCACTAAAGGACTCAATTAAATCTCAAATACTCCGGATTCTAGGAATCCGAATCTGACTAAGAAAAACAGCCAAGACCCTATTTCCAACGCCTGGCTCTGGGCACCGAAATCTTCGGCGCCCAGACCTGGGCGCTGAAAATACCTGGTACGTGTTTTTTCCTAATTCCTCGTGGATTAGAGTTCTGCAATTCTATCTTTCCACGAACTCTTTTCTATAAATAGGGCCTTAAGTTCGACGTGAAAACAACACCACACAATTATATTCTGAGTATTGACTCTAAACCCCTAAGCCTAAGCCTCACGCTGCAAAACTGATCACGCGTTCTATCGCAATCGATCCATAAATCGAACAGAACGTATCCCGTCCCATAATTTGAGATTCGTTAAATAAAAGGAGAAATAGCAAAGTCAAAGTGGTTAGTTTTCTAAGAACTGTGACGCACCTCTCAAGGGTGCGTCGTAATGTGTCCTTTTTCCATGGTTTAATTGCTTTCCTCGCCCTTTTATGAACTGTTAAACTAACTAAAATCTGATTGTTCGATCACGCTTAATAAATATGATATTTTTGGGAAATTGGATTATCATGCTAGGTCCCTTAAAACAATCTAAATCAGATAATCGCGTTCGATCTAGTACTATATGTTGCATATTGATAAAATCAACTCATATTATTTTAATAGTTAACGCATGTCCCTTCAATTATTTATGCTGAGCTAGTAAGGATATCCTGCCTCTGGAGTTATCGAAGAGCGAGTACTCCTCTCGGTAGTTACAGTCCCCCGAACCCTCAATCTCTACCCTGCGGGTGTACGTTGAGCGATCCCCACCACCAGGGATCACAAGGGAACCTACGGCCGTCGTGGTCAAACATAATTGCACTCCCTTTATGTCACGATAACCGGGTTTTGTCAGTTTTTCTCATTGTCGTTAAAAACTGAATGGCGACTCCTATATTACTAGTCAATTGGGTGTAAACTCACAGGAAATCCAGTTACACTTGATTTGACAAAAAGAAGCGTCACACCCACGAGGGACGAGGTCACGCATTAGCCTCGTGCTTTTTCGACCCCCTCACAGTGGTGACTCCGTTGGGGATAGTGAAGGAAATACTCGTGCTTGTAGGTAATCAAAATAGACGAAGGGTGAAACGATCCTACCCCGCGTTTATTTCCCAATCAAGTTGGGACGACCTGAAAATCAGCATATTAATGTTAACGGACAGAACCGCATAACGAATCTTGGCTCCCTTGGTGTTTCATCTTGGGAGTTGGGACTAAGGATACCCATCGCCAACCGGGGGGTGCATACGCTTCGAATGTTGTCCACTCGGCACTTTCGCTAGTAGTACACCCGTCCCAAACCCAATCGCTCACTCATTAGGTCCCTCTCGCCTGCATGCCCCCTTTGCTTGCACTTGCGGGTTGGCCTCTTGAGCGAAATTCGTCTGCTGAAGACACTACCTCGGCTGGGGCATGTGTTGGATCTACGATAGAAGCGGTACCAAGCCAGGCGCAAATAACTACCCATAGAAGCCTATCATAAACTACATGACATGTTATTATTGGCTCATGATGGAATGTTAGTTATGTGTAGCGAAATATATGATTATGTGTGACAAACTATCCTAGAAAAACCAACGACCTTAAAAATTGCCCAAACAATCATAAACCAATTTGCCAAAGAGTTATACCGAAATACGTGTTCCGCAAACCCGAACGATCGCCACAAAAATAAGCGACGCTCGGGATGGCCTGTAACGAATCCCACAAACGCTGCACAACGCGCAAGGACGTTACTAGGCAAGCACGCTAAATCGAAGTCGCATAAACAAAGTAGACGCAAACAGAAAACGAGAACCAGCCAGGGACGCATTTTCAACGCCCCTGGCTGGGCGCCAGAATTTCTCACGCCCTTCGCTGGGCGCTGAAGTTACTGCTTGGCCTTCTGGTCAGGCGGAGCAGCCTCGGTGCCCGCGCAAAAGGAAAATACGTAGCAAAAAAAACCGTTCGTAAAAAGAATTGCTACGAGGGCGTAAGAAAAGCACTCGATTCTAAAAGCGACTCAAAAAAAAGAATAACTCTTTGCGTCGTTGTTAGGCCTCCTACGACGACAATGTTCGGCACCAAAACCGAACATGCTAATAATTATGAATGTCACACGGGCAAGTGTTTCGAAAATCCAAAGAATGACCAAAGAAAGAACTAAAAAGTGTACCAATAAAAGAAAGAGTGAAAAACCAATAGAGAGAGTCGAAGTCTAGACTAAGTAATACTTGAAACTTTGGGGCCTAAACTTTAGCTTATCTTATGCATAGGACTGGTCCTGCCACTTGGTGCCGATCGGGAAATCAAAGGTTAGTACGTCTCGAAGATATATCGCCAACACCAGGTTTAATGACTCCAAGCTCCGTCCGTCATTCCCCATTTCAAGAACCTCCGCTCCCCCAAACTCGATTCGCACCCTCAAACATGTCTATAGAAGAGCTACAAAACCAAATAACCCAAATGACCCTGCTCGTGAACCAACTAAAAATGGAAAATGAATCCTTAGCGGCTGCGCAAGCCAAACATTTTGCATTACTGGTCATTTGGCCTCCTGAAACCGAATTAGCCCAAAAATTCATTGACAATCTGGACCCAACTTACAAACAACATCTTAGATACTTGAGCCTTGATACCTTCAAGAGAATTTATGATATGGGAATAAAGATCGAGGATGTCCCCACAAAAATAGTACAAAGCAAACCTGCATACAAGAGTAGCACCTACCACAGGGGCCCCATGCCCCAAGCCCAAAAGGTCCATGCTGTAACCCGAAGGAGCCCGGGAAGGTGGACCCGAAGTCGAAAGTTTGCCCCACTCGGGTCGACTCTAGTACAAGCTTTCCAAAGACTAACCAATCAGGGAAAACTAAGGCCCATAGGCCCCACACCCGACCCTCCAGTCAAAAATAAATACTGGGTCGAGGGCGCTCGCTGCGAGTTCCATCAAGGGAATGGGCATGATACTGAAAACTGCTGGAATCTAAAAAACACAATCCAGGATATGATAGAGGATGAAATAACACCTCTCCCCAACGTTGGCAAACCCAACAACAACAAGAGCCCACTCGACTCTTGTCACATCTCTCTCGACCTACCAGAAAATGAGAACTTCGACCCTACGGTGTACATTACACCTCAAGGTGCACCACTCGCTGTGGTCCCTATGGATCAAATCGAGAGAGAAGTGTGCAGTGTGTGGGATGATAATGCTGAAGATGTCTACCTGTCTCAAATATCGGGCCAGGACCTCTTTACTGAGACTTGGCCCAGATCTGAAATTTCCCATGATTGTCATACTTTGGATGAGGCACCTCACCTCACCAAGACCAAAACAGCTGAAATATTGGACAACCATGCTTTATGGACATTGTTTAACGAATCGAGGCCTATGGAGGACGAGACTGTGATGACTACCCTTGCTTTACAAGATGGAGGTTTCGATCCAACCCGGTTAATCGCTCCAACATCAACACTAGGAGAGATCGAGAACGGATGGGTGAAGACATATCAGCGGGTCAATGCAAAAGGAATAGAATTCAAGATGAGTACCGGTGAAGGACCAATTAAAGTTTTACGAGACTAAACCCAAGGCTTGAGCCACCTAGAGCACCTTGATAAAAAGCGCCTAGTAGTTCTTTAGATTGGTAGAAAAATAATAAAGACTTTAGATGGTCCTAAGACCCCTTAGAATATAGGTCAAGTTTATTTCAGTGTGTTTTCCTTACTTTCCAAAGGCGTAATATTCCTCCTAAAAAACTTTATTTCTAACACTAAAAAAGCACCAAACGTACTTGCAAAGAGGCGGCCCACTCTAGGCCCAATAAAACAAGGCCCACTCGGCCTTGAATCGTGACATCGAAATTCATCAAACCCCAAAAGAGAACCACATTATCATATTACCAAAACATGAGGGTCTAACCCACGCAACCCAAAGAAATAAAAAAGAAATCAAATTCAAACAATACAAAGTTTGCTCAAGAAAAAAACTCATAAAAAATAGACACCGCCCCCCGCATCAACACGCACCTCAGCCCATCCAAAAGCCTATACAAGAATCTTCATATCTTCCACACACTAACTCGATTCTCAAAACTGTTTCGAGTCACGAATAGAAAAAAATAATCCGGACAAAAATGCATCTCTCGCTAACAGTCAAAAAAGTCTCCGAAGTAGCCTCAAAATTGATTTTAAATACGAGTAAAAATCAAAGCACTAAAACAAAAAAAAAAGAAAAACAAAAATGCAAGAACACGTGAAGCAAAGCGTCAAAATTGACCGGCCAAATCATTTTCAGCGCCCAGGGCTGGGCGCCGAAATCTTTGATGCCCCAGCCTGGGCGTTGAAACTCTCTGCCTGCCTAATTTTTAGAAGTGCTCGTCATTTTATCCTCACATAACGGAAAAATAAAGAACACTTGGGGGGTATAGCACGTATCCAAACAAGCTTACCAAAAAATATAGCCATACAAAAAAAGTCAAATTTCGTTTTTACATAAATACTTACGGCAAAAAACGGTAGACGAGGCGAACATAATGATAATACTTCACTCATTTGACCGATTAAGTAATATGCTACCACCTCAGGGCATATCTATTAAAATCCGGCATCCTAGAACTTATTCTAGCTAGAACTACGCGCGACCTGATTCCGACAAGATACGTAGGCAATCCTTACCAAGGATTCGATCCAATAAAAAAAAACGTATATAAATTGTGCAAAAAGTGTTAGACATATAAAAATATAAAAAAAATGAGGGAGAAACAAAAAATGAAAAATAGAATACGCCTTTATTAAAAAATAATAAGAAGGAAAACAAAGTGCTAAGAAATGAAAAAACAAACACAATTGAAATAAATAAAGGGCACCTACACCCTAGCAAGAACTACACTACTCTGGTTCTTCCGGATCATCAAATAAAGTCTTGTAGAGGGCAATGTTCGCAGGATCCACCCCCACAGTCTTCTGCGCTGCCCCAATATCAATCTCCATAAGAACCGGCTCCTGGACACTAACTACCAAAGATGCCAGGGCTTCAGAAACATTCTCAGTTATAGCCCGCTCAGCCTCAAGGGCACAGACAATGGTGGGAGAAGGATTATTATCATCAACTAGACTAGTCACTGCTTCTACAGGCGGCTGAGCCTTCCTAACCCATACGTTGTTCCGGCAACGATCTCCGCGAGAGCTTGCATTTCTTTTAACAACAGCAGGCCCCTTCATGTTAGGCATCTTTTTAGGCCTGAAACTGGAACGGGGAGGAACTTCCTTTCGCTTTCGATCAGGACGAGCTTTCACAGTCTTAATACCATGGGTACGAGGTTTGGCAAAATCAGGACCCTCATACTTAACACGAATACGAGGTATCAAAAGCTCAGCCGGCTCCCCATTTCGAGCCTCGGTCCTCACAGCTTTATCATCGGAGCTCATCCACAACTTGTAGTTTTCAGAAAGACCCACAAAGCCATTTGTAGCTACGGCCCAACGCGGGAGACCATCATAATACTTAGCCCACGCTAGAACCCGTGCTTGTGAAAAGGCCGCTACCTTAGGTGGTACCGTATCAGAAAAGGGGATAGTCTGCCTTAAACTGTATTGACGCATGACTCGGTAAGGGAAAATATAAATGGGCCGAGATAGCCCCAACAAAGAAACATAAACCGATACATCAGAACCCCCCGTCATAGTAGTCAAACCCCACCATGGTACCACCCACTTCATAGAAAAAATGCCGTAAGTAAAAAAGGAGGCCCATTCGGCCTCGTCCTGGCCTTGGTGCAAGTATTTTCGGTTACCCAAGGCTATAGGGCGATAATGTTTAGGATCGGCAGGAGCTTCCAAGAGTCTAAGCCGTTCCACGAGCCAAATCTGCAAAAAACGGGTACGATCAAAAAATAATAATAATAAAAAGAAAACGGTTCCTGGGGCGCAGTTTCAACGCCCAGGACCAGGCGTCGAAAATTCTAGCGCCCAGCCCTGGGCGCTGAAACTCAGCCCCAAGGCGGGACGAATAAAAAATGTGTATGCAAAAAATGTGTACGTGCGCAAGAAAAAAATCGATTACCTGCAGTAATAGGGGGCTTCCCTTAAAATATTCAGATTTTGCATCCTTCTTCAGCTCATCCGCACTCAGCAAAGTCTCGGCAACGACCAACGGCATAATAGAATAGCAACTTTCCATCTGGCTAATCAAGGGGATCAACCTTATGTCACCGAACTCACCATTGTTATTGGACAGCAAATAATGATTCAACAAGCAAAATACAAGGGCTCGAATATTCAATTTTTGTTTGGTCATATTCTTACTAGGCCTAAAGTGATGTTTTACAAGTTTTGCCAAATTAACCTCATCACCTACAACAACTTCAGCAAGCATATTAGCATCTAGTCCTAGGAAAGCCCCTATGGTTGTTTTACTCTCTTCAATAGTGCCAGGAGTGGCAGGGGTAGCATTAGTAGGATAACCAAGGATCGCAGCAAATTCATCTGGCAAAGGACATATTTCGTTGCCCCGAAAGACAAAAACATGATGATCGGAATCCCAAAAGCTTAGGGCTGCGTGCAGAAAATTATAGTCAATGTTAATTTGTTGTAAGCCTAAAAGTGCCTCTAAGTGGTATTCTTTCAACAAAGCCTTTTCTGTAGGATTAAGGGCCCGTAGCCAACGCCTAACAGCCCGTTGGAGTGAGAAAGTGGGAATCGACATGACAAAAGCAAGGAGTAATTAAAACACAGCAAAGAAAGAAGGAAATTGAGAGTGATGGAAAATAGGGACGTATCTAGCCCCTATATATAGCTGAACGCATCAAGTGACATCCTGATCCCATTCGGAAACGCGTTAAGAAATCCGAAAGTCAAAATTCGCCAGGAAATGACTTTCAGCGCCCGAAGCTGGGCGCCGAAATATTTAACGCCCAGCCTTGGGCGCCGAAAATGCAGCCCAAGGCCCAGATTTCACAAAACGCGGAGCAGGAAAAGACTTAAAACCGTGTTGCTAGACACGAGGCCCTATGTACAATTAAGATCAAGCCCAAAAGCACCTTTAAGCTCCCAATTAGCAAAAATGAATGGTAAAACTTGGTCGAAACTTAGACTTGTCTCAAGAAACATATATGTACACTTTTCAAAACAAATATGAAATATCAAGGTCATTCTTCGAAACACCAAAAAACGTTGTTAAGTTGTTGGTTTATCAAATAAAAAAAATTTGTCTGTCAAAGGATTAAATCGGGCCAAGCTAAACCGAATGATATTAAACCTTGTCGCCCGAAGACTGAAGTCGCACCCCATGACTTCGCCAAAGTAGCACACCACTATGAAAGGTCGCTCGCACATACGAGCTCGACCCCAAACATGATTAAAAGACGTTATGAAGTACGCGAAAAATTACCACCAAAGCCCGAGTGCTTGGGGGCTCGCGAAAAGTATACTCCAACAGAGAGCGCGCAATCAAAATCACATTCCCGGGCTGCGCTTTACGCCGCTCCATGTTTGGATGATCTCAAAAGAACAGGTTCGACCTCAGAAAAGGGTCGTCATTGATATTTGTACATGGTCCTCTGATCAAAGACCAAGTAGTGGCAAAAATCGAGCCATAAAGACTAGCTCAAAATCACAAAAGCGGACGGTCGCAAGACAAAGATCCGTCTGAACACGTTGTCAGCCCACGTTCAGGTTACAACTAAATTCGAGCATCCCTCGAAAGAATTCGCTCTTTCAAGAATGAATAAAAAGAAATTCTCAAAAGAAATCACAAAGAACAAAAGAAATAGGAACTTGCCCATCTTCAAGTTGGCAAGATCGCGTCACAAACCACGCGAGTTCCCAAATCGAAAAAACGAATTCAGGGATGTCCACCCTTAGCGGACAGGGCTCGCCCACCTTCAACGGGCGGGGTCTGCGTCACTAGCCGCGCAGGTCCTCAGTTTTCCAAAAATGAAATTTTCAAAGTTCAAAATAAAACAGGCTCGCCATCTTTAGCCGCCGGGGTCTACGTCACTAGCCGCGTAGGTCCTTATTTTCAAATTTCAAAAAACAAGATTCGTCCACTTTTTCGGACGGGGCGTCCACCCTTAGCGGACAGGCTCGCCATCTTTAGCCGGCGGGGTCTACGTCACAAGCCGCGTAGGTCCTTAGTCGTTGCAGCGATAACTTTTTCGGTTTTCCCTTTTTCCAAAAATTAAAGGATCGATTTTCCCTTTTTCCAAAAATTAAAGGATCGGTTTTCCCTTTTTCCAAAAATTAAAGGATCGGTTTTTTCTTTTTCCAAAAATTAAAGGATCGGTTTTCCCTTTTCCAAAAATTAAAGGATCGGTTTTCCCTTTTTCCAAAAATTAAAGGATCGGTTTTCCCTTTTTTCCAAAAATTAAAGGATCGGTTTTCCCTTTTTGCAAAAATTAAAGGATTGGTTTTCCGTTTTTCCAAAAAAGAACGATGTGATTGGTTTTCCGTTTTTTCCAAAAAAGAGCGATGTGCTGGATTTTCCTTCGTTTTACGTCCCATAAAAACAAGGGGGTTTTCTCGTTTAACTAGCCTTGAAAATGAGAATCTTTAAAAACATTTTTACCTCGTGGTTGGGCTTGGCCAGGCCCAATTACACTTTATAGCTTTGATTTCGAAAACATCTGTAGCTACTCCCAATGACAAAGTGAGGGAGTTTCTACACTTCTTTAGATCCTTCCAATGACAAAGTGAGGAAGTTTCTATACTATCCGTTGACAAATCCCAATGACACGTGAGGGATATGTCGACACTCCAAGTGATGACCCTTAAGTCAAATGTTATCACTCGGGGGCTCGTGAGACCCTCGCAAAAACAGGTCACCTTGGCTTGTATGACGCACTCCGTCTAGTACTTTGACCATCGTCTTATTCCAAGACTCAGTCAAAGTGGGGGCTAACTGTAGACACCTACTTTTGTCCCCATTCCCGAAAGGGAAGGTTTGTTGATGAAAACGTAAATCTCCACTGGACAACGCATCTCCTATAAAATAACGAATCTCATTACCCCTTTTCATTTCACCCGAAACCTGCTATTTATAGAAACCTGCTATTTATGGAAACCTGCTAAAAATAGTAACTGCCGTAATGGGTAGTTGTTAAAAGTGGCAAGTCATAAAAGATAGAAACCTGTCAGAATTAGGTGTTGCACTCCAACATAAATCCTAAATGAGATAGAAATTGCGAGAGAATCCTATTCTTAATATGATTCGAAAGTAAGAGTCACGTATTAATTAAAATCCTAACGAGCCTAGAGTTCGTAACGGGCCCAGACGCATCCCGTCACAAGGTTAATACGCACTAAAGGACTCAATTAAATCTCAAATACTCCGGATTCTAGGAATCCGAATCTGACTAAGAAAAACAGCCCAGGCCCTATTTCCAACGCCTGGCTCTGGGCGCCGAAATCTTCGGCGCCCAGGCCTGGGCGCTGAAAATACCTGGTACGTGTTTTTTCCTAATTCCTCGTGGATTAGAGTTCTGCAATTCTATCTTTCCACGAACTCTTTTCTATAAATAGGGCCTTAAGTTCGACGTGAAAACAACACCACACAATTATATTCTGAGTATTGACTCTAAACCCCTAAGCCTAAGCCTCACGCTGCAAAACTGATCACGCGTTCTGTCGCAATCGATCCATAAATCGAACAGAACGTATCCCGTCCCATAATTTGAGATTCGTTAAATAAAAGGAGAAATAGCAAAGTCAAAGTGGTTAGTTTTCTGAGAACCGTGACGCACCTCTCAAGGGTGCGTCGTAATGTGTCCCTTTTCCATGGTTTAATTGCTTTCCTCGCCCTTTTATGACCTGTTAAACTAACTAAAATCTGATTGTTCGATCACGCTTAATAAATATGATATTTTTGGGAAATTGGATTATCATGCTAGGTCCCTTAAAACAATCTAAATCAGATAATCGCGTTCGATCTAGTACTATATGTTGCATATTGATAAAATCAACTCAGATTAGTTTAATAGTTAACGCATGTCCCTTCAATTATTTATGCTGAGCTAGTAAGGATATCCTGCCTCTGGAGTTATCGAAGAGCGAGTACTCCTCTCGGTAGTTACAGTCCCCCGAACCCTCAATCTCTACCCTGCGGGTGTACGTTGAGCGATCCCCACCACCAGGGATCACAAGGGAACCTACGACCGTCGTGGTCAAACATAATTGCACTCCCTTTATGTCACGATAACCGGGTTTTGTCAGTTTTTCTCATTGTCGTTAAAAACTGAATGGCGACTCCTATATTACTAGTCAATTGGGTGTAAACTCACAGGAAATCCAATTACACTTGATTTGACAAAAAGAAGCGTCACACCCACGAGGGACGAGGTCACGCATTAGCCTCGTGCTTTTTCGACCCCCTCACAAGATTAGATTATTATGAACTAGTTTTTGAGATTCAATATATATATATATATATATATATATATATATATATATATATATATATATATATATATATATATATATATATATACACAACTAATTTTATGGATATTATATGCATCTTCATTTTATTAAAGAACGCATCTCTATTATATAAGGGAACTCCTGAGATCATTTTAGTAAATGGTCTTTTGGTGTCCCTCTATGGAATAAACTATAATACCCTTAATAAGTTTATATTTAGTTTAATTAATTAAAAACTTCATTGTAATAAATCTAAAAACTGATTATTAAATGTCGTATTGCAAAATAAAAATTCCAAATGTATATGACAACCAAAAGTCAACAACAATTTAATTGAATTCTTCTATCAAACATTAAAGCAAGTATAAAGGCAGTTAAAAAAAGGAATTCATCCCTTTAATCTCAATTTTTTTTATTACAAATTAAACTTAGTATTACTCTTAACCACACCCTAATTTTATATGGACATTGCGGAAAAAAAAGAAAAATAAATAAATAAGTACAATCTTTTACGTTTATTTTAGTTAATTTGTTATTACATTAATTTCTAATAGATTATGTTATATATAAATATGTTTAATTTTTTTTTTGTTTTAAATAAATTTTCTTACATGTTTTAGCAAATGTGCATACTTTTAAGCATGTATAGCGTGTAGAGCTGTCAAAAATCGACCCGACCCGAAAACCGACCCGAACCCGACCCGAAAATACTGGGTCCTGAACAAGATTTTGTGACCCGTAACCCGATTTTATCCGAACCCGAACAACCCGAAAAGGAATGGGTCAAAACCCGACCGAACCCGTTTTAGACCCGACCGATTGAAAATCATTGTATTTATAGTAATAAATGAGATTATGAGAAAATTTAAGCATAAAAGACACGTTGTTTTTACTATTGTTCTGTGTAATATGATTTTAATTTGAATTATACGCCATTTTATGATTGAATTTGACAAAATATAAACTTTCGTAGGAAAATTTGTTAACTTGTGCCAATATTTTGTATATTTTTCACCTAAATTAATGAAAATATAATGCGCGTTTTAAAATCTCTCAACCCGTTGGGTCGACCCGAACCCGAAAGTTCTGGGTCTTGAACAAGCATTTGTAAACCCGAACCCGAAAGTGACCGACCCGATTCAACCCGAACCCGAAAATAAATTTTTACAACCCGACCCGACCGACCCGTTTGACAGGTCTAATAGCGTGTATACAATACTATGTTTTAATTAACAAATTAGAGAAGAAGATCATTGAAGTATTATTTTAGTTTATTCTCATCAACTTTAGTTTAGTAACTTAGTACTTAGGTGTCCACGTAAGATATCGACAATACCCTTTACAAAAAATTGTTAATTTTTTTTATAAAACGTTGGAACATTACTTGCGTATATATATCATATCAGATTTTTGAAAATATTAGCATTCATCGCTTGCGTAAAATACTACTCCCTTTGTTCCTAAATATTCTTCCCGTTTCTATTTTGGGTTCCCAAATGTTCTTCCCAGTTTGAATCTATACTATTTTGGCCATACTTTTTTTCCCAAAATACCCTTATATTCTATTCTATTTACCAAAAAACCAAAAGATTCTACCCATATTCTAACATAAATTCCCAACCCTCAATATTAAATTCGTTAACCCTTCCCCATAAACTACCCTCTCACCTCCTTTTTAACCCTTCCTTATCAGGGGTCGTTTTTTTGCATATCTGATATGTGTGGAAACACACATATCAACTAAAAGACAAATAGCTAAAAGACAAAAAAGGAAGTACCATTCATATAAAAAAAAGTATCATTCTGTAAAAAAACGTACCATTCTGTAAAAAAAAGTACCATTTGTGTTTAGAAAAGTACCATTTAATTTTTTTTTGTCTTTTTTCCTATTTTGTCTTTTGTTCTGATATGTATTTGCCCATACATATCTGATATGTATTTGTACTTCCTCTCCTTATCACCCCCTTTGCTCTTTTCCCATAAATATCACCCATTTACCTTATTTCTTTATTATTTTCTCTCTCCCTTATTTATTCCAATATCTTACACACAATCATTACTCTTACACCCAATCATTATACATATACCCAAACAAACCAAGATAATAATTTTCTTAATTCTCTCCCCCCCATTCCAACCGGGAAGAACTTAGAGGAACGGAGGGAGTAGTAATATATAAGGAAACTCATAAGAAAAAAAGAACTTTGTTGTCTTCTTTATTAATTTATTTGAACTCATTGGACTTGATATGGTGCGGTCTATTCATGTGATTTTGACGTATTTTTCCCTGAACATATCTTATCTGACTTTATTTAAACATTTCAGAACTTATTAGAACTTATAAAAACTTAAGTTAGTAATAAATTGTACTCACTTTTCCATAATGTTCCTCGGTTTTCCATTATGCGCAGTCTCCAATGCACTACTTTATGCGCAAGCATTTTCCAATGCTTAACAGTTATGCGCAAGCGTTTTCGTGCTCACTTGGCGGGCATAAGATTTCTTTTGTGTTTGAATTCTTGTCATTTCTATTTCTGCTTTCCTCAATATTTTCCCTTAATATTTCTTGCTCGTTTCCTTGCTCAAATTAATTTTTTTCCTTTCATTTTCTTTTGGAGCAATGATTAAACTGTGCGAATAGCCTTATACGGACTCATTGCCATGCATGTTTGCTGCAGTAGAATGATCGGAGTATTTAGAAACTCGCGGCACCCGATACTTGGTCTCCCGGGACACGTGGAGTGTATTTTGTATTTTATATTTTTGTATGTGTATTCGCCCGTCAGACATATACTTATTTACACTTTGTGTGACTTAAATCACAATCCTGCGAAAACTTAGGCCTGTTTTCGTGGGCCTTAAATTGCTTTATTCAAACGGAGGTACCTTGATTCACCCACTTAAAAAAACATTGAAAATGAAAAATGCTCACTTAAGTTTGAAAAGTCAACAATTTACTTTATTAATTCAGAAATAATCCGGATTATTTTTTTTAAAAATAATCCGGGTCCAGGTAAATTTAGGTATATACAATCTGAGTTGTCCTAAAATAATTCGAATTATATAAGAATTTGCATTGGAAAAGAATTAAAACAATTCCAATGAATCATGGTTTGGTACTACAAATCCCGTGCCAAACAGTTTCTTGGCGCAAGAATTTTCTTCGCGCGGCTGTGCCAGTGTGAGAAATCCTTCGCGCACAGATCCAAGCGCGAGAAAATTTTTGTGATAGTATTTTAATTTCCGCATAATTTGAATTCTTTCCCTTTTTTAGGTTGATGTAGGAGGTACTCGACTCGAATGTATAAATAACGACCTGCTATGCTTATTATTCTCCACCTTTTTCTTGCTTACTTGAGTAATCCCAAGCCCCCAATTTTTAGTTTCATCATGTCTGCTCCTACAATGTCTCTTAGGTCTAATTTAGGGAAGTGGTTAAGTGCACTTAGTCCCATTGAGAAATATCTACTAAAATAATATAATCAAGATACATTCTTAGGTCACAACATAAAAAAAATAGACTTTAGTTTTCTCCATGCTGCTGTAAATTTTTGGGATCCTAATCCACATGTCATTATTTTTAGAAATAGTGAGATAGTCCCTTTGCCTGATGAATTTTCTACAATACTTGGTTACCTGGTTAATCATATTCCTGTCACACCTGCTATGGCTGAAGAGGGTAGGGCTACCATTGGGAAATTGATGGGTCTAGATGATGATCCGGTTAATTACATATTAGGAGAGAAGAATGTCAATCTCACTAAACTCATTAAACGTTGTAATGTCTCCACAAATAACAAAACCCATCAGAAATTTAATGTGCGGGCTCTCTACTTTTGCTTGTTGAATTGTTATTTGTTTCACATTAATGATAGTATGTGGGAGACATCAGACTGATCCCGATTGTTAGCCGGATAGAGAGTTTCCACTCTATAAAGATTATGGTTGTTGCTGAAACCATACTTTGTGCAGATGTTTTGGAAAAGGATGCCAAATCTGAAGGTTTAGGAGGAAGCCCCTACCGTTGCAGGTAATCAATCTCTTTAATATACGTTTTTTTCTTTCTTTTTTTGGCGTTGAACATAATTCTCTTTTTTTATATATTTCGCCTAAAACTTGACGCAGGAATTTGTTGCGCGTATTCTGCATATTCTGGGACTTCCTATATGCAATTATGCGCGAGAAATTTCTTGCGCTAACTTTTGTGCGTGAGAATATTGGCACACGCTGCTCTGCTCGCTTTCTTTTTTTCGTAATCATTTGATTTACTTTTTACGGGATTAGCGAATAGTGCGATTAATTCCTGTGTACCCTTTTTCAGATATAGCTTATGGAGCGTTTGATATTGTCGGAGGTTCCCGCGAATCCCCAAGTTTACTGTCCTAAGGTTCTTGGCAGTAAAAAATGCTTGCACTAAGGGGAAAATGAGGCCGAGTGGACTTCTTATTTTACCCATGGCATTTGCTCCATTAAGTGGTTGATACCGTGGTGGAATCTGCGATCTATGGTAGGTGGTTCAGAGACCATCATTTACAACAGATTGCTCGGGTTGACACATCGTACCTATATTTTTCCATATCAAGTCTTGAGACAATACTGTATGAGGCTGACTATACCTTTTTCGGACACTACACCACCACTTACAATGGTTTTCCCACAGAAACGTATCCTTGCGTGAGCAAAGTATTATGATGACTTACCCCGTTGGATTGTTACCGTGTATGGGAATCCTTCTCTTTCTAAGAGCTACTAGATATGGATGCGTTATGATGATGTTGCTAAGAGGAATATAGCTCGTAATGTTGAACCGGTTGAGTTACTCTGCTCAAGGGGCAGACCCTAATATGAACGTGCTAGTACTTCTAGGCCTCGAGAGGCTAACTCTATGCCTCCCACAGGCTATTCTAATCGTAAGAGTAAGGGTGACCATCGGCGTTCTGAATCTAGGCCCCGAAGGGCGCCCGTTGAGCGTGGTGTACCTGCGCCTAAGAAGGTTGTGACAGATTCTGCTAAAAGTTGTCGTCGTGAGAAAAGTAAGAAATAGGCGTAGGCGAAGAAGGCTCAAGATCTTGTTGCTAAGGTGGTTGAGACTCTGATTGCGGTTGCACATGTTTTAGTTACTACCCTTGTTCCCGAGACTGAGTTGGTGATCAATCTCCAAGCTGCTAGTGTGACTGAGGCCTTGCCGGCCATGGAAGTAAGTACAAATGAGCCTATAATTTCCATGGACATTGATGTACGAGCGGTAGAGAAGCCAACTGAGATGACTTCTACAAGTGCTGATTTCTACAAGACTTTGTTTTTGGACACCGAAGAATTAGAGTAATGTAATTTTAGGCACTTGTAGGGTGTATGTGCCCTTTTAATTTTTCGATGTTGGCTATTTTTTTTTTTTTGCACTTAGTGTTTTTTTTGTTTGGTTTTGCAAACTTATTTAAATTCAATAAAGGGGTTATTTTTTATTTTAGTCATCGTTTGCATACTTAAATAAAATTTTCATTTTTATTCTTGCTTGCTGACTTACAAAAATTTGCAAACTATTTGGACCGCATCCGGGTTGAATTGCCTAAGTATCCGCCTTAAGTAAACTTAATTTAGAATCAGGTCGCGCGTAGTTCTAGCTAGAAAATAAATTTCTAGGGTCGAATTTTAACAAATAAGATTGGATGAAACTATTATTAAAATTGGTTAAGTTAAAATTGCACGAAAAAATTACAATAGCGTATATACGTACCCCCCAAGTGTTCAGAATTTTTTCGTAAGTATGCAGGAAAATTTTGAACACTTTAACTCTAGGCGTTAAACTTTTCTCACGTTAGAGTTTAGGTGCGAGAAATTTTTCGCACACAATAATTGGCGCAAGATTATTCTCACGCACATTGTTTGCCGCAAGGTTTTTCTCGCACACTGGTTGGTACTGCGCGTTGTTCCTTTACATTTTTCATGTTACTTCGTATGATTTAATTTGCAAACATTGTCGTGCACTATGTCTTTTCAACGATCTTTTTAGACGTTTTGCGGAGCTTTTTATGCCTTAAATGTGAAATGCTTAATTGGTGAAATGCTTAATTTTCCGCATTTGATTTATCTATTTGTGACTTAAGACAGTTTCAGAGACGAAATTAGTATGGGCAGGCTAGGGATTTCTTTCTACAGGTGTTTGGGAGGTCTATTTCATTGGTTGTTTTGAAACCTTTCGATAAGAGGTGTTTTCTTTTGTTGCCCATTTTCATTGCTTATATATCTTTGCATGGGATCAACTCGATATTTTTTCTTTTTCTTTGTCATTTTCGGTTAATCTCGTGCTTTGAGGAAGGTACGGGCAACGGTTTATGGCTCTTTTTCTTTTCTCTTTCCTTTTTGTTTCTTTTTTGGCTATTTCCATACTTAAGGTTGGTACGGGTTAGGGTTATGGATTTTCTGTTTTCTTGGTCTCTCCCTTTTTTATGGTTTTCTGGCTATATTTTTGACTTTTGGCTATTTATGGCTTTTGACTACTTTTGGCTTTTGGATATTTTTGGCTTTTTTGCTGTCTTAAATTACTTCGGATGACTAAATAAGTCTCTGTTTGGTGGGTCTAGAGTGGACCCTTAACTATTTTTCTTACTTCGCAAGCGTTCAAATGGTCGTTAGTTTATGCAAATAGTTTAGACTAGAATTGTTGCCTTTATTGAATTTAAAATATAAAAAAAAAACTACATCGAAAAAAGGAAATTAAAATTCTCCGAATGATGACCTCCGGGATTTATTGGGAAAACATAAAGAACATGGGATTAGTATTCTAACTACTTTTAGACTTTGACTCAGACTTTGGGTTGGTTCTCGAAGAATTTTGGTCCTTCTCCGGTGACCATCTTAAACTCAATCCCTGTTGCGTTGATCCATTGGAATGATTTGTACCATCCGTGCTTGACTTCTTCCGCTATAGTGGGTGACCGGATGATTAGCTGGGTTGGATCGAATCCTTCATCTTATAAGGCTAGGGGTGGCGACATCAGCTTCATCTCCTATTGGCCTCAATTCTTTGAAAAGTACTCGTAAAGCTTGGCCATCCAAAGCTTCTTGGGTGTTAGATTTAGTGTTGGTAAGATGAGGTGCCTCGTCCAACATATCACAGTCCTAGAAAAATTCAAACCCCGGCTTTGTATGCCTTCCTGAAAGAGCGGTTCGAGAAAGCTATAGCAAGGGTGGTTTTCTCCTTCACGACAACATACCATTTAGAGTCCTTTGGTAAGGTGGCAAGAGAGTTTCGTGTCCGTTCTTAACCTTGGCCTTTTTGAGGCGTATTTGAGATAAGCGTTAAATTATATCATCTTCCGTTGGCTTATAACCCAAACCAAAGGAAGTCGATACGCTAGGTAGAGGGAGGTAAGAGCGATCCTTCTCCCTTAGGCCTAGTGGGATCCCCGGGAAGCAGCCCTGAGATAATAGTATGTTCGTATTGATCCCAGATGAATGTGGATCCAGGAATGCTCGATCATATTCTTCGATGACTTGTACTGCTTTGTTCATTTGGAATCCATACAAGTCTTCTTCAGCTCCGGTAATTTCAACCATAAAGTAGCTGACATCGAAGGGCGAAGCGTGTAGGCCATGGTCACTCCTTTATGGTTAAGCTTGACCATTTGATGCAAAGTTGATGCTGCCCCTCCTAACTCATGGAATTATGGTCGTCCAAGTAGGAGGTTAAAAGTCGGTTTGATGTCCGCTATTTGAAATTTTGTAGTTCGTGCTACATGTCCTGTTTGAATGGTAAGGTGAATTTTTCCAAGCACTGGTCTTCTAGAGTTATCGTAGGCTCGTATGCCTTGGGTTGAAGGTCGCGCGGACTGCTATTCAATTCCAGGTATAGCGGTTCGTGGTGGGCAGACATTCACAGCCTAACCATTATCTACGAGTCCTAGTGGAATGTTCTGACCTTTGCATCCAACCACTAGGTAGAGTGCCTTGTTGTGGGCACTTGTCGAGAGGCTCGCATTGAGGCGTTATGTAGACCGTAAGGTCAAATGTTGCGCTCTCAGGGTGGTCTAAAGAAATGTGACAAGAGCCTAATGCATTCTTCTTTTCGTTGCTAGGTTTTCTAGCATTGGGTAGAGGGATTATTTCATCCTCTATCATATCTTGGATGGTATTCTTTAAGTGCCAAAAATCCTTCGTGTCGTGACCATTGCCCCTGTGATATTTGAAGTAGGCGACGTCAACCCAGAACATGTTCTTGACTGCGGGGTCACGCGTTGGTCCAATTGGAGCCATTTTACCTTGGGAGACTAACCTTTCATAGGCTTGAGTCAGAGTTGGCCCGAGTGGGGTGAATTTCCTATATTTGGTCCATCTTTTTACCCTTTGAGGAGGATTTTCCTCAACGGCATGAACTTCCTTTGCTTGGGGAGATTCACCCTTCTTGTACGCATTATTTTTAGGTGCGTAGGTAGGCGTAGAATAGTTAGCTTGGGTGCTCTTGAAGAGTTCATCCTCTATTTTGATGCATATAGATTCTTTTGAAAGAATCCAAACCCAAGCATCTTATATGTTTTTTTATGCTAGGTCCGAGTTTCCAATGAACTTTTGGACTAACTGAGCTTCAGGGGGCCTTTGGATTAACTGGGCCGCCTGATCTCTCCATCTACAAAAGTAGGTTGTGAAACCTTCATTCTTCTTTTGAGAAAGAACTTCAAGCTCGCGCATGGTTACTTGGAAGTCCATGTTAGACGATTATTGTTGGATGAAGATATTAACAAAATCTTCCTAGGTGGGGAAGGTTATGGGGTCCTGGTGATAAAACCACTGAAGCGGAGTTGGTTCCAAGGACATGGGGAAGGTGGGCATGTACATTGACTTGTCCACAACTTTGAGGTTCATGGAATTTACAAAGCCTAAAAGGTGGTTACGAGGGTTATCTGTCACCTTAAACTTAGGTAAGTCCGATGACTTGAACTTTTCAGTTAGTTTGCCAGAAAAGGGTTTTTGATCGAGAGAGAAGTACTTGCTTCCCATTGTCTGTTGAAGGACCAGTTTCTCGATTTTCTTTTCGTTATCGAGCTCATTTTGGAATTTTAGGGCCGCCAAGGACTAATTTTCCAAGCATAGATGTTCCATAGTGGTAGCCATTTTTTCTACTTGGGCTTGCATATCTTCGAGCAACATGACTCCAATTGGTGTAGGGTCGAATTTGAAGGAAATAATGCCCTTGGTCCAAGTATGCATTCTATGTTAAGTCTAATAAATGCGGTTCAGTATTAATTAACAAGTTAATAATTCAGTGAGATCAAGTGAGCTGAATGCCTAGCTAGAGGCCGCTTCAGTTCAAGTGGAATTAATGATATTAATCCACAGCTTACTCTTGACTGAACCCGTAGGGTCACACAAATAGTACGTAAACGGATCAAGTATTTAATGGCATTAAATACTCCATCTATGAATATTCGGAACCGACGGATCTTGGTTTCAGTGGGAGCTAAGATCGTCACAGGCAAGAAATGAATACTCCGGAAACGATGATATTGCCGGAAACGGAAATATGGATCGTATCGGAAATATGAATATTATCCAAGTCGTAGATGTTGCCGGAAACGGAAACATGGTACGTATCGGAAAATATTATTGGAAATGGAAATATTACCAGAATCGGAAATATTGCCGGAAACGGAAATATTGTCAGAATTGGAAATATTACCGGAATCGGAAAATAATTCCGGAAACGGAAATATTAAATATTTGTTCGAAACGGAAATTAATTCCGGAATCGGAAATATTAAATATTGTTCGTATCGGAAATAAATTCCGGAACTGGAAATTTAGTCGGAAGCGTATCGTACGAATTAGCATCGGACGAGGCCTGCCGGACGAAGGCCCAGCACGAAGCCGGGCCATCGCCCTGCAAGCACGCGCGCCACAAGCCCAGCCAAGGCAGCGCCCAGGCCTACCGCAAGGCAGGCCCAGCGCGCGCCAAGGCCACGGATGCGTGGGCCGCGCTGCGTGGGCTGCTGCTCGCACGCGCATGGGCAGCCCTTGTGGCTGCCGTGTGTGTGTGAGTTTGTGCTCATGCGTGATTCCTAAATCTACAAGTGTTAGTGTATGATTAAATTTCTATTCCTAATTGGATAAATTAATTAAATAGAATTCATGTAGGATTCTAATTTCAATTAATTCGTATCCTACTAGGATTACGATTCCTTTTCCATAACTCTATAAATAAAGGCCTAGGGGTCATAATTTATACACAAGTTTTAAGTATTCAAAACTAAGATTTTTAAGCAGAAAAATCAGCCAATATTCTTGCCTACCTAACCGAAAATATTAGAACCTTAAGGGCGATTCTAGTTGGTCAATCTTAAGGCGGATCCGGACGTGCTGTGGACTATCTACGGAGGGACGACACTTGGAGTCCTAAAGACTTGTTCTTGTTCGGTTCGGGCGCAGCTAGGGAAGGCACGCAACAAAGAGTATGCATCTAAACTATGCTAAATGATTATGTGTAAATAATATGTTTCCTGGCTTTATGGTTTTTCCGCATGATTTATGAACTGTCATATGAATCATAACCTAACAGTGGTATCACGAGCCCCTTATTATTTTCATAATCTAAATTGCACGAACATGGTTAAATATTACAAATTTGCAAGAATTAAAAGGGGTGATTAATTTTCGTAATTGTTAATTAATTGCAAATTGCGTTTATTTAATTATACGTACGCAGTTTTTCGGCAGTTTCTTCGTTACTCATCCAAATCGAGTGATTTTTGTGTCAATTCCGCATGTAAAAGGCATTCTAAAATTTGGACAAAAATAGTATTTTTCTACCGAACCCAGAATTCTCAAATTCGAAGCCTAACTATGACTTTTCGAAGGTTTTAGTTTTTCGAATGCAAAATTTCGTAAATTTAAGATGTTAAATTAAATATTTGCGATTCTTGTTGATAAATCTTGAATTTTTGATTGACCTACTGCATATGTTTAACAAGTTTGAATGCCTAGTCTTGTTAATTATGCAATCTAATTTGTAATTATGATTAATTTGTTGAAAATTAGAATAATTTAGAATTAATTTGATTTTCATAATTAATTGTAATTTAATTAGAAACCTATGATTAAAAACCACCATAAAAATTGTAAATTTACGATAAATTTTAAATTTTTATGACCTAGACTTGAATCCATAACAATCGGAAATCAATTGGATAATAAATTTTCGATTTTTCGCCCTAAAATTATGAAATTAATAATATTTATTAATTTGTCATTAATTTTAAATATAAATTTTAAATTTTTATGCGATTCGTTCATATAACTTGCACGCACGAAGCAATGGACGCTTCGTGTTACCCTTAAGGGGTGTTGTATAATGCGGGCATGCGACGACGAGCAAGGGAGCTCGTCGCCCGTGCGGCACGAATGCAATGAGCAAGGGCGTAGTGCACGAGCACAAGGCAGCAGCCCTGCCTTGTGTCGTGTGCCACGAGCAATGAACGAATGGGCATGGGCGAAGGGCGAGCCAAGGCAGTCGCGTGTGGGCAGCAAGCGAGCTGCGCCACAGCGCGCGCTGCCTCGCACAAGAGCGCGCAGCCTCGCGCGCAGCGAGCGCAAGCTCGCGTGCCACGAGCGCTGCGCCCAGCATTTCTCGCGCGCACAGCGCGCGATGTCGCCCGCCCAGCGAGCGATGTCGCGCCCCAGCGAGCGATGGCTCGCGCGCGCAGCGAGCGATGTCGCGCGCCCAGCGAGCGATGGCTCGCGCGCCCAGCGAGCGATGTCGCGCGCCCAGCGAGCGATGTCGCGCGCGCGCACTGCGAGCGATAGCTCGCGTGCGATGAGCGCTGGCGCGCGCAGCAAGCACAATGTGTGCGGAGGCTTGCGATAGGGAAGCAGCAGCTATGCGACGAGCGCATGGGCTGCGCGCACATGGCCAGCAATGGCTGTGTGCGTACGGTCCATGGGCGTGCAACGCGTAGGGTGTTTGCGTTACGATTAGATCGTTTTGAATGTTTAATTTGAAAATTTCAGTTCACGTAATTTTAATTGATTTTAAAATTAATAATTTGAATTATTTTCTTGGATTTTAATTTTGAATATTATAATTATAATAAATGTTATTTATTCTAATTATTTTACTAAAATTAAAATCATGAATTAATTTAAATACGACTGAAATTAAATTAAATTTTTGGATTCAATTATAAATTGATATGAGCTTTAAATTTTAATTAAATTTGTATGTTTCCGGTTGGACTAGAAATACATTTTTATGTTTAAAATTGGTAAAGCATATGAATTTATTGGTTTAAGTGGGAGCGCTTTTTAGTCATAAACTCTTGATTAGGTCTACAAATCCTTAAGGTTAAAACAACTTGATTAGAATTAATAAGGACTGAATAATTGGTAGATTATTGGTGCCCTTGATTAATTGCTGCAAATGTTTACGTGATGCATAATGTGTTTTACTAACCAGCTAAGTGGGCCATTCACTAGTGGAAAAAGGGTCATTTGCATCGCACTTTTAAGCACATTTGCGTCGCACATCGTGCGTGGCAAAAGCTCTCGACGCAAATGACTAAAAGTCATTTGCGTCGCACATTTGTGCGACGCAAATGAACCTCATTTGCAACGCACATTTAGCAAATGTGCGTTGCAAATGACTTTTCAGCACCATGCCTGAAAAGTCATTTGCAACGCACATTAGCTAAATGTGCGACGCAAATGACTTTTCAGCACCATGCCTGAAAAGTCATTTGCAACGCACATTAGCTAAATGTGCGACGCAAATGACTTTTAGGCGAAAAAAAAAAAGTCATTTGCCACGCACATTAGTTAAATGTGCGTTGCAAATGACTTTTTTTTTAAAAAAAAAAATTCGTTTTTTAATATTTTAGTTACAACCCAATAAAAGGCAAAATCACCATAGATCACCCAACATGTTGATAACCTAACTACACTTTTAACATAAAAGTTTAAGTGAACCATAAACGAATGAGGCCCAAGATATCATTCAAGCAGATGAAAAAGAAAGTGGAGATGGAAACAATAGCCATGAGATGAGTAACTTGAATATGGAGCTGAGTAAAAACAACAACAATCTCTAGGAAGTTGATGACCAAGTTGCAAAGACAGAGAAACTTGGACTGCAACAGACTGCAGCCATAAAGTTAGTACAAGAAGCACTTAATGCAATCCTACAATATGATGCAGAGTCATTTCATCAACAGCCAAATCCAGTCCAAGAAATGGCTACCCAGCAACCTGATTTCCTACACAGCAATCTGACATAAAAGGTAAGGACCGCAACCATACAGAACAACTCAGCTACCCAGCAACAAGCCTGCATCACCATTGACCAGCCCTTCAGAATTGTACAAAATAGTTCACCTGTCCAGCAGTCCACACAGGACAACAGTGGCAGCAAGTCTGCATCACCAACCCCTCTGTACATGGCTAACAAGTCAAAACTACTAAAAACAATCTGAAATTTGAGGCATTAACTCGGATCCCAAATACTAAAAACTAATAAGCTAAAACCTGAGTCAACGCATCTAGAAATTTAGTTTACTTTAAGAGAGATTAAGTTTGCTTTTGTATAATTTTCCTTTAACAGATTTTAATCTAGCTAATTCATTCATTTCTAGTAAGTTTTTAATCTAATTTTAAAAATAGGAGAATCATAGGAGGAAAATGTAAATTTGTGTGCAAGCCATATCCCAAATTCCTAATCTAAACAATGAATCTGGATAATACAAATTCATCTGAACTTTGTCAATAATCATCTTCTGAGGTGGTTCTTCCCTTAGTTGCTCATCATTATAATCATTGTTCACATAATATCCTACTCTAATCATTATCATGGAGTGATAATTATTGCATTAGTGACAACGTTTCCTCCAGAAAGGAGGTTGGTGGGTATAAGTTAAGGTTAAAAGGAAAGATACAGAGGAGTGTTAGTTTGCATCAAGAGATACAATTTACTTTTATAGACATGTAATATACTTTTGCACAATTTTAGTTTATTTAAAGTCTAGTTTAATAAACTTCGCCCGTATTACATTGGAGTTGTAAGCTCCTACAACAGTTGAAGCAATAGAAACTCACCGAAAGACACCTTAAAACATTCTTCATGATAGCCATAGTACAACCTACGCAACCTGCTCTCTGTTTCATTAGAATAAACAACTTCCCAACTGATCATCACAAACCTCAGGACACTTGGAAGTTTCATTAATAATAAAACAACCATAGCAAGCAGGCATATATACACTTCCCAACTGATCATCACAAAGACTACCAACCAGAAACAACCAAAAATAAAGGTTATCCAACATCCAAGTTAGATATGGTTACATATGAAGCACCCATAATAACCAAGGTTATCCTACGTCTTCCTGACAGTCACAATATATAAAAGGAAAGATATGCCAATACAATCAAAGGGCCCAGGAAATTCATTGTGAATGAAAAAAAAAGAGCAAGCTCTAGATAATTAGTGGATGCAAGATTCCAATTTAATTTATGCAAGAAAAATACAGAACTGTAAAAATCAAAAAAAGAAAAGAAAATGAATGCAGGACCTTGCGAAAGGCATTGTTCACGGCGAGCATCAAGCTTACACTGGTTCAATTTCTCCGGCATATTCGACTGTTACATAAAAAAACTCCATTGTCAGACCAAAATCAAACAAATTACAATATGAAATAAAAATAAAAATTTGAACCGAGAAAAAAAAAGCCGAGAAATTAAAATTGAAGCACACTAAATTATGAATTTACAGCGTTCGTGCGACACTAAGCCACAAATCTGTCCTAACTGATGTTCTAGGCTTTTTACTATAACTTTAAGCAAGTTCGTTCTGGAGTCTGGAACGACCAGTCTATGGTCAAATTGGTCGCCATTAACTGATACTATTAAGAGGACATTGTATATCACTGCACCTTATTCCCCTTCCTCATGACACATTTCTAGTCTACTTCAGAAATTAAACCAAAAATTCTCAACTTTCCAACAAAACTCTAAAAGCGCTAACCAGATCAATAACCAACCATTATTCTCAACTATAACACTAACTAACCAATCCAAATCAATAAAAACATCTATGAAATCAACAAGAAATATACCAGGAAATTAAGGGGGGAAAGAGTAAAAAAATCTAGCAAAGAAATCACAATATATCACAACAATCAATCATTCTAAAACAAACAATGCAAATTTCGGATGAAAACTAAAATTAAGAAGAAGAAAAAAAGGAAACAAAGAGAGTTATTCAAAGTCAGTAAGTAAAGAAGAAAGATACAAACTTCTATCTGAATTCATACAACTTCAAGCTGATTAACATTTGCAAGCCAAAATGTATAGCTTAATCAAGAACAAACAACAATAATTCAAAGTCTTACTATAGTCTCATACATTTTGGAAACATGAGGAATGAAACTTACCATCGGAGTAAATCTTCTTACTCCCAAACGAGACTCAATTCAGCCAAACCACTGCAACAGAACATTCAAATGAACACAATGTCAGAACAAAAAAAATCTGCGCAAAATTAACAAAAACAAATTCATAATCCCTAGCAAAATATTACGCACACTCACCCCCTCATTGTTCTAAATTATTGGAAATTAGTGACCTAATTCACGTAATTTCTCACCAAATCCCAAACCCAAAAAAAGAAACCCTAAATCTTTCAAATTAAACAAAAAAGTAACCACAAAATTCAATGAAAGTGTACCTGATTGAGTAAATAAGGGAATCAATTGAAGAATTAGGGTGAAGAAGATGGAAATTGAGGGTAAGTAAGTGTACCTGATGGAGACAGGGATCGATTCCTATTCAGTGGGCATTCTCCAATGGAGGCGGCGGCGGCGGCGGCGGCTGTGGCCTACGGTTCCAGCGAAACTCTCTCTAAATGTAGCTGCGCCTGGTGTAGGGTGAAGAAGATCGATGGAGGATGAGGGTGAAGAAGATCGAAGATCGATGGAGGATGAGGGTGAAGTCGTGAAGGTAGCTGCGCCTGTTTGTTTTGTTCTTCTACAAATTAGGGTGCAGTACGCGTGGGTGAGGAATATAAAAACTTCCGAATTTTTTTTACCTCCTCTGCGTCGCAGAATTACTAATCTGCGACGCAGGTGACTTAAAGAGTCATTTGCGTCGCAGATTAGTAATTCTGCGACGCAAAGGAGGTAATATTTTGCGTCGCATTATTACTAATCTGCGACGCAAATGACTCTGAGAACATTTTAGAGTCATTTGCGTCGCAGATTAATAATTCTGCGACGCAAATGACTAATTTTAAAGCTTAGAACTGTCAATTGCGTCACATGTTTAAATGTGCGAGGCAAATGTGGTGATGCAAATGATTGTTTTTCCACTAGTGATTCATGATAATGAATGGGTGAATGGTATATATTGTATATGTACTGTTTTGCAGGTTATGAAGTGACTAGTATGGCCCAAATAGGATAGAAAATATGGTCTGCGTACCATTAATTTGAATGTAATTGGTCTAAAGAACCAAAGTTATTTTTCAATTCAAATATGGTCTGCGAACCATCAAATAGTTGTAATTAGTTATAGCTTATCCTATTTGAAGAAAATGGTGCCTCCCACGGAGATTTTCAAGACGGACTTTGAAGTCAAAGCTTCAAGATGAAGTCGGGCCATACTAGATCACAAATATCTTATGCATGTTTTAAGTTATTTATTGCTTTAAATATGTCTTAAAATGCATGAGATCAAAAGCTTGGTTATGTTGCATGATTAAGGATTTTAGTTCACTTAAAATCTAACCAACATAGTAAGAGCCTTAAGTTCCAAACTTAAAAATTGAGTTAAAAGGTGCCATGCCAAAATATACACTTGCTTGGATATCCTTTACATCAATCTAGTAATAGTTTTCGCTCAGCGAGGTGTTACTTATTGGTCCTAAAGGGGCAAGGTACACAAATAATTGTGAGTACATGTTAGTTTTGGTGAAACTCAACGATATAAGTAAGGAGTCCTTTTATGTCGTGGCAAATTCGATAGGTTTACCTAATAAGTTCTTAGACGTACCTATCAACCAAGAATAGTTTCTAGACTATTAGCAAAAGGCTTTTGCTTACCTAAGATGTTCTAGGATTAAGTCGACAAACTGTGCTTAGTTCTTCAATGATTTTAGGATCTTGGAATCATTTTATTCACACCTGCCGGAACACATAACTTGAATAAAATGCTTAATAAACATTGAATTATGCATGTATGCTAGAATTTAAGTTTATTAAGAGAAACTGTGAATGGTTATTTATTTGTTTATTCTTTTCAATTGTAGTTTTTTAATATGGCAAACAACAATTCATTCAACATTCGATCAATTCTCGAAAAGGAGAAGTTGAACGGGAAAAACTTCCTTGACTGGCAAAGGAACTTGCAAATAGTTCTTATGCAGGAAGAAAAGGAGTATGTCCTAGATGAGGCGATGCCCGAAGCTCCAGGCGACGGGGTCACTCAGGCAGCCCTCAATCGTTGGATTGATGCCAACAAGGATGTGAAATGTCTAATGCTCGCCACCATGAGTGCGGATCTGCAGAAAACGTTCATCAACTCAGATGCTTTCACAATCATCAGTGAGTTGAAGAACATGTTCCAAGATCTGGCTCGAGTCGAAAGATTCGAGACTCATAGGCAAATTCTTGAGACCAAGCTTAAGAAAGGCGAGCCCGTAAGTCCACATGTTCTCAAAATGATTGGACTCATTGAGAATATGAGTCGGCTGGATCAGCAATTTTCTCAGGAAATGGCTATAGACACCATCCTCCATTCTCTTCATAACGGGTATGATCAGTTCAAACTGAACTACAGTATGAATAGTCTGGACAAAACGCTCACTGAGCTTCACGGTATGCTGAAGACCGCTGAAAAGACGCTCAAAAGTGATAAGCAGGATGTGCTTATGGTGCGTGGGGGCAAGTTCAAGAAATCTGGAAAGAAGAGGAATGCTAAGAAAGGTGGCAACAAGGCCAGCCCAACTAAGCAAACTGGCGCCAAATCTGCAAAGAGGAAGGTCAGTCAACCCACTTCTGAATCCGAATGCTTCTACTGCAAGAAGAAGGGGCATTGGAAGAGAGATTGCTTGAAGCTAAAGGAAGATCAGAAGAACGGAACAGTCGTTCCATCTTCAGGTATTTTCGTTATAGACTGTATACTTGCTAATTCAACTTCTTGGGTATTAGATACAGGTTGTGGCTCACACTTATGTTCCAATCCACAGGGACTAAGAAGAAGTAGAAAGTTAAGCAAGGGTGAAGTCGACCTACGAGTGGGAAATGGAGCACGGATTGCTGCATTAGCTGTAGGAACTTACTATTTGTCGTTGCCCTCTGGGCTAGTTTTGGAACTGGAAGAATGTTTCCATGTTCCAAGTCTTACTAAAAACATCATTTTAGTTTCTTGCTTAGATGCTAAGGGATTTTCCTTTATAATAAAAGACAATAGTTGTTCGTTTTATTTTAAAGAGATGTTTTATGGATCTGCTAGATTAGTCAATGGACTTTATTTATTAGATCACGACAAACAAGTATATAACATAAATACCAAAAAGGCCAAAAAGGATGATTCAGATCTCACCTATCTGTGGCATTGTCGATTAGGCCATATAAACTTGAAATGCTTAGAAAAACTTCAAAGGGAAGGAATTCTAGAACCATTTGACTTAGAGGATTATGGTAAATGCGAATCATGTTTACTTGGCAAAATGACAAAGCAACCTTTCTCTAAAGTTGGAGAAAGAGCAAATGAACTATTGGGTTTAATCCATACAGATGTATGTGGACCAATGAGTACAAATGCTAGAGGTGGTTTCAGCTACTTTATCACTTTCACTGATGACTTCAGTAGGTATGGTTATGTCTACCTAATGAAGCATAAGTCTGAATCCTTTGACAAATTCAAGGAATTTCAGAGTGAAGTAGAGAATCAATTAGGCAAGAAGATCAAGGCACTGCGGTCTGATAGAGGCGGTGAATATCTGAGCTATGAATTTGATGACCATCTGAAAGAATGTGGAATTCTATCAGAATTGACTCCTCCTGGAACACCACAATGGAACGGTGTGTCAGAACGGAGGAACAGAACCTTGCTAGACATGGTCAGGTCAATGATGGGTCAGGCCGAACTTCCATTAGAATTTTGGGGACATGCACTAAATACAGCTGCACTCACTATAAATAGAGCTCCGTCTAAAGTTGTCGAAAAGACTCCATACGAATTATGGTTTGGAAAGCCTCCAAATGTGTCTTTTCTTAAGATTTGGGGATGTGAAGTATACGTCAAACGATTAATTTCAGACAAACTTCATCCAAAATCTGACAAATGTATCCTTGTGGGCTATCCAAAGGAAACAAAGGGGTATTACTTCTACAATACATCTGAGAACAAAGTGTTTGTTGCTCGAGATGGTGTCTTTTTGGAGAAGGATCACATTTCCAAAATGACAAGTGGGAGAAAAGTAGACCTCGAAGAAATTCGAGTCGAACAACAAACTCTAGAGAATGCTCAAAATGACATTCAAGATGAAACTCAGAGATCTTTAGAAGAATCTGGTGAGAATCATGGTCAATCTAGAAATGTTACCCCGCGTAGATCGCAAAGATATAGATCTCAACCGGAAAGGTACTTAGGTATTTTGACGAACGAGAGCTATGACGTTCTATTACTTGAAAGTGATGAACCTGCGACTTACAAGCAAGCTATGACGAGCCCTAGCTCCAAGCAATGGCAAGAAGCCATGCAATCTGAATTAGACTCCATGTCTGAAAACCAAGTATGGGATTTGGTCGATTTGCCAGATGGCTACCAAGCCATTGGAAGCAAATGGGTTTTCAAACTGAAAAAGGACAAGGATGGGAAACTTGAAGTTTTCAAAGCTAGATTGGTTGCAAAAGGTTACAGGCAAGTCCACGGTGTGGATTACGATGAAACCTTTTCACCAGTTGCAATGCTAAAGTCTATTCGAATAATGTTAGCAATCGCTGCATATTACGATTACGAAATATGGCAGATGGATGTCAAAACTGCTTTCTTAAACGGCGTTTTAACAGAAACTGTGTTTATGACACAGCCTGAAGGTTTTGAGGATCCAAAGAATGCTAAAAAGGTATGCAAGCTAAAGAAGTCAATCTACGGATTGAAGCAGGCATCCAGGAGCTGGAATATACGTTTTGATGAAGCAGTCAGTGACTTTGGTTTCATCAAGAACGCGGACGAATCTTGTGTATACAAGAAGGTCAGTGGGAGCAAAATTGCTTTCCTAGTATTATATGTCGACGACATATTGCTTATCGGAAATGACATTCCTATGTTGAACTCTGTCAAGATTTGGCTTGGGAAATGTTTTTCGATGAAGGATCTAGGAGAAGCACAGTACATATTGGGCATCAAGATTTACAGAGATAGATCTAAAAAGATGATTGGACTTAGTCAAAGCACTTATATCAATAAGGTGCTTGATAGGTTCAAGATGGCGGACTCCAAGCGAGGCTACCTACCCATGTCTCATGGAATGACTCTAAGCAAGAATCAGTGCCCAAAAACACTTGATGAGCGTAGACGAATGAATGGGATTCCATATGCATCATTGATTGGTTCAATAATGTATGCTATGATATGTACACGCCCGGATGTTGCGTACGCACTCAGTGCTACGAGCAGATACCAGTCAGACCCAGGAGAGGCGCATTGGACTGCTGCCAAGAACATTCTGAAGTACCTGAAAAGGCACAAAGATGACTTCCTGGTCTATGGTGGAGATGATGAATTAATTGTTAAAGGCTATACGGACGCAAGTTTCCAAACCGACAAAGATGATTTCAGATCACAGTCTGGGTTTGTCTTCTGCCTCAACGGAGGAGCAGTAAGCTGGAAAAGTGCTAAGCAAAGCACCATTGCGGATTCTACAACTGAAGCGGAGTACATTGCTGCACATGAAGCAGCAAAGGAAGCTATATGGCTAAGGAAGTTCATAGGAGAACTTGGTGTAGTCCCCTCCATTAAAGGACCAATAGCCCTGTATTGTGATAATAACGGAGCTATTGCACAGGCAAAAGAGCCTAGACACCACCAGAGAGTCAAGCATGTACTTCGTAGATTTCACCTTCTACGAGAGTTCGTTGAAAGAAAAGAAGTCGAGATAAGCAAAATTGGAACTGATGACAACATATCAGATCCATTAACTAAACCTCTGCCGCAAGCGAAGCACAACTCGCACACTGCAGCTATGGGAATCAAGCATATTGGAGAATGGCTTTGATGTCTCTGTTTAATGTTTTAAAGTTTTAGAGTTTAAATCTTTGTAAAACATTATTGGTTAATCATTCACAATAAATGAAAGGAATTCATTTTTCCATTTAATTTGTGGTTTATTAAATGATGAGTCCCTTCAACTTGACGATATATTCAAGATAGACTGTCAGGACCAGTCCTGTGACTAAGAAATGTCTATCAAGTGAACTTGAATGTCAAAGGTTGAAAATGGTCCCTAATCGGAGTTTTCTATAAAATTGGACGCATAGAAAACGTTAGACGATTAGAATGCAAGATGACTAGTAGTTCTGTTTCTTGAACTATGTGGACATGGCAATGTCATAATAATTTGCATAGATACTTACTTTGGGAAGACTAGTATCGGACAAGACCTATGAAACTTTACTGTAAGAGATGAAAGTCTGTCATAAGTAAATTTCATTAAATTATTAGACACTAAATCCTCAATACCTGAGTGATTTGAGATTGCTTGTTTGAGAACTGGTTGCTTTGACGTTGACCAACCGTCGCACCGTAAAAGGAGGCTATAAAGGCAACGCTCAGGTAATCACCTATCAAACGAAGTCTAATCTCAAGATCGCAAGATTGGGATTGTCCTCCCATAAATCGGGATGAGATGCTTAAAAGTTGTACAAGGCCACTCGGAGAGCTAGAAACTGTGAAATGCATGGCCGTGCTCGGATGAATCATAGGCTATGATTATCTGTTTATTTGATCAGTTGAACTCTGAAACCGAGGAACACCTCTGGACATAATAAGGATGACAACTCTTACCTTATGTTCAAGAGCAAGCATCGAGCGACAAAGGAATTAGGAAATGCACACTTGTCCCTAAGGACAAGTGGGAGACTGAAGGAAATAATGCCCTTGGTCCAAGTATGCATTCTATGTTAAGTCTAATAAATGCGGTTCAGTATTAATTAACAAGTTAATAATTCAGTGAGATCAAGTGAGCTGAATGCCTAGCTAGAGGCCGCTTCAGTTCAAGTGGAATTAATGATATTAATCCACAGCTTACTCTTGACTGAACCCGTAGGGTCACACAAATAGTACGTAAACGGATCAAGTATTTAATGGCATTAAATACTCCATCTATGAATATTCGGAACCGACGGATCTTGGTTTCAGTGGGAGCTAAGATCGTCACAGGCAAGAAATGAATACTCCGGAAACGATGATATTGCCGGAAACGGAAATATGGATCGTATCGGAAATATGAATATTATCCAAGTCGTAGATGTTGCCGGAAACGGAAACATGGTACGTATCGGAAAATATTATTGGAAATGGAAATATTACCAGAATCGGAAATATTGCCGGAAACGGAAATATTGTCAGAATTGGAAATATTACCGGAATCGGAAAATAATTCCGGAAACGGAAATATTAAATATTTGTTCGAAACGGAAATTAATTCCGGAATCGGAAATATTAAATATTGTTCGTATCGGAAATAAATTCCGGAACTGGAAATTTAGTCGGAAGCGTATCGTACGAATTAGCATCGGACGAGGCCTGCCGGACGAAGGCCCAGCACGAAGCCGGGCCATCGCCCTGCAAGCACGCGCGCCACAAGCCCAGCCAAGGCAGCGCCCAGGCATACCGCAAGGCAGGCCCAGCGCGCGCCAAGGCCACGGATGCGTGGGCCGCGCTGCGTGGGCTGCTGCTCGCACGCGCATGGGCAGCCCTTGTGGCTGCCGTGTGTGTGTGAGTTTGTGCTCATGCGTGATTCCTAAATCTACAAGTGTTAGTGTATGATTAAATTTCTATTCCTAATTGGATAAATTAATTAAATAGAATTCATGTAGGATTCTAATTTCAATTAATTCGTATCCTACTAGGATTACGATTCCTTTTCCATAACTCTATAAATAAAGGCCTAGGGGTCATAATTTATACACAAGTTTTAAGTATTCAAAACTAAGATTTTTAAGCAGAAAAATCAGCCAATATTCTTGCCTACCTAACCGAAAATATTAGAACCTTAAGGGCGATTCTAGTTGGTCAATCTTAAGGCGGATCCGGACGTGCTGTGGACTATCTACGGAGGGACGACACTTGGAGTCCTAAAGACTTGTTCTTGTTCGGTTCGGGCGCAGCTAGGGAAGGCACGCAACAAAGAGTATGCATCTAAACTATGCTAAATGATTATGTGTAAATAATATGTTTCCTAGCTTTATGGTTTTTCCGCATGATTTATGAACTGTCATATGAATCATAACCTAACAGAATTGAGGTTGGAATACGAGAGATCTTGGAAAAGGAGAACCATGAACTGAGGTGGGTGTTACTGGCTCTTGCTCTGGGGTGGAAGATTCAAGACGCGTTAGTCGTTGGTTTGAAGAACGATGCCTAGTAGTAGAATAAAACAAACTATATTTAGGATTTTAGATTTTATTTAGACGGAGCTTAGTCTGGACTCGGACTTATTTCTATTTTTTTAAATGGTTTTCGAAAAACATTTTTTTGTGAACGTTAAAATTATTTTGTTAGCATGAGCGGTATTAGGCCAAACATTAGTATCATTAGGAAGCTAATAACGACTTACAAATCGATTTTAGTTGGTGCGTATGTTTTAAGAAGTAAATTACACGAAAGGAGCTTAGGGCGTGACAAAATTCTTCTATGCGCAGGGAAAATGTCGTGAAGGCATGTGGGCGTGAGAAAATACTAGCGCCTGCAGGCTTGTTTTTGCTTATTCGTGTAGTTTATTTTCTGGTCATTCCAACTTTCCGTAGTTTATTTATTTTTACTTAATTAGTCCCTTTGTTTGAGCGTGCGTGCACTCAAACATTCCGCATTTCGGCACAAAAGTATATTTTATGCGCGTACTGCCCTTTGTGGTAATTCGTAAGTACCACTTGGGTTAGTTTCATGACTCGTTTGACTAAAGTAATTCCATAAAGTTACCTTCGGTGCAATTTTGAATTTGCACTTTTAAGGTGGATATTTTTAACTAGACCAACGTATCATTTTAGGTACAAATGCGTTTTGCATGGTCGTTTGAATTAGTTGCACGAACATTATTATTATTTTTTGACTTCGCAAACATACAACATTTTTCTGGAAAATTCCAAGTGGGCGTGAGATATTTCTCGCGCACAGGTTTGTGTGCAGGAAATTTGTTGCGCCAACCTCTGGGCGTGAGTAAATTCTCGCGCACAGGGGAAAATATCACTTTTGGTTTTCATAACAGTTCTCGCGTGTAATAACTCTTGCGCTTTTATTTGTGTGCTGGAGTATTTTCACGCCAATCTGGGGGCGTTACAATTTTCTTGTGCATAGCCTCGGGTTGAAAAAACACGCAATTTATTTATCGGATTTTTCATGAAATGCCCCTGAGGTTTATCTTAATGCACCAAATACCCTTAAACTTTCCAGAATGCACCAAATACCCCCGAGGTTTAGTATAAATACACAAAATACCCAAAATGACTATTTTCCGTTAACTCCGTTAACTTATCCGTTAACTTTAACTTTAATTTAATTTAATTTTTATTTTTTCTCTTTCCCTTTTAATTTCTTATTTTTTATTTTTTGTTTTTTCTCTCTCCCCTTCCTTCTTCCCTGTCTTCCATGGCAGCCCTTCTCTTCATCATCACCACCACACACACCACCCTGCTAACCCCTTCTCTTCCTCACCACCACCCCACACCGCCACCGACACCAGCCTGTTCCACGGCAGATAAGCACATCGATTTTCCTCTCTCCTCAAAATCCAGATCCCAAAAAAATTGATCCCCAAATCAGCAATCTAGTCGCAATTATCGTAACGGAGGGGGAAGTGGGGGGTGGGCAACGACGCCGGTGAGGAAGGGGGAGTGGGGTTTGGTGGCGGCGGTAGTGGGGAGCAATGAGGAAGGTGGGGGAAGTGCAGGGAAGGGAAACACGGGTTTGGTGGTGACGGCGGCAGTGGGGAGCAATGAGGAAGATGGGGGAAGTGCGGGGGAGGGAAACGTCATCGGTGAGGAAGGGGGAGTGGGGTTTGGTGGTGGCGGCATGCAGCGGTGGGGTTTGGTGGTGGTGGCGTTCTCTCTCCTCTAATTCGTTGGTGCTGCGAGGATGAAGGTCATGTGGTTGCTTAACTCCTCAAATTAGATCAGTGTGGAGGGTGAGGGAAGGAGAGAGATTAGGCCTGGAGGTGGAACTTGGAAGCAGGAGTTATGGTTGGTATTGATAATGGAGAGAGGGTTGACATGGTGGTGGTGGGAATTGAGGAGACAGACCAAAGGAAACAACAGGGTGGCAATGGAGAATCCCAAAAAATTTGGGGGTAATTGGTTTTTTTAGATAATAATTAATTAATTTAATTAAGGGTTAATTAATTTAATTAAGGATTAGTTAATGTAATTAAGGGTTAATTAATTTAATTAAGGATTAATTAATGTAATTAAGAGTTGATTAATATAATTAAGGGGTTAATGTTAGGATAAGTAGAGAAAACGGTTTATTAAGGGCATAAAGGTAAACATACGCTAACGGGTACTTAACGTCCGTTAGCCTTGTGGGCATTTTGTGTATTTATACTAAACCACAGGGGTATTTGGTGCATTCTGGAAAGTTTAGGGGTATTTGGTGCATCAAGATAAACCTCAGGGGCATTTCATGAAAAATCCGTTTATTTATCTTTGATTCGTAGCTAATTATTTATTTTTAACGTTTAAAGCATTTTTATTATCTTTTATAATATTATTGACTTTAAACTTTGCGTCTGGTTAGTTAATTTCGCATATAGCACATAATTTCTACACAAAACTAACAACGAGCCTGATTACGGAATTTAAATATGCGCACCTAGTTTATGTTAAGTCTCTATGGTCAATAATAGGCTTATGTGTCAAATGGTACCAAACTTATCGCCAATTCCCCGACAGGCCTCTGTCGAAGTAGTCGGGTTCATGAACAAATTTTATCAAAGCCTATCTGGTACACGTTGGAGTGGCGTGTACCGAGAATTGACCATGAGATAAGCAATTTGATTTGGGTAGGTGGACTACAGCGAATGCACCGAGTGGACAACATCCGAAGCATATACACCCCCGGGCTAAACATGCCAAGGAAGCCAGAATTACGTGCGGTTCTGTCTGGTCCAACGATTACATTGAATATTTTAGGTCGTCCCACCTTAATAAGAAAATAAAGGCGGCCTAGCGTTATATTTTTCCCTTAGGCTAGGTCAACCTACTACTTGCGCAATTATTTCAATATACTCCCCAACGGAGTCGCCACTGTGAGGGGGCCGGAAAAAGACGGGTTTAGGGTCTCTTTCGCTCTCTTCCCTCGCGGATGTGTGGAAACAAGACTAACCGTGGGCGTTAGTCTCTTTTTAGTAGTCTTTGGAGTCGTCATTCAGTTTTCAATGACAATGAGGAAAACTGACAAATCTGGTTATTGTGATACGAAAGTAGCATCTTTTTGGGCTAAAGCTCACGTATTTGACCACAACGGTCGTAGGTTCTCTTGTGATCCCTGGTGTGAAGATCGCTCAACATACATCCAGTGGAGTAGAGATTGAGAGTTCGGGGGACATTTACTAATATGGGAATGCCCAGTATTAGCCTATGAAGCGGTCCTTACTGAAGGAAATAATGCCCTTGGTCCAAGTTTGTATCTAATGCATTTACTGCTAAGTGTAATAAATGTGGTTGAGTATTAATTAAGAAAGTTAATTATTTAGTGAGATCAAGTGATCTGAATGCCTAGCTAGAGGCTGCTTCTGTTCAAGTGGAATTAATGTTATTAGTTCCACAACTTACTCTTGACTGAGCCCGTAGGATCACACAAATAGTACGAGAACGGATCAAGTATTTAGGTGAATATTATATTCACTAAATACTCTAATTATAGATATTCGAAAATTACGGATGTTGGTTTCAGTGGGAGCTAAATAAAATGTCAAAAGAAAAAGAAAGAATATTTGCCGAAAATGAAGATATTACCGGAAACGGAAGTATGGTTCATAACGGAAAAAAATATTATCGAAGTCGAAGATATTTCCGGAAACGGAAATATGGCTCATATCGGAAATAGAAATATTACAGGAATCGGAAATATTTCCTGAAACAGAAATATTATCGGAATCAGAAATATTGTCGAAATCGGAAATATTGTTGGAATCGGAAATATTATCGGAAACATTAATATTGTTCGAATCGGAAATATTTTCCGGAATCAGAAATCGAGTCAGAAGCACGAAACGAGCGACAGACCATCGTACGAAGCAATGGCCCATCACTCGATGGGCTATAGCATAGCGCCTAGCCTGATGGGCCGTAGCACACCGTGCATGGGCCAGCGTTGTTGCGCCTTGCACATGGGCTAGCACTGCTTTGCCTGTTGCTTGGCTAGAGCGGATGGGCTTGTGCGTGCAGGCCAAGGCTGGCCGGTTTGCTTGCTATGCAAGCAAAGCAGCCGGCCACCCCTAGGGTGTTTAGGGTTTTGGTTTTTGGAATATTTTCCTAAACTTTCCTAAATTACTCTAGGGTTTTGGCTTCCAGGGTTTTCCTATTTTCCTATAAATACATGGCCTATGGTCATGAATTTAATACACAATTCAATACACTTTGCCTATCACTTAAAATTGATATCCCGAAATCATAAACCTTATTTTATATCATAGTTCGTACGGTCTAAGGCGGATTTGAACGTGCTGTGGACTTTCTACGGAGGGACGTCGTTTGGCGTTCTTACTTGTTCTCGTTCGGTTCGGGAGCATCTAGGGAAGGCACGTATCACAAAGTGTGTTCACTAAATGATTATGTGCATTTAATTTGGATTCTGGCGTTTGTGGTTTATTTCGCATGACATTAGATTGTTGATAACCTAACATTGGTATCAGAGCCTCTAATTAATTGAATAATCATATACATTAATATGGATTAATTTTATAAATTTGCAAAGAATTAAAGGGGTGAATTAATTTGGTGTAATTAATTGAAAATTCATGCGATTATTTAATAATATTGTTCGCAGGATTTTCGGCAGTTTTGGTAATAATGATCGGAATCTTATGTTTTTATAGTGAATTCCGCATGTAAAAGACGTTTTAAATTTTGACAAAAAAATTATTTTTCTGCCAAAGCCATAATTCCCAAATTCGAAGCCTAACTATGACTTTTCGAAGGTTTTAATATTTCGAATACATAATTATAATTTATAATTTATTCAAGGTTTTAATCTTATTAAATAATTCGTATAAAATTAAGTATAATAATTAAACTAATAAAATTAAATTCTGAGAAAAATTATAAGCTCGAAATTAAAATTAATTACATTCGTTGCTAAACGAAAAATAAAATTGCGCAAATGTGCACAATGGTCTGAAACCATTGCATATATGCGCATGCATGGGCCAAGGCAAGTGTAGGGGAATACAGTTAAACATAATAACATGTGCGAAACAATCCCCAAAATCAGGAAACATGTATAAAGCACATATTAAGCAAACTTACATTCGAAGCGTGTTTTCCACAATAATCTGTCAACGAACACGAACAAAGAACTCCACTTGTCGTTCCTCTACTTGGTTCACCGACACGTCAGATCCGTCTTGATAATCGTAGCTTAGACAATTGATCAAGATACTTTGCTTTTGGGAAGAACTCACTTTGGAGGCACAGAGAGAATTAGGGTTCTCTATGTCTCTAGGGTTTGAGCAATGAATTGTGTGTGTGTTGGAAATAAGGTTGTAAGGTTATATTATTAACCTTACTAACCGACCAAGCAAGAAGCAAGGCCGGCTAGCAAGCCGTGCACGCCAAGCAACACGGACACACGCCCGCGCCCAGCGACACACTGCAGGCCGAAGCCCACAGCGCGCGCACCGAGCAGCTGGGCCGTGGGCCTTGCTCGCTCGTCGTGCTGTGCACTATTGCTTGCTGCTGCGTGCTCGCGCCCAATGGGCTTGCCTTGCTTGCCTTGGCTCACGAGCTTGCTGGCTCGTTGAGCTTTGCACGCTTACGTGCTTGGCTCGACGGGCCGGCAACTCCGATGCCCTTCGTATTCGCGATTTAATATATTTCCGATATATTATTTATCGTTTCGTATACGACGAATCACCGTCGTACGATACGATTTATTCGTGTCGCCCAGCTTACGAATATTCGCGACACGATATACGATTCCGACAAAGGTCCTATCGTATAATACGTTTCCAACTAATTCCCGAAAAGCTATTAAATGAATTTCCGATTCTTTAATCCGGTGATTTGTTACGTGTCATTGGTGTGACCTTGTAGGTTCAGTCAAGAGTAAGTTGTGAGTTCAATATCCATTAGAACTCACTGATCGGAAGCATTGCTCTAGCTAGCTGTTCCGATCACTTGATCTCACTGAATTAATTGTTCGCAATTAATCTGAACCTTGGTATTAGACTTAATGCACCTTGGGTGAAGGACATATTTCCTTCAGCAATGACATGAGCACAACCCCTAGCCAAGGCCTTAGTGTGTGCAGCGACATCCACACAGGGAACGTAGCACAACAGCGAGGAATCGCTCGCTGGGTCGCCCCAGGTTAGTAGCATTCGTCGTAGTACGACAAGAAGCATAGCGCAGCAGCGAGGCACAAGGCCATCGCTCGCTGCCTCGACCCAGCGCGCGCTGGCTCGCTGCCAATGCTCGCTGGATCGTCGTTGCTCCCTCGCATTCGCTTCACTTGCACACGCGCACACACGCACATGCCGTAGCCCAGGTGTGCGTGCCTATTCCTTGCTCGCTGCCATGGCACCACACGGGCAATGAGCTCCCTTGCTCGCCGTCGCATGTCCGCACCATTGCAACTCCCGTTAAAGGTAACACTAGGCGTTCCGTTGCTTCGTGCGTGCAAGTTGGTGAACGTTTATAAATTCAATTTTTTTATAAATTTCAAAATTCATGACAAATTAATAAATCATATTAATTTCATAAATATTTAGGCGATTAATCGAACGATTCATTAATTAAAACAATTTTCCGATTACACAAACTTTATGGATTTAAGAATGGTTCATAAAATTTTAAAGATTCAAACTTAAACAAAGTTTAGGTGGTCTTTTAATCATTAGATCCAATTAAATTATCAATTAATTATGAAAATAAAAACAAATTCCAAATTATTTAAAATCCAACAAATTATTTATAATTACAAATTCGACAGCATATAACGAATTTAAATCTTAATTGTTAATCATATGCAGTAGGTCATTTATTAATTCAATATTATTAAACAAGAGTCGCAAATATTAATTTTTAATATTTATTTATTTTAATCAACTAAAATTCGTTGAAGCGATGTAAAATAATTATATGAGCTTTAAATTTTTTAATTAAATATGTGGATTCCGGTGGGACTTGGAAAAACATTTTTATGTTTAAAAATTAGTAAAGCATATAATTCCTAGTTTGAGTGAGGGATTTTATTCATATTGGTTAAACTCTTGATTAGGTGTTTATTACCTTAGGATTAATAAACACGATTAGAACTAATAAGGTCAAATAATTGGTAGATTCTTGAGCTTTAATTAGTTGTTGCAATTATTATGTGATGCCTATTTTCTGCTACTTTGTGGGTCATTCATTGATAAATGAATTGGTGAATAGTATATTGTAAATATATTATTTTGCAGGTTGCGGAAAGTGACTAGTATGGCCCAAATAGGATAGAAAATATGGTATGCATACCATTAAATTTGAATGTAAAATATGGTCTAAGTACTATGGTTTTTATTTAAATATGGTCCCCGTACCATTAATTTGTTGTAAATCCTATTTGGAGAAAATGACGTCTCCCATGGTGAATTCAAGAACAGAGTTTCCAATCCATTTTCAAGACAGAGTTTGAAGTTGAAGCTTCAAGATAAAGTCGGGCCATACTAGATCACAAATTTTATCTTATGCATGTTTTAAGATATTTATTGCTATAAATATGTCTTGATATTATGCATGAGATTATGGTTTGTTTATGTTGCATGATTAAGGATTTTAGTTCACTTAAAATCTAACCAACGTAGTAAAAGCCTTAAGTTGAGTTAAATGGTGTCATTCCAAGATAACACTTACTTTCTGACCTTTATGTCAAGTTAGTGATGGTTTTCCGCCAAAGTGAGGTGTCACTTATTGATCTAAAAGGGGTAAGGTACATCATTAACTGTGAGACATTTTTAGGTCGATTAGTGATAGTTTTCCGCCAAAGCGAGGTGTCACTTCTTGATGCTAAAAAGTTGAGGTACACAATTAATTGTGAGTACAAGTTTATTTTGGTTGAACTCAACAATATATGTAAGGAGTCCTATTATATCGTGGAAAAGGGGATAGGTTTTCTTAATAAGTTCTTAGACATACCTATCAACCAAGAGTACTTCATAAACTATTAGCAACAATTTTTGCTTACCAAAAATATTTTAGAATTAAGACAAGCCAAAGCATGCTTAGTTCTTTAATGATTTTGAGGATCTTGGATTCATTTTATTCACACCTGTCGGAATTAAATATTTCGAATAAAATGCTCAATAACTTATTTAAATTGCATGTTTAGACTTTACATGCTGCAATAATGTTCTAACTATTGTTTATAATTAGATATCTTCCACTGCAATAAATCATTTTAGAAAGGTAACATTAAATTTCCAACGACTCACGGAAATGAGATAAAATGAACAATTTAAAATGTACGTTTCTTATAGAGACTTTTATGGTTGTTTTCGACTAACAAAGTCGAATGGCAAACCAATTGGTGCTTGTGAATTGAAAATACATTGTACTTTTGGAATCATGAAGGATCGAGTTGAACACTCAATTTTACCAATGGTTAACAACCAAATATTTTTGTCCATTTAATTCTCGAATGAGTCTACCTTCTAGACATTCGAATAGATTGATACTCAAAGAACTTTAGAAGCTTCTGGTGAGGTCATCTAGTTGAAGCGAATTTTCAACATGAGTGAAATACAAAGAACTTTATTGAAATGACATAGGACATGTCTTACAAATTATAAAAGTCAACACTTGAGATGTCAATTCTTAAGACTACATGAAAGGGTATAAGAAATAGGAAAACAAGGAACAAGTAAAAGAAATTTACAATTTCTACCTATAAGTTTATGTTTAAAGATAAGTGACCTAGCAATCAAACTTCCTTGGTATCATATACCAGTTGAGGTTCTTACTTCGGTAATAACTCAAACAATGGAAGCTAGGCTACACTAAGACCTCCAATTGGGAAATGAAGCATGGCAATGCTACATTAATTGTAGGGTCATCTAGTTTATTTAAAGTCCTTTCAAGGCTGGAACTTCATGATTATTTTGTTCCACAATTGGCATACCTAAGTTATTGTTTCAAACACATAAAGACTCACATTCAAAGTAAACAAAAACAATGTTTGTTTGTTTGAATGAAATGGTCATGTACGGATTGAGGTCATGTATGCTTGATTAGAACAAACAACTCTTTAACAAATAAGAACTTTACTAGGTTCAAATCAATCTCTTGATTTGAGTTCCACTGATCTTTGGCAATGTTACTTAGACCATATCAACAAGTTAACATTCTAAAGCTCCATTTTGATGGACTTTTGAAAGTTGAGTGATTTCTAGATCATTGAAGACAAGCTAGTCTTACTTATTGAAAGTAAAAAAAGGAATGAACTATTGTTAGAACTCCTAGACAATGGAGTTCAAAGCTAAAGAAAGATTTTATGAATTTATTATTTCACATGGTTTTGAGTGAATAAGGATTTATTTACTCAAAGCGATATAAGTTTGAATCTGTTGACTTGTTCAAATATTCATAGAGAAGTATAAAATCCACTTGGCAATAAATCATAAAGATCTAGATTAGATCATGTTGATGATTACTTAGACCAAGAATGATCATCAATGATTGTGTGTTCTAATTTCACGATCGAACTCCATAAGACATGGTGTATCCAAGTTGGAATGATGAAGTCAATTGGTACTTGATTCGATCAATAATGAATCATAAATATTTTTCCTATAATTTCTAAACAAAATTCTCAACTACCACCAAACTAAACCAAATTCTTCAAAGCTATTGAAAGGTAATTTCAAAATATCTTTTCAATAATATATATATATCTAAGAGTTCCTAAACTCGGTGGGAGCCTGGTGTTTGTTTTTCAACGAACTAAGACCCAATTATATATATGTTTCATTGTGATTTATTCAAATGAGACACAAAGGTATTATTTCTACCACTGATTTTTGAGAAAATAATGTTTGTTTGCTCGAAATAATGTCCTTTTAGAGATCCGGTTCCAAAATGACAAGTGGGAGAAAATAAACCTCGAAAGTATTCGAGGCGAACAACAAATAAATAAACATTCTGAAGGCTTTTAGAAGTTCTTAAGAAAATCCGAACACTTATTCTCTAAAGGATTTTAGAAATGGTTTTAAAGAATATATCTCTTAGAAGACTTTACAAGTTCTTCAAGGAGAATAGAACATTCAAAGGACTTTCAAAGTGGCTATTGATATTCTATTGTTTGATGTTTTATACCCATGTAGGCATAGAGTTCAAGTAACCGAAGCTGTGATATTCTTCTATTAGATAATGAAGAAACCTACAACTTACAGTCAAACAATTATCATGAAGATTAATGAGTTTGTGAAACTCGGATTCCCTAAAATGGTTAGAGGCCATATATAGACTTAATGTTTTGATGAAAAAAATTGATAATTTGTTGATTTACAAGAATGGTTATACCTATTGGTTGCAAATTGGTTTTAGGATAAAAACCATCAAACATGGAATTGTGTTTTCACAAAAATCTAGATTAGTTGCAAAAGGTTTCTATGTTCTGAGATACGGCTGGAAAGTCTTCCACATATATGCATCGTGGTTTGAAATGGCAACATGGATTGAATACCATGATTTGTTGCGTAGGAAATTAAATATTACGGATTTTTCATGAAATACCCCTCAATTTTCACGAAATTCACCAAATGCCCCTCAACTTTCAGAAATTCACCAAATGCCCCTCACCTTTAATATAATACCCAAACTACCCTTACTAATGACGCGCCGTTAGTACGCCGTTAGTCTGCCGTTAGCCTACTTTTCTAATTCACCAAATGCCCCTACAATGTAACTTATTTCACCAAATACCCCTATTTTAAAATATAATTCACCAAATGCCCAAATGTAAAAATTACCTTTTTAAAGCCCAACGGCTAGTTTTTTGGGATTGAAAAATAGCCGTAGCTTATTGTTTTAGTATAAATAACCCTGTTCTGAGTGTTTATTTAGTCACCAAATTGTTTTGTTGTAGTTTCATCTCATTTTGTGTCATGAGTTATCATTCAAAATCATCATCCACACATAATGAGTCCACATATGTTAGAGTCCCAAATAAAATCTGTTATCGTGGGAGGAAATTTGTCATTCATAGCTCCGATACAACACTCATTCCACAAAGGGTATACTACAAGTGTGATCCAAACAACAATGGCGAATATGCTTAAATATGATGTTTTTGATCAATACTACATATTGTTTCAGTATATCTGTCACTATATGAAGTTATTTTTGAATGGTGAATATGATCATTATGATGTTTTTGAATGGTGAATATGCTTAATCTAGTTTGATAAATGATGTTTTTTTGTGTGTTGAATATGCTTAATCTATTGCTGATATTTTTAGTACACTTTATTTCTGACACATCTGAAAATATTAGCAGCAGAAATGCTAGATTGATTACAATTTCATGAGGAAGCAGTTTAGTTCCCAAATATGGAGTAATTAACAAGAGAAATACGCAACAAGGCAACACAAGTAAGCATCACGAGTAGCTGCTTCAATTTGTTGTAAAGACAACATAGTAGCACCCCAACTTCCTAGAGGTGCTGCAGGACCTTTAAGCACGTACAAAAACAATTCTTTACCCGGTGTAAATAGATTCGTCAAATATTGCAATCCAAATATTTTGAACTTTTCATTGGTCTGTTTTTTATCCTGTTTAACAGTTACAACCAATTCACGCAAATCAAAAGCATTCCTGCATTGAATCCCATAATCTCTGTTCAACGCTTTAAGACAGTTGTTCATTTTAACAGCAACAAAGGTAAGCTCTTGTCTTTGGAAGAACTAAGCCAGTGAACAAATAGGTTTATTAATCCGCAACAACTGGATAATCAAGCAATTGTCGAAGAAAAACAGCTTCACTATGGCAACTTTTTCAGCAAGTTGGTGCTTGGTGTCATCTTGACAATAGTGTCTTTCGATGTCTAGTCCTATTATGGACATGTGGTTGTCGCTAGAGCTACGGATTTTTGACATCAACTTCCCCAAACTATGATTAAGCTCAGTTATGGTGTAAACTAATGTTGTATTCGCATCTAATAATAAAAAGACTCTCACTTGTCTTTAAAAAAATGGAGAGAGAGAACCCAACCCCAACCAAACCCCAACCCCAACCAATGGACAATTGTTAGCCGGAGAAATCACAGAAACGCCACCAATAAATTAGCACGGAGAACCTGCTTCATCAATTTCCTCCCCCATAACACCAGCCGACAAGGACTGTTCCTTCTTTTCGGCCGACATACACATGCCCAAAAACTAGCCGTTGGGCTTTAAAAATGTAATTTTTACATTTGGGCATTTGGTGAATTATATTTTAAAATAGGGGTATTTGGTGAAATAAGTTACATTGTAGGGGCATTTGGTGAATTAGAAAAGTAGGCTAACGGCGGACTAACGGCGTGTCATTAGTAAGGGTAGTTTGGGTATTATATTAAAGGTGAGGGGCATTTGGTGAATTTCTGAAAGATGAGGGGCATTTGGTGAATTTCGTGAAAATTGAGGGGTATTTCATGAAAAATCCTTTCTATGTTCTGAGATACGGCTGGAAAGTCTTCCACATATCTGTGAACTGCTTGGATAATAAAATCCAAACAAAGCATCACTAGCAACCTATATAGTTGAAGTAAAAGTACGTATTGCCTAATAAGCAGTGAAACGGAGTTGTTTACGTTAAAGAGTTATTCACTAAACTTGGATGGATCACATGTCTGTTCACTTAACGGTTCTTCATTGCAAAATGCGTAGAACCACTGTTGAAGCAAGAAAAACTAGATCATAAAATAAACATACTCAAAGATCTTATCATCTTATCTCGAAAGACATTCAATGAAAAGAATATTAAGATTGGAAAAGCATGATAACTAAACCTATGCAACAAGTGAGATACAACACTCACATTGTGGCACTGGAAATCAAACATAGTTTTGAAATTCCATTAGTTGTTTTAAAGATGGGTTAGAGGCCCATGGTTGTAAAACATTGGGGTTGAACATTTATCATATATGAAATGTATTTTCATATTCCATTTAATCTTGGTTAAGTATTAAATGATGAGTCCTTTCAATTTGATAATATTCAATATAGACTGTCAAGACCAGCCCTGTAACTAAGAAATATCTATCAAGTGAACTTGAATGACAAAAGTTGAAAATGGTCCCTGGTCGAAAGTTTTCTATAAAGGTGGATGACAGGATTAAGTCGTATCACCTAATCAAAAATAAACCTAAAATCACTAGCTAGGTAGCAAGGGAAGTCAGGATCGTATCCACAGGGAAACAATGTTCTTTCTACTATTAATCGATAAGTCTAGACTATTGGTAACAAGAGATTTGGATTGGTTTGTAGATTAACATAAGGCAATAATCAAATTGGAAAATATCAATATTAAGGGAATCTAGGGAAACAGTTCACCATAAATGCAGACCGGGATTGGACAACGGACAACAAAAATTAATCAACAATCATAACTAGGAAAACATGCATCTCTCGAATCTTATGAATTCCTTAGGAAAATATAACTAGCAGGCTCTCGCTATGTACTAGAAACAATTCCTATCTAATAGCCACAGACCAAAAACATCAGATTTATACCTCTCGGCGCATAATCTAAGGTTAGTCACACTCAAATCAAAATAGTCCGGCCGATCAGGATTGACGAGCAATTATAATAAGCTATAGAAATCACAATCAATTAATCAATAATCAAGTCCACATTTAATCCCAATCATGCATTCATGGATCCCCTAAACCCTAGAAATTTAACTACTCACTCATATTAACAAATAACAAAGCAATTAATATTATGGAAAACATGATCAAAAGCAAATAATAAAGCAAGGTAGAAATCAATACCTAAATGAAGAACGAAAGGATTAACGAAAAATTAAAGCTTTGATTGAAATTAAAACTAAGTGTTTGGAACAATTTAGAGAGAATAAACTAAGCTTAAGGAAAATAAACTAAGTGTCAATACTAGAATAAGAGATACCACTAAAAATATAAGGGGCTAGCATTTATAGTTTGCCCAAAATAAGCCCAAAACCGGAATTAAAATGCGCGAAAAAACATCAGAGGTTGGCGTCGCCCGATCGGGCGAAGGACCGCCCGATCGGGCATTCTGCTCGATAGTCGGCCCGATCGGGCCAAAATCCGCCCGATCGGGCGGATTGTGAAACGCCCAGAATAAGCCCAGTTTGACAGCCCGATCCGGACCGGGCGAAGCCCGCCCGATCAGGCGCGCGTTGAAGACTTCAAAATTGTATTTCTTCGCGTGGTCTTCTCATTCCTCCCTCTGCTCAAAGGGCGATTTGCAAAAGTCATCATCCTTCGCCCATATCACCGAGTCTAACTTCTGGGGCTCAGCCGTAAGCATCTAAGGCTCCCGAAAGTCGACGATAGTTGTGCCGAACTTCCTCGGGATCGTGTAGTGGCCTAAATCACCATGAAACGGGTCTAAAAAGACCAATTTCTCACCAAGTAATCCTGAAACTCAAGGCACACTCAATAACACAGATTAGTATTAAAAATGGCTCCTAAGAGCTCATTTGATGCATAAAAGTACTAAGGGACGGGGGTAAAACTCTTTATAAAACACACATATCAGTTGAAGCATAGAAAACGTTAGACGACTACAATGCAAGATGACTAGTAGTTTTGTTTCTTGAACTATTTGGACATGACAATGTCACAATCTTACTTGACAAGACTAGTATCAGACAAGACCTATGAAACTTTACTGTAAGAGATGAGAATAAGTCATAAGTAAATTTCATTATCTTATTAGACACTAATCCTCAATACCTCAGTGATTTGAGATTACTTTTTTGAGAACTAGTTACTTTGACGTTGTCAACCGTCGCACCGTAAAAGGAGACCATAACGGCAACGCTCGGGTAATCACGTACCAAACGAAGTCTAAACTTAAGATCACAAGATTGGGATTGTCCTCCCATAAATCGGGATGAGATTCCAAAAGGTGTACAAGGCCACTCGGAGAGCTAGAAACTGTAAAATGCATGGTCGTGCTCAGATGAATCGCAGGCTATGATTATCTGTTTATTTGACCAGTTGAACGCTGACGCCGAGGAATAGCTCTGAACGTAATAAGGATGACCAGTCTTAACTTATGTTCAGGAGCAGGCATCGAGCGACAAAGGAATTAGGAAATTCACACTTGTCCCTAAGGACAAGTGGGAGACTGAAGGAAATAATACCCTTTATCCAAGTTTTAATTTAATGCATTTAATGCTAAGTCTAATAAATGCGGTTCATTATTAATTAATTAAGCAAGTTACTTTTTCAGTTAGATCAAGTGAACTGAATGCCTAGCTAGAGGCCGCTTCGGTTCAAGTGGAATTAATGTTATTAATGCCACAACTTACTCTTGACTAAACCCGTAGGGTCATAAAAATAGTACGTGAAATGATCAAGTATTTAGGTGAATATTATATTCAATGAATACTCTAATCATGGATATTCAGAAATGACGGATGTGGGTTTCAATGGGAGCTAAACTAAATGTCAAAAGGCAAAGAAAGAATATTTGCCGGAAATTAAGATATTACCGGAAACGGAAATATGGTTCATAACGGAAATATAAATATTAACGAAGTCGAAGGTATTGCCAGAAACGGAAATATGGTTCGTATCGGAAATTGAAATATTGCCGGAATCGGAAATATTGCCGAAATCTTAAATATTGTCAGAATCAAAAATATTATCGGAAATGTACATATTGTTCGAATCGGGAATATTTTCCGGAATCGGAAAACGAATCGCAAGCACAAAACGAGCGACAGGCCCATCTCTCGATGGGCCGTAGCACAACGCACACGGGGCAGCGTTACTAAGCCTTGCACACGGGCCAGCGCTGATGTGCCTGTTGCTTGGCCAACGCAGCTGGGCTTATGCATGCAGGCCAAGGCTGGCCGGTTTTCTTGCTATGCAAGAAAAGCAGCCGACCAACCCTAGCGTCTTTAGGGTTTTGGTTTTTGGAATATTTCCTAAACTTTCCTAAATTACTCTAGGGTTTTGGCTTCTAGAGGTTTCCTATTTCCCTACAAATACATGGCATATGGTCATGAATTTAATACACAATTCAATACACTTTGCCTATCACCTGAAAGTAAGATCCCGAAATCATAAACCTTATTTTATATCCTAGTTAGTAAGATCTAAGGGGGATCCGAACGTGTTGTGGACTTTCTGCGAAGGGACGACGTTTGGCGTTCTAACTTTTTCTTGTTTGGTCTGGGAGCATTTAGGGAGGGCACGCGTCACAAAGTGTGTTCACTAAATTATGCTAAATGATTATGTGCGTTTAATTTGGATTCTGGCGTTTATGGTTTATTCCGCATGACATTAGATTATTCATAACCTAACACTTACTAGTTCAATGTAACTATGACGGGACATGCGTTATACTACATTACTAATCTGGATTGTTTTTAATGCACAAATATTAACTAAAGAATGTCAAAAATATGATTTAGATTGATTTAAGTTACCTAACAAGAACCTGAATTGTCCAAAGAATATCCTTTTAGGCGTTATAAGTAATCAAATTAATGTTGATATATTTATAATGGTAATTGAAGCAATAAAACAGATTATGGCACATTACAATATAGTTTTGGCTATATTGCGGTTCTCAGAAAACTAACCACTTGTCTTTACTCGTTTTCCTTTTACGCAACGTACTTTCCTTGACTTGACTAGACTCTTGGGAAGGATTCCAAGCTTAGTTTAAGTGCTTATACGGGCAGAGTTCTGCTTAACAAGAGTGAATATTGCGGAACTACGGATTATACGGAGTGATTATAAGGACGTACGAAAGGCTTAGACTTAGATTTAACTTGTGCATATTATGAGAATATGATTTTGTGACCTTTACTCGGCTGGTTGGAGGTCCTATTTATAGGAAAAGAGTGCCGTGAAAGATAGAGACGTTCGCAGTTTGAGAACTGCTAAAAAGCTTCTATGCGCGAGAAAATTCTCGAGCAAAACATCTGAGCGTGAAACATTTTTCGCGCACAGGTGTACGCGTCAGATTTACTTTAGAATTTGTATTTGAGTTGGAGTGAAATAATGGCGTGAGATAAATCTTGCGCGTGGAAGTTGGCGCTAGTAAATTGTCGCGATGGGCCCTGTGCGCAAGAAAATTCTTGCGCATGTTTTATTTTTCACTCGTTTATCCCGTTTAATCCGGTTTTATTTTCGTATTAGAACTCTTTTTTACGCTTTTCATCCTTATTTCGAGTTATTCTCAACTAAAACTCTTTTTTTCAATCTTTTTAGTTGAAATGCAACTAAAACTCTGTTTGTTGCTTTTCTATCTCTTTTAGGAGTTTAATTGGAATGCAACTAAAATTCTCCTTTTTCAATATCTTTAATTTAGGGGTTAAGTTGGAGTGCAACTTTTCTATTTGGTACGTTGATTAAAAACTTTTACCATATTTAGTACTTTAAATATTAGAAAAAAAAATGTTAGCTTATGGGATCTTATTGAATTCGTTTTAATGTAAATTTTTCAAATATCAAATTTTTATAGTTTTAGTGTTTTACCTAATTGAGGATATTAATGGTCAAAGTAAGATAATGAAAACCGCACATAATGAAAAATTTATGAATTATATGAAACGGAATGAGTAATTAATTAATTAGAAGTTTTTGCGTGGAGCTCAATCAAATTGGTCTATCTGCTGGTCATATTTTCATATTGTTAAGTTTTTTTTTTTGACGGTAAAAACCTGCTCATAGATTAAAGAAGGGAGGCCTTGTCGAGCTCGACAAGGGGAAAACAGTCAACTCGCTCAGAGTAAGGGAGGATTGTGCAATGGAGTGAGCCACCCTATTACATTGTCTACCAGCAAAAGAGAATAGAACGAAATCAAAATTACATTTTAGAGCTAGAATGTCATCCACAATGAGTTGAGTATTCGTACGTTCCTTCTGGCCCTTATCCAACATATTAATCACCTTTAGACAGTCCGATTCCACTTCCAGCCTACGAAATCATGCATCAAAGGCATATTGCATACCGAATTTTATCGCAGCTACTTCAGCCATATCAACCTCCCATGTGGCCATCTTTCTGACTCCTGCAGACATTAGTACATATCCTACTGCATATACTCCCTGCTTCATTGCTGCGTCTGTGTTGAGTTTGAAGGGGGTTGCATAAGGTGCCTTCCACCTTTGGTCACGATCACGAACATCGCTCCTGCTAGTACATATCTCCACATCCATGCTGACCGCCTTCTCGCATTCACCTAGCAACTTCATAGCTTTCTCACACGCACTTTTAGGGTCCATTTTCTTTCTCTCAAACATCCACCCATTTCTCATGTTCTAGGTTTTCCACGCAATCATCAGCATTACCTCCCATGATCTTGGAGTATTACACCTGTCCATACACCACCTAAACCACTTGCACACCTTCAGTCCACTCCCACCTTCCACATTGAGACGAGCAGGAGATATCTTCCATAAGACTTTGCTCTCCCCACATTCAAAGATTACATGAGTGCAATATTGTATCCACCTCCATTCCCCTACGAGCCAGCGTGCACATAGTAGGGAGGCCGTCACAAGTTGCACGCCAAGCAAAATTTTTAACCTTTACCTCTGCTTGCCATATTTTTGCCCATAACCTCTTATTAGGGTCCTCACCCGAGCCACTTGCCACTCCTCCTCTTCTCTGCATCTCTAGATGGTATGCACTTTTAACGCTAAACTCTCCGTTCTTTGTATGGCACCTTGCCAGTACGTAACCTGATTTGTGTCTAACTAAATGACATATTGTTAAGTTAGAACAACAAGAAGAAATCATTTTCCCACATTCATATTTTCTTTTCTTTACTCACTTTCTTCTTCTTAACCTGATTTGTGTCTAACTAAATGACAAATTTGCACACTTCGCTTAATCTTTCAATTCATTATATTATTGAGCAATTTAGTTTCATATATTGAAAGGAAATAATGAGAATGGATGAGCGCATGTAAAATTGAGCTCTTTAATGGTTTGTCTTCATTTCTCTTGGTAGATTTGAATTGGATGGCTATCTATATTAATATAGTAAAAGGCGTTCTTAAAAACGTATATGCGTCACGTATATCCCTCCTTATTATGTCACGTCACCACTAATCAACATCATGACATGTCATTAACAACCAAAAGACATGTAACAAGGATCGAACACCAAGCCTCTTTGTTAAAAGTTACACTTCCTACCATCTTAACCAACTAGAACTTATGTTATATTTTCTATATAAACATATATGTTCTTTTTACAATAAATAACAAATTGAATAAAAGTGAATGGAAAAAAAAGGGACTAATTAATTCATTTATAAATGTACAATTATTAATTTCCTAGATTAAGCCTCAAAAAAAAAAACCCGGGGTAAGAGGAGAAACATTGACAGTGGTTGAGTAATTATAAAACAATTTACATGCACTCGGGTGCACCGCGAACTCTCTCACATTTTCTCCTTACATGTATTGGGAGCATTGGGAGCGTCCACGTAGAATTTCCACGTCATCGCATAAAATTAGGTTATTTAAGTTATTAACTAATTAAATAAATAATCTTAGAGTCTTGGCATGATTGACTACTTAACATGATAAAGATAGATTGCACAAACTTCTTCCACCTTTTTGTGCGTGTGTGTATATATATATATATATATATATATATATATATATATATATATATATATATATATATATATATATAGGGGAGGGATCCGGTGAGAACACCTCCTTATGTAAGAACACTTCTTATGGTGAGAACACTTTTACACTCTCTATGTTCTATATTTATTCAACAATGTTCTAAATTTTCAAACTCATGTTCTAAATTTATTCAACGATGTTCTAAATTTATTCAAGCATGTTTTAATTTTATTCAACCATGTTCTAAATTTTTAACCTCATGTTCTAGATTAATTCAAGCATGTTCTAAAATTATTCAACCATGTTCTAAATTTTTAACCTCATGTTCTAGATTAATTCAAGCATGTTCTAAAATTATTCAACCATGTTCTAAATTTGTAAGCTCATGTTCTAAATTTATTTAAGCATGTTCTAAATTGATTCAAGCATGTTCTAAATTTATTCAAACATGTTCTAAATTTATTCAACGATGTTCTAAATTTTCAAACTCATGTTCTAAATTTATTCAACCATGTTCTAAACTTATTCAACCATGTTCTAAACTTATTTAACCATGTTCTAAATTTATTCAACCATGTTCTAAATTTTCAAACTCATGTTCTAAATTTTTTACCTCATGTTCTAGATTAATTCAAGCATGTTCTAAAATTATTCAACCATGTTCTAAATTTGTAAGCTCATGTTCTAAATTTATTCAATCATGTTCTAAATTTATTCAAGCATGTTCTAAATTTATTCAACGATGTTCTAAATTTGTTCAACCATGTTCTAAATTTGTTCAACCATGCTCTAAATTTAAATTTCTTCAAGCATGTTCTAAATTTATTCAAGCGTGTTCTAAAATTATTCAAGCATGTTCTAAATTTATTTTAAAATTATTTCTTCTCTAAAAAAAATTATTCTAAAAAAATTTATTCTAAAAAATTTGTTCTAAAAACTATTTCTTCTCTAAAAAAATTCTCCATGGGCTTGGTCTTATTACGTTCCGCACAAGGCTGAAAAAACGAATTTCGATTATAATTTCTGATTATAATTTCATATCAGAAATCACACTCACATTGATTATAATTTCTGAATTGAGAAAACCTGATTTCGATTCGAAATTGATTGAAAAAACGATTGAGAAATCGACTGAAAAATAGATCGAGGAATCGATTAAGAAAAATCGATTTCACCGGATTACTGGTTCGAGTTCGCCGGATTTTTTGTTCCATTTCGCTGGCTCCCTCGCTTCCAACTCCGCCGCTGCCGCCACCGCTTCTGCCGTCGGAAATGCTAGGACGAACACCGGCGATTTCGTTCAAACTTTGGTTCGATTTTGTCCGAGTTTTGAATTGAAATCGATTTCTCAATTCACAAAATCAAAATCGATTTCAATCGATTTCGAAATCGATTTCTCAATTCACAAAATCAAAATCGATTTCAATCGATTTCGAAATCGATTTCTCAATTCAATACTCGAATCTCGTAGATTGAAATTTGCTGATTGAAATCGATTGAAAAATCCTTCATTAACTTACCGGATTGCTGCGAGCGGCGACCGTGGATTTCAAATTGCGGCGAGTTACAACGGCCAGCGGCGAACGGCGAGAGGAGAGCGCAATCGGCGGCGAGAAGAAAGCAGAAGCAACGATGAGAGGTAAGCAGCGGCGGCGGCTAGCGGCGGCGGCGATTGGTGGTGGTGTTCGAATAGGAGAGATAGAGGAATAGAAGAGAGAGAAAGAGTGCCAGAAAATTAGAATCAGAAATAATGAAAAAAAAAACGTGAAAAACAATTACATTGTTTGTTTGTTTATAAAAATTACGAAAATGCCATTATAAAAAGTGTTCTCACCGTAAGGAAGTGTTCTCACGAGAGCCTTCCTCCATATATATATATATATATATATATATATATATATATATATATAAACCTCGGTTGGGGATCCACAAAATCCCACCTTAAAAAATCTCAACCCTCGCATTAAAAATCTAAACTCTCACCAAATATATAATATACTTTGTAGGTAACCTACGGGATTCATTGTTTATGTTCCATCACAAGAATTGTTTATGTTCCATCGATTTATGTGTGTTCATTTAATACTACTTCGTATGCCTACTAGATATTGATATATTTGTATTTACGTTTTTGTTGTGCTTGATTTCATCTTTGCTTAAGTAACTCAAGTACTTTAATTCTTTACTGTGTTTCAGCACAAAAGTCAATGGTGGAGTGTTACACATATAGGTTGCACACAAGAAAAAGTGAAGAACAAAATTTAATTCATCAAGGACGGAGATTGATGCAACAAATTATAGTAGACTGCTACTGTGCAAGCCTACATGTAAAAGGAGACCAGCACGAAGATCACCCCAATATCATGGCAAAAGTTGGATAGTTAGATATTATTAGAAAATAAGATTTTACTTGGTTAGTTAGATATTATTAGATATTTTTTTTAAGTAGTTATTGTAATTTCAATTACCTTAGGGCCTGTTCGGTATCACTGTCAGTTTCCAGTTTTGGTTTTTTGGTTTTGTAGGTCATATGATTTAAATTGAATTATGAACTAAAAAATAGTCATATCTATTGTAATCATGTTAATTATGAAAACTGACAACAAAAAACTGGAAACTATTTTTTGTGGTTTTCATATTTTGGTTTTTAGTTTTGTAAAAAACAGAAAATTGAAAACAAAAAACGATACTGAACGAGCCCTTAATAATAAGAATTCCATCCACTTTTTCCTCTTTTTTTTTTTACAACTTTGGGATTTTGCATAATCACATGTATATATTTCTTTCCTTATTTTACCTGTAACATATAATTCCATTGCATTGAGTACGAATATGCCACTAATTATTTGGGACTGGTTTCCATTTAGCGCCTGTGCATCCCGTGTCCTATGTATTCTAGATCTGTATATAGTTTATGGGTGTCTTAAACTTAGAAGGCTATATTTTAATTTATTGCTAATGTTGGTTCTTAATTCATCTCGAGCCTTCACATTCTTGGTAGACAACTGAGAGGTTTGCTATTAAGAATGCAAATCCAAGGCTATGTATATGATTTTACTTTTTAGCATTTTGGTTAATTAAAGTCTTGCGACCCATATAAAATTCATTGGGATGACATAATCATAAAGTTACTAGTACTAAATGTCTAAACACTTCAAGTAAGAAAAAACGATAAATAAAAAATTAAAGAGGCTAACCGACTATTCCAATGCAACTGAAATTCATCAAAATAAACCGAGATAACGACCCGGTAAAAGATAATAAGAGATAAAGATAAATAAAACTCAGTAAAAGATATTAAAGAAAATAAAAGTAGATAAATAAAGACCCGGTAAAAGATAGTAATAAGAGATAAATTTTGAATTTTTTTAATAGATGAATAAAGACCCGTTAACAATGTCATACTCATTGATTATAAAAACAATTAAGGTTCTAATTATAGCTTAAAGTTGAAAACAAATCTCATAAAAAAATGAATTTAACCCGTGCATCGCACGGGCTTTAAATCTAGTCTATATTATTAAAGTAGAGTAGTGAGGAATGCGAGGGCTCAAAAACCCCAACCCTCACCTCTCATGCTTCGTTATTTAAGGAAACTTAGGAAATACAAAAATTAACAAAATCACTCCACACACAATTAACGAGGAGACTAAATTGGAAATAACAATAATAAAAGGTAATTAATGGACATGAAAGAATAAAGAAATAATTTAGAACAATTATTTACTTTCAAATTTCATGAAAAATCTATGGTACAAATGAAAACGTTACATATTTTAGCTTCTACCAAAAAAAAAAAGAAATTAACATATTTTTGCCATGAAAGATTAAATTCTACATAGTTACACAATAGAAAAAATAAAAATAATATTATAACCTTTGCAGAATTATACATTGAAAATCAAATTACCCAAATTTACTTCTAAGCCTACATGCACAATTGTACATATTATCAATAGCTCTGCATTTTTCAGTTGCTGCTACATTTTAATTTCCCTACATTTGTGATATGCATGTCTATATTCTACCAAATCTCATGTCATTCTAATCAAATTAAATCGGCAAGCTCCAACAAAAGGGGGGAAATAACACATAAGAATATGAAGAAAAAATATATCAACCAAGGATTAGATCAATTAAAAATAAATTTACAACTAAAGAAAAACAAAATAAGAGGAACTAGATCTGAGAAGTTGTTAAATCTAGAGAAATGACGTTTTTCGAGAGCAAATCGCCTTTTCAACCATCGAAACAGAATTGAAACATACCTTAGGGTTTTTCTAAGGGAATACTCTTAGTTTACCAAATATAAAAATATATGTAATTACACAAGTCAGCAAACCTATTAATTTTCTTGGCGCAAGGACGAGTAATTGTGTATAGATTGTTGAAGGTTGAAAGAAGTATATTGGAAAGAGGAGCAAGATGTCCTTATGCTTAATAATTTGAGTTAGTTGTCCTTCGACTAAGCTTGGTATACCACTATACTACATACATTTTTTAACACATGAAAAGACGTTTATATTAACAAAACATTAATGTAGGTTCGGTACAAAACCAGCTTTCCTTCTGGTGAAACAAATAACGATAAAATCATACCTCCCTTCTACAAAATACCCCAATAACCTAGATAAACCTTGAGGCCAAAAAAAATCTTGGTTATATACAACCCAAAAGATATATGAAACACTACTAAGGCACTTGGGAGAGTTAATTGTTGGTGATTTCTCCATCTTCCATTTCAATAATGGTAATCGGATTGTCCACTACTGGACCGCTAACAACAAAAGGAGTAAAGTCCTTTGCATTCGAAGAAGAGCCTTCTGCCACATTCGAGTCCTTTGAAACATGAATGGCCTCCTAAAAACTATCTGAGATGCATTTGAAGTAGTTTCCACTTTGTTGATCACTACATCTCTTGCCTCTGCTTCATTTTTAATTTTTAATTTCGTTAAATGGCTACATTATTCTCGAAGAAACATTTAAGCCAAAGTTAAACATGATATTAATATCATAGTCAACTAAACATTAGTAAATTTGCCTTAGTTTGGGATGAAGGGATTATAGTAACGTGTGGTTGATATAATTAGAAAAAATAACATACTCAATCCATATATAATAAATGATACACTTGATCGACACAAATTTTGAAGAGGGTGATTTAATTTTATTAAAATAAAAATACATATGAGTAAGTGAGGGTATTAAGGAATTCAAATAATGTAAAAGGTAATGAGAAATAAAATGAAGGTATTCAAGTCCCTTTTATCGATTCGCCATTTGAGAGATAAAAATCGGACATTCAATTCTTTGTTGGCATTCACGTCTATGGGCGGTAGAAATAATTGACAACATCGTTAATGACGGTAGAGGCCCCTATGTCTTCCGCATAAGTGATAGTAATCATAATAAAATTGGGTCTTTAATCCCAGAGCCAAGAAACTTGCGAAAGTTAGCGTACTTGTACATTTATGACATTGATAATGAATTACAAAATCGCATGCATGTGATAGATGGTTCTAAATCTTCTATGATAAGCCCCATAATATAGATAAAAGGACTACAAAAATGCTAGCCAGTGTAAATCCATATGCTGCGATGTTTCGGAATGCTCGAACCATGTTGCGTGACCAATCTGAATATCGAGATTTGAGGATTAGGATTATTCTGGCTAGAGAAGGTAGACAATATGTTCACACTTTTTTAAACTCTCGTGAATCTATAACTTAATTTTGGATTCTTGTTTAGTTTCTTACTTCTGATTTTATGTTTTGCATAAGGCACATACAATATTTCGAAACGTTTTGGTATTGCCAAATAATAAACATTGTAATTAACATAGTCGTTTAAGAGTTTTTTTATACTCCGTACTTTTTATAGGTACCCGTGCAATAGCACGGACACATACTAGTAATTTATTATTACGGAGTTACTCCCCCTGTATTTAAAAAAAGATACGATTTCCTTAAACGACTGTATTTTAAAAAGAGATAACCTTTCTTTTTTTGACATGTTTTGGTCCCCACTTCCATTATATTAATATTTCCCTCTTTCTTGTGATCCCAACATTTTTTTACTATAATAAATAATTCACTCCCTACCTTTTATTTTAATAAATTCAACTCACTCTATTAAAACTATGTGCTGGTCAAAATGTATCTCCTTTTAAAATACGGAGAGAGTAAAACTAGAATGCTTTCAAAACTGGAACCGGGAAGATGAAGGATAGGGATGTCAATGGGGCGGGGCGGGGCGGATGCGGATGTAGGTCCCTCCATCCCCATCCTCACCTAAAATTTGAATCTCCATTCCCGCCCCATCAGGCCATCACCCATGCCGGGTACAAAATTCATTCCCATCGATCCCTGCCCCAACGGGGATACACTAAAATTCATCCCCGCCCCACCACCCAACTGGGTATCCCTCCCATTCTTATCCCCGCTCCGTACCCACCTAATTTTTCTTATTTAGCAAACATTTGCCATATATACGGAGTAATGAAAGTTAACTTTAGGAAAAAAAATACCTTATGACTAAAGTAACATATATAATAAAAAAAAATACCCGTCATAATAAAAAAAAAAATCCAAACAAAAAACATAAATTATCACCTAGACATACAAATAAATCCACACTCACTCCATCATCCACGGCAAGTATGAATCGGGGCGAGTGGGGATGGGGCGTATATGGATGGGGCGGGGCGGGCGGGGATGGGGCGGGTTCAAAACAAAATCCACACCCGCCCAATCACCCATGGCGGGTACGATTTTTATACCCATCCCCGCTCCATCATCCGCCAAACCTACCTCCATCCCCGCTTATTTGGGGCGAATACGGAGCGGATCTCCCACGAAACCCGCCCCACTGAAATCCCTAATGAAGGAGTTGACTTGACTAATTACCCCTCTCAAAACTGTTGAAAAATCAATCTGACACTTCTTTCTACACATCTGCCAGAAAACATAAAAAAAAAAAACTAAAAGTCTTCTTCATTCTCTGTAAAACAGAGAAACTTGCACTCTATACGAATGGAATCATAAACTTTCCACATTTATTTTTTCATCATCTTCCTCACAATACCCGGATCCGAAAACCCGCATTCGGATCTCTCTCCTCTCTTTTGCCGGCGCACAGTCCAGGTCAGTGATTGCATGTAACGCACTTTCTCCCTCATTTTTTTTAATAACTTCGTTTATACGTTTTCATGCACCCAGATCATTTGATCTTATCTTACCTAGTATCACTTTTAATTCTTGCTTATCTGTCATTAATTTGTTTTTAATTCTTACTTAATTATAATTAACTCCAATCCCTTTCATTCTTTTGATTAAAATAAATGTTCTTTTTTCACCAATTTGTTTTTCATTTTGACTTTTAATTCTTACATGGGGTCAGTCAAATTTTGAATCTTTATTTGTAGATTTAATTGATTTATGTTTGAATTTTGATTTCTGTTGTACCCATGATTTGAATTCTGATTATTTTGTAAGAATGTGTTTGTGAATTGTTTTGTGCAGATGGATTATTGAAGGATGAATTGAAGTGGTGTAGTTCTAATGATTATTCGATTATTGTAGTAATATCAAGATAATTTCCAATTTCGTGGTCAAATTGTAGCCTGAAGTGGGAAGATTGAGAAATGTACTGGAATTTATTTGGTAATTCTAGTTTGAAATTGGTTGAATTAGGTGCATGGTGAAGTGGGTTGTTTGAATTTTGAGTGATTTAAGGCTATAGGATTTAGTATCTTGATTAATTGATTATGATTGAGAGAAAGAACATGGGACGAGCTTCGCCTTTACTGTTGATTCTTTTGGTTTTGGGGTTTTTCTTTGCAACATATAATTTGATAACTTTGGTAATCCACAATAGAAGATTAAACTTATGGGTTCGGAATGATGGAGGAATTGAAATGTTGACTGATCCTATAATTGAGATTCCTGAGCATTTGAAGAGATTAAAAGGGGGTAGAGAACCCTTCCATGTTGCTTTGACTGCAACTGATGCGCCTTACAGCAAATGGCAATGTCGAATAATGTACTACTGGTACAAGAAGCAGAAAGAGTTGCCTGGATCTGATTTTGGAGGATTTACCAGAATTCTGCATTCTGGGAGGTCTGATGACTTGATGGAGGAGATACCAACATTTGTCGTTGACCCTCTTCCTGCTGGTATAGATCGGGTAAGTGTTTATTTTGTACTCGTACCAATCTGTTTCTTTTGCTCATATCTTATTTGCTTTATTCCATATTTTTTTACTAGGACTAGGTGGTGGTTAAACTAACTTTTGAAGTACTTCCTGTATCATTTATGTAGGCTAGTTGGTTTTGTAATCCTTATCTTCTTCCGCTCTTCAGGCACATTTGCATCTTTTTCTTGTTACTTCCTATGTACCATTTACTGTTTGTGCATATCTTGGCCACTGTAAACATTCCCCCTGAAACGATGCTATTTTCCATTCCCAATTTTTTGGAAAAGATAGAACATTTAAACTTCAGAGAACATGTTGTGGATAATGCATTACGGAAGGAGAGGGCTATACAATATAAATTGAACAACAACAACAACCAAGCCTTAGTCCCAAAATGATTGGGGTCGGCTAACATGAACCGTAAAAAGGAAAAAATTTGCAAAGAAATATTAAAAAGAGAGATGGAGAAGAAGTCGTATTGAGTCGTCGACATATATTATCTACCTCCATTCCCTTATCTAACGCCATACTTTCCTCAATCCCCAATAAACTCACATCACTCTAAAAAGTCACGGACACTCTCTTCCATGTTTGTTTTGGTCTTCCGCTGCCCCTCACTATTCCACCCGTTTTCCACTTTTCTATCCTTCTAACTGACGCATCATTTGTCCTCCCTTTAATATGGCACACTACTTTAGTCGATTATCCATCATCTTGATCTAACCGGCGTAACCCTCGTTTTCTTCCTCATCACCTCATTCCTCAAATGATCCTTTCTTGTATGGTCTCACATCCAACGTAAAACACACTTCTCTGCCACATTCATCTTATGAATGTGACATTGCTTCACAGTCCTAACATTCCATACCATATAGCAGTGCAGGTCTAATTGTCGAGAATTTCACCTTCAACGAGAATTTCACCTTCAATCTATTGGGCATGCTTGGATCACATAAAATCCCCGAAGCACTCTTCCACTCAATGGTGGATCTTAAACAGTTCTACTAGGGGGATTGGTAGAAAAATCAACTAATGTAATATGGAATTTATGCAATTATACACAAATTTTAGGGGAGGGTAACTAAAACTGCACTACGTAATTTTCCGCCCGAGGGGTCGGGCCCACTCAGGGAAAAAGGAAGGTCCGCTACAGAATTTTCCGCCCGAAGGGCCGGGCCCAATCCACCTAGGAAAAAAGGAAGATCCTCCATTGCTTCCACTTCAACCAACCTGATTTAATTCTATGGGCGACATCTCCATTTAACTCCCCATCCTTGGATAATAGATCCTAGGTAGCGAAAGAAATCTAAACCTTCAACGAGTCCTCCTATCCAAGGTGATTGTCCCCGCCTCTCTGCTTCTATTACCGCTAAATGTAAATTCAATTTTTTTTTTGCAAATAAAATATAGGTTAAATTGTTTTTTACCTCCTAAAAAAAATTGACAAATTGTTATTTGTCGACTAAAAAAATAATATTATTTTTTACCACCTTAAAATAAAATAAAAATTGTCGTTTACCACCTCTTTACTACAAGATGGACGAAAAGATTATGTGAATTAATGGGAAGTAAAGGAAAATGGTAGCTTATGTACATAAAAATCGTGGGAGAAGAGAAGGAAATAAAAAATTTAGTCGTTGAAATGGGTCTGCATAAGGTTTCCGTCCATCTTTCCGGTTAAGAGGTGGTAAAAATCTTTTTTTTTAGGTGGTAAAAGACAATTTTTAATTTTTTTAGGTGGTAAAAAACAATTTATCAATTTTTTTAGGTGGTAAAAGCAATTTACCCTAAAATATATTATTACCAAAGTAGGAGTTTTATAGAAAACTAACAAGGCTACATGACCCCTAAAGTTTGAAGAAACTCCCTCACTTGTCACAGGAAGAGGAAGAAAAACAAGCCCAACTAGGCTATGTGAGATCTCATCTTATCATCACTTGTACAAGCATAATTAAACAAAAAATACAATATTACAAGTATCTATCTTATTGATGAAGATCTTCATATTTCTCCCAATGCCATATATTGTGTATTGTTTCGGTGACCTTGTCAACTGCTTTCTTGCTTATGTATCTTTTTGAAGCCCACCTAACCTCTTCAATGAAGGAGCCCTTCTTCCTGGTTAACCGGAGAAATGGCCATTAAAAGAACAAATGGCCAGATTCACCAGAGAAATGGCCATTAAAAGAACAAATGGGAAGTTATTTCTGGTTCCTGCCGACAAAAGCTACAAGTTCCATCTAGGGCAATGTTCCAACTCAACAACCTGTCTTTAGTAGCCAATCTGTTCTAAACAGCTAGCCACAGAATGAAGATACTCTTACTCTTTGGGCTTGCCTTGTTGTTACAAATAAGCCTCTTTCACTCCACATTTTCTTGATCACTTCTCAAATACTTATACATCATGATACTGCATTTTCCATTGTGAACAACAAATTGAGCTGAAAACTTCTCTTCCACCCCAAATTTTCTTGAGGGACCAAGTAAGACGAGGCACATCCATGGTCTAGAAACTCATGTTTTTCACATAATACATGTGGATCCACTTCACCCACAACCTGTCATCTTTCAAAGAAAGAGCTTCAACACTGCAACTTTGTTCCATACTGTCATGTCCTTCAGGTACCACCCACCACAACTCTTAGGGAGACATATTTTTCCCCAAGAAACAAGAGATTTTTTTTGGAGCATGCACCCCACCAATCCAAAGAAAGTTTCTGGAAATATTATGAATCTCCCTTATCACTATTTTAGGCATAATAAAGATGTGGCACCAATACAACTGCATACCAAAGAGAACTGATCTCACTAGTTGTAGCCTTCCAGCATAAGACAAAAGTTTAGTAGACCATGTTCTCACTCTGTGCAGTCTACGTATTGCAGTCTACGTATCTGTTGAAGCAAGCTTTCCCAAAGAACACATGTGAGTGTCCCACATTGATAAAAGATGAGAGAGTTAATCACTTAATAAGCCTAAGGGGTACTCCCTAAGGGGATACTCCCCTTATTGACATATGGTTTTAAGGTGGAACCTCCTACGATCTTGTTAAGTGGATTCTCTCTCTGTCAATGACGGGTGCGGTCCAGGCCCTTATTTTGGTGCGGTCCAGGCCCTTATTTAACAGTATCTCAGCTTCCTGGTCGTGAGAGGCACACCTAAGCATTTAAGGGAAATGAACCCTTAATCATACCTAGACCTGTTCTGATAACCTGCTCCTCATTTTCAGTAACAACAGCCATATAAATAATACTTTTGTCCAAATTAGCAGCCCAACTAGAAGCTTCAGAAAATTTGGAAAATGCATTAAAAATGGTCTTGAGTCTTGAAAACATCAACAAGTCATCTGCAAACATCATGTGTATGATGTTTAGTTTCTTGCATCTGGGGTGAAAGTTGAATCCAGGTTTGCAAGCACCTTCAGAGATACTCCCTACCCAAAGCAAAAAGGAAAGGGGACATAGGGTCCCCTTGCCTGAGACCTTTCTTTGCTTGAATGAGAACAGTAAGGTATCCATTCAGCATGATAGAATAGGAGATACTACTGAGGCACTCCATAATCCAACCAACAAATTTACTAGGGAACCCCAACTCTTGCAACAATGTTTTGAGAAAGGGCCACTCCAAAGAGTCATAGGCCTTCCTTAGATCAATCTTGATCATGCACATTGGGAAATGTGCTTCCTGCTATAACCTTTTATCAGTTCGGAGGCCAAGAGAATATTACCAGAAATAGACCTCTGTGAGTCATTGATGACACTTCCCACCACTGATTGCATCCTGGAAGTGAGGATTTAGAAATCAACTTGTAGACCACAGTGCAACAAGCTATGGGTCTGTGACTTTTGATGCATTCTATACTTTGGGAACCAATGGAACCACAGGGAAATTATTTCCCTGAATCAAAAAGTTCCAGAATTGCCTGGTACACATCTGCTTTGATAACCTGCCAAGCTTCCTGAAATAAGAAGCTAATAAGACCATCTAACTCAGGAGCTTTTTGGTGTCAATACCATTAAGAGCAACATCAATCTCTTGTATAGTAACTGGTTGAATCAAATTCTGAGCATTAGACAGCTGGGGACTCCTCCTTACTACAACACCCCTCAATGTGGGAGCAGTTGTCCCCATGAGGGCCTTATAAAATTTGCTAATTTCATCTGCAATCTCACCAGTAGTCAGCTTTTTCCCAGTTGAGTCAAATAAAATGTCTATGCTATTTCTAGAGTATCTCTCTTTCATAGCAGTAAAGAAGAATTTAGTGTTTGAGTCTCCTAGTTGAAGCCACTGAATCCTAGCTTTCTGTTTGTAGGCACTTTCTTGTATAGCTAGGAACTTCATGAGAGAATTGATGGTTTCTTTTGCCGTGTGTTGAAGATCCAAGTTAGTACACCTAGAAACAAGATTCTTCTAAATATCATCTAACTCACTTCTGATATTATCAATTCTTTCCTCTCCAACTTGGCAAATTCCCTACTTTGCAGCTTTTTCAGCCCAATTTTAACATACTTCAAATTTTCCCACAACTCAAACATGGCATGCTCTTTCACTGTAGTGTTCCACCCTTCTCTGACTACTTGCCCAAAGTCTTGATGCTCAGCCATGTAGTTGAAAAATTTAAAAGGCCTACCACCTTGTCTGATTTGAATGTCACCTCTAATCACTAGAGGAGAGTGATCAGATAGCCCTGAAGACAGATATTCAACCACAGAAGAAGTGAATCTGTTGTGCGAACAAGCATTCCCAAAACATCTTTCAATTCTGAACTGATTTAAGCTCAACCAGATCAGTAAAATCCAAGAGATGCTCAAAATCTTTAGTCTCCACTCCAGCAACAGGGTTACCATTAATTCTATCCCCAGCATAAAGGATAGAATTAAAATCCCCTATAATACACCAAGGGTCTGTCATAAAAGCAGCAAGAGCTTCCAAATATCTCCACGTTGGTCTCCTTGTTTCAACAGTGTGCAAACCATACACCACTGTAAAATAAGTTTCTTGAATTGAATAAGACAGTGGATCAGGTACTCTGTTGTGTGAAGAGCCTGAAGTGTGATATCACTACACTGCCAACCCAAGCCAAATCCTGCCCCTAGGAGAGAACCCATAGTTATCTGCCATGACCAGACGGTGCCAAACTTCTTCATCAGCCTACTACTGTTCCTACTTTTAACTTTAGTCTCAAGCAAAGCCATTACACTAACTTTATTATTACTTATGAACTTCCTCACCTCACCCACTTTAGTAGGTCATTCAGACCCCTCAAGTCCACCTACAGAAATTCATGGAATGTGATAAGGGTACTCCCCACCACCTCCCCCATCTCCACCATCATCAATCACCCCTGTGTAGCTAGCATTCACCCAAGCCCAATAGGTTGATTCAGTTCTGCAGACGTAGGTGAAACCAATGGTGTTATTCACTTTCCTTCTTGTAATCACCCTCCACCCATCTGCCATCCCTCCTTCTTTGTTGGTGTTGTGGTACATCACTTTCCTTAGAAACAGGAGCTTCCTGGTGATTTTGAACTTCGTTCTAACAGAAAGTGTTCCTTGATTTTGAACTACTTTGGGAACCTATTTCTTCACAGGTTTGGCATATTGCTACACGTTGGAATCGGTGTTCGCTTGACTTCCTCTATTGCAATCATGACCAACCACTTTGCATTTATTACAGAAAGGTGGTAGCCAATCATAGAGCACTTTCTGATTCACAACAGCACCACTAGGATCTTGAATGAGCTCCCAATTCTGCTAAGAGAATCAACTCCCCAACACTTCAAATGGAGATTGGGTAGTTTCACCCATAGTGGTACAATTCTCAATGTCTCCTCATGGAAATTGAAATAAGGAGCCTATGATTTGATGATCATAGGCCTCCTATTGAAAGAATGTGGACCTTCGGAGAGAATACAATTTCTATCCTCCTGTGTAGCAAACTTAATAACAAAGAAACCCTCGTCATGGAGGTATATCTGAGGTCTACTTATTTGGTTCAACTCTCTATCAAAAAATCTCATTACTGCACCCACGACAATACCTAACAATAACATTGATCTAAGTAGTCGACTGTTTATCAACTTATAGCTTATCAAGGTGAGCAACAGTTTTACCATCATTCACAACATGAGCTATGAAGGTTAGTGGATTACCTTTGGCTGTAAGTTGGTTACCCCTTACAACACTTGCCTATGAGTTCCCTCCATTGCCCTCCATATTCAATCTTCTACAAATGTGCCTGTCTTGTAGCTGGTTGCTCTGCTTCTGGGGAAATAACATATGCGCATACCCATGGGGTGGTTCGCAACATCTCATTGATCCCTTTCATAATCGTATGAACTCTATCCTTCGTACTTCCCCCAGATTTTCCCGATTCGAGCACATCAGTAAGTAAGTTCACCATTGAAGGAGTCCGTGGGATACTGGGACGAATAAGTTTCTGCACCAATGACCTCCATTAATTCCGGCGATGGCGTCCTTTGGATGGCGCGGAGTAGGTGTTAACGCAGCTAGAGGTAATGAGTCGTCAATGGTGGAGCTGAGTATTTGATTTCTCTTTTGATACTGATTCATTGGGCGAGTGGGTTGTTTCGAAGGTCAAGGAGGAGACCATCCATTAGAACCACCTACTCCGAGCTGCTAAATCTTCTTCTTTCTAGCCATGGTGAGAAAAATGGTGCAGGTTAGTAGGGGACCTTAACGTGCGAATCATCGCCATTCGGGAGAGGATTTCCATTTTGCTCGTGAAACGTGGCACGAATCATTCCGAATATTCTATTCTTACTTCGGCTTAACTTAAAGCCACGAGATTTCAAAGTATATCTCCATAATTCCAACTTACTTTCTCTACATTATTTTGCTTCGTCGACCAACACAATATCATATGCAAACAACATGCACTTTGGTATATTGTCTTGAGTTGAACTCGCCAATCCGTCCATTACTATGGTAAAGGAAAAAGGGCTAAGTGCAGAACCTTGATGTACTCCAAATCTCCAATCGTGATGGGGGACTCCTTTATCTTTTCAACATTGGTCCGCACACTCATGCTAGCTCCCTCATACATGTCCTTTATGATTTCAATCTACTTTTGCGAAATTTCTTTCCTTGTTAAAGTCCTCCAAAGTACTTCCCTCCGCACTTACCATATGCTTTCTCCAAATCAATGAAAACCATAAGTAAATCTTTCTTCTAATCCCGATAGTTTTCCAATAGTTGTCTCATAAGATGAATGACCTCCATAGTTTATCTTCCTCGCATAAACCCAAATTGGTTCTCCTAAATCTTCACCCTTCTCCTTAACCTTTATTCAATCACTCGCTCCGTTTGATTTTGGAAAAACACCACCATTATGGGAATGTACACGCGGTTCTACCAACAAAAATTTGTTAAATGCGACTGAATTTTCGGACTTCTTTTTTTCCTGGGAGAAACTGGTTATGGTGGTATTTTCTTTGAATTCCTTTAAGTTTAGATTTTTGCGGCAGAAGATAAATTGTTGTTTTCAGTAGTTCTGTCACTTCTGTGAACTTGGAGAATCCCGTTCTGCTAATGATGTTTCTATAATCAGTTTATAGACTTTCTTGTACCTTATGGATAAATATAAACGTTGGATTTTTGTGCTAGTTTGATGGGTATCTAGTGCCTTCTGCTTAGTTTGATGAGTTGTTTGATTTTGGGTTTGGGTTATCTATGCTTTTTGATTTTTTCCCATGATGTGGCGCTTAAAAAGCCATCCTATGGAGTGATCCCATCAATTATTTGGTGCAAGGTAATTTAGTCATATGCTCCTATGTCTGTATTAGCTTGTTACTGGCCAAAGAATGTATATATTTCTGTAGTATCATTATATTGATTAATCAAGCCCTTATTCTTGTTTGTTTTAATTTAACAAAGAATCTTGAATTGCAAATATTTGTTACTTGGAGGGAGGCAGTGGAGGATTTTTGACATGCATCAATCTTTATTGAGATTTGGCGTTGCTAAAATATTACATCACCTGAAGGTTCCGTCAGTGTCGGATTTATATGTACACTTAAAATTGTCTGTATGATTGTTTAGCAGGGAACTATGTACTCGACATTTGAGAAAATCCTTAGATGGGTTTGTTGAGGATGAAAATCAGAGTGTCGGATTGTACTTTTCGAGTTTTATAGGTGAAAGTTGGGGTTTTGAATTTTAATGGCCATACAAACGGTATTCAGGTTTATACGTCGTCTATGATAAATCTTCAACCACAAGTATTCCCAAATTAAGCAGAAGGCTGCAGCTTAGACGAGCTTAAGCAACTGAAAAATAGGGAAATTTGAAAGTTAGGAATTAAGAGAGAAATTTCTCACCTGTTCTACACTCTATTCATAAATTACGTAGATATAATAAAACTCCTTTATACTCCTACGTCCTAATATATTAATTATAAGAAATAAAGAAAAATGACTTGTTTTGGTTCACACGTTCCCTAATCGGAAATAGGAAAGAAAATCTACATGATTACCCCAGAAACATATTTACTAAGTTGATTAAGACTTCAATACAGTTCCTAAATCCTAGAGATGGATTATCTTCTTCAAACTATGCTTCTTGGGCAATTGACCGCCAAAAAGAAGTTCTCTTAAACAACTTTTGACCAGCTAGCATGTAATTCAAGCTCAATAAGGAAGCTTACCTCTGCTCTGCTTGAAAACATGGCAAAAGAAACAACCTTGAGTGTTAAGTAGATTCACACCAAACTGTTACGCATTGTGCTGTATGTTACTTTTTAAACCGAGCTATGAATCTAATTCAGCACTGTGACGCACCATCGATAGGACTCAATTTTGTGTGCTCTTGCATCAGGACAAGGGTAGAATGAAAAAATTGTTGTGGCAGGAGTTTTTTGTTAGGGTGAGGGGGTGTGGTGGGGGTTAGTGAGGGGGTGTGGTGAGGGTTAGTGAGGAGAGTAGTAAGTTGAATGGTTGAAGCTTACTATTGGTGATATTGTCAGTGCCCTTTTATTTTCGCAATTCCTCGAGCTGGTTGGGGTACAAGACTTGGTTCATCAGTGTCTTGTTAGTTAGATGGTCTAGTTTCGTTCTATAGTGATGTTGCTCTTTTAAAGTTTCTTAATGTGTTTTATTAATATTTCTTAGCTATTGAAGGGTATCTGTGCTGTGTGAACTAGCTTTTTATATACGCCGGAGTAACTTTTTTCTTTAACACAGACACAACTTCCTTGTAAGATTTTATTTTTCAATTTTCATTTTGTCCCTTGGGTGAAGGGGAAAGGTTATTTCAAGCTACTTTATCCTGAAACTAGTTTCTTGCTACTTCGTTGCATGTCATAAAGGGAAGATTTTATATGTAGATTAGTCTTCTTCTTACTTAGGGACTCTTGGTTTCCCAACAAGGGAATTGAACAACTTTTTAGAGGAAAGGGAAGTAAATAGTAGGAACATGCAATCTTAACCACTGTTACCTGATTCACTAGTATGTGATCCGGTACGGGTATGCAATTCGCTACCTAATTTGCTAAATTAAACCAAAAATGTACCATTTTAATGTTATAATTCTTTTTTTCGGTTTGCGGCTCGTGGGGGTTATTAGGGAATTAGGTAAAGCTGGTCTTAACTATAGCCAATGCTCAATGTAAAATAGCTGTTTGGGAAGTTGTGTTCCGTTAGTGAATCTTTGTTATTCTTTCCAATTTCAAAGGATTCAAAAACATCTTGGGCTCTGAGCTGATGTGTTAATCTCTTCCTTTCATGTACTTGAAGTGAGTCAATCTTATACATCTTTGCTCATTCTTTTCAGGGTTATATTGTATTGAATAGACCGTGGGCATTTGTTCAGTGGCTTGTAAAGGCTCCAATTAAGGAGGAGTAAGTTCTGTTTCTTCTGTGACTTGGAATTATGATTCGATGTCAATGAAATTCAGCACAGATTTTTCTACTTTGCAGTTATATATTGATGGCTGAGCCTGATCACATATTTTTGAGGCCTTTACCTAATTTAGCACTTGGAGGACTTCCAGCGGCTTTCCCCTTTTTCTACATTAAGCCTGCTGACCATGAAAATATTGTGAGGAAGTTTTATCCCGAGGACAGAGGGCCTGTCACAAATGTTGATCCAATTGGAAATTCTCCTGTAATAATAAAAAAGGTAGTTTTTTCTATAAACTATTTTTGAAAAACCAACCATGTGTTTCTCTGTTATTTATAAATGATAAAATAATAGCCCTAGTTTGTTGTTTTCGTTTACTTTTGTCTGTTCGTCTTATAAACTTGTATAAAGATTTGTGTTTATATATATATCTTTTTCGTTTTAAAGTAAACAAACATGCTTGTTGAATGCCCAGGAAATACTGGCGAAGATTGCACCTACGTGGATGAATGTTTCTTTGAAAATGAAAGAGGATCCAGAGACTGATAAAACTTTTGGATGGGTGTTAGAAATGTAAGAGGCTTTTCTAGAAAAGAGTTTGTTTCTTGTGTGTTTCTGACCTTTGTTTCAGTCAGTTATGACCAGAAATCTCTAAATTTGGCTTAGGTATGCATACGCCATTGCATCTGCATTACATGGGGTGAAGCATATTCTTCAAAAGGATTTTATGCTCCAGGTATGTCATTTTGTTGTAAAATATCATCATCATTACTTCCCCACCTTGCCTCCCTTCCCCTTTTCTGTCCTTGAACACTCCTCAATAGAGTACCTTGTTTCTGCTAAACTCTCTAATATGGGGTAATATATTATTTCAGCCTCCATGGGATCTAACGACTAAAGACAAGTATATTCTTCACTACACTTATGGATGTGACTACAACAAGAAGGTACTTTTACTCTTCTAGTACTGCAATTATTTGTGTTTGAAATTTAGTATTTTGCTTGTTGCACTATGATTGCAAATTCTTAGATGATAATTGCTTCATGTTTACCATGTTAGGGAGAACTTACATATGGTAAAATTGGTGAGTGGAGATTTGATAAAAGGTCACACTTGCGTGGACCACCACCTAAAAACCTAACCATGCCTCCTCCAGGAGTTCCTGAAAGTGTGGTAAGTTAACTTCTTATTTTTTGGGGACTATTTTCTGGTTCACTCTTCTATTGCCTTTGGATTGTGGGCCACAACAACCAACATATTCAGTCAAGCTACTTTTTTGGTTTACATGAGAAGGTTATTGTTTGTGGACTTAATTATACTACCTCCGTTTCACAATACTTGCATCATTTCTTTTTTCATGTATTCCAGCACGCTTCTTTGAACATTAATATCTCTAATTGCGTATAAGTAAAAATTACTAAAACTTGATATTTAGAATCTTTACATTGATACGAATTTAATAAAATCCCACTTGACTATGATTCTTCTTACATAATGTGAAAGAATAAATGTCAAAGTTGGTTAATGAATAGTATTCAAATGAGAAACGATGCATCTATTGCGAAACGGAGGTAGTACGAAGTATAAGTTTTGCATGAATGTAATAATATAGAAGTATTTGTTATATCTGTTTCATGATCTAGTCAACATGCTAGAATGTTTACCAATGCATTCATGATTTTATGAAGTATTTTGAAATGTCGTTTCATGAAATTATGAAGAGTACTCCGTGGTAATTCTATTGTAAATGTCTTGTACATGATGATATGAACTACTGATTCGGGGTTGCGGCGACTAAGCTTGCACGCCATAGGTGAACCATAAGCTGTGGAAATGTGTAGAGAAATGGATTTACAGCTACTGGAACCTTTGAGTCATCACCTTCTCTTTCTTCCTTTAATATATTGCTATTAGTGACTTTCTTATTTGTTACTCTTCAACAACACGCCTTTTAGATTTTGTGCAAGATTTAGGAGCCTTTAACTTTGTTGTCTGACTTACTCATTCGAATCGTTTTTAACCAGTTGGCCATCATAAATGGAAACTGATAACCTTTATTTAAGAGCTGTAATTATACCATTTCACAATTTAACTTATTTCCCCGTAAAGAGGAAAACTTTGCTTGCGTGCCATTAAGTCCTTTGTACATCTTTCAGCTTGCATTCATTTATCAAGTATTTTATCCAGGATACATTTCTGTAAGATTGTTAAATCTCTGTCTCAGATTTTTGTCCCTAGCCAGTTTGCATATGAAAACTGATAGCTTTTTAAAAATTCGGAGCTGGGTTCTTACAATCTCCACCCTCTTCCCCCTCCAATAACAGGTAGATGAGAGGAAGCCCACTTGCATACCAATGACGCAATAGAATTTTTCTGCTCTACTTTTCTGTTTGCAAGGCATATACTTTTAATTCCGTATATATTCAGTTTATCATTCGTTCATTGATCTTTTATTTGATATAAGAGATCCTGTCTGTGAAAAATTGTGGCGGAAAATTTTAATGATACATTGTTCGAGTCATTTATATTCCTTTTTTTGTGTGGTGGGGAGTAGAAAAGTAGTGGAAATAGACTGGTGAATGTAGATTTGTCCGGCTTCTTTGTTAGCTCTGTTTCGCTCCCTTGGTGAAACTTGAATGTTCACTGAGTTTAGACCTTTTTCTCTCTTGCACTTGAGAATTTGGTCATATTATGTAGTTAGTGCTGATTACTTGTGTGAAAAGAATATCATTTGAAGGGTACATAGCTTCTTTGGATCTCCTCATTTCTTCTGTTCTTTTGAACTGATGCCTTTTAGCCGCATATTGGATTTTCTTGGTTTTAGAATTTATGTAAAATTTTGCTCCGGCATTTGAAGGCGTATTATTTGCTGAAAGTGCCTGAAACACAGATTGGAAGTATTTGTATATACAGCTTTCGTGTTTCTTTACCAATCTAACATGTGGTTTGGTAGTGAAGCACTGTTCTTAAGATCCTGAACCTAACAATTAGGTAATCTGGGTTTGGAAAAGGAAAACTTTATGATTTTGCACCCGGAAAGTGTAAAGCTATTGTAGCTAGTTGATTATTTTGTACTTTGAAGTGTGTTATCAAAGTATCTCTAATTCTAGATACACTTTTTGTAATTGGCAGGTGACCCTTGTTAGTATGGTGAATGAAGCTACTGCCAACATTCCAAACTGGGACAAAAAGTAGTCTCGTGGTAATGGTAAACTGCATATTGAGTACCAAAGTGACTTTGAAAAGTTCTATTGTATACTTGTGTGAAGCGACAAGTTTACTGATGAATGCAGACCTTAGATGTATATTTCAGACCTTGACAACTTCTAATCTCAAACGCAAGAAAGCTACACCCTCAGGCCTCAAAGAAGGATTTTTTATTTTTATTTTAGGGTATCTTAAAAATGTCCAGGGATTTCCTGTGTGAAGATTCAAATTGGGGGACGAATCTCTAACCTGATTATACAAACGCTGCAGCAGCAAAATCAAAGAATAGGTTTTTTTTTTTTTTGATGGTGGGATGGGGCATCAGGAAGGTACTAAGACTGTTAACTCGAGCTCAGTACTTGACTGAGATATAGCTATGGTTTTTTTGGTTGTAATCTGAAATTGTGTAGAGACGGGAGGTTTTCGCCTTTTCGGAGTTAATATTTTGTAATTGAGATATTGAACTTAAGGATCAGAGTATCCAATACGAAAGTCATGAAAATTTGTTCCGGCAGTTTATCAAATTTGCATGTTTGGATTGATTGTTGTGATTCATATTGATGCAATGGGAATCATAATTAGGATTTATCATGATACCCAAATTAAATGTTCTTCTGCGCGTTCATTTGATTACAACTACATACGACTATACGAGTAGTCTCATAGTCTACGTGTTCATCCAGATCCAGATCCAGTTTGAGGAAGCTGGACTCGGGTCCGGTGAATAACAAACGCTGGAAGTTACTAAAGCCCAAATTGACAAATCTTTCTATTTTTACTGCACCTTTGTGCTGCCATTGCCATTTGCCATTTGCCATTTGCCAATACAACAACAAATGGAATGTTACCAACATCCCAAATTCATCTATCAATTTATCAAAGGCTTTGCAAATTGCAACATAACCTAAGATGTCCCCCTGTGTTAAATCTAAAATCTAAAATCTCCCCTAATAGGCTAAATGGCTAATATGGATATTTTTCTTTTGACAATCTCCAAGTTACTTTCCTCACTTCTCATCAACATGTGCCAATGGCTGTGCATGTTTTCAAGTAAATCAAACTCAACCAAAAAACAACAAATTCAAATCTCAGTATATTATCTCTTTATGTACCTAAATCCGTTTCTTTACAACTCCGTATTCTTATAAATGGTTGAGGGCCTTGACTCCTTGAGAGTTGAGACAGAGAATTCAAGTGCTGCAGCCTGCAGGTTAAGGCATCTAAGGCTTGTCCTCTACTTAGGGGGCACGACACTCAGTAGTACCTCCTCAATATTTGACTTTTAACAACTCTTTTTGGTATTTTAGTCCTACTTTTTTTTACGGAAAACTGATTTTGATGCATATTTATGCAAAATTTCCCTAATTGTAGTGGAAAAGGCTAGGGATACACTTGGTGTGCAAAGGTATCTTGCACACCACCAATTACACAATGCCATCTCACAAATTCCACTAAAAAAAGAGAGGGAAAAGCTTTCTGAAATAATTTTTTTGGGCGGCAAATATTTTCAGCCATTTGCGCCATTCTGTTCTTTGAGCGGGATTTAATTGCGCCAAAATACCCATTTTTCATATTTGCGCCAAACACCTCTTCACCTCAAATTTTCATCTTTCACCTCCACTAATAATAAGAGAACTGCAAAGAGCCATTTTTTCTGGTTTATATTGCTAAAGCAACTGCAAAGTATGTGATTCATTTTTCCCACCCTCTGAATTTCTATTTCTCATTCTATTTTCTGCCATTTTCGAATGCATTAACTATCTAAATGAGTTATAATTTTTTTTCGAGGCATATAAAAGTCTGCCATTAAAAGAACTTCCATGGATTTAGTGATGCATATAACCTGTTTGATGAAATTACTAAGAGATTTTCAATCATATTTATTATAGTGTTTCAGTTGAGATGTACTGGAAATGATGAATTGAAAGTGACAAAAGCTGGACCTATTGCAATGGCTGGAAAAAAATATTTAATATTGCAATGGATGTAACTATTATTCGTCTTCTACGAATCTGGAGATGATGAATTGGAAGTTACAATGTTGAACCTTTTGTATAGCAATAAACCTGTTTGATTAAGTTATCATTTTGATTCTAGAAATTGTATAGACGATACTCCTAAATGTGTTTTGGTTGTAGAATTTGTATAAAAAATACTCATTAAAATTAAAAAAAAAATATGAATAGGGAAAAAATATATTATTTTTCAACAACCACATAGGTTCGAACACGGGTTTAGCTAGTGTAAGGGTAATCAAGTAACCAATTTAACGGGGGGTATCAGCACATCATAGTGGGCTACCTAAAATTTTATACAAGATACGATAGCTAATGAAGTTCATAAACAGTATGTATTCCGATTTCAGTATACATGTAATGATCCCACAAATTAAAACACGATCTCTTCAAATGCAACATTTATTAACAAGATTTTCACAATTAAAACACTCCGTCAAAAAATAAACTCGTGTTTGTTGAACTTATTCATCAAAAATAAAAATAAAACAAATTTATCTGAATTACCCTTTGTGCATCAGGAATCAACTTGGGTTCATAATTCGACGTGGTGAAGACTCTCGTGATGAAATTAATTCATTTGTCAAGTGAAAGATTTCACGACTTAATTCATTCGTGATGAAGTTATTTTCTTATTTTATTGTATTATACTAAGAGGTGATTTGTTAATTGATACCATCAGAATTTAAAAAATATATATATGATTAAAAGAACTAAAATCATACTCAGCTCCCTCCATATAGATAAAAATGTTTTATGTTGCAAATGTTAACGTGCTGATACCCCTTTGTCATCATGGACTTATGGTCATTGCTTTACCGCTTGAACTTCAATATATTTGCGATCAACATGCCTTCCAATCCTGGCTCTAGCAAAAACAATGTTTTTAAAAAATGACATCTTTTTATGGGATCATTGATTTTTATAAGTCGTATAAATTGGTATTGCAATTGTAGACGTGCTGATACCCCTTGTCATAGTGGTGGTAACTTCAACGCTTTTGCCTAACATTCACCCGTGTTCGAATCTTAACAATAGGTTATGATTTTATTTTTTAAAAATCCCACGTTTCTTTCAATTGATGAACCAAAATCATTATGAATTTTTATTTGTTGTGTTCAAAAGTAATTATAGTTGATCCTTTAAAAACAAAACATATTCTATGTACTATAAACCCTTCTCTGAAACTAAAATCATGTTATATGTAAAAAGTTGATTATTTTGATCATTTACATAAAAGAGATTATATGTAAAACAAACCCCTCCTAAAATCAACACCATGTTAATTGTATTTGTTGTGTTCAAAACTAAATATTTTGTGGTCCTATTAAAAAAAATAGATTTACGTAAAATATACCACTCCCAAAAATTCAGAAAACTTTGATCAAAATAAATAATTGTTTAGAAATCATCTCAATCTAAATCCTATATAAAAAAATAAAAAATAATAAAAATTATGTTACAAATGTTAACAAATCATTTATGGGATCATTTTAATAAACTATAAATCATAGTTATAGAATTAAGAATATATTTTGGGTAACTCGTTACTTTTATGGAAATGATTAGATTTAGTGTAAAAATCGTCAATGTATAATTATAAGTATCATTGAACTATATATAGTATCATTATGAATAATATGAGTTATTTTTAACCGCCTATACTTCGTGATATGTGTAGCCGTAAAGTTTGTTTATGGGGACTAACACAAAAGTTATTATCCCCATTGTTTATCAACATTGGTTGTAACAATTAATTAATATGAATATTACATTTAAAAAAAATATAAGTCATGATCTTAAGAAAACCCAAAATGATAGTAAAGAATAATATTGAATAATACGCGAAAAATGTCCGTACGACAATAATTTGTGTCAAGTTATATATATTTTATTTATGCTAACCTAATTTTATAATGGTACACAAATAAATAAATAATTATTTAGAAATCATCTCAATTTTTTTTAAGTTATATACTCCGTATATTTTATTTACATTAACCTAATTGTATAACGTTACACAAATATTATAATTTGAATGAAAATTAAATAATTGTTTAGAAATAATTTCAATCTAAGTCCTATATATAAAAAAATAAAAAAATAAAAATTATGTTGCAAATATTACAAATCAATTATGGGATCATTTTAATAAAAAAAAATCATATTTATAGAATTCGAATGTTATTTGGGTAACTCCTTTTATGGAAATTATTAAATTTAGTGTAAAAATCGTCAACATATAATTATAAGTATCATTTAACTATATATAGTATGAGTTATTTTTTCACGCCTATTTTCATGTTATGTGCAGCCGTAAAGTTTTTTTATGGGGACTAACACAACATTTATTATCCATATTGTTTATCAACATTGGTTATAACAAATAATTAATATAAATATTAAATTTAAAAAAATATATAAGTCATGATCTTAAGAAAACCCAAATTGATAGTAAAATATAATATTTAATAATACGCGAAAATGTTCGTATGACAATAATTTGTATCAAGTTATATATATTTTATTTATGTTAACCTAATTTTATACGGTACACACATATTTAAATAATTATTTAGAAATCACCTCGATTTGTTTTAAGCTATATATATTTTTTTATTTACGCTAACCTAATTGTATAATGGTACACAAATGTTATAATTGAATGAAAAATCAATAATTGTTGTGAAATCATCTGAATCTAAATAGATAAAAATTAAAATGTCATCAGATTATAGTAGGGTTTAGGGATCATTTTAGTGAGTGATAAAGACTCGTTGCTTGCCACCATGATTATTTACAAGGAAATAACATATTATTTGAATTTGTCACAGATCATTTACGAGATCATTTTAGTGATAAAGAAATCAGAGAACTGAGCTAATTTTGTTCTACTCCGTACAATTTTTTGGTAACTTGTTACTTTTATCGGGAGCACGCGAATATTTAATGTCCCTATTATCAAAGAGGTATATTGGAAATATAACATTGGATTTATATTTACTCTAGAAAATTATTTTAAAAACTTTACTGTTAGGATCGGAAGTTCAATAAATAGTTCCTTGTACATAATTTTTGTTTATCATACTCGGCGTGTAGTCCAATGAATAGTTCTTTGATTTTCTCTAAGATAAAATGATCCCGTATAACTATCTATTTAGATTAAAAAAAATGTTTTGTTATGCATTTACAAGGATTCGAACACAGGGCCTCTATAAGATAATGTATTGCGGTGACCAATATGGCAAGGGGGTATCAGCACATCTACAACAATATCATAAATATATTTATTGTATTTATTTTAATAAGTTATTTCAGTTTCGCTTTTGACTTTCTCTAAAATAAAATGATCCCGTATAATTATCTATTCAGATTAAAAAAAATATTGTGTTACGCAGTTGCAAGGATTCGAACACGGGTGCAGGGTACATAATCAAGGTGCGTCTTGGTGACCATCTTGGCAAGGGGTATCAGCACCTGAATATTTACAATACAAAGTATACAACAAGAATGATTATAGATTTTATGATAAGAATTCAATTACATCCTACTGTGTTAGATGTCAATAAAATGATCCTCTAAATACATTATATATTTTATTGAGCATGAACAAAGGAAATCTGATTCTGCGTTTCCAAGATTAATCTGAACTTCAATTGCAATTATAGATTTTATGTTGCAGTATAAATTGTTAATTTATTAAATCTGATTTTATTTAATCAGGGATTTGTTGCAAATTCATAAATTTGGGACATTCCAATTCCAATTGCAAATTCGTTAATTTGGGATTTATCAATTGCAAGTAACCACCATGAATCCGCCCAAAAAATAGCACCACCACAATTTTCGATTGTCTGTGGAGGAGGAAAATGAAGGTGGCGATCGTCGAAGAGAGAAATTTGTTTTTGGGCATCGGCGCGATGAAATTCTGGGGATGGAATTTAGTTAATGAACCCTAAAGCCGCCGCTAAAAGTCACGGTTCACCCGCCGCTAAAAACTCAAGTAAAATAGATGTGTAACTCCTAACATTTTCATAAACATCTACCCAGTAAGTTGTTTACTTCTTGTTATAATACAAAATTATGACCCACCACCAAGATTAGAAAAGATAGATAAAACACATGAATGTGTTATAATATTATCTACGATTATAAATGATCATTTCACCTTTACATAAATCATATGTAGAATTCTCAAACTCGGTAAAATTAGATGTCTTATAATATTATCTACGATTATAAAATGTGTTATAATATTATCTACGGTTATAAAGGATCATTTCACCTTTACATAAATCATATGTAGAATTCTCAAACTCGGTAAAATTAGATTAAAAGATTTATGTTTGCAATGACTTACGTGCTGATACCCCTTGCTACAATGGTCACTACTAAGCTGTTACAACATCTACTCTATCTGCGCAAACCAGTGTTCGATTCTTCTCAAGAGGATAAATAACCAATTTTTTTTAATTGCGGATCAAAACTATTTTACGGGATCATTTTAGTCATGAAAAGATCAAAATATTAGATGATTTTTTGGTTACTCGTTTCCTTTATGGGGAATGCCACTAATTGCATTTTTGGGGAATTAAAGATAATTAATTGCTGATTGTTGAGAACTTAAAACAAATTTGAAATTCAAAATTAAAATTTCAGTTTGAAATTTTCAAAATAGAGGAATCTTTTAAAATTGAGGTGGCATATTATAAGTGGTGGTGTGCAAGATGCTCTTGCACACCTTGTGTACTTCTATCATCATCCAATTGTAGTACAACCATAACTAAAGACTAACGACCATTTGCTGCGTTGAGTCATTTCCAAGAACATGTAACATGTTTTGTGCATTAAGACATTTGTTTGTGTAAATAATAACTACTTTATGCTCTTCATATTCCGAAATAAATCAAGTACGAATAACCACCGTTATTCAACATTTTATTCTTTCTAACATTATAATTTACACATTACAATCTACGTGATCAGATCATTATCATACCACTACTTTATTTACTCCCCCTACAACACCATGTCGTACCCGTACCCGTACCCGTACCCGTTTACAATTTGCGAAATAAGTTAGTCCGTACAAAGGTAAATTTGCCGACGAGTTCACGTGGTGTCTTCATTTCGCTGTCTTCAGGACAATTGATAGTAGACAAAGATTAAAGAGAAACAAACAAGGGAAGAGGTTTCACTGCAAAATATTATTGTTTTTGTTTGTTTTTGCCTACATTTTTATGAAATTGGAATTTGTTAAATCAAAACAAATATTATATGTAAATTCAACAAATATTTTTATAAAAAAGGGTACCAAAAGTAGATCTGTTTTCTTGTGTTCCACTAGCTTGTATTATCCTTTGCCTAATTTTTAAACACCTGCTTTTCAAAAGGGACACATTACTAATAAACAATGTATCTTACCACTATTTTACACACGGAGATATCACTAGAGTTCGTAATGAGTAAATTAATGACACAAAGATACGATGTGTTTCTAAGTTAGATTAGTTAATTTCTTTACTATTGTTTTAAGTATAAATATATTTGTCACGTGACATCTTTCCTCATTTAGGATGTTACTATATTACTCCGGTAGTTATCAATGAATACACTATGGTACACTAAATTTAAACTTTGTGATCGTGCAAGGTTAATTAATAGAAACATATCCACTGTATTATACCAAGTATTTAGTTATTAGGTTAGTTTTCGTGCAATACACGTAACAAAATTAAAAATTATACGAAGTAACATAATTGATTTCTTATAATAATTATAGAACGCAATCATTATTTTGTGTAGTGTAGTTAACTTTTCTTCAACATCTTTAAACATTTCTTTATTAGAACGCAAATTATTTGTTTTTTTATATATGTAAAATAAATCAAGAACGCATTAGAACAAATAATTTTCCATGTACCTTTTAGTACTTTTTTTAAGGTTAGTGTTCCGGTATGGATTAAGAATGGTTGGAGAGGTCCAATTGCTTGCCTGATCTACTTCTTCCTGATTGTATTCTGCATGGATAACAGTGGTAAGCTACTCTCAGGTGTGATTCGATATCCCCCTCCGATGCCAGTCTGAGATTATAGAGAATGTGAGATTATGGTTGGGGGAAATGATTGGGACTACGTACCTTTCATAATAAGTGAGGTCCATATATATAGACACATGTCGGATATACGGATGATACGGATCGTACCCATGAGATAGCGACGCGTTGACTTTCCTTTCATAGATTACTTGATGTCATCGACATCATCCCAATGCTGGTAAGGATGGTTAGTCGTCTGGAAAGTTGCTTGCATTATGATTGTTAACCTTTTCTTAAATAAGGGTGTTACGTACCATCGGGCTGATATCACACCCGTACAACTAGCCCCCTCAAATTTCTCTACTGACTGTAGACTTTAAACATTTTGAAAATTGGACTGGATTTTAAATTCAAAAGTTTTCACTTTTGACCGCCCATTCTTTCTGACACGTGGCGGTACTTCAGTCTTGTTGCGACACGCGTCGCTCATCTCAACGGTTGTGATGCGAGTGAAATGATCGATTCAACTTTTGCTAACTGCCTAATCAGAAACTCTTGGGTTTCCTTTTTTACTATATAACCCTCCTTTTTGTTTTTACCTTTTTTTTACTTTCTCTCTCTTCCATTTTCACTTTCTCTTCTGAACTTCTGCAAATCTCTTTCCTCGCATATTTTCTCTTGCTGCTTCGATTGCGCCCTACCGTAGATTATTCATAAAAATCTACCCCATTTCTCAATTGTCACCTAGGCTGTTAGACTTGTTTGCGCCATTTCTTGTTACGAATTGCTTGCTATATTCAAGGTATTTCCTTAACCTTCTCTTGTTTTCTTCTCTCGCGTGCGTTACTATTTTCTGGTAATATGTCGAGTGAAGTGGATAGTTAAAATTTCCCTAGTGATTTTGGGTATGATGATAATGTTGGGGCTCCCCAAGTTCTATTCGTGATAATTCTGTTGAAGTGGATGTTGATGGTACCGAAGGACCTACCACCTCTGGGAATCTTGAGTCGCCTCCTCGCAATGCTACTGATGATTTGCGGTCCCGCAGTGTCCATCAGGTACGGGCTGATATGTAGTGTGATTTATATCCCCATCTATTACTATATACTTAAAGACACACCAGGAATGATACGTGTCACATCCTGGTGAGTCCTTAGTATTTTTTCCTTTTTTTCCTGCCGAAAAGATTTCGCTATTTTTTAAAAAATCTTAAAAAGACACACCAGGAATAACACTGTTATTTCCTGGTGTGTCCTTAGTTTTTTTTTTAAAAATATTTTAATTGAAGAATCTTTTAAAATATCCGATTTCCTGATTTTTTTTCTTATCATTTCCTTCTATTTAATAGAAGCATAATAGAAGTGTATATGAAAAAAGTATATTATGATTTCATGTATTACGCAAGGATAAAAAAAATTATTAATACTGATTTGAAAAATATATATGTTAGGAATGGAAAAAAATTAATTTTTTTTTTTGATATTGCTGTTTCTTTATTATACGTAGTAAGCTATTATGGAAACTCCGTAATAGAGAAATAGAAAAATATTTTTTGATTTTCATATGAAATTTTCAACAAAAATCATTACACTCTTAACCAACAATAGTTAATAAATAAATAAATAAATAAATAAATAATTTGTTTTGCATGTGTTATTATACGACCATACCCAAAAACACATTTTTTTTTTAATTTTACGCAAAACAAGTGTTAAAAAGTGATTACTTATAAACCCGAAAGCAAGTTATATACCCGTTCTAGAAAATAAGGTATTATAACTGATATGTATATCAAATCAATACCATATCAAAAAATTTGGATAGATCGAGGGTACATGTATGGTTGCGATTACATATATTATTCAATTCCAAAAAAAAGGATACCTAATAACAGTCTGATAAGTTTTTTTCTAATATTTTCCCAACTTAATTATTTTTGTCAAAACGCTAAACTCCTAAAATCGCACTAATCACTTTACAATTCAAATAAATAATAATTTTCTCTGATTTTCCCAACAACCGTTAATAATACTTTATTTCATTTTATTAAAGCTTCTTTTAAATAAATGATTCAAAACAGAAAAAAAAAATTTAGTCTCATCCGTGCGTTGCAAGGGACCTAACCTAGTGTTCATACTATTTCTCACTTTGTGCCGGTGTTGGATGTTCTTCCAATTGCTACCAAGTACCATCTTCGTTCTTGGTCGCAATTTTTAGATCATGTCAGCCTAGATATGGTCAGTATGGGACTAACACTGGTAATGTTAATGTTTCTTATTATCGGGATGCCGTTAGAAAGGCTGATTTAGAAAATGTTGCCTTGCTCGCCTTTGCTCGCGAGCTTGCTGGCTCGTTGGGCCTTGCACGCTTACGTGCTTGGCTCGACGGGCCGGCAACTCCGATGCCCTTCGTATTCGCGATTTAATATATTTCCGATATATTATTTATCGTTTCGTATTCGACGAATCACCGTCGTACGATACGATTTATTCGTGTCGCCCAGCTTACGAATATTCGCGATACGATATACGATTCCGATGCAAGGTTGTATCGTATAATACGTTTTCCAACTAATTCCCGAAAAGCTATTAAATGAATTTCCGATTCATTTATTCCGTTGATCTGTTACGTGTCATTGGTGTGACCTTGTAGGTTCAGTCAAGAGTAAGCTGTGAGTTCAATATCCATTAGAACTCACTGATCGGAATCATTGCTCCAGCTAGCTGTTCCGATCACTTGATCTCACTGAATTAATTGTTCGCAATTAATCTGAACCTTTGGTATTAGACTTAATGCACCTTGGGTGAAGGACATATTTCCTTCAATCTCCCACTTGTCATTCAGACAAGTGTGCATCCACACTCCTTTGTCACTTAGTGTTACTTACTGAACATAAGGTAAGATCCAAGCCATCCTTATTAGGTCCAGAAGTGTTTCTCGGATTACAGAGCTCAACTGTTAAACTTTTGCAGAAGGTTAAGCCTTAACCATTTTGAGCACGACCATGCATTTTACAGTATCTAACTCTCCAAGAGGCCTTGTTACACAACAACACCATATCCTATCAAAGATAGGAGGACAATCCATTCTTGCAATCCATGAACACTCACTTTGATTCATAGTACGCCCAATAACTGCTTTTATAGCCTCCTTTTACGGTGCAATGTTTAGCTAGTATCAAAGCGAACTATTTCTCAAACGAGCAGACATAATCTCTCATGTTCTGAGGAACGGTGTCTAATCACCATTAATGAGAACCACCTATGACATGACTTTAATCTCTTAAAGTTTTCTCATGGTCAATCCGATACAATATCCAATAAGTATCTATGCAAAATATTCTGACATCCAGTCACTCTAGTTCAAGAAACAGAACTAAGTAATCTATTTGCAATCTAATCTTCATTAGTCATTGGTCGTCCACCTTTCAATGACCTGGATTAGGGATCCTTTGTGACTTCAATATTCAAGTTCACTTATGGGTGTTTCTTTGTCGAAGAATCCATCTTGACATCCCATTTGAATGATTTGAATCACATGGACTTATCATTTAATTCTAAACCACAATTAAATGAATATGAAATAAATAAATTTCATAAATATGAAATGGTTAAACCAATTGTTTTAAACATAGATCTAGCAGATGTTCTAAAACAATACTTAGAAAATCAAAGCCATTCTCCAACATGCTTGATTCCCATGGTTTCTACATGTGCGTTGTGTTTCACTTGTGGCAACGGTTTAGTCAATGGATCAGCGACGTTGGCGTCAGTTCCAACCTTGCAAATCTCGATTTCTTTTCTTTCAACGATCTCTCGAAGTATGTGAAATCGCCGCAGTACGTGCTTGGACTTCTGGTGGCTCCTAGGCTCCTTTGCCTGGGCAATGGCTCCGCTATTGTCACAATACAAAGCCACTGGTCCTTTAATGGAGGGGACAACACCAAGTTCTTCGATGAACTTCCGAATCCAAACAGCTTCCTTTGCTGCTTCTGAGGCAGCAATGTACTCGGTTTTAGTTGTAGAATCCGCAATAGTGCTTTGCTTAGCACTTTTCCAGCTTACTGCTCCGCCGTTGAGGCAGAACACAAACCCAGACTGTGATCTGAAATCATCTCTGTCGGTTTGAAAGCTTGCGTCCGTATAGCCCTTAACAATCAACTCATCTGTACCACCATAAACCAGAAATTGATCCTTAGTCCTTTTCAGGTATTTTAGGATGTTCTTGGCAGCAGTCCAATGCGCCTCACCTGGTTCTGACTGGTACCTGCTCGTTGCACTAAGTGCGAACGAAACATCCGGCCTTGTACAAATCATAGCATACATGATGGATCCAATAGACGAAGCGTATGGAATTCCACTCATCTTTCTACGCTCATCAGATGTTTTGGGACACTGATTCTTGCTTAGATATGTGCCATGTGACATGGGTAGATGGCCTCTCTTGGCTTCCATCATATTGAACCTAGCTAGCACTTTGTCAATGTAAGTGCTTTGGCTTAGTCCAATCATCCTCTTAGATCTATCCCTATAGATCTTGATGCCCAATATGTACTGTGTCTCTCCTAAGTCCTTCATTGAGAAACACTTTCCAAGCCAAGTCTTTACAGACTCCAACATAGGAATGTCGTTTCCGCAGTATGTCATCAACATACAAGACTATGAATGTAATTTTACTCCCACTGACCTTCTTGTATACACAAGATTCGTCCTGATTCTTGATGAAGCCAAACTTATTGACTGATTCATCAAATCGTTTATTCCAACTCCTTGATGCCTGCTTTAGTCCATAGATGGACTTCTTAAGCTTGCATACCTTTCCTTGGTTCTTTTGATCGACAAAACCCTCCGGCTGTGTCATGAACATAGTCTCTTCAAGAACACCGTTCAAGAAGGCGGTTTTGACATCCATTTGCCATATTTCATAGTCATGAAACGCGGCAATCGCAAGGATTATCCGAATAGACTTAAGCAGATCGCGACTGGAGAAAAGGTTTCATCGTAGTCAACGCCGTGAACTTGCCTGTAACCTTTTGCTACCAATCTAGCCTTGTATATGTATACAATTCCATCCTTTTCTTTCTTCAACTTGAAGACCCATTTGCATCCGATAGGTGTGAACCCATCCGGCAAATCAACCAAATCCCATACTTGATTTTCAGACATGGAGCCTATTTCAGATTGCATGGCCTCTAACCATTTAGTGGAGCTTGGGCTCGTCATAGCTTGCTTGTAAGTCATAGGTTCATCACTATCCAATATGAGAACGTCTAAGTTTTCAGTCCAGAGGACGCCTGTCCATCTGTCAGGCTGAAAAATAGTTCTATTTGACCTACGAGGGGCAACAACGTTTTGAGGAACTACTCCCACTGGCTCTTCTAAAGACCTTGGAGGTTCATCAACCTGAACTACTTCTAAAGAGTTCTGAGTTCGTTGTTCGTCTCGAATCTCTTCGAGGTCTATTATTCTCCCACTTGTCAATTTGGAAATATGATTTCTTTCCTAAAAGACACCGTCACGAGCAACAAAAACCTTGTTGTCTGACTTGTTGTAGAAATAATACCCCATAGTTTCTTTTAGATACCCAACGAAGAAACATTTGTCCGATTTAGGTTGTAGCTTGTCCGAAATTAATCGCTTGACATATGCTTCGCAACCCCAAATCATCAGAAAAGACAACTTTGGAAGTTTCCCAGTCCATAATTCGTATGGAGTCTTTTCAACAGCTTTTGACGGAGCACGATTCAGTGTGAGTGCTGCAGTTTGCAACGCATGTCCCCAGAACTGTAAAGGAAGTTCGGCCTGACCCATCATTGACCTGACCATATCGAGTAAGGTCCTATTTCTCCGTTCCGACACTCCATTCCATTGAGGTGTCCCCGGAGCAGTCAATTCAGAAAGAATACTGCATTCTTTTAGATGGTCATCAAACTCGTGGCTAAGATATTCACCTCCTCGATCCGATCTTAGAGCTTTGAATTTCTTGCCATGTTGATTCTCTACTTCATTTTGAAATTCTCTGAATTTCTCAAACGATTCAGACTTGTGCTTCATTAAGTAAATATAACCATATCTACTGAAGTCGTCCGTAAACGTTATGAAATAGCTGAACTCACCTCTAGCTTTCGTACTCATAGGCCCACATACGTCTGTATGTATTAGCCCTAGTAGTTCGCTTGCTCTTTCTCCCACCTTTGAGAAAGGTTACTTTGTCATTTTGCCAAGTAAACAAGATTCGCATTGATCAATCTTCTCTAAGTCGAATGATTCTAGAATTCCTTTCCGTTGAAGTAATTCCATGCGCTTTATGTTTATATGGCCTAATCGACAATGCCACAGAAATGTGAGATCCGAATCACCAGTTTTAGCCTTTTTGGTATTTATGTTATAAATGTGTTTGCTCGTATCTAGCACATAAAGACCGTTTTCTTGTTGTGATGAACCATAAAACATTCCATTCAAAGCAAAAGAACAACTATTGTCTTTAAATTGAAAACTAAAACCTTTAGAATCCAAACTTGAAACGGAAATGATGTTTCTGGTGATACTAGGAACATAGTAACAGTTTTCTAGTTCCAAAACAAAACCACTAGGCAAAGAAATAAAATAAGATCCTACGGCTAATGCAGCAATCCGTGCTCCATTTCCCACGCGTAGATCCATCTCGCCTTTATCAAGCTTTCTACTTCTCCTTAGTACCTGCAAATTGGAACATAAGTGTGAGCCACAACCAATATCTAATACCCAAGAAGTAGAATTAGCAAGATTACAATGTATAACATACATACCTGAAGTAGAAGAAACGTTCCCGTTCTTCTCATCTTCCTTTCTCTTCAAGCAATCCCTCTTCCAATGCCCCTTCTTCTTGCAGTAGAAGCATTCAGAGTTGGCAGGAGAACGAGTCACCCTTTTCTGTTTACCAGAACTGGTACCGTTGGACTTGGATGAGGGCGAAGCCTTGCCCTTACCCTTCTTGCCCTTATTCTTGTCTGATTTCTTGAAGTTCTTGCCCTTACGCACCATAAGCATATCATGCTTATTCTCTTGCTTGACCGTCTTTTCAGCGGTTTTCAGCATACCGTGAAGCTCAGTAAGAGATTTCTCCATGCTGTTCATGTTGTAATTCAACTTGAACTGATCACAGCCATTATGAAGCGAATGGAGAATGATGTCAATAGCCATTTCATTTGAGACGTCAGAGTCTAGAGCTCTCATGTTCTCAAAGAGTCCAATCATTTTAAGAACATGTGGGCTCACTGGTTCTCCTTTCTTGAGCTTAGTCTCAAGAATAAACCTCTGAGTCTCGAATCTTTCGATTCTGGCTTGGTCCTGAAACATGTTCTTCAACTCCGAGATGATTTGGTAAGCATCCGAGTTAATGAACGTTTTCTGAAGTTCAGGACTCATGGATGCAAGCGTCACACATTTGACATCCCTGTTGGCCTGAATCCAATGATTAAGGGCAGCTTGAGTTACCTCCGGCCCAGCCTCTTCCGGTAACTCTTCCTCAAGGACATATTCCTTTTTCTCATGCATAAGAACTATTTGTAAGTTCCTTTGCCAGTCGAGGAAATTGTTGCCATTCAACTTCTCTTTATCGAGAATTGAACGCAGGTTGAAAGTATTTTTATTGTTTGCGGCCATTTGATTACTACAATCGAAAAGAAATTACAATAAATAAGCATTCATAAACTTCAATAACTTTGAAATAAAAGCAAACATGCAATCATTAAAGCTATTAAAACATTTCATTCATGCAAAAACAAAAACATGGTCCAAAATGAATGAAACGATTCCAAGACCCCAAAAGTCCTAAATCCTTAAGCAACTTTAGCATGTCTTAAGTAGTTTAAGATTTTAGGTAAGCAAAACCTATTCCAAGTAATCTCCAAATTACTCTTGGTTAATAAATTAATGCCATATTTATCCCATTGCCACAACATAATGCCATTGTTGTTTGAGTTGAAACCACAATCAACGTGCTCCTTTAGGACGCATTACCACCTAAGTCAACTAAAATAGCACCTCGCTTTAGCGTAAACCTACTATCTTAGATCCCTAGATTTTTGTAAGTGCTTGATTTGGAAGGCAATTTTTTTTAAACTCAATATTACTTGGACCTAGTTGTTTCTATGTTGGTTCGATTATTTAGTGAACTTAATCTAATCGATTCATATGAAACAACCTGTTCATGCAAAGCATACATACATTCATACATTCACGCATAATATATGTATATATATATATATATATATATATATATATATATATATATATATATATATATATATATATATAAAATTGCATAAAGAAATGGTGATCTAGTATGGCCCAAAACATCTTGTCTTGAAGCATCCAATCTTCATCACGTCCTTGTTAGCTTGGCATCGTCTTGAATCTTCGTTCAAATGCTAACATAAAGTTCTAAACTTAGAAATACTTGAAAATAATAAATTACATCAAAATTTCCATGGTACGCAGACCATATTTAAAAATTTACATTCAAAGATAGAACGGTACGCAGACCGTATTTAACTATCCTAAATTGGCCATACTAGTCACTTGGAGTACCTACATTACATAACATATACATTCTATGCATTCACCCATTCGTGTGCTAAAACGAATGGCCCATATTAAATATGCAAGTATTTACGTGAATTAATTAAAATTCACGTTCACATAAACGCGTCCTAAAAGATTAATCAATTTCCAAATTATTAATCCTTAGACTATACTCTAATTAAAATTGAATTTAATTGAAATAATGCGACCAACGAAAATAATTAAAATAATTATTTCATTTTAATTTCATTTAGTGGCTCCCACTCAAACCAATAATTATTCCGGATAATTAATTATGAAATATTAAATTAAAACTCGCGGCCTGGCCCAAGCAAATATAATATTAAATTAAATATCCCGTTAGCCCAAATTAATGCAAATATACGAAGCCCAACGAAATAAACAATTTTCAACGAAAAAAGTCCGATTACGTACTTGGACTTGTCTTGCGCCCAGCCCAATCCCTTGCGTGTGGCCCATGAGGCGCACGAGCAAGCTCGCACACCCCAGGCCTTCGCGCGCGCGCGTGCCAGCAGCCATCGCTGCCCTTTCGCTGCGTGTTGTGCCTTCGTGCGCTGGACGTCGCAGGGCCTTGTGCCTTGCTTCGTCGCAGCCCCTTGCAAGCATGCGCCTGCCCCTTTCCTCGCCCAGCGCGCACGAGGCACGCAACACGTTTGCTGTTGTCCGTGTCGCTGCGGCTCGGCCGTCGTGTAGCAGCCCGTATGGCTCGAGCCATACGTCCACCACACTCGTTTTCGTGCCTTTGGTTCGTGATACGGACCAACTCAATTAAAATTAAATTTAATTTCACGAACTTGCATTAATTTTATTTTTCAAAAATATACCCAGCAACATTGTGTCAAAAGTTCAAGAAATTCCAAGTAGTTTAGGTCGACCTTCTAATTGAATTACTGTTCGACACTTTTAATTTTTAATGAAAAATTAACAAAAACGCCCAAAACACGATACTTCGAGGCCTGTTTTTGCAATTCCGTTCTCATGAGTTGATCTTAGAAAATCCTTTTTAATCAGATTAGGGTTTTAAAACTCGAAAAAACGAATATTTTTGATTTCGGACCTGATTATTACGCAATTAATCCAATAATTCGTAAAAATTCCGAAAATTCAACAAAAAATTCAAAATTTTTGATAGATGCAAAAACAATAAAATCATGCTAATTCATGCTTTGAATACATAAGGCTCTGATACCACTGTAGGGGAATACAGTTAAACATAATAACATGTGCGGAAAAAATCCCCAAAGCCAGGAAACATGTATAAGTCGCAGATTAAGCAAACTTACATTCGAAGCGTGTTTTCCACAATAATCTGTCAACAAACACGAACAAAGAACTCCACTTGTCGTTTAACTACTTGGTTCACCGACACGATCAAATCCGTTTTGATTATCGTAGCTTAGACAATTGTAGGGGAATACAGTTAAACATAATAACATGTGCGGAAACAATCCCCAAAGCCAGGAAGCATGTATAAAGCATAGATTAAGCAAACTTACATTCGAAGCGTGTTTTCCACAATAATTTGTCAACGAACACGAACAAAGAACTCCACTTGTCGTTCCTCTACTTGGTTCACCGACACGATCAGACCCGTCTTGATTATCGTAGCTTAGACAATTGTAGGGGAATACAGTTAAACATAATAACATGTGCGGAAACAATCCCCAAAGCCAAGAAGCATGTATAAAGCACAGATTAAGCAAACTTACATTCGAAGCGTATTTTCCACAATAATCTGTCAACGAACACGAACAAAGAACTCCACTTGTCGTTCCTCTACTTGGTTCACCGACACGATCAGATTCGTCTTGATTATCGTAGCTTAGACAATCGATCAAGAGTCTGTGCTTTTGGGAAGAACAATTCTAATGGAGGCACACAGAGTTTAGGGTTTCTCTTGCCTTAGGTTAGAATCTGATTTTGCATTAGGTTTTTGGAAAACGTGTAATGGAATAATATTATAACCCTTAGGTTATAATATCAACCGGCCAAGGCACATAGGCCATGCGCCAGCCAGCCCTTTCATTGCAAGCCCACACGCGCACATCCACACAGGCGCTGGGCCTTGGGCCGCGCTGTGTGCGCTGCTGCTGCTGTTCCTCGCGTGCGCGCACGCGCCCAGCCAAGGCTTGGGCCTTGGGCGTTGGCTCGAAGCTACGCCCAGTGGGCCTTGCGCGCTTGCGCGCCTTGGCTCGTTGGGCTAGTAGCGTTTCCCCTTTCGTATCTGTGATTAATATATTTTCGATATATTATTTATCGTTTTGTATACGACGAATCACCGTCGTACGATACGATTTATTCGTTTTGCCTAGCTTACGAATATTCGCGATACCATATATGATTTAGATGCAAGGTCGTATCGTATAACACGTTTTCCAACTAATTCCCAAAAAGCTATTAAATGAATTTCCGATTCATTTAATCCGGTGATCTGTTACGTGTCATTGGTGTGACCTTGTAGGTTCAGTCAAGAGTAAGCTGTGAGTTCAATATCCATTTGAACTCACTGATTGGAAGTATTGCTCCAGCTAGCTGTTCCGATCACTTGATCTCATTGAATTAATTGTTCGCAATTAATCTGAACCTCGGTATTAGACTTAATGCACCTTGGGTGAAGGACATATTTCCTTCAATCTCCCACTTGTCATTCAGACAAGTGTGCATTCACATTCCTTTGTCATTTAGTGTTACTTACTGAACATAAGGTAAGATCCAAGCCATCCTTATCAGGTCCAGAAGTGTTTCTCGGATTACAGAGTTCAACCGTCAAACTTTTGCAGAAGGTTAAGCCTAACCATTCTGAGCACGGCCATGCATTTTACAGTATCTAACTCTCTGAGAGGCCTTGTTACACAACAACACCATATCCTATCAAAGATAGGAGGACAATCCATTCTTGCAATCCATGAACACTCACTTTGATTCATAGTACGCCCAATAACTACTTTTATAGCCCCCTTTTACGGTGCAACGTTTAGCTAGTATCAAAGCGAACTAATTCTCAAACGAGCAGACATAATCGCTCATGTTCTGAGGAACGGTTTCTAATCACCATTAATGAGAACTACCTATGACATGACTTTAATCTCTTAAAGTTTTCTCATGGTCAATCCGATACAAGATCCAATAAGTATCTATGCAAAAGATTCTGACATCCAGTCACTCTAGTTCAAGAAACAGAACTAAGTAATCTACTTGCAATCTAATCTTCATTAGTCATTGGTCGTCCACCTTTCAATGACCTGGATTAGGGATCCTTTTGTGACTTCAATATTCAAGTTCACTTATGGGTGTTTCTTTGTCGAAGAATCCATCTTGACATCCCATTTGAATGATTTGAATCACATGGACTTATCATTTAATACTAAACGAAGATTAAATGAACTATGAAATATAATCTCATAAATGATAAATGTTTAAACCAAATGCATACCAATTTGTGGGCCTCAAACCCAAAATCAAGCATTTAATGTTTTACAGATATAGGCCTTTCACCCAATACTTAAAACATTCATGGAACTCAAACTTGATTCCATTTCTGCGTATGAATGTTGTGTCTCATTCAATGCAGAGGTTTAGTTTATCATACTTTGCTATTCTTAGCATCCTTTCTATCGAAAGCCTTTCGATGTAAGATGAAAAGATCTTTGAATATGTTTCTAGAATGATCTAGTCTTTCGTTGCTGTTTAGAATGATAATCATATCTAAAATAGAAAATCATCCAGGTAGCAGATTTGTGATCAACCTGAGTTCATTGAAGAACTCCCACTAAAAACAATTCCCTTTTATTGCTTCTTAGGCAACAATGAATTCATTTCAATTATGTAGAATTTCAAATGATGCTTCCCTTTTGGAATGCTCTAACCAGTTCACATAGATGTGGGAGATACATCTTTCAACTGAGAACTTGGAAACTAATCATTGATTCAGTTCCCCATGCATCACATATGGTTTAGAACCTATGTAACCACCTTTTGATCACGACGCCTAATTGCCCGTGTTTGTTTGTGGTTTGCCTAACAACAAGATTTAACTTTTGCTTAGGCAAATGCATGTAGCATCAAAACTTTAGTTATCTTCACTTCCTCTTATCAAGTGCTCATCCTACATATCCAAATGTGTTGGATGTTCTTGATGCTGTTCCAATGATCTTTGATCCAGATCAATAGAGATTGGTATAAACTCGTCACGATCCAATGTTCACGCGCGAGTTATCTTGGCGATCTATATATCACATCATACATGATTGATTATAATGCAAAAACCATTCTCATTTCAAAATCCATCCATGTAACATTTAGCTTCATTCTGTTTCAAGAGACACTGAATCTTGCTAAAATCTTTGCATTGCCATGTGATATAAGGTGAAGACACCTCTTCAAAGTTCTTCATGCTTAACTCTAGTGATAACAGCCTAGCTTTATACTTAGTTAAAGCATTCATAACTTAGACTTACTCATATGGGTTGAGAGTCTCTTTTGAGTCTCTCCATTGTGTTTGATTTAGTAATTACTTTTACAGAATCCAAACAACGCTTTAGATCCTATCCAATAGATCTTTAACCCAGTATGTTCTAAGTTTCGTCGTGGTTCTAATATTGACAAATACTTTCAAATCTAACCATTTGAATGTCATTTACAATAGAGAGATATGTATCTCATATATAGAACCAATAAACTTGACCTAGCTCCCACTAAACTCATCATCTATAAGATGATCCATATTTTTCATAAAGCTATGATTGCTCAATAGTCTTTTAGACAAATATGGTCCAATTCCCACTTGCATGCTTTAATCTACGAATAGATTTCTTAAGCTTGCTCTTTTATCCAGCATCCAAAACTTTTACATTGTGTGATGTACACAATTCCTTTCTACAAGTCCAATTGAGTAAGGTGTTTTTTTTTCCAATTGCCATATTGCCATATGCAATGATTGCTAGATTTATCCAAATTAGTTCAAGCATTTCGACTTGGTGAAAAAGATTTCAACATTATCAACGCCGTGAAGTTGTTTACAATCTTTAACCACCAATCTAGCTTTTCTTTTGTATGTGTATACAATATCATCTTTGTATGTTTTGAAAACATGTTTGCAACCAATGGGAGTAAACCCTTTATGCAAATCAACGTTGTATGTTTAGAAAACATGATTGCAACTAATGGGAGTAAACCCTTTATGCAAATCAACGTTCTATGTTTAGAAAACATGTTTGTAACTAATGGGAGTGAACCCTTTATGCAAATCAACCAAATCATAGATTTGATTCTTCAAGATGAAGGTACTTTGGATGAAATGGCCTCAAACCATTTTGTATGGCCTCGAACCATACTTATGTTTTTGATGGCCTCAAACCATACCTGGGAATTTTAATTCGTCCTAGCTAACCTGTAAGTCGTATGTTTTTGAAGCACTTTCCAAAGTCTTCATAGTTTTCATTCCTCAAGATATCTATGTATCTATCTTGGTTGAATTCTATTCCTTATACGATTTAAGTAGGTATTGAACATCAAACATTAATGTCTATAAAGACATTACTCAAGTCCTTTGAGTTTTAGGATTCTCTTGAAGCACTTCCAAAGTCTTCCTGAAGCTCTTCCAAAGGCTTCTAAGTAAGGAGCTTTTCCAAAGACTCCTAAGTATCCTACATGTGTTTGTTTCTTGACTCGAAGTTCTTTTGAGGTCACTTCGAGGTCATTTTTCTCCCACTTGCCATTTGGAAATATGATGGTTTCCTAAAAGACATTATCTAAAGCAACAACCATATGTTCTCAGATTTGTGGTAGAATCAATACCTTTTGTTTCTATGAGTCGCTCATAAAGAAACATATATCTATCCCTGAGTTTGTTTGATGTAAACACTAACTCCCACTGGGTTCGACAAACCTAGATATATATGTAATGAAAAGATGTACTGAACCGAAGTTCAATCCTTATGACATCTTATCCTTAGCTTTGACAACTTTGTTTAGTGTGATAGTCATTTGAGAGTATCATTTAGAAACTATATAGGAAAATAGTCGTGATTATCGTTAATCGAAATAGATTCCGATTTCTCCATTTGGACATACCATATTCTTATGGAGCTTCGATTGTTATAATGCCATATAAACAATCTAGATAATCTTTCTTGGCTCATGCAAACATCACCTTGACCCAGCTTAGATGTTCCAAAATTCTCCACAAGTTGATTTTATACCCTTTTGTGAATCGCATTGAAGCATTTCACATATTTCACGTTGAGTAAATATAGCCATATTTTCTCAAATTCTTGTGTAATAGGTAAGTCATAAAATCCATCTTTGGCCCATGAACTTCATTGTGTAGAAACTTCTAACAATAGTCCATTTCTATGTCATGTTCAACAAGCAAGACCCACGTGTCTTAAATTAACCAACTTTCAGAAATCCATGCCATGGAATCTTAGAATGTTGACTTGTTGATATGGTCGTATGACATGGCCAAAGATATGTGGAACACAAATCAAAGTGTTTGATTTGAACCTTCTGAAGTTTGAGTTTGAAGAGATTCGTTTGTTTATTAATCAAACAAACACTCAACGAATGTTTTTGTTTACTTTGAATGTGATTCTTTCCGTTGTCCAAACAGAAATTGATTATGATGATTAATGGAACATAATACCATTAAGTTCCAGCCTTTAGAAGGACTTTAAAACAAACATGATGACCCTACAATTAATGTAGCATAACTTTGCTTCATTTCCCACTTGTAGGTCAATAACCAGACTTAGCTCCCGGAATTTGAGTTCTTAACAAGAGTTTAGAACCTCAAGCGGTAATCTAATACCATAGGAGTTTATTTGCTAAGTCGTTTCTCTTTAACATAAACTTCAAGGTAGAAATTGAATATTGAATTCATTTCTTTTGTTCCCCTTTCCTATCCTTTCTAGCACGTTTTCTTATAGTCCTAAAGATTTTACTCTTTGCTTGATCTTCGTACTTTGTTACGCTTACAAAGTCCCTTTATTTTGTTCACTTTGAATGACAACATCAAATGAGTCTAATTCATCATCGAATCAAAAGAAAATTGGTTGTTAACCATTGGTTATACATGAGTCTTTAATTCAATACTTCAGTATTTCAAAACTACCCAGTATTCTGAATATATGAGGTCCAATTGGTCTACCATTCAAATTCTAGTTTGAAAACAACCATGAAGATCACTATAAGAAAATAGCATTCAAGATACGCTCTCACTCTCCTTTTCTTTGAGAATCGCTCTCAAAATAGTTACCAATCGATCGAGGAAATATCGCAGTTCTATTGTCTGAACGCAATAAAGTTGAAGATTTACGATTCTACAAAATGAACTAGCAAAGAAAAACATTTACCATACTTTAATAACTTGAAATAAAAGCATTCACGCAATCATCAAAGCTATTAAACATTTCATTCATGCAAAAAGCAAAAACATGGTCCAAAATGAATGAAACGATTCCAAGACCCCAAAAGTCCTAAATCCTTAAGCAGCTTTAGCATGTCTTAAGTAGTTTAAGATTTTAGGTAAGCAAAACCTATTCCTAGTAATCTCCAAATTACTCTTGGTTAATAAATTAATGCCATCATTTATCCCATTGCCACAACTTAATGCCATTGTTGTTTAAGTTGAAACCACAATCAACGTGCTCCTTTAGGACGCCTTACCACCTAAGTCACCTAAAATAGCACCTCGCTTTAGCGTAAACCTACTATCTTAGATCCTTAGATTTTTGTAAGTGCTTGATTTGGAAGGCAATTTTTAAACTCAATATTACTTTGGACCTAGTTGTTTCTATGTTGGTTCGATTATTTAGTGAACTTAATCTAATCGAGTCATACGAAAGAACCTATTCATGCAAAGCATACATATATTCATACATTCACGCATAATATATATATATATATATATATATATATATATATATATATATATATATATATATATATATATATATATATATTGAATTGCATAAATAAATGGTGATCTAGTATGGCCCAAAACATTTGTCTTGAAGCATCCAATCTTCATCACCTCCTTGTTAGCTTGTCATCGTCTTGAATCTTCGTTCAAATGCTAACTTAAAGTTCTAAACTTAGAAATACTTGAAAATAATAAATTACATCAAAATTTCCATGGTACGCAGACCATATTTAAAACTTTACATTCAAAGATAGAACGGTACGCGGACCGTATTTAACTATCCTAAATTGGCCATACTAGTCACTTGGAGTACCTGCATTACATAAAATATATATTCTATGCATTCACCCATTCGTGTGCTAAAACGAATGGCCTATATTAAATATGCAATTATTTACGTAAATTAATTAAAATTCACGTTCACATAAACGCGTCCTAAAAGATTAATCAATTTCCAAATTATTAATCCTTAGACTTTATCTAATTAAAATTGAATTTAATTGAAATAATGCGATCTACGAAAATAATTAAAAATAATTATTTCATTTTAATTTCATTTAGTGGCTCCCACTCAAACCAATAATTATTCCGGATAATTAATTATGAAAGATTAAATCAAAACTCGCGGCCCGGCCCAAGCAAATAAAATATTAAATTAAATATCCTGTTAGACCAAATTAATGCAAATATACGAAGCCCAACGAACTAAATAATTTTCAACGAAAAAAGTCCGATTGCGTATTTGGACTTGGCTTGCACCCAGCCCAATCCCTTACGTGTGGCCCATGAGGCGTACGAGCAAGCTCGCACACCCCCAGGAATTCGCGCGCGCGCGTGCCCGCAGCTGTCGCTGCCCCTGCGCTGCGTGTTGTGCCTTCGTGCGCTGGACGTCGCATGGCTCGTGCCTTGCTTCGTTGCAGCCCCCCGCAAGCGTCCCGCCTGCCCTTTTCCTCGCCTAGCGCCCACGAGGCACGCAGCACGCTTGCTGCTGCCCTTGTCGCTGCGGCTCGGCCAAAGCACAACAGCCCCGTATGGCTCGATGAGCCATACGTCTACCATACTTATGTTCGTGCCTTTGGTTCGTGATATGGACCAACTCAATTAAAATTAAATTTAATTTCACGAACTTGCATTAATATTATTTTTCAAAAAGTTATGATTTTTATTTTCGAAAAACAACGATTTTTAACGATTTAATAAACTCCAACGACAATCCAATTTCGTAAAATTATTAAATCAAGGGCTAACAATATTCAAACTTTTAAGAACGAACGAATCAACATTAAAGTTTAAACTTTTAATTAATAAAATCCGAAGCTATAAATCGTTCATTAACATTTAAATTTCAGATTTCTAATAATTTGGTTTAAGTGCGATTAAAATTAACGAAACCATTCAAAATTTTAATCCAATAATTTTTAAAATTAGTCACTGACCCATGAAATTATATCCCCTTTCCCAATTAACCGAATTATTAAACCAAAATTAACTAAAATTCAATTAGGAATTCAAATTTTACGAATTGGGGAAAAGCAAAATTAGGGTTTATACTTATCGGAAAAATCTGCAAATTTTACCAAAGATCAAGAACATACCCAGAAAGACCGTGTCGAAATTTCAAGACATTCCTAGTAGTTTAGCTTGACCTTTTAATTGAATTACTGTCCGACACTTTTAATTTTTAATGAAAAATTAACAAAAACGCCCAAAAAACGACACTTCTAGGCCTGTTTTTGCAATTCCGTTCTCATGGGTTGATCTTAGAAAATCCTTTTCAATCAGATTAGGGTTTTAAAACTTGAAAAAACGAATATTTTTGATTTCGGACCTGATTATTACGCAATTCATCCAATAATTCGTAAAAATTCTGAAAATTCAACAAAAAATTCAAAACTTTCGACAGATGCAAAAACAATAAAATCATGCTAATTCATTCTTTGAATACATAAGGCTCATGATACCACCGTAGGGGAATACAGTTAAACATAATAACATGTGTGGAAACAATCCCCAAAGCCATGAAGCATGTATAAAGCACAGATTAAGCAAACTTACATTCGAAGCGTGTTTTCCACAATAATCTGTCAACGAACACGAACAAAGAACTCCACTTGTTGTTCCTCTACTTTGTTCACCGACACGATCAGATCCGTCTTAATTATCGTAGCTTAGACAATCGATCAAGAGTTTGTGCTTTTGGGAAGAACAATTCTAATGGAGGCACAGAGAGTTTAGGGTTTCTCTTGCCTTAGGTTAGAACCTGATTTTGCATTAGGTTATTGGAAAACGTGTATTGGAATAATATTATAACCCTTAGGTTATAATATCAACCGGCCAAGGCACAAAGGCCATGCGCCAGCCAGCCCCGTCCGTGCAAGCCCACACGCGCACATCCACACATGCCTTGGGCCGCGCTGTGTGCGCTGCTGCTGCTGTTCCTCGCGTGCGCGCGCGCGCCCAGCCAAGGCTTGGGCCTTGAGCGTTGGCTTGCTGCTACGCCCAGTGGGCCTTGCGCGCTTGCGCGCCTTGGCTCGTTGGGCTAGTAGCGTTTCCCCTTTCGTATCTGCGATTAATATATTTTCGATATATTATTTATTGTTTCGTATACGACGAGTCACCGTCGTACGATACGATTTATTCATTTTTCCTAGCTTACGAATATTCGCGATAAGATATACGATTTCGATGCAAGGTCGTATCGTATAATACGTTTTCCAACTAATTCCCGCAAAGCTATTCAATGAATTTCCGATTAATTTAATCTGGTGATCTGTTACGTGTCATTGGTGTGACCTTGTAGGTTCAGTCAAGAGTAAGCTTTGAGTTCAATATCTATTAGAACTCACTGATCGGAACCATTGCTCCAGCTAGCTGTTCCGATCACTTGATCTCACTGAATTAATTGTTCGCAATTAATCCGAACCTTGGTATTAGACTTAATGCACCTTGGGTGAAGGACATATTTCCTTCAACAATCGATCAAGATACTTTGCTTTTGGGAAGAACTCACTTTGGAGGCACAGAGAGAATTAGGGTTCTCTGTGTCTAGGGTTTGAGTATTATGAATTGTGTGTTGGAAAAGTACAATTGACCTATTGTATTAATGATGTAACCGGCCAAGACTAAAGAGCCTTGACCGGCCACATCACGCAAGCAAAAGGACCACACAGCCCTGCCCAGCGACACACACTGCAGGCCGAAGCCCACAGCGCACGCGCACCGAGCAGCTGGGCCATGGGCCTGCTCGCTCGTCGTTGCGTTGCTTGCTGTGCGTGTTGTTGCGTGCTCGCTCCCAATGGGCTGGCCTTGCTCGCCTTTGCTCGCGAGCTTGCTGGCTCGTTGGTGTTAGGTTATGATACATATGACAAAACATAAATCATGCGGAAAAACCATACAACCAGGAAACATATTATTTACACATAATCATTTAGCATAGTTTAGACGCATACACTTTGTTGCGTGCCCTCCCTAGCTGCGACCGAACCGAACAAGAACAAGCCTTTAGGACTCCAAGTGTCGTCCCTCCGTAGATAGTCCACAGCATGTCCGGATCCGCCTTAAATTTTATGACCAACTAGAATCGCCCTTAAGGTAGTATAGATTTCGGCTAAATAGGGGCAAGAGAGTGGCTGACTTTTCTTGAAAATCTTACCTTTGAATACTTCAATTGTGTCCTTAAATTATGACCCTAGGCACCTATTTATAGAGATATGGAAAAGGAATTATAATCCTACTAGGATGTGGATTTATTAATTAGAATCCTATTTGAACTCTAAATAATAAATTTAATCTATTAGGATTAGGATTTAATCAATACACGAATTACGATAGGATTAGGATTCGTTACGAACACGAGCGTCGTATGGCCACGAGCATCGCACCACCAGCGCAGACCTTGCGGCCCACACGAGCAGTCGCTGCTCGCAGCCCAACAACACGCTCAGCGCGCGCGCGCCAAGGCCTTGCTGGGCCTGGCCTTGCGCTGGGCCTAGCGAGGCTGTGGCAGCTCCGTGTTCGGTGCTCGGCTTGCTGGGCGCGGGCCTGGCTTCGTGCTGGGCCTTCGTCTAGCAAGCCTCGTCCGATGCTAATTTGTACGATGCGCTTCCGATTAAGTTCCCTGTTCCGGAATTCTTTTCCAATACGAACAATATTTAATATTTCCGATTCCGGAATTAATTTCCGTTTCAACCAAATATTTAATATTTCCGTTTCCGGAATTATTTTCCGATTCCGATAATATTTCCGATTCTGACAATATTTCCGTTTCCGGCAATATTTCCGATTCCGGTAATATTTCCATTTCCAATAATATTTTCCGATACGTACCATGTTTCCGTTTCCGGCAACATCTACGACTTGGATAATATTTATATTTAGGATACGATCTATATTTCCGTTTCCGGCAATATCATCGTTTCCGGAGTATTCATTTCTTGCTTGTGACGATCTCACCTCCCACTGAAACCAAGATCCGTCGATTCCGAATATCCATATATGGAGTATTTAATGCCATTAAATACTTGATCCGTTTACGTACTATTTGTGTGATCCTACGGATTCAGTCAAGAGTAAGCTGTGGATTACTATCATTAATTCCACTTGAACTGAAGCGACCTCTAGCTAGGCATTCAACTCACTTGATCTCACTGAATTATTAACTTGTTAATTAATATTGAACCGCATTTATTAGACTTAATATTATATGCATACTTGGACCAAGGGCATTATTTCCTTCAGTCTCCCACTTGTCCTTAGGGACAAGTGTGCATTTCCTAATTCCTTCGTCGCTCGATGCTTGCTCTTGAACATAAGGTAAGAGTTGTCATCCTTATTATGTCCAGAGTTGTTTCTCGGTTTCAGAGTTCAACTGATCAAATAAACAGATAATCATAGCCTATGATTCATCTGAGCACGGCCATGCATTTTACAGTTTCTAGCTCTCCGAGTGGCCTTGTACAACTTTTAAGCATCTCATCCCGATTTATGGGAGGACAATCCCAATCTTGTGATCTTGAGATTAGACTTCGTTTGATAGGTGATTACCTGAGCGTTGCCTTTATAGCCTCCTTTTACGGTGCGACGGTTGGTAAACGTCAAAGCAACCAGTTCTCAAACAAGTAATCTCAAATCACTCAGGTATTGAGGATTTAGTGTCTAATAATTTTTAATGAAATTTACTTATGACAAATTTTCATCTCTTACAGTAAAGTTTCATAGGTCTGTCCGATACTAGTCTTCCCAAAGTAAGTATCTATGCAAATGATTATGACATTGCCATGTCCACATAGTTCAAGAAACAAAACTACTAGTCATCTTGCATTCCAGTCGTCTAACGTTTTCTATGCATCCAATTTTATAGAAAACTCCGACCAGGGACCATTTTCAACCTTTGACATTCAAGTTCACTTGATAGACATTTCTTAGTCACAGGACTGGTCCTGACAGTCTATCTTGAATATATCGTCAAATTGAAGGGACTCATCATTTAATACTAAACCAAGATTAAATGGAATATGAAAATACATTTCATATATGATAAATGTTCAACCCCAATGTTTTACAACCATGGGCCTCAAACCCATCTTTAAAACAGTTCATAGAATTTCAAAGCTATGCTTGATTTCCAGTGCTACAATATGAGTGTTGCCTCTCACTTGTTGCATAGGTTTAGTTATCATGCTTTGCCAATCTTAATATCCTTTTCATCGAATGTTCTTCGAGATAGGATGATAAGATCTTTTGAGTTTGTTTATTATGTGATCTAGTCTTCCTTACTTAAATAGTGGTTCTACGCATTTTGCAATGAAGAACTATTAAGTCAACAGACATGTGATCTACCCAAGTTCAATGAAGAACTCTTTAACATAAACAACCCTGTTTTATTGCTTCTTAGGCAATAAGTACTTTTACTTCAACTGTTTAGGTTTCTAGTGATGCTTTGTTTGGATTTACTTATCCAAGCAGTTCACAGATATGTGGAAGACTTTCCAACTGTATCTTAGAACATAGAAATTAATATTTCATTTCCCACGCAACAACTCATGGTCTCCAATCCATGTTTCCATTTCAAAACACGATGCTCTATAGCTCGTCCTTGCCAATGGTTAACTCCAAAGGGATCTTTCTTGATCATTTGCCAGTGTTTATGCGTGTAGCATCAATATTTATCATATCTTTATTTCCTTGAATCAAGAACTAATCTTATGTACCCTTTCAAGTACCATAAGTTTTTCTTGATTTCAATCTAGTTGATCTTCACTTAGATCAATAGAGATTGGTATATGTTCGTCATGCCTAAAGTCATACGATACATTTTTGGCGATCCTCATATTATATCATACATGATAAATTCTTTGCAGAATATTTCCCAATTGAATTCTATTCATGTAACTTTAGCTCATTCAATTTCAGTAGATATTGAATCCAGCTAAATTCTTTGACATATAATATAGGTTAAGAATCTTTTCAGATCCTTTGATGTTTAACTTAGTAAATGCTTATACATAGTTCAAACATTCTTTACTTAGATTTATTCATATGGGTCGAATATCTCCAATGGAGTCTTTCGTGTTTGATTTAGTAAATGCCATTACTTAATCTAAAACAATATCATAAGATCTTTGTAAATAGATCTTAATACCCAGTATGTACTAAGTTTCGCCTTGGTCCATCATTGATGAATAATTTCAAACCTAAGTTTTTAGCATTTGAATGTTATTTCACAATAGAGAGATATGTGTGTGATACACATAGGACCAATTAAGTTTTATGTACTCCCAATAAACTTCTTATATATCTATAAGAATCATGTACATTTTATGAAACTAAAATACTTATTAGCTTCACTAAAATACAATTCCAATTCCCAATTGCTTGCTTAATTAAATCTGTACTTAAATTTCATAAGCTAGCATTCTATTCAAGCATTTATTTGGATCCACAAATCCTATGACATACCATGTACATAGTTTCGTCCAACATTTGATTGAGGAATACGTTTTGTCATCCAATTGTCATATGTACCAATATGTAATTATTACTTGATTTATAGACTTGAGCATTAAGGTTATGCATAAGGTTTCAACACAATCCATGCCATGAATTTGCTTGTAACCTTTAGTAACTAATCTAGCTTTGTGTGTGAACACAATTTCATGTTTGATGGTTTTTATCCTTAAAACAAACTTGCAACCAATAGGTGTGAAACTATTCTTGCAAATCAACAAAATTTCAATTTTGTCATCAAATCATTGAGTATGTTTTATGGCCTCTAACCATTTAAAACATTTGAGTCTATATATGGCCTCTAACCATTTTAGGGAATCTGGGTTTCGTCATAGCTTTCTTACAGGTCACAAACTCATTAATCTACATGATAATAGTTTGACTGTAAGTTGTAGGTTTCTTCACTATCTAATAGAAGAATCTCATAGTTTTAGTGACTTGAACTCTATGCCTACTTGGGTATAGAACATCAAACAAATAGACTATTAAAAGTCCTTTGAATATTCTGTTCTCCTTGAAGCACTTGTGAAGTCTTCTAAGAGATGTCTATTCTTTAAAGCCACTTCTAAAGTCCTTAAAGAATACGTGTTTGGATTTTCTGAAGAACTTCGAAAAGCCTCCGGAATATCCGTTTATGTTTTTTTTTCGCCTCGAAGACCTTTCGAGGTCTATTTTCTCCCACTTGTCATTTTGGAAACGAATCTTTAAAAGGACATTATTTCGAGCAAACAAACATTATGTTCTCAAAAATTCGTGGTAGAAACAATACCCTTGTGTCTCATTTGAATAAATCATAATGAAACATATATTTAGACATGGGCCATAGTTTGTTGAATAACAAACACTAAGCTCCCACTGAGTTTAGCAACTCTTTAGATATATATTGATGAAAAGATATTCTGAAATTACTTTTCAATAGCTTTGACGAATTTGGTTTAGTTTGGTGGTAGTTGAGCATTTTGTTTTAGAAATTATAGGAAAAGTCTTTATGATTCATCATTGATCGAATCAAGTACTAATTGACTTCGATTATTCCAACGTAGATATGCCATATCTTATGGAGCTAGATCGTGAATTTACAACACACAATAATTGATGATCATTCTTGACTTAAGTAATCATCAACATGATCTGACCTAGATCTTTATGATTCTTTGCCAAGTGGATTTTATACTTCTGAATCTTTGAACTAGCCAAACAGATTCAAACTTATATCACATTGAGTAAATAAACCTATATTCACTCAAATCTGTGTGAAATAATAAAGTCATAAAAACCTTTCTTTAGCTTTGAACTCTATTGTCTAGGCGTTTTAACAATAGTTCATATCTTTTGTTACTTTCAACAAGTAAGAATAGTTGTCTTAAATTGTTCTAGAAATCAATGAACTTTCACAAGTCCATCAAAATAGAGCTTTTGAATGTTAACTTGTTGATATGGTCTAAGCAACAGTGCCAAAGATTAGTGGAACTCAAATCAAGGGGTTGATTTGAACCTAGTAAAGTTTTTATTGTTAAAGAGTTGTTTGTTTTAATCAAGCATATTGACTCAACCCGTAATTGACCATTTCACTCAAATAAACAAACAAACATTGTTTTTGTTTTTCTTGAATGTGAGTCTTTCTGTGTTTGAAAACAGAAATTTAGGTATGCTGATTATGGAACAAAATAGCCATTAAGTTCTAGCCTTTGAAAGGACTTAAAACAAACTAGATGACCCTACAACTAATGTAGCATTGCCATGCTTCATTTCCCACTTGTAGGCCATTAGTGTAGCCTAGCTTCCATTGTTTGAGTTATTACCGAAGTAAGAACCTCAAGCGGTATATGATACCAAGGAAGTTTGATTGCTAGGTCACTTCTCTTTAAACATAAACTTATAGGTAGAACCGGAATCGTAAATTCCTTTCATTTGTTCCTTTGTTTTTCTATTGCTTGTACCCTTTCTTTATGAATTGAATTCTCTAGTGTTGATTTTTATACTTTGTTAGACATGTCCAATGTCATTTTATCAAAGTTCATACCATTTATGTTGAATATTCTGTTTCAACTAGATGATCTTACCAGAAGCTTCTAAAGTTCTTTAAGCATCGATCTATTCGAATGTCTAGGAACTAGACTCATTCGAGAATTAAATGGAAAAAGGATTTTAGGTTGTTAACCATTGGTAAAGCTGAGCGTTTAAACTCAATGCTTTATGATCTCAAAACTACATTGTATTTTGAATTCACAAGCACCAATCGGTTTGCCATTCGACTTTGATACTCGAAAACAACCATAAAAGTCGATATAAGAAACGTACATTTTAAATTGCTCACTTTCTCTCATTTCCGTGAATCGTTCTTGGATTCACTACCAATCGAGGAAATTTACTGTTACCTTTCTAAAAGGATTTATTGCAGTGCAAGATATAAACAATAATTAAAACATACATTGAAGCATGCAAAGTCTAAACATTTATCATGAGTAATAACTTGAAAATTAAAGCAATCATGCAATTTAAACAAGTTATTAGCATTTTATTCGATTTTATTGTTCCGGCAGGTGTGAATAAAATGATTCTAAGACCCTAAAATCCATTGAAGAATTAAGCACATTATGTATTTAGACTCAATTCTAAAATCTTTTAGGTAAGCAAAAGCCTTTTGCTAATAGTCTAGAAACTACTCTTGGTTGATAGATACGTCTAAGAACTTATTAGGTAAACCTATCGATTTTGCCACGACATAAAAGGACTCCTTACTTATATCGTTGAGTTTTACCAAAACTAACATGTATTCACAATTATTTGTGTACCTTACCCCTTTAGGACCAATAAGTAACACCTCGCTGAGCGAAAACTATTACTAGATTGATGTAAAGGATATCCAAGTAAGTGTTTATTTTGGCATGGCACCTTTTAACTCAATTTTTTTTAAGTTTGGAACTTAAGGCTCTTACTATGTTGGTTAGATTTTAAGTGAACTAAAATCCTTAATCATGCAACATAATCAAGCCACAATCTCATGCATAATTAAGACATATTTAAAACAATAAATAACTTAAAGCATGCATAAGATTAATGTGATCTAGTATGGCCCGACTTCATCTTGAAGCTTCAACTTCAAAGTCCGTCTCGAAAATGGTAACTTCGTCTTGAATTTCACCGTGGGAAGCGCCATTTTCTTCAAATAGGATAAGCTATAATTAAACTAATTACAACTATTTGATGGTACGCAGACCATATTTAAATTGAAAAACAAATTTGGTGCATTAGACCAATTACATTCAAATTAATGGTACGCAAACCATATTTTCTATCCTATTTGGGCCATACTAGTCACTCCATAACCTGCAAAACAGTACATATACAATATATACCATTCACCCATTCATTATCATGAATGGCCCATATAGCTGGTTAGTAAAACACGTTATGCATCACATAAATATTTGCAGCAAATAATTAAGGGCACCAATAACCTACCAATTATTCAGTCCTTATTAATTCTAATCAAGTTGTTTAACCTTAAAGGATTTGTAGACCTAATCAAGAGTTTATGACAAAAAATGCTCGCACTTAAACCAATAAATTCATATGCTTTACTAATTTTAAACATAAAAATGTATTTCTAGTCTAACTGGAAACATACAAATTTAATTAAAATTTAAAGCTCATATAAATTTATAATCGAATCCATTAATTTAATTTATTTCAGTTGAATTAAACAAATTTAAATTAATTCAAGATTTAATTTTAGTAAAATAATTAGTATAAATAAAATTTATTATAATTATAATATTCAAAATTAAAATCCAAGAAAACAATTCAAATTACGAATTTTTTAAAAATTAATTAAAATCATTTCCGAACTGAAAATTAAAAATTAAATTCAAAGCGCATCAATCGGGTAAAGACGAGGCCATGGGCCCGTGCCCATGCCCCGTCGAGTCCATGAGGCAGCATCGCCCCTCACGAGTGATCGCACAGCAAGGCACGAGCAGCAGCCACGCGCAAACATAGCAAGCCAAGCCACGCTTGCGCGCAGCATTGCTCGCTGGCTTCGTAGCGCAGCAGTTGCTTGGCGAGGCTGGGCGAGGCAGCGCTCGTTGCTGCGAAGCACCCCTCGCTGCCCGCGTGCGCGCGCCTGCCTTTACTCGCTCGCCTTGCTTCTTCGCCCATCCGCCCATGCATCATCGCAGCACTCGACGCAAGGCAGGGCTACTGCCTTGTGCTCGCGTGCTACTCGCCTTGCTCGCTGCATTCGTACCGCATGGGCGACGAGCTCCCTTGCTCGTCGTCGCATGCCCGCACTATACCACACCCCTTAAGGGTAACACGTAGCGTCCATTGCTTTGTGCGTGCAAGTTTTATGAGCGAATTGCATAAAAATTTATTAATCAATTAATTTCCGATTAACATGGATTCAAATCTAGGTCAAAAAAATTTAAAATTTAACACAAATTAACAATTTTTATGGTGTTTTTTAATCATTGGTACCTAATTAAATTTATAATTAATTATGAAAATCAAATCAATTCTAAATTATTCGAATTTCAACAAATTAATCATAATTACAAATTAGGTTGTATAATTAACAAGGCTAGGCATTCAAACTTGTTAAACATATACAGTAGGTCAATCAAATATTCAAGATTTATCAACAAGAATGGCAAATATTTAATTTAACATCTTAAATTTACAAACTTTTGCGTTCGAAAAACTAAAACCTCCGAAAAGTCATAGTTAGGCTTCGAAATTTTAGAATGCCTTTTACATGCGGAATTGACACAAAAATCACTCGATTTGGATGAGTAACGAAGAAACTGCCGAAAAACTGCGTACATATAATTAAATAAACGCAATTTGAAATTAATTAACAATTACGAAAATTAATCACCCCTTTTAATTCTTTGCAAATTTGTAAAATTTAACCATGTTTATGCAATTTCGATTATGAAAATAATAAGAGGCTCGTGATACCACTGTTAGGTTATGATACATATGACAAAACATAAATCATGCGGAAAAACCATAAAGCCAGGAAACATATTATTTACACATAATCATTTAGCATAGTTTAGACGCATACACTTTGTTGCGTGCCCTCCCTAGCTGCGCCCGAACCGAACAAGAACAAGCCTTTAGGACTCCAAGTGTCGTCCCTCCGTAGATAGTCCTCAGCATGTCCGGATCCGCCTTAAGCTTGACCAACTAGAATCGCCCTTAAGGTAGTATAGATTTCGGCTAAATAGGGGCAAGAGAGTGGCTGATTTTTCTTGAAAATCTTACCTTTGAATACTTACTTTGTGTCCATAAATTATGACCCTAGGCACCTATTTATAGAGATATGGAAAAGGAATTATAATACTACTAGGATGTGGATTTATTAATTAGAATCCTATTTGAACTCTAAATAATTAATGTAATCTATTAGGATTAGGATTTAATCAATACACGAATTCCGATAGGATTAGGATTCGTTACGAACACGAGCGTCGTATGGCCACGAGCATCGCACCACCCGCGCAGGCCTTGCGGCCCACACGAGCAGTTGCTGCTCGCAGCCCAACAACACGCTCAGCGCGCGCGCGCCAAGGCCTTGCTGGGCCTGGCGAGGCTGTGGCAGCTCCGTGTTGGGCGCTCGGCTTGCTGGGCGCGGGCCTGGCTTCGTGCTGGGCCTTCGTCTAGCAAGCCTCGTCCGATGCTAATTCGTACAATGCGCTTCCGATTAAATTCCCGGTTCCGGAATTCTTTTCCGATACGAACAATATTTAATATTTCCGATTCCGGAATTAATTTTCGTTTCGAACAAATATTTAATATTTCCGTTTCCGGAATTATTTTCCGATTCCGATAATATTTCCGATTCTGACAATATTTCCGTTTCCGGCAATATTTCCGATTCCGGTAATATTTCCATTTCCAATAATATTTTCCGATACGTACCATGTTTCCGTTTCCGGCAACATCTACGACTTGGAAAATATTTATATTTTCGATACGATCCATATTTCCGTTTCCGGCAATATCATCGTTTTCGGAGTATTCATTTCTTGCTTGTGACGATCTCAGCTCCCACTGAAACCAAGATCCGTCGATTCCGAATATCCATAGATGGAGTATTTAATGCCATTAAATACTTGATCCGTTTACGTACTATTTTTGTGACCCTACGGGTTCAGTCAAGAGTAAGCTGTGGATTAATATCATTAATTCCACTTGAACTGAAGCGGCCTCTAGCTAGGCATTCAGCTCACTTGATCTCACTGAATTATTAACTTGTTAATTAATACTGAACCGCATTTAATAGACTTAATATTATATGCATACTTGCACCAAGGGCATTATTTCCTTCAGTTGGGCTTTGCACGCTTACATGCTTGGCTCGACGGGCCGGCAACTCCGATGCCCTTCGTATTCGCGATTTAATATATTTCCAATATATTACTTATCGTTTCGTATTCGACGAATCACCGTCGTACGATACGATTTATTCGTGTCGCCCAGCTTACGAATATTCGCGATACGATATACGATTCCGATGCAAGGTCGTATCGTATAATACGTTTTCCAACTAATTTCCGAAAAGCTATTAAATGAATTTCCGATTCATTTAATCCGTTGATCTGTTACGTGTCATTGGTGTGACCTTGTAGGTTCAGTCAAGAGTAAGCTGTGAGTTCAATATCCATTAGAACTCACTGATCGGAAGCATTGCTCCAGCTAGCTGTTCCGATCACTTGATCTCACTGAATTAATTGTTCGCAATTAATCTGAACCTTTGGTATTAGACTTAATGCACCTTGGGTGAAGGACATATTTCCTTCATGATGATCTATCATTTGCACTTGCATTGATGGGGAGTAGAATAATGTAGCAGGTTGGTAGATCGGAATCATGTGGCTTGGGATGATCGAGAGAGTTGCATGTTTTCGTACTTTGAAACTATTTAATTATACTTTAATTATGGTTGAAATGTTTGAACTATTTATGTTTTGGTTTTTGGGCCGTTATGGTTCCAAATTGTAGGAGGCCTCAATATTACATTAATTATGTTTTAAAAGTTAGTTGACATTAAATTCCGCTGCGTAATTCTGGTAATAGCCTTAACCGTTATCACGGTGGCGGTAATACTTTAGTAATTCCTTTATTTTAAGTTGGAAAATGATTTTATAAAAGCAAGGAATTATTAGGGTGTTACAAAGTGGTATACTAGAGCTTAGTTTCATTCCTTCTTTGTAGTAATCAATACTACAAAGTGGTAATCGGAGACTAATGCGGAACTTTAGGATTTTTAATTATTATTTTCCTAAAGTCAAAACGTATTATTTTGAGTATTCAATATTTTAAGGGTCAAATATTAATTATTATGGGTCGTTTGAAATAAGTTGAAAAGTTGGGATTATTATTTAATTTAATTAGTTTTTCCGAATTTTTTTTTATTTTTCGAAATTTTCGAATTAAATTCAAATTATTTTTATTATTTTCGGATTTTCTTTTATTTAAATATCCGAATATATTTATTTATTTATTTATTTATTCGAATCTTTTTCGAATTTAATTTTTTATTTAATTTTCGGATTCTTATTTTTTCTTTTTTTAAATTATCCGAAATTAATTTATTTAATTAATTAATAATTCTTATTCTTTTTCAATTTTAATTTTAATAATTTCAACTAAGTTAGGAGTTATTTCTTAATTAATTTCGAAAATTAATATTACTTCCAAGTGAGGAATGGGTAGATTAAGAAGGGCATATTAGTTTAAGTATGCATTTTATGTGATTATGTGGATTATTAATTGTCATGTATATGTTCTAACCATGTTTTATCTTGCTTTATATGATTAATTGCATCATACTTCATGTTGAGCATATATTTGTGCATTGAAAATTGTATGGCTCCACGAACTATTTATTGTATCCTTTTGGGGTTGGAATTTCTATGGAAACGCGTTAGTAAGACTTTTTAGTTGTGAATTTTCAGGAATTAAGGATGCTACCTTCTAAGTTCACCAGTCTAGGATACTTAGAGAAGATGGATAATGAGACTCCTCGCATGTATGTTCAGAAGATCGTGTTTGCTTGTGACTATTTGGCTTCGACCAAGAATATGCCCCACCTTAGGCACAAAGATATGATGGGTAGTATGGTTATACATTGTTTGCCCCATAAGAACCCTCACATAGACCTCAAGAACAAGTTCAGTGACATGCATTTTGGTGATGGTACCCCTAATTGGTACAAATATGGGACTAGAGATGGTAGGTGGAAGTATGATTCCGAGGTTCTTGCTACTATCTTAGAGGTTGCGGAATATAGCTATGAGGATGGGAAGTATTCCGCGGGTCTAGGTATGGCTTATGGAGGAATAGAAAGTGATGGTGAGGATGGCATGATCCATGATGAGCAAGCTAGTGATGTTGAGGAGGATAGTGATGATGATGTGGTAGAGATTGAAAATCCTAATCCTGTAGTTCCTGAACCAACCATTGAGATATGCAGTGGATATAATGATGAGCTTGAAGAGAACAATGTGGTTGATAGTGAGCCACAACATAATGATGAGGCTATGGATGAAGACTCGGATCCGGAAGAAGACTTGGATGATCCTAATGATCAAGACTTTACTCCAGAGCAATACAAGGAAAGAAATGATCGTCGTGATGACGTTAGTCTCTAGAAAAAAAAAATGTAATCCTTAGTTTTACTTTTCATTGATTAATAAAGTGGCAAAGCTACGATTTATGGTTTTTTGTTTTATTATAGTTGGAGAATAAATTTTATGGCATTAGTGGATGTAAGACTTATTCATTGGAGCATTAATAAAGAATAGAATTTCCTTTTCGTTATCTCTTAAGTCCAATTCTCAATTCTAAGTCTTGTGGGTATTGCAAAGGGATTAATTGTTATTTCTTCAATGAAATTTTATGTGCAAGGTGGCCAAGTAGCAACCATCTAAATTTACATGCATCGAATAGTGGGGCGAGAAGGCCCAAAAGTGGCGCCAACTCTTCCCCCTAGGGTGCGCCTAAATGTGTTCTTGTTGTGGGTAGGTTCGTTGTCGAACTAGTGCCTTAGTAATGTCATGTCCAACCAATATTAAAGTTAGCCTTTTTATTTTATTCAGGAGAAGGGATATGGCTAACCAAGAGATTTCTGAAGTGGTTAGACAACTAGCTGAGGTAGTTCGAGACCTAGCTCAAACTAGAGCCAACCCAGTGCATGATCCGGCTGGGGAAATGTTTTAGAAAATAGCTCAAAGCGAGCCTCCACTGTATAGCGGAGAGATTGAACCAAGTGTCCTTGAAAACTGGTTGAGAGAGTTTGATAAGCTCATTGTAGCTGTGAATTGCCCCCGAAAACCTTAGGGTGAACAGTGCTGTGTACTACCTGAGAGGTGAAGCTAATTTATGGTGGCAACGATGTGAGAATACCCTTAGAGCCACACCTAACTTTGGGTGGGAAGCATTCAAAACTGCACTAAGGAACAAGTTTTACCCACCTTATCTGAAGAAGCAAAAGGCGCAGGAGTTCATTGAACTCAAAACGGGGGGTCTGTCTGTGACGGAATACTATTCTAAGTTTATAGAACTGTCTAGGTCCTGAAGTGGTGGCAACGGAAGAGCTCAGGGCTCAAAGATTTGAGAATGGTTTAACCATGGACCTTAAATTGTTGTTGTCTGGAGAGACCTTTACCTCATTAGACACCCTGTACGGAAAAGCTGCTCACCTGTATGGGTTACAACAAAGGAAGAATGGTGGTACTGAAAAGAGAAAGGATGGCGGAAGCTCGAATCAAGGGAATAACCATCAAAATCAGGGGAGTTTTAAGAAGCACAAAGGAAATGGAAATTTCCAGTTTAGGGCTAACAATGGTGGTAATCGCAACAAACAAGGTGGTGGAAATCAGTCTGGAAGGAATGGAGTACGGACCTACGACTGTAGGCGCTGTAACATGAATCACCCCGGAAAGGATTGTGATGGAAATTTGGTGACTTGTAGATTCTGTCAGAAGTTAGGCCACAGGGAGTATGAATGCTATTCTAAGAATGGGAAGCCTAACCAAGGTAACCACCAAGGCAATAATCGGAACAGTCAGAACCGAAATGGGGGAAATGGAGGTGGGAACCAAAGGAACCACCAAGGTGGTACAAATGGCAACAACAATGGCAATCACCAGAACCATGGAAAGCCTGGAGGAAACCAACAACAGAATGGGAACCGAAACAACAAGGGAAACACCAATGGAGGTGGCTATAACAAAGGAGTTGCCCAAGGAAAGTTGAATGTGATATCTAGGCAAGAAGCGGAAACTTCCTCTGACGTCATAGCGGGTACTTTTTCTATTAATTCCGTTTTAGTTAAAGTTCTATTTGATTCTGGTGCGACTTATTCTTTTATATCAGTAGATGCTTTGGGGAAACTAGGGTTGAAAGAGCCTGCAACAATTGAAGTACCTATAGTCATACCTACTGGTAATATAGTGAAGTGTACCAAAATCCATAGAGATGTGCCTTTGACCATAGCCAAGATCGTGTTCTTATCTAACCTAATCGAGTTTGAGTTAGGAGAGCTAGATGTAATTCTAGGAATGGATTGGTTGGCCATGTTCAAAGCCAAAATAGATTGTGAGAAGAAGAAGGTTCACTTGAGGTCTAGCCTAGGCAAAGTAGTGTCATATCGTCGTTTTGGTAAGCCTAAGAACATAAGAATCATCACGGCAATGGAACTCGTGAAGCTAGTCGGTAAAGGGAACCCAGTCTTCTTATGTAATGTGAGAAACCTAGAGCATGTGATCAAGGATCAGCCTGAAGACATTGCAGTAGTTAATGAATTCCTTGATGTGTTTCCAGAAGATATCTCGGGGATGCCTCCCAATCGACCTATTGACTTTACCATAGATTTAGTGCCTGGAACCGCCCCTATTTCAAAAGCACCCTATCGAATGGCTCTAGCAGAAATGAATGAGTTAAAAGGCCAACTAGAGGATCTATTGGGGAATGGTTACATTAGGCCAAGTGCATCGCCTTGGGGAGCACCGGTGTTGTTTGTAAAGAAAAAGGATGGAAGTATGAGGCTCTGTATAGACTACAGGGAGCTCAATAAGGTCACGATCAAGAACAAGTATCCTTTACCTAGGATAGAAGACCTATTTGACCAACTGAAAGGAGCTGGAATCTTTTCAAAGATCAATTTGCGTTCGGGTTATCATCAATTGAGAATCGCTGATCATGACATACCAAAGACCGCATTCAGGACTAGATACGGACATTGTGAGTTCACTGTCATGCCTTTTGGGTTAACCAATGCCCCTGCAATATTTATGGACTTAATGAACCGTGTATTCCATGCCTATTTGGACAAGTTTGTAGTGGTTTTCATGTTAGGTTATGATACATATGACAATTCATAAATCATGCGGAAAAACCATTTAGCCAAGAATACATATTATTTACACATAATCATTTAGCATAGTTTAGATGCATACTCTTTGTTGCGTGCCTTCCCTAGCTGCGCCCGAACCGAACAAGAACAAGTCTTTAGGACTCCAAGTGTCGTCCCTCCGTAGATAGTCCACAGCACGTCCGGATCCGCCTTAAGATTGACCAACTAGAATCGCCCTTAAGGTACTAAAAATTTCGGCACTTTTAGGCAAGGTATGTGACTGAATTTTTCTCTCAAAAACTCACTTTGAATACTTGAAAAACTCGTTATAAATTGTGAACCCAGGCCACATATTTATAGGGGTATGGAAAGAGAATTGGAATCCTACTAGGATACGAATTAATTAAATTAGAATCCTAATGAAACTCTTATTTAATTAATTTATCAAATAGGATTAGGAATTTAATCATTAAACGAATCCTGTACGTTTTAGGTCTCGTATGTGAACACAAACACACACGCACGCACAGCAGCCCACGAGGGGCGCCATGCGCGCGCGCGCACAGCCCGAGCATCGCAGCCCAAGACTGCCGCAGCCTTGGGCGCGCGCTGGGCCTGCCTTGCGGTGGGCCTGGCGCAGCCTTGGGCTGGCGTGTTGTGGCGCGCGTTTCCCTTGCTGGACGTGGGCTTGGCTTCGTGCTGGGCCTTCGTCTAGCAAGCTCGTCCGATGCTAATTCGTACGACGCGCTTCCGATTAATTTTCCGATTCCGGAATTCATTTCCGATACGAACAATATTTAACATTTCCGATTCCGGAATTAATTTCCGTTTCGAACAAATATTTAATATTTCCGTTTCCGGAATTATTTTCCGATTCCGATAATATTTCCGATTCAGACAATATTTCCGTTTCCGGCAATATTTCCGATTCCGGCAATATTTCTATTTCCGATAATATTTTCCGATACGTACCATGTTTCCGTTTCCGGCAACATCTACGACTTGGATAATATTTATATTTCCGATACGATCCATATTTCCGTTTCCGGCAATATCATCGTTTCCGGAGTATTCTTTTCTTGCCTGTGACGATCTCAGCTCCCACTGAAACCAAGATCCGTCGATTCCGAATATCCATAGATGGAGTATTTAATGCCATTAAATACTTGATCCGTTTACGTACTATTTGTGTGACCCTACGGGTTCAGTCAAGAGTAAGCTATGGATTAATATCATTAATTCCACCTGAACTGAAGCGGCCTCTAGCTAGGCATTCAGCTCACTTGATCTCACTGAATTATTAACTTGTTAATTAATACTGAACCGCATTTATAAGACTTAACATTGAATGCATACTTGGACCAAGGGCATTATTTCCTTCAGTCTCCCACTTGTCCTTAGGGACAAGTGTGCATTTCCTAATTCCTTTGTCGCTCGATGCTTGCTCTTGAACATAAGGTAAGAGTTGTCATCCTTATTATGTCCAGAGGTGTTCCTCGGTTTCAGAGTTCAACTGATCAAATAAACAGATAATCATAGCCTATGATTCATCCGAGCACGGCCATGCATTTCACAGTTTCTAGCTCTCCGGGTGGCCTTGTACAACTTTTAAGCATCTCATCCCGATTTATGGGAGGACAATCCCAATCTTGCGATCTTGAGATTAGACTTCGTTGGATAGGTGATTACCTAAGCGTTGCCTTTATAGCCTCCTTTTACGGTGCGACGGTTGGTCAACGTCAAAGCAACCAGTTCTAAAACAAGTAATCTCAAATCACTCAGGTATTGAGGATTTAGTGTCTAATAATTTTAATGAAATTTACTTATGACAGATTTTCATCTCTTACAGTAAAGTTTCATAGGTCTTTTCCGATACTAGTCTTCCCAAAGTAAGTATCTATGCAAATGATTATGACATTGCCATGTCCACATAGTTCAAGAAACAGAACTACTAGTCATCTTGCATTCTAATCGTCTAACGTTTTCTATGCTTCCAATTTTATAGAAAACTCCGACTAGGGACCATTTTCAACCTTTGACATTCAAGTTCACTTGATAGACATTTCTTAGTCACAGGACTGGTCCTGACAGTCTATCTTGAATATATATCGTCAAATTTGAAGGGACTCATCATTTAATACTAAACCAAGATTAAATGGAATATGAAAATACATTTCATATATGATAAATGTTCAACCCTAATGTTCTACAGCCATGGGCCTCGAACCCATCCTTAAAACAGTTCTTGGAATTCCAAGCTATGCTTGATTTCCAGTGCCACAATGTGAGTGTTGTTTCTCACTTGTTGCATAGGTTTAGTTATCATGCTTTGCCAATCTTAATATCTTTTCATCGAATGATTTTCGAGATATGATGATAAGATCTTTTGAGTTTGTTTATTATGTGATCTAGTCTTTCTTACTTAAATAGTGGTTCTACGCATTTTGCAATGAAGAACCATCAAGTCAGCAGACATGTGATCCAGCCAAGTTCAGTGAAGAACCTTTTAATGTAAACAACTCAGTTTTATTGCTTCTTAGGCAATAAGTACTTCTACTTCAACTGTTTAGGTTGCTAGTGATGCTTTGTTTGGATTTGCTTATCCAAGCAGTTCACATATATGTGGAAGTCTTTCCAGCTATATCTTAGAACATAGAAATTAATAATTAATTTCCCACGCAACAACTCATGGTTTCCAATCCATGTTGCCATTTCAAAACACGATGCTCTGTAGCTCGTCCTTGCCAATGGTTAACTCCAAAGGGATGTTGCTTGATCCTTTGCCAGTGTTTATGCGTGTAGCATCAATTTTTAGCATATCTTTATTTCCTTGAATCAAGAACTAATCCTATGTACCTTTTCAAGTACCATAAGTTTTTCTTGATCTCAATCTAGTTGATCTTTACTTAGACCAATAGAGACTGGTATGTTGTTCGTTATGCCTAAAGCCATACGATACATCTTTGGCGATCCTCATATTATATCATACATGATAAATTCTTTTGCAGAATAATTCCCAATTGAATTCTATTCATATAACTTTAGCTCATCTAGTTTCGGTAGATACTAAATCCAGCTAAATTCTTTGACATATAATATAGGTTAAGAATCTTACTCAGGTTCTTTGATGTTTAACTTAGTAAATGCTTATACATAGTTCAAACATCCTTTACTTAGATTTATTCATATGGGTCGAATATCTCCAATGGAGTCTTTCGTGTTTGATTTAGTAAATGCCATTACTTAATCCAAAACATTAATATAAGATCTTTGTAAATAGATCTTAATACCCAGTATGTACTAAGTTTCGCCTTGGTCCATCATTGATGAATAATTTCAAACCTAAGTTAATTGCATTTGAATGTTATTTCACAATAGAGAGATATGTGTGTAATACACATAGGACCAATTAAGTTTTAAGTACTCCCACTAAACTTCTTATATATCTATAAGAATCATGTATATTTTATGAAACTAAAATGCTTATTAGCTTCACTTAAAATACAGTTCCAATTCCCAATTGCATGCTTAAATCTGTACTTAGATTTTATAAGCTAGCTTTCCTTTTCAAGCATTTATTTGGATCCACAAATCCTATGACATGCCATGTACATAGTTTATTCCAACATTTGATTGAGGAATACGTTTTGTCATCCAATTGCCATATGTACCAATATGCAATCATTGCTTGAATTATAGACTTGAGCATTACGATTATGCATGAGGTTCTAACACAATCCACGTCGTGAATTTGCTTGTAACCTTTAGCAACTAATCTAGCTTTGTGTGTGAACACAGTTCCATGTTTGACGGTTTTTATCCTTAAAACAAACTTGCAACCAATAGGTGTGAAACTATTCTTGCAAATCAACAAAATTTCAATTTTGTCATCAAAACATTGGTTATGTTTTATGGCCTTTAACCAATAAAACATATAGTCTATATATGGCCTCTAACCATTTTAGGGAATCTGGGTTTCGTCATAGCTTTCTTACAAGTCACTTCTTTTAGTTTGACTGCAAGTTGTAGGTTTCTTTACTATCTAATAGAAGAATCTCATAGTTTCATTGACCTGATCTCTATGTTTCTTCAATATCTAATAGAACAATCTCATAGTTTCTGTGACTTGAATTCTATGCCTACTTGGGTATAGAACATCAAACAATAGAATATCAATAGCCACTTGAAAGTCCTTTGAATATTCTGTTCTCCTTGAAGCACTTGTAAAGTCTTCTAAGAGATGTCTATTCTTCAAAAGCCACTTCTAAAGTCCTTAAAGAATACGTTCGGGTTTTCTGAAGCACTTCGAAAAGCCTCCGGAATGTCCGTTTATGTTTGTTGTTCGCCTTGAAGACTTTCGAGGTCTATTTTCTCCCACTTGTCATTTTGGAAACGAATTTCCAAAAAGGACATTATTTCGAGCAAACAAACATTATGTTCTCAAAAATTCGTGGTAGAAACAATACCCTTGTGTTTCATTTGAATAAATCATAATGAAACATATATCTATACTTGAGCCTTAGTTTGTCGAATGACAAACACTAAGCTCCCACTGAGTTTTGCAACTCTCTAGATATATTTTATGAAAAGTTATTCTGAAATTACTTTTCAATAGCTTTTACGAATTTGGTTTAGTTTGGTGGTAGTTGAGCATTTTGTTTTAGAAATTATAGGAAAAGTCTTTATGATTCATCATTGATCGAATCAAGTGCTAATTGACTTCGATTATTCCAACTAAGATATGCCATATCTTATGGACCTAGATTGTGAAATTACAACACACAATCATTGATGATCATATTTGGTCTCAAGTAATCATCAACATGATCTAACCTAGATCTTTATGATTTCTTGCCAAGTGGATTTTATACTTCTGAATCTTTGAACTAGTCAAACAGATTCAAACTTATATCACTTTGAGTAAATAAACCTATATTCACTCAAATCCATGTGAAATAATAAAGTCATAAAATCTTTCTTTAGCTTTGAACTCTATTGTCTAGGCGTTCTAACAATAGTTCATATCTTTTGTTACTTTCAACAAGTAAGACTAGTCGTCTTAAATTGATCTAGAAATCAATTAACTTTCAAAAGTCCATCAAAATAGAGCTTTTGAATGTTAACTTGTTGATATGGTCTAAGCAACAATGCCAAAGATTAGTGGAACTCAAATCTAGGGGTTGATTTGAACCTAGTAAAGTTTTTATTGTTAAAGAGTTGTTTGTTTTAATCAAGCATATTGACTCAACCCGTAATTGACCATTTCACTCAAATAAACAAACAAACATTGTTTTTGTTTTTCTTGAATGTGAGTCTTTCTGTGTTTGAAAAACAGAAATTTAGGTATGCTGATTATGGAACAAAATAGCCTTTAAGTTCCAGCCTTTGAAAGGACTTAAAACAAACTAGATGATCCTACAACTAATGTAGCATTGCCATGCTTCATTTCCCACTTGTAGGTCATTAGTGTATCCTAGCTTCCATTGTTTGAGTTATTACCGAAGTAAGAACCTCAAGCGGTATATGATACCAAGGAAGTTTGATTGCTAGGTCACTTCTCTTTAAACATAAACTTATAGGTAGAAACGGAATCGTAAATTCCTTTCATTTGTTCCTCGTTTTCCTATTTCTTGTACCCTTTCTTATATTCTTAAGAATTGAATTCTTTAGTGTTGACTTTTATACTTTGTTAGACATGTCCAATGTCACCCCAACAAGGTTTTTACCATTTTAATTTATGTTGAATATTTTGCTTCAACTAGATGATCTTACCAGAAGCTTCTAAAGTTCTCTAAGCATCGATCTATTCGAATGTCTAGGGACTAGACTCATTCGAGAATTAAATGGACAAAGATGTTTAGGTTGTTAACCATTGGTAAAGCTGAGCGTTTAAGCTCAATGCTTTATGATCTCAAAACTACAGTGTATTTTGAATTCACAAGCACCAATTGGTTTGCCATTCGATTTTGATATTCGAAAACAACCATAAAAGTCGCTAAAAGAAACGTACATTTCAAATTGCTCACTTTCTCTCATTTCCGTGAATCGTTCTTGGATTCACTACCAATCGAGGAAATTTACTGTTACCTTTCTAAAAGGATTTATTGCAGTGCAAGATATTTAATTATAAACAATAATTAAAACATACATTGAAGCATGCAAAGTCTAAACATTTATCATGAATAATAACTTGAAATTAAAGCAACCATGCAATTCAAACAAGTTATTAGCATTTTATTCGATTTTATTGTTCCGGCAGGTTTGAATAAAATGATTCCAAGACCCTAAAACCATTGAAGAATTAAGCACAGTTTGTCGACTCAATTCTAAAACATTTTAGGTAAGCAAAAGCCTTTTGCTAATAGTCTAGAAACTACTCTTGGTTGATAGGTACGTCTAAGAACTTATTAGGTAAACCTATCGATTTTGCCACGACATAAAAGGACTCCTTACTTATATCGTTGAGTTTCACCAAAACTAACATGTATTCACAATTTTTTGTGTACCTTGCCCCTTTAGGACCAATAAGTAACACCTCGCTGAGCGAAAACTATTACTAGATTGATGTAAAGGATATCCAAGCAAGTGTATATTTTGGCATGGCACCTTTTAATTCAATTTTTAAGTTTGGAACTTAAGGCTCTTACTATGTTGGTTAGATTTTAAGTGAACTAAAATCCTTAATCATGCAACAAAATCAAGCCACAATCTCATGCATAATTAAGACATATTTAAAGCAATAAATAACTTAAAGCATGCATAAGATAAATGTGATCTAGTATGGCCCGACTTCATCTTGAAGCTTTGACTTCAAAGTCCGTCTTGAAAATCTCCGTGGGAGGCACCATTTTCTTCAAATAGGATAAGCTATAACTAATTACAACTATTTGATGGTACGCAGACCATATTTGAATTGAAATACAACTTTGGTACTTTAGACCAATTACTTTCAAATTAATGGTACGCAGACCATATTTTCTATCCTATTTGGGCCATACTAGTCACTTCATAACCTGCAAAACAGTACATATACAATATATACCATTCACCCATTCATTATCATGAATGGCCCACATAGCTGGTTAGTAAAACACATTATGCATCACGTAAACATTTGCAGCAATTAATCAAGGGCACCAATAATCTACCAATTATTCAGTCCTTATTAATTCTAATCAAGTTGTTTTAACCTTAAGGTTTTGTAGACCTAATCAAGAGTTTATGACTAAAAGGGCTCCCACTTAAACCAATAAAGTCATATGCTTTACTAATTTTAAACATAAAAATGTATTTCTAGTCTAACCGGAAACATACAAATTTAGTTAAAATTTAAAGCTCATATAAATTTATAATTGAATCCAAAATTTAATTTAATTTCAGTCGTATTTAAATTAATTCATGATTTAAATTTTAGTAAAATAATTAGAATAAATAAAATTTATTATAATTATAATATTCAAAATTAAAATCCAAGAAAATAATTTAAATTATTAATTTTAAAATTAATTAAAATTACGTAAACCGAAAATTTCAAATTAAAATTTCAAAACGATCTAATTGCAACGCAAACACCTCATGCATCACACGCCCATGGGCCACACGCACACAGCCATCGCTGGCCATGTGCGCTGCGTCGCATAACTACTGCTTCTATCCTTCCCAAGCCATCGCGCGAGCTGGTGCTCGCTGCGCGCGCGCCAGCGCTCGATGCACGCGAGCATGTGCTCGCTGCGCGCGCGCCAGCGCTCGATGCACGCGAGCCATCGCTCGCTGCGTTCGCTCGCTAGCGCTCGCTGCATGCGGGCCAGCGCTCGCTTCGTGCACTCGCCAGCGCATGCTGTGCGCGCTCGCTGGCGCTCGCTTGGTGCGAGCCAGCGCTCGCTGCGCGCGGCATCGACGCTGGGCGCAGCACTCGTGGCAAGCGAGCTTGCGCTCGCTGCGCGCGAGGCTGCGCGCGCTTGCGCGAGGCAGTGCGCGTTGTGGCGCAGCTCGCTTGCTGCCCACACGCGACTGCCGTGCCTTGCCTTCGCCCATGCCCATTCGTCCATTGCTCATAGCCCACGACACAAGGCAGGGCTGCTGCCTTGTGCTCGTGCACCATGGCCTTGCTCATTGCATTTGTGCCGCATGGGCGACGAGCTCCCTTGCTCGTCGTCACATGCCCGCACTATACAACACCCCTTAAGGGTAACACGTAGCGTCCAATTCTTTGTGCGTGCAAGTTATATGAACGAATCGCATAAATTTTAAAAAATTTATACTTAAAATTAATGACAAATTAATAAATAATATTAATTTCATAATTTTAGGGCGAAAAATCGAAAATTTATTATTCAATTGATTTCCGATTAATATGGATTGAAGTCTAGGTCATAAAAATTTAAAATTTATCATAAATTTACAATTTTTATGGTGGTTTTTAATCATAGGTATCTAATTAAATTATAATTAATTATGAAAATCAAATTAATTCTAAATTATTCTAATTTTCAACAAATTAATCATAATTACAAATTAGATTGCATAATTAACAAGGCTAGACATTCAAACTTGTTAAACATATACAGTAGGTCAATCAAAAATTCAAGATTTATCAACAAGAATCGCAAATATTTAATTTAACATCTTAAATTTACGAAATTTTGCATTCGAAAAACTAAAACCTTCGAAAAGTCATAGTTAGGCTTCGAATTTGAGAATTCTGGGTTCGGCCGAAAATTAAAATTTTTGTCAAAATTTTAGAATGCCTTTTACATGCGGAATTGACACAAAAATCACTCGATTTGGATGAGTAACGAAGAAACTGCCAAAAAACTGCGTACATATAATTAAATAAACGCAATTTGCAATTAATTAACAATTACGAAAATTAATCACCCCTTTTAATTCTTGCAAATTTGTAATATTTAACCATGTTCATGCAATTTAGATTATGAAAATAATAAGAGGCTCGTGATACCACTGTTAGGTTATGATACATATGACAATTCATAAATCATGCGGAAAAACCATTTAGCCAGGAATACATATTATTTACACATAATCATTTAGCATAGTTTAGATGCATACTCTTTGTTGCGTGCCTTCCCTAGCTGCGCCCGAACCGAACAAGAACAAGTCTTTAGGACTCCAAGTGTCGTCCCTCCGTAGATAGTCCACAGCACGTCCGGATCCGCCTTAAGATTGACCAACTAGAATCGCCCTTAAGGTACTAAAAATTTCGGCACTTTTAGGCAAGGTATGTGACTGAATTTTTCTCTCAAAAACTCACTTTGAATACTTGAAAAACTCGTTATAAATTGTGAACCCAGGCCACATATTTATAGGGGTATGGAAAGAGAATTGGAATCCTACTAGGATACGAATTAATTAAATTAGAATCCTAATGAAACTCTTATTTAATTAATTTATCAAATAGGATTAGGAATTTAATCATTAAACGAATCCTGTACGTTTTAGGTCTCGAATGTGAACACAAACACACACGCACGCACAGCAGCCCACGAGGGGCGCCATGCGCGCGCGCGCACAGCCCGAGCATCGCAGCCCACGACTGCCGCAGCCTTGGGCGCGCGCTGGGCCTGCCTTGCGGTGGGCCTGGCGCAGCCTTGGGCTGGCGTGTTGTGGCGCGCGTTTCCCTTGCTGGACGTGGGCCTGGCTTCGTGCTGTGCCTTCGTCTAGCAAGCTCGTCCGATGCTAATTCGTACGACGCGCTTCCGATTAATTTTCCGATTCCGGAATTCATTTCCGATACGAACAATATTTAACATTTCCGATTCCGGAATTAATTTCCGTTTCGAACAAATATTTAATATTTCCGTTTCCGAAATTATTTTCCGATTCCGATAATATTTCCGATTCAGACAATATTTCCGTTTCCGGCAATATTTCCGATTCCGGCAATATTTCTATTTCCGATAATATTTTCCGATACGTACCATGTTTCCGTTTCCGGCAACATCTACCACTTGGATAATATTTATATTTCCGATACGATCCATATTTCCGTTTCCGGCAATATCATCGTTTCCGGAGTATTCTTTTCTTGCCTGTGACGATCTCAGCTCCCACTGAAACCAAGATCCGTCGATTCCGAATATCCATAGATGGAGTATTTAATGCCATTAAATACTTGATCCGTTTACGTACTATTTGTGTGACCCTACGGGTTCAGTCAAGAGTAAGTTGTGGATTAATATCATTAATTCCACCTGAACTGAAGCGGCCTCTAGCTAGGCATTCAGCTCACTTGATCTCACTGAATTATTAACTTGTTAATTAATACTGAACCGCATTTATTAGACTTAACATTGAATACATATTGGACCAAGGGCATTATTTCCTTCATTTCATAGATGACATCCTAGTGTATTCAAGGAGTGAAGAGGATCATGCGGAACACTTGAGATATGTGTTGAGTACCTTGAGAGATAACCAGTTGTATGCCAAGTTCTCAAAGTGTGAATTTTGGTTGGAAAGAGTTGCATTTTTGGGACATTTTGTATCTAAAGAAGGAGTGGCAGTTGACCCTGCTAAGATCAAAGCTGTTAGTGAATGGCCTACACCCAAGAGTGTGACTGACATTCGTAGTTTTCTGGGATTAGCTGGCTACTATAGACGGTTTGTGCAAGACTTCTCTAGGACAGCCAAGCCCATGACTACCTTGATGAAGAAGGAAGAAAAGTTTGAATTGAGTGACCAGTGTGAGGAAGCATTCCAAGCCTTGAAGACGCGATTGACAACCGCGCCAGTGTTAACCTTGCCAGATGAGAGTGGTGCATATGATGTGTATAGTGATGCCTCTAAGAATGGTTTAGGGTGTGTATTGATGCAGAACGGGAAGGTTATTGCGTATGCGTCAAGGCAATTGAAGCCATATGAATCCAATTACCCTACCCATGATTTAGAGCTAGCTACTAAAGTGTTTGCATTGAAGATATGGAGACACTATCTGTATGGTGTGAAGTGTAGGATATTTACGGATCACAAGATTTTAAAGTACATCTTCACACAGAAGGATCTGAGTATGCACCAACGAAGGTGGTTGGAGTTGATTAAGGACTATGATTGGATATCCAGTACCATGAAGGAAAAGCCAATGTAGTTGCGGATGCCTTGAGTAGGAAATATAGTCATAGTGTTAATGCGTTAGTAGTTGCTAACGAGCTGTGTAAGGATATGCAGCGTTTGAACTTGGAAATAGTGAGTGGTGAAAGCCTTGAGGGAATGATGAATGCCTTAACCATCCAGCCGTCAATATTTGATGAGATTAGGGAGAATCAAGCTGGTGATGTGAAGTTGGAGCGAATCAAGGAAAAGATTTCGCAAGGTAAAGAGTTAGAATTCCGAATCCATGATGATGGAAGTTTGAGGTACAAAGGCAGGTGGTGCGTGCCTCAAAAGTGTGGGGAATTGAAAGAGAGATTGATGAAAGAAGGGCATAATACACCATATTTTGTGCACCCAGGTGGTGACAAGTTGTTAGGACTTGAAAAAGGTCTATTGGTGGCCAAGGATGAAGAACGAAGTGGCTGAATTTGTGTCTAGATGTCTGACTTGTCAGAAGGTTAAAATAGAGCACAGGAGACCTCAAGGGAAGGTCCAACCTTTAGAGATTCCAAGCTGGAAATGGGACTGTATTGATGGGTTATGATACATATGATATTACATAAATCATGCGGAAACAACCATTAACCCAGAAATACATATTATTTACACATAATCATATAGCATAATTTAGATGCATACTCTTTGTTGCGTGCCCTCCCTAGCTGCGCCCGAACCGAGCAAGAACAAGTCTTTAGGACTCCAAGTGTCGTCCCTCCGTAGATAGTCCACAGCACGTCCGGATCCGCCTTAAGATTGACCAACTAGAATCGCCCTTAAGGTACTAGAATTTTCGGCACTTTTGAGCAAGATGTGTGACTGAATTTTTCTCTCAAAAACTCACTTTGAATACTTGAAAACTCCTTATAAATTGTGAACCCAGGCCACATATTTATAGGGGTATGGAAAGAGAATTGGAATCCTATTAGGATACGAATTAATTAAACTTAGAATCCTACAAGAACTCTAATTAATTAATTTATCAAATAGAATTAGGAATTTAATCATTAACCGAACTCTGCACGTTTTAGGAATCGTGCATGAGCACAAACTCACACACACACACACGGCAGCCACGATGGGTCGCCCATGCGCGTGCGTGCGAGCAGCAGCCCACGAAGCGAGGCCCACGCAGCCGCGGCCTTGGCGCGCGCTGGGCCTGCCTTGCGGTAGGCCTGGGCGCTGCCTTGGCTGGGCTTGTGGCGCGCGTTTGGCTTGCTGGGCGATGGCCTGGCTTCGAGCTGGGCCCTCGTCCGGCAGGCCTCGTCCGATGCTTATTCGTACGATACGCTTCCGATTAAATTTCCGATTCCGGAATTCATTTCCGATACGAACAATATTTAACATTTCCGATTCCGGAATTAATTTCCGTTTCGAACAAATATTTAATATTTCCGTTTCCGGAATTATTTTCCGATTCCGATAATATTTCCGATTCTGACAATATTTCCGTTTCCGGCAATATTTCCGATTCTGGCAATATTTCCATTTCCGATAATATTTTCCGATACGTACCATGTTTCCGTTTCCGGCAACATCTACGACTTGGATAATATTTATATTTTCGATACGATCCATATTTCCGTTTCCGGCAATATCATCGTTTCCGGAGTATTCATTTCTTGCCTGTGACGATCTCAGCTCCCACTGAAACCAAGATCCGTCGATTCCGAATATTCATAGATGGAGTATTTAATGCCATTAAATACTTGATCCGTTTACTTACTATTTGTGTGACCCTACGGGTTCAGTCAAGAGTAAGCTGTGGATTAATATCATTAATTCCACTTGAACTGAAGCGGCCTCTAGCTAGGCATTCAGCTCACTTGATCTCACTGAATTATTAACTTGTTAATTAATACTGAACCGCATTTATTAGACTTATCATAGAATGCATACTTGGACCAAGGGCATTATTTCCTTCAGTCTCCCACTTGTCCTTAGGGACAAGTGTGCATTTCCTAATTCCTTTGTCGCTCGATGCTTGCTCTTGAACATAAGGTAAGAGTCGTCATCCTTATTATGTCCAGAGGTGTTCCTCGGTTTCAGAGTTCAACTGATCAAATAAACAGATAATCATAGCCTATGATTCATCCGAGCACGGCCATGCATTTCACAGTTTCTAGCTCTCCGAGTGGCCTTGTACAACTTTTAAGCATCTCATCCCGATTTATGGGAGGACAATCCCAATCTTGCGATCTTGAGATTAGACTTCGTTTGATAGGTGATTACCTGAGCGTTGCCTTTATAGCCTCCTTTTACGGTGCGACGGTTGGTCAACGTCAAAGAAACCAGTTCTCAAACAAGTAATCTCAAATCACTCAGGTATTGAGGATTTAGTGTCTAATAATTTAATGAAATTTACTTATGACAGATTTTCATCTCTTACAGTAAAGTTTCATAGGTCTTGTCCGATACTAGTCTTCCCAAAGTAAGTATCTATGCAAATGATTATGACATTGCCATGTCCACATAGTTCAAGAAACAGAACTACTAGTCATCTTGCATTCTAATCGTCTAACGTTTTCTATGCGTCCAATTTTATAGAAAACCTCGACCAGGGACCATTTTCAACTTTTGACATTCAAGTTCACTTGATAGACATTTCTTAGTCACAGGACTGGTCCTGACAGTCTATCTTGAATATATCGTCAAATTGAAGGGACTCATCATTTAATACTAAACCAAGATTAAATGGAATATGAAAATACATTTCATATATGATAAATGTTCAACCCCAATGTTTTACAACCATGGGCCTCAAACCCATCTTCTAAAACAGTTCATGGAATTCAAAGCTATGTTTGATTTCCAGTGCTACAATGTGAGTGTTGCTTCTCACTTGTTGCATAGGTTTAGTTATCATGCTTTGCCAATCTTAATATCCTTTTCATCGAATGTTCTTCGAGATATGATGATAAGATCTTTTCGAGTTTGTTTATTATGTGATCTAGTCTTTCTTACTTCGATGGTGGTTTTACTCATTTTGCAATGAAGAACCATCAAGTTAGCAGACGTTTTTCTTGCTTCAAGAGTGGTTCTACGCATTTTTCAATGAAGAACCATCAAGCCAGCAGATAGGTGATCTACCCAAGTTCAGTGAAGAACTTTAAACAACCCTGTTTTATTGCTTCTTAGGCAATAATTACTTTTACTTCAACTGTATAGGTTGCTAGCGATGCTTTGTTTGGATTTACCTATCCAGGCAGTTCATAGATATTTGGAAGATTCTCCAACTATATCTTGGAACATAGAAATTATTTACTTTAATTTCCCACGCAACAACTCATGGTCTCCAACTCATGTTGCCATTTTCAAAACACGATGCTCTATAGCTCGTCCTTATCAATGGTTAACTCCAAAGGGTCTTGCTTGATCCTTTGCCAGTGTTTATGCGTGTAGCATCAATATTTAGCATATCTTTGTTTCCATGAATCAAGAACTATTCCTATGTACCTTTTCAAGTATCATAAGTATTGTTGATCTCAATCTAGTTGATCTTCACTTAGATCAATAGAGATTGGTATATGTTCGTCATGCCTAAAGTCATACGATACGTTTTTGGCGATCCTCATATTATATCATACATGATAAATTCTTTTGCAGAATAGTTCCCAATTGAATTCTATTCATGTAACTTTAGCTCATCTAGTTTCAGTAGATACTAAATCCAGCTAAATTCTTTGACATATAATATAGGTTAAGAATCTTACTTAGATCCTTGGATGTTTAACTTAGTAAATGCTTATACATAGTTCAAACATTCTTTACTTAGATTTATTCACATGGGTCGAATATCTCCAATGGAGTCATTCGTGTTTGATTTAGTAAATGCCATTACTTAATCTAAAACATTAATATAAGATCTTTGTAAATAGATCTTAATACCCAGTATGCACTAAGTTTCGCCTTGGTCCAACATTGATGAATAATTTCAAACCTAAGTTATTAGCATTTGAATGTTATTTCACAATAGAGAGATATGTGTGTGATACACATAGGACCAATTAAGTTTTATGTACTCCCACTAAACTTCTTATATATCTATAAGAATCATGTACATTTTATGAAACTAAAATACTTATTAGCTTCACTAAAATACATTTCTAATTCCCAATTGCTTGCTTAAATCTGTACTTAGATTTCATAAGCTAGCTTTTTTTTTCAAGAATTTATTTGGATCCACAAATCCTAAGATAATGTACATAGTTTATTCCAACATTTTATTGAGGAATTATTTTGTCATCCAATTGCTATATGTACCGATATGCAATCATCGCTTGAATTATAGACTTGAGCATTACGATTATGCATGAGGTTTCAACACAATCCATGCCATGAATTTGCTTGTAACCTTTTAGCAACTAATCTAGCTTTGTGCGTGAACACAATTCCATGTTTGATGGTTTTTATCCTTAAAACAAACTTGCAACCAATAGGTGTGAAACTATTCTTACAAATCAACAAAATTTCAATTTTGTCATCAAAACATTGAGTATGTTTTATGGCCTCTAAACATTTAAACATATAGTCTATATATGGCCTCTAACCATTTTAGGGAATCTATATTTCGTCATAGCTTTCTTACAAGTCACAAACTCATTAATCTATATGATAATAGTTTGACTGCAAGTTGTAGGTTTCTTCACTATTTAATAGAAGAATCTCATAGTTTCATTGACCTGATCTCTATGTTTCTTCACTATCTAATAGAAGAATCTCATAGTTTCAGTGACTTGAATTCTATGCCTACTTGGGTATAGAACATCAAACAATAGAATATCGATCAATAGCCACATGAAAGTCCTTTGAATATTCTGTTCTCCTTGAAGCACTTGTAAAGTCTTCTAAGAGATGTCTATTCTTTAAAGCCACTTGTAAAGTCCTTACAGAATAAGTTCGGATTTTCTGAAGCACTTCGAAAAGCCTCCGGAATGTCCGTTTATGTTTGTTGTTTGCCTCGAAGACTTTCGAGGTCTATTTTCTCCCACTAGTCATTTTGGAAACGAATCTCCAAAAGGACATCATTTCGAGCAAACAAACATTATGTTTTCAAAAATTCGTGGTAGAAACAATACCCTTGTGTCTCATTTGAATAAATCATAATGAAACATATATCTAGACTTGGGCCTTACTTTGTTGAATAACAAACACTAAGCTCCCATTGAGTTTAGCAACTCTTTAGATATATTTAATTGAAAAGATATCCTGAAATTACTTTTCAATAGCTTTGACGAATTTGGTTTAGTTTGGTGGTAGTTGAGCATTTTGTTTTAGAAATTATAGGAAAAGTTTTTATGATTCATCATTAATCGAATCAAGTACGAATTGACATCGATTATTCCAACTAAGATATGCCATATCTTATGGACCTAGATTGTGAAATTACAACACACAATCATTGATGATCATATTTGGTCTCAAGTAATCATCAACATGATCTAACCTAGATCTTTATGATTTCTTGCCAAGTGGATTTTATACTTCTGAATCTTTGAACTAGCCAAACAGATTCAACTTATATCACATTTGAGTAAATAAACCTATATTCACTCAAATCTGTGTGAAATAATAAAGTCATAAAACCTTTCTTTAGCTTTGAACTCTATTGTCTAGGCGTTCTAACAATACTTCATATCTTTTGTTACTTTCAACAAGTAAGACTAGTTGTCTTAAAATGATCTAGAAATCAATCAATTTTCAAAAGTCCATCAAAATAGAGCTTATGAATGTTAACTTGTTGATATGGTCTAAGCAACAATGCCAAAGATTAGTGGAACTCAAATCAAGGGGTTGATTTGAACCTAGTAAAGTTCTTTAAAGAGTTGTTTGTTTTAATCAAGCATATTGACTCAACCTGTAATTGACCATTTCATTCAAATAAACAAACAAACATTGTTTTTGTTTTTCTTGAATGTGAGTCTTTCTGTGTTTGAAGCAGAAATTTAGGTATGCTGATTATGGAACAAAATAGTCATTAAGTTCCAGCCTTTGAAAGGACTTAAAACAAACTTAGATGACCCTACAATTAATGTAGCATTGCCATGCTTCATTTCCCACTTGTAGGTCATTAGTGTATCCTAGCTTCCATTGTTTGAGTTATTACCGAAGTAAGAACCTCAAGCGGTATATGATACCAAGGAAGTTTGATTGCTAGGTCACTTCTCTTTAAACATAAACTTATAGGTAGAAACGGAATCGTAAATTCCTTTCATTTGTTCCTCGTTTTCCTATTTCTTGTACCCTTTCTTATAGTCTTAAGAATTGAATTCTTTAGTGTTGACTTTTATACTTTGTTAGACATGTCCAATGTCACCCCAACAAGGTTTTTACCATTTTAATTTATGTTGAATATTTTGCTTCAACTAGATGATCTTACCAGAAGCTTCTAAAGTTCTCTAAGCATCGATCTATTCGAATGTCTAGGGACTAGACTCATTCGAGAATTAAATGGACAAAGATGTTTAGGTTGTTAACCATTGGTAAAGCTCAGTGTTTAAGCTCAATGCTTTATGATCTCAAAACTACAGTGTATTTTGAATTCACAAGCACCAAATTCACAAGCACCAATTGGTTTGCCATTCGATTTTGATATTCGAAAACAACCATAAAAGTCGCTAAAAGAAACGTACATTTCAAATTGCTCACTTTCTCTCATTTCCGTGAATCGTTCTTGGATTCACTACCAATCGAGGAAATTTACTGTTACCTTTCTAAAAGGATTTACTCCAGTGCAAGATATTTAATTATAAACAATAATTAAAACATACATTGAAGCATGCAAAGTCTAAACATTTATCATGAGTAATAACTTGAAAATTAAAGCAATCATGCAATTTCAACAAGTTATTAGCATTTTATTCGAATTTATTGTTCCGGCAGGTGTGAATAAAATGATTCCAAGATCCTAAAATCATTGAAGAACTAAGCACAGTTTGTCAACTTAATCCTAAAACATCTTAGGTAAGCAAAAGCCTTTTGCTAATAGTCTAGAAACTATTCTTGGTTGATAGGTACGTCTAAGAACTTATTAGGTAAACCTATCGATTTTGCCACGACATAAAAGGACTCCTTACTTATATCGTTGAGTTTCACCAAAACTAACATGTACTCACAATTATTTGTGTACCTTGCCCCTTTAGTACCAATAAGTAACACCTCGTTGAGCGAAAACTATTACTAGATTGATGTAAAGGATATCCAAGCAACTGTATATTTTGGCATGGCACCTTTTAACTCAATTTTTAAGTTTGGAACTTAAGGCTCTTACTATGTTGGTTAGATTTTAAGTGAACTAAAATCCTTAATCATGCAACATAATCAAGGTTTTGATCTCATGCATTTTAAGACATATTTAAAAGCAATAAATAACTTAAAACATGCATAAGATAAATGTGATCTAGTATGGCCCGACTTCATCTTGAAGCTTTGACTTCAAAGTCCGTCTTGAAAATCTCCGTGGGAGGCACCATTTTCTTCAAATAGGATAAGCTATAACTAATTACAACTATTTGATGGTACGCAGACCATATTTGAATTGAAAAACAACTTTGGTACTTTAGACCAATTACATTCAAATTAATGGTACGCAGACCATATTTTCTATCCTATTTGGGCCATACTAGTCACTTCATAACCTGCAAAACAGTACATATACAATATATACCATTCACCCATTCATTATCATGAATGGCCCACATAGCTGGTTAGTAAAACACATTATGTATCACGTAAACATTTGCAGCAATTAATCAAGGGCACCAATAATCTACCAATTATTCAGTCCTTATTAATTCTAATCAAGTTGTTTTAACCTTAAGGATTTGTAGACCTAATCAAGAGTTTATGACTAAAAAGCGCTCCCACTTAAACCAATAAATTCATATGCTTTACTAATTTTAAACATAAAAATGTATTTCTAGTCTAACCGGAAACATACAATTTTAATTAAAATTTAAAGCTCATATAAATTTATAATTGAATCCAAAAAGTTTAATTTAATTTCAGTCGTTATTTAAATTAATTCATGATTTTAATTTTAGTAAAATAATTAGAATAAATAAAATTTATTATAATTACAATATTCAAAATTAAAATCCCAGAAAATAATTTAAATTATTAATTTTAAAATTAATTAAAATTACGTGAACTGAAATTTTCAAATTAAACATTCAAAACGATCTAATCGTAACGCAAACACCCTACGCATTGCACGCCCATGGGCCGCACGCACACAGCCATTGCTGGCCATGTGTGCGCAGCCCATGCGCTCGTCGCATAGCTGCTGCATCTCCCATCGAAAGCCATCGCACGCTGTGGTGCTCGCTGCGCGCGCGCCAGCGCTCGACGCACGCGAGCCATCGCTCGCTGTGCGCGCTCGCAAGCGCACGCTGCGCGCGCTCCATCGCTCGTTGTGCGCGCGCTCCATCGCTCGTTGTGCGCGCGAGCCATCGCTCGCTGTGCGCGCGACATCGCTCGCTGGGCGCGCGACATCGCTCGCTGGGCGCGCGACATCGCTCGCTGGGCGCGCGACATCGCTCGCTGTGCGCGCGAGCAACGCTGGGCGCAGCGCTCGTGGCACGCGAGCTTGCGCTCGCTGCGCGCGAGGCTGCGCGCTCTTGCGCGAGGCAGTGCGCGTTGTGGCGCAGCTCGCTTGCTGCCCACACGCGACTGCCTTGGCTTGCCTTTCGCCCATGCCCATTTGTTCATAGCTCGTGGCCCACGACACAAGGCAGGGCTGCTGCCTTGTGCTCGTGCACCATGCCTTGCTCATTGCATTGGTGCCGCACGGGCGACGAGCTCCCTTGCTCGTCGTCGCATGCCCGCACTATACAACACCCCTTAAGGGTAACACGAAGCGTCCATTGCTTTGTGCGTGCAAGTTATATGAACGAATCGCATAAAAATTTAAAATTTATATTTAAAATTAATGACAAATTAATAAATAATATTAATTTCATAATTTTAGGGCGAAAAATCGAAAATTTATTATTCAATTGATTTCCGATTGTTATGGATTCAAGTCTAGGTCATAAAAATTTAAAATTTATCATAAATTTACAATTTTTGTGGTGGTTTTTAATCATAGGTTTCTAAATAAATTATAATTAATTATGAAAATCAAATTAATTCTAAATTATTCTAATTTTCAACAAATTAATCATAATTACAAATTAGATTGCATAATTAACAAGGCTAGGCATTCAAACTTGTTAAACATATACAGTAGGTCATTCAAAAATTCAAGATTTATCAACAAGAATCGCAAATATTTAATTTAACATATTAAATTTACGAAATTTTGCATTCGAAAAACTAAAACCTTCGAAAAGTCATAGTTAGGCTTCGAATTTGAGAATTCTGGGTTCGGAAGAAAAATACTTTTTTTGTCAAAATTTTAGAATGCCTTTTACATGCGGAATTGACACAAAAATCACTCGATTTGGATGAGTAACGAAGAAACTGCCGAAAAACTGCGTACGTATAATTAAATAAACGCAATTTGCAATTAATTAACAATTACGAAAATTAATCACCCCTTTTAATTCTTGCAAATTTGTAATATTTAACCATGTTCATGCAAATTAGATTATGAAAATAATAAGGGGCTCGTGATACCACTGATGGGTTATTATACATATGATATTACATAAATCATGCGGAAACAACCATTAACACAGGAATACATATTATTTACACATAATCATATAGCATAATTTAGATGCATACTCTTTGTTGCGTGCCCTCCCTAGCTGCGCCCGAACCGAGCAAGAACAAGTCTTTAGGACTCCAAGTGTCGTCCCTCCGTAGATAGTCCACAGCACGTCCGGATCCGCCTTAAGATTGACCAACTAGAATCGCCCTTAAGGTACTAGAATTTTCGGCACTTTTGAGCAAGATGTGTGACTGAATTTTTCTCTCAAAAACTCACTTTGAATACTTGAAAACTCCTTATAAATTGTGAACCCAGGCCACATATTTATAGGGGTATGGAAAGAGAATTGGAATCCTACTAGGATACGAATTAATTAAATTAGAATCCTAATGAAACTCTTATTTAATTAATTTATCAAATAGGATTAGGAATTTAATCATTAACCGAACTCTGCACGTTTTAGGAATCGTGCATGAGCACAAACTCACACACACACACACGGCAGCCACGATGGGCCGCCCATGCGCGTGCGTGCGAGCAGCAGCCCACGCAGCGAGGCCCACGCAGCCGCGGCCTTGGCGCGCGCTGGGCCTGCCTTGCGGTAGGCCTGGGCGCTGCCTTGGCTGGGCTTGTTGCGCGCGTTTGGCTTGCTGGGCGATGGCCTGGCTTCGAGCTGGGCCCTCGTCCGGCAGGCCTCGTCCGATGCTTATTCGTACGATACGCTTCCGATTAAATTTCCGATTCCGGAATTCATTTCCGATACGAACAATATTTAACATTTCCGATTCCGGAATTAATTTCCGTTTCGAACAAATATTTAATATTTCCGTTTCCGGAATTATTTTCCGATTCCGATAATATTTCCGATTCTGACAATATTTCCGTTTCCGGCAATATTTCCGATTCTGGCAATATTTCCATTTCCGATAATATTTTCCGATACGTACCATATTTCCGTTTCCGGCAACATCTACGACTTGGATAATATTTATATTTCCGATACGATCCATATTTCCGTTTCCGGCAATATCATCGTTTCCGGAGTATTCATTTCTTGCCTGTGACGATCTCAGCTCCCACTGAAACCAAGATCCGTCGATTCCGAATATTCATAGATGGAGTATTTAATGCCATTAAATACTTGATCCGTTTACGTACTATTTGTGTGACCCTACGGGTTCAGTCAAGAGTAAGCTGTGGATTAATATCATTAATTCCACTTGAACTGAAGCGGCCTCTAGCTAGGCATTCAGCTCACTTGATCTCACTGAATTATTAACTTTTTAATTAATACTGAACCGCATTTATTAGACTTATCATAGAATGCATACTTGGACCAAGGGCATTATTTCCTTCATGTATTTCTATGGACTTCGTCACTTGTTTGCCCAAGTCAAAGACTGGAAATGATACAATTTGGGTTATGGTAGATAGGTTGACTAAGTCAGCAGTGTTTATACCAATGAAGGAAACCTGGAAAATGGAACAACTTGCTAAAGCTTACATTAAGAATGTTGTGAGGTTACATGGAGTTCCTAAGGATATCGTGTCAGATAGGGATTCAAGGTTTCTTTCGAATTTCTGGAAAAGTGTGCAGAAGAGCTTTGGTACGACATTGAAAATGAGTACAGCCTTCCACCCAGCCACGGATGGAAAAACTGAGAGGACTATCCAAACTCTAGAGGACATGCTTCGGGCATGCGTTATTGATTTCCAAGGAAGTTGGGAAGATAGCCTAGATTTGATTGAGTTTTCCTATAATAACAGCTATCATGCTAGCATTGGAATGACACCATTTGAGGCTTTGTATGGACGAAAGTGTAGAAGTCCACTTTGCTGGAACGATATTAGTGAAACCGTAGTGTTGGGACCTCAAATGATAGAGGACACCATGAACCAAATCCGAACCATCCAATCAAAGATTCAAGCGGCGCAAGATCGCCAAAAGAGGTATCTAGACTTGAAAAGTAGGGATGAAGAGTTCAATATAGGTGATAAAGTGTTGCTCAAAGTGTCACCAATGAAAGGTGTCATGAGATTTGGGAAGAAAGGGAAGTTAAGCCCTAAGTACATAGGCCCATATGAAATCTTAGAAAGAATTGGAAAGGTAGCTTATAGACTAGCCTTGCCTATGGACTTGCATAGAGTGCATAATGTGTTCCACATATCTCAGTTAAGGAAATATATCCCGGATAAATCGCATGTGTTGCAACCGGAGACCATAGAATTAGACCAAAGTCTAACCTTTGAGGAAATACCTGTCAAAATCCTTGATAGCAAAGTGCGTAGTACGCGTACTAAAGATGTGAAAATTGTCAAAGTGTTGTGGTCTAATCAAGAATCTGAGGAAGCTACTTGGGAAGCGGAGGACGAAATGAGAAAGAAATATCCCGAGCTTTTTCCCGAGGTTAGTTGAGTTACGGGGTCGTAACTCGTGTCTTTTAAGGGGGGTAGAGTGCGGTAGAATTTCTCGCTTTTTACCTTGTTTTCCCCTATTTTATGCTCAATTTAGTGTTTTCTATTGAATTTGCGCTTATTATTGTCCTGCTTAAGCATGTAAAGAGTACAACAACTTAAATTTTTTGCAAATGAACGCATTAAAGGTCTCATAAAGTCTCAAGTTTTGAGTTGAATTTTGATTTCCGAACCCAAGTTTCGGGACGAAACTTCTTTTAAGGAGGGTAGACTATAATACCTCGTATTTTTATAATATTTATAAGTATATTTTATTATATTTATAAAGCATTTTACGATTAATTAGCATTTAAATAATATTTAAATGTATTTTATTTAAATGTATTTTATTTAAATGTATTTTAATTAATTGGAATATTTATTATTTTAATTAATCACGAAACGAATTTAATTCTTGAGCCGGGAAATTTAATGGGTTGCAAATGATTTTAAAGGCTTCGGGTTTTAAATGAAAATTCCAATTCGTTTTATTAAACGAGCCCAATCAAAAGACTTTAATTCCAAGCTCTTGGCTAGCCAAATCATTATTGCTAAGCCCAATTCTATTTTCCTAAGCCTAGCCCATTAAAAATAAGGATCCTATAAATAGGGCTCCTCATCATTAAATGAGCCCCTAAAATTCATAAACCCTATTTTTGCTTTGCTTGCCGCTCACTCCAACTCCCTCTTCTCTCTCTCGTCCGCACGCACGCCAGCACAGCCTCGTGCTCGTGCCTTCGTGCTGCTGTTCCATCGCCCCTGCTCCTCGAGTGCTGCGTGCCTTGTGCCGTGTTCTCGCCCGTCGCCCACACACACACTCTCGCCCTCCCTTTCTCTCGCATCCCGCCCAGCCAGCACGCATCGCTGCTGGTGCCGTGCTGCTGTGTTGTTGTTGCTTCGTGTGCACCGCACACCCCTGCTCTATTCTCTCTCTTGTGCGCCCTCGCGCCAGCCCCTGTCGCCAACCCTCGCGCCCTCGCGCCAGCCCCTGCGCGCAGCCCTGCTCGTCGCCCCTCAATCCCACGCGTGCCCACACACGGACGTGTGTGTGTGTGTGTTGTTCATGTTCGTAATTCAATTCGTGTTCGGCCAATCACCCTAATTCGTGATTGTTCCGTGCTATAGGCCGGATTGGTATAATTCTCTCCCTTACCTATTCTATTTCAATTCCGTATTTTAAATTATAATAATAATATTGTTTTGAATGATTAAAATGTTGGGAATCGGTTATGAACACCGTGTTTTGAGGATTTGCGTGTTGTGATTCATTAGGCTTGTTTTAATTATCAAAGCATGAATTTTCAGATTCGTTTATTTAATAAAGGATTGATTTTTATGATAATAAATTAGTGTTATTGGGATTTTCAAGTTAGGGTTTTAACCTAGACCTAATGAGTCAATTGATTAGCATAATTAGGTGATGATTTTAATTATGATAATCAATTATATTTTCAGATTTGAATAAAGGCTTAAAGTGTTGATTTTTATTGATTTTAAAGGCGGAAAAAGTATGTTTTCGTACTAGGGATTGGTTTTGCAAATTGAGACGTTTATATTGTTGAAAAACGATTGAATTCTAAAGTTTAAATAAGGTTTTAGATTTTATAAAGTTGCTGGAAATTTAATGAACATGGAAATAATTTAAGTTTCATTATTTTGATGATAGGAGGTGATTTCTAGTTGAGTGCTCGTTATTGCAAAGTGGCCCCTAGGTATTCAAGGTACGTACAAGTCTAGGGCGACCACACCTTTTGTCAATGACATTACATGATTGTTGATGATGTGAATTATATTATGTGGATTCATATATGCTTTGGTGAACGATCATGTGGATTAATATTATTGGAATTATTGAATTGTTGGTTGAACAAGCATGTTGATATTATTATGAGTATGGATTTCATTGTCAATCATGTTTTTCAATATTTATGCATGTATGGTTTGTTTCACATGCAAGGGATGATCAATTAATTGTATGCTATCGTACGGGATGTCTAGCATACTTTGAGCCAATTAATCGTACCTCGTTGTACTATTTATTTTACCACATGTGAAGGGTTAGCTCATGTAAGCCACCGCACATGTAGGGTTTAGTTGGGAATATTATGTATGAAATGAATTAGGATTTGTCGTGCAAGGGCACAACCCTCATGTTAATGTGCATGATGTGGAGTCTCACTGTGGTGAGGAGGAACATGGTAGTAATTTCACAAGAGTCTTGCTTGGTTGATCACAAGTCTTAAAGCATTAAAATAAGGTTGTTTTGGTTGTTGTTTATTAATTGTATGAATGTACATTGTTGAGTCTTGAGTTCACCTTCAAATAAAATATTAATAAACGTAAAGTGAAACCGTAACAAGCTTCAAAACTCTTGGAATGTATATACCTTGAGTATGAACAATGGGGGGAGTCTTGCCGGAAAGCTCGTACTCCTACTAATGATACAAGACGTTGTTTCATCTATAATATGAGCAGGAATTCCGTCGGTATGGCCTGACACTCGGTATTGCCCGATTTTATTATTTATTATTTGGTGTATGGTTGGCTCCCATCACCTTTTCCTTTATGGAACTTTCTTTTGGCCCGTTCGAAGCTTATACTAATTGAATTGTGAGTCAAGAGTCGAGTCAAGAGTCGAGTCTTGTATTCATGATTGATTGTTTATTATTATATGGCTTTTGCATGTTGATTAGTACTTAGTGAGTGATGCATGTTTTAGTTTCATTCACTCTATGCTTGTAAGTACTCAGCTTTTGCTGACTACGTGCTTTGTGTGTTTTGGTCATGGCCTTTGCCTTAATGACCCTATGATGATCTATCATTTGCACTTGCATTGATAGGGAGTAGAATAATATAGCAGGTTGGTAGATCGGAATCATGTGGCTTGGGATGATCGAGAGAGTTGCATGTTTTCGTACTTTGAAACTATTTAATTATACTTTAATTATGTTTGAAATGTTTGAACTATTTATGTTTTGGTTTTTGGGCCGTTATGGTTTCAAATTGTAGGAGGCCGCAATATTACATTAATTATGTTTTAAAAGTTAGTTGACATTAAATTCCGCTGCATAATTCTGGTAATAGCCTTAACCGTTATCACGGTGGCGGTAATACTTTAGTAATTCCTTTATTTTTAGTTGGAAAATGATTTTATAAAAGCAAGGAATTATTAGGGTGTTACACCGTCATCCCAAGTCAAAGTTAAATATTCTGTTTTCGAAAAAATCCCTGCACTATTTGACGTCTTCAATTACTATGTGAGAAGTAAGTTCAAGTCGATAGATTCCTAATGACTGTTGAGGGAACTGTTGACATTCCTAGTGATGAACCTTCAGTCAAATGTTATCACTCGGGGGCTCGCGAGACCCTCTCTTAAACTTGGTCTTAACCGGACTAAGTTCTAGACGCACACAATACTTTGATTATCGTCTTGCCCATACTCAATCAAAGTGAGGGCTAACTATAGACGCCTACATTTGTCACTAGGCCCAATGCAGTGTGTTGGATGTTGAAACCAAACACTGCTTGACTAAGTTTTCCTAAGTATGCGACGAACAATCCGTGACTGACAAACAATCCCGAAAACCATATTTCCAATTTTAGAAACTGGTATTTATACACTATAAAAAAAACATGAAATTTTGCGACGCTTTTATAGTGAAATATTGACGATGAAAAAGCGTCGCTATTTTGTATTGTGACGCTTCGGGACTCGGGGATATTTTTGTAGTCGATATTTTTCGATGATCAATAGCTTCACTATTTTCGAACATATATACTCTTTAATTTGTCACCGTTCAGCACTTTAAAGACCCTTTTGGCCAAGTAGAGCCCAAATATCGAACAGTAGGTAATATTTCATAGGACCTAGAACGCGGAAAAGATATAGGTTTCTTGCGTTTCTTGAACACATTTGCAATTGCATCTATTGAATCAAACACAATAGGAGAGAAATTGACATGGACTGACTTGTCCCTCTGAATAGGAGGAGTAGATGGGTCAGTAGACACACCCGAGAGAACCTGAAGAGAATCTGGATGACCATGTATTTTCAGTTTACCAGGGAGATTAACATGGATATCACGCCGCAAAAGAGTTTGAGAAAAACTTCTTGATGGTATGTAATCCTTAGAACGACCAGTAATACCAAAAACTCCTCCACAATAATCTTCAATATGAGCCAATTCTTCATTTGTAACCTTGTTTTCAGATGTTTGATTCACCTCTGTATGCTTCTCATTGACTGTAGGAGACTGAAATGAACTCCCCATAACACCAAAAGGAGCAACTGCGATTATGGAAAACACATTATCCCTAAGCACTTGTGGTCTTCCTTCAACAAACACACCGAAATTATACGAACTTGGAGCAACAGGAACGGCCTGATCAGGCTGGGCAGTAGAAGTAACATGTTGAACAAAATGAGATAGCTCCCCCAATTCGACAGTGGGCATAACTTCAGTGAGATTCCTTCTATAATGGACACCTAGATCACCCTCAAAAATGTGGTTTTCACTTCTATCACTACTCAAAGAAGGGGCTCGCGTATGAAAGGTTGGATTAAAGTGTTGCTGTGGGGAAGGATAATACGGCTGGTATGGATCACCAGGAAAAGTAGTGATACGAACTGGATGGTGATAATTCTCTGGTGTAAGAGGGTATGATTCTTCATTAAGTAAACCATCATTTCCTAACTCAGTTCCTTGATCTTATTGAGATGAATTTAATTTCTTCTACACTAGCATAATTTACAGAGTCAGAACTACCAGAAAACACATGCCGGCTCATGATTAATAAGGTTGATCGAGGTGATATACAGTCGGCTCATGATCTGGCAACCAGGGCGTCGAAGGAAGGATTGAATTTCTCTTCACCTTTTGTAGTTATGCGTAACGATTAATTTGCTTGTTGTACTTTTCGTTCTTTTTTCTGTAACTTCATCGAATGTAACAAAAAAACCCTTTTGGCGGACGAAATATTTAGACTCTTATATACGCCGCTATTTTCTCCGTTTTCGTGCGAATTCCTTGCTCATTTCGACGATTTGTTGTGTCATATTTTTGCTTTTACATTCTAGCTCCCAGTTACCGCCAACACATCACACATGTGGACCCCCTTTAAGGTCACAATTCCCCAGTTACATTTTCCACTTTTTGCGTAATAGAAATTAATCTAAACAAAGATTATATTATACCAATCTCTTTATCTATATATCAAGCACATATTACAAACAAATTTTAATTTTAAAGGACTACATTATCTTAAAACATTTCCTAATTTATACTTGGAAATATATACTTTACAACATTTGATAATAAATACACCATTCATGCATTCATTTGCGTCGTAACTGGAGACAAACCCAAATCAACCAACGAATCTAAATCCTTCGCAAAGTCAAGTTGATACCAATACATCAGTTTCGGTATTAACAGCTTGTTATTCTTCGATACTCCAACTGCTGCCTGCAGATAATATCTCTTTGCTACTTCCAACTCTTTTCCAACTTGAGACGTTGGGCAAACTCGCACCTGTGTTTTAAAAATAGACAGAACCACAATGAGGAAACTGAAGGAAATAATGCCCTTGGTCCAAGTATGCATATAATATTAAGTCTAATAAATGCGGTTCAGTATTAATTAACAAGTTAATAATTCAGTGAAATCAAGTGAGCTGAATGCCTAGCTAGAGGCCGCTTCAGTTCAAGTGGAATTAATGATATTAATCCACATCTTACTCTTGACTGAACCCGTAGGGTCACACAAAAAGTACGTAAACGGATCAAGTATTTAATGGCATTAAATACTCCATCTATGGATATTCGGAATCGACGGATCATGGTTTCAGTGGGAGCTGAGATCGTCACAAGCAAGAAATAAATACTCCGGAAACGATGATATTGCCGGAAACGGAAATATGGATCGTATCGGAAATATAAATATTATCCAAGTCGTAGATGTTGTCGGAAACGGAAACATGGTACGTATCGGAAAATATTAATGGAAATGGAAATATTGCCGGAATCGGAAATATTGCCGGAAACGGAAATATTTTCAGAATCGGAAATATTATCGGAATCGGAAAATAATTCCGGAAACGGAAATATTAAATATTTGTTCGAAACGGAAATTAATTCCGGAACCAGGAATTTAATCGGAAGCGCATCGTACGAATTAGCATCGGACGAGGCTTGCTAGATGAAGGCCCAACACGAAGCCAGGCCCGCGCCCAGCAAGCCGAGCGCCCAACATGGAGCTGCCACAGCCTCGCCATGCCCAGCGCAAGGCCAGGCCCAGCAAGGCCTTTGGCGCGCGCACGCTGAGCGTGCTGTTGGGCTGCGAGCAACAACTGCTCGTGTGGGCCGCAAGGCCTGCGCGGGTGGTGCGATGCTCGTGGCCATATGACGCTCATGTTCGTAACGAATCCTAATCCTATCGGAATTCGTGTATTGATTAAATCCTAATCCTAATAGATTAAATTTATTATTTAGAGTTCAAGTTTGATTCTAATTAATAAATCCAAATCCTAGTAGGATTATAATTCCTTTTCCATACCTCTATAAATAGGTGCCTAGGGTCATAATTTATAGAAACAATCGAAGTATTCAAAGGTAAGATTTTCAAGAAAAATCAGCCACTCTCTTGCCCCTATTTAGCTGAAATCTATACTACCTTAAGGGCGATTCTAGTTGGTCAAGCTTAAGGCGGATCCGGACGTGCTATGGACTATCTACGGAGGGACGACACTTGGAGTCCTAAAGATTTGTTCTTGTTCGGTTCGGGCGCAGCTAGGGAGGGCACGCAACAAAGTGTATGCATCTGAATGATGCTAAATGATTATGTGTAAATAATATGTTTCCTGGCTTTATGGTTTTTCCGCATGATTTATGTTTTGTCATATGTATCATAAACTAACAGTGGTATCACGAGCCTCTTATTATTTTCATAATCTAAATTGCATAAACATGGTTAAATTTTACAAATTTGCAAAGAATTAAAAGGGGTGATTAATTTTCGTAATTGTTAATTAATTGCAAATTGCGTTTATTTAATTATATGTACGCAGTTTTTCGGCAGAATGTTCGTTACTCAACCAAATCGAGTGATTTTTGTGTCAATTCCGCATGTAAAAGGCATTCTAAAATTTTGACAAAAATAATACTTTTTCGCCGAAACCCAGAATTCCCAAATTCGAAGCCTAACTATGAATTTTCGGAGGTTTTAGTTTTTCGAACGCAAAAGTTTGTAATTTTAAGATGTTCAATTAAATATTTGGGATTCTTGTTGATAAATCTTGAATCTTTGATTGACCTACTGTATATGTTTAACAAGTTTGAATGCCTAGCCTTGTTAATTATAAAACCTAATTTGTAATAATGAATAATTTGTTGAAATTCGAATAATTTAGAATTAATTTGATTTTCATAATTAATTAATAATTTAATTAGGTACCAATGATTAAAAACCACCATAAAAATTGTTAATTTGTGTTAAATTTTAAATTTTTATGACCCAGATTTGAATCCATGTTAATCGGAAATTAAATGATTAATAAATTTTCAATTTTTCGCCCTATAATTATGAAATTAATATGATTTATTAATTTGTCATTAATTTTGGAAATAAAAGTTTTAATTTTTATCCAATTCGCTCATAAAACTTGCACGCACAAAGCAATGGACGCTACGTGTTAACCTTAAGGGGTGTTGTATAGTGCGGGCATGCGACGACGAGCAAGGGAGCTCGTCGCCCATGCGGTACGAATGCAGCGAGCAAGGCGAGTAGCACGCGAGCACAAGGCAGCAGCCCTGCCTTGCGTCGAGTGCTGCGATGATGCATGGGCGGATGGGTGAAGAAGCAAGGCGAGCGAGTAAAGGCAGGCGCGCGCGCGCGGGCAGCGAGGGGTGCCTCGCAGCAACGAGCGCTGCCTCGCCCAGCCTCACCAAGCAACTGCTGCGCTACGAAGCAGCGAGCGATGATGCGCGCAAGCGTGGCTCGGCTTGCTGCGTTTGCGCGTGGCAGCTGCTCGTTCCTTGTTGTGCGATCACTCGTGAGGGGCAATGCTGCCTCGTGGACTCGACGGGGTATGGGCGCAAGCCCATGGCCTCGTCTTGACCCGATTGATGCGCTTTGAATTTTAATTTTTATTTTCAGTTCGGAAACGATTTTAATTAATTTTAAAATTCGTAATTTAAATTGTTTTCTTGGATTTTTATTTTGAATATTATAATTATTATAAATTTTATTTATACTAATTATTTTACTAAAATTAAATCTTGAATTAATTTAAATTCGTTTAATTCAACTGAAATAAATTAAATTAATGTATTCGATTATAAATTTATATGAGCTTTAAATTTTAATTAAATTTGTATGTTTCCGGTTAGACTAGAAATACATTTTTATGTTTAAAATTAGTAAAGGATATGAATTTATTGGTTTAAGTGGGAGCATTTTTAGTCATAAACTCTTGATTAGGTCTACAAATCCTTTAAGGTTAAACAACTTGATTAGAATTAATAAGGACTGAATAATTGGTGGATTATTGGTGCCCTTAATTAATTGCTGCAAATATTTATGTGATGCATAACGTGTTTTACTAACCAGCTATGTGGGCCATTCATGATAATGAATGGGTGAATGGTATATATTGTATATGTACTGTTTTGCAGGTTATGGAGTGACTAGTATGGCCCAAATAGGATAGAAAATATGGTCTGCGTACCATTAATTTGAATGTAATTGGTCTAATGCACCAAATTTGTTTTTCAATTTAAATATGGTCTGCGTACCATCAAATAGTTGTAATTAGTTTAATTATAGCTTATCCTATTTGAAGAAAATGGCGCCTCCCACGATGAAATTCAAGACGAAGTTACCATTTTCGAGACGGACTTTGAATTTGAAGCTTCAAGATGAAGTTGGGCCATACTAGATCACATTTATCTTATGCATGCTTTAAGTTATTTATTGCTTTAAATATGTCTTAATTATGCATGAGATTGTGGCTTGATTATGTTGTATGATTAAGGATTTTAGTTCACTTAAAATCTAACCAACTTAGTAAGAGCCTTAACTTCCAAATTAAAAAATTGAGTTAAAAGGTGCCATGCCAAAATAAACACTTGCTTGGATATCCTTTACATCAATCTAGTAATAGTTTTCGCTCAGCGAGGTGTTACTTATTGGTCCTAAAGGGGTAAGGTACACAAATAATTGTGAGTACATGTTAGTTTTGGTGAAACTCAACGATATAAGTAAGGAGTCCTTTTATATCGTGGCAAAATCGATAGGTTTACCTAATAAGTTCATAGACGTACCTATAAACCAAGAGTAGTTTCTAGACTATTAGCAAAAGGCTTTTGCTTACCTAAAAGATTTTAGAATTGAGTCTAAATACATAATGTGCTTAATTCTTCAATGGATTTTAGGGTCTAGGAATCATTTTATTCACACCTGCCGGAACACATAACTTGAATAAAATGCTTAATGAACATTGAATTATGCATGTATGCTAGAATTTAAGTTTATTAAGAGAAACTGTGAATGGTTATTTATTTGTTTATTCTTTGCAATTGTAGTTTTAATTATGGGAAACAACAATTCATTCAACATTCGATCAATTCTTGAAAAGGAAAAGTTGAGCGGGAAAAACTTCCTTGACTGGCAAAGGAACTTGCAAATAGTTCTTATGCAAGAAGAAAAGGAGTATGTCCCGGAAGAGGCGATGCCCAAAGCCGCAGGCGAACGGGTCACTCAGGCAGCCCTCAATCGTTGGATTGATGCCAACAAGGGTGTGAAATGTCTAATGCTTGCAACCATGAGTGCAGATCTACAGAAAACGTTCATCAACTCAGATGCTTTCACGATCATCAGTGAGTTAAAGAACATGTTCCAAGATCTGGCTCGAGTCGAAAGATTCGAGACTCATAGGCAAATTCTTGAGACCAAGCTTAAGAAAGGCGAGCCCGTAAGTCCACATGTTCTCAAAATGATTGGACTCATTGAGAATATGAGTCGGCTGGATCAGCAATTCACTCAGGAAATGGGTGTAGACACCATCCTCCATTCTCTTCATAGCGGGTATGATCAGTTCAAGCTGAACTACAGTATGAATAGTCTGGAAAAAACGCTCACTGAGCTTCACGGTATGCTGAAGACCGCTGAAAAGACGCTCAAAAGTGATAAGCAAGATGTGCTTATGGTGCGTGGGGGCAAGTTCAAGAAATCTGGAAAGAAGAGGAATGCTAAGAAAGGTGGCAACAAGGCCAGCCAAACTAAGCAACCAACTGGCGCCAAATCTAAAAAGAGGAAGGTCAGTCAACCCACTTCTGAATCTGAATGCTTCTACTGCAAGAAGAAGGGGCATTGGAAGAGAGATTGCTTGAAGCTAAAGGAAGATCAGAAGAACGGAACAGTCGTTCCATCTTCAGGTATTTTCGTTATAGACTGTATTTTTGCTAATTCAACTTCTTGGGTATTAGATACAGGTTGTGGCTCACACTTATGTTCCAATCCACAGGGACTAAGAAGAAGTAGAAAGTTAAGCAAGGGTGAAGTCGATCTACGAGTGGGAAATGGAGCACGGATTGCTGCATTAGCTGTAGGAACTTATTATTTGTCGTTGCCCTCTGGGCTAATTTTGGAACTGGAAGAGTGTTTCTATGTTCCAAGTCTTACTAAAAACATCATTTCTGTTTCTTGCTTAGATACTAAGGGATTTTCCTTTTTAATAAAAGACAATAGTTGCTCGTTTTATTTTAAAGAGATGTTTTATGGATCTGCTAGATTAGTCAATGGACTTTATTTATTAGATCACGACAAACAAGTTTATAACATAAATACCAAAAAGGCCAAAAAGGATGATTCAGATCTCACCTATCTGTGGCATTGTCGATTAGGCCATATTAACTTGAAACGCATGGAAAGACTTCAAAAGGAAGGAATTCTAGAACCATTTGACTTAGAGGATTATGGTAAGTGGGAATCATGTTTACTTGGCAAAATGACAAAGCAACCTTTCTCTAAAGTTGGAGAAAGAGCAACTGAACTATTGGGTTTAATCCATACAGATGTATGTGGACCAATGAGTACAAATGCTAGAGGTGGTTTCAGCTACTTTATCACTTTCACTGATGACTTCAGTAGATATGGTTATGTCTACCTAATGAAGCATAAGTCTGAATCCTTTGATAAATTCAAGGAATTTCAGAGTGAAGTAGAGAATCAATTAGGCAAGAAGATTAAGGCACTGCGGTCTGATAGAGGCGGTGAATATCTGAGCTATGAATTTGATGACCATCTGAAAGAATGTGGAATTCTATCAGAATTGACTCCTCCTGGAACACCACAATGGAACGGTGTGTTGGAACGGAGGAACAGAACCTTGCTAGACATGGTTAGGTCAATAATGGGTCAGGCTGAATTTCCAATAGAATTTTGGGGACATGCACTAAATACAGCTGCACTCAATATAAATAGAGCTCCGTCTAAAGCTGTTGAAAAGACTCCATATGAGTTATGGTTTGGAAAGCCTCCAAATGTGTCTTTTCTTAAGATTTGGGGATGTGAAGCATACGTCAAGAGATTAATTTCAGACAAACTTCATCCAAAATCTGACAAATGTATCCTTGTGGGCTATCCAAAGGAAACAAAGGGGTATTACTTCTACAATACATCTGAGAACAAAGTGTTTGTTGCTCGAGATAGTATCTTTTTGGAAAAGAATCACATTTCCAAAAGGACAAGTGGGAGAAAAGTAGACCTCGAAGAAATTCGAGTCGAACAACAAAATCTAGAGAATGCTCAAGATGACATTAAGGATGAAACTCAGAGATCTTTAGAAGTATCTGGTGAGAATCATGGTCAATCTAGAAATGTAACCCCGCGTAGGATCGCAGAGATATAGATCTCAACCGGAAAGATACTTAGGTATTTTGACGAACGAGAGCTATGACGTTCTATTACTTGAAAGTGATGAACCTGCGACTTACAAGCAAGCTATGACGAGCCCTAGCTCCAAGCAATGGCAAGAAGCCATGCAATCTGAATTAGACTCCATGTCAGAAAACCAAGTATGGGATTTGGTCAATTTGCCAGATGGCTACCTAGCCATTGGAAGCAAATGGGTTTTCAAACTGAAAAAGGACAAGGATGGGAAACTTGAAGTTTTCAAAGCTAGATTGGTTGCAAAAGGTTACAGGCAAGTCCACGGTGTGGATTACAATGAAACCTTTTCACCAGTTGCAATGCTAAAATCTATTCGGATAATGTTAGCAATCGCTGCATATTACGATTACGAAATATGGCAGATGGATGTCAAAACCGCTTTCTTAAACGGCGTTTTAACATAAACTGTGTTTATGACACAACCTGAAGGTTTTGAGGATCCAAAGAATGCTAAAAAGGTATGCAAGCTAAAGAAATCAATCTACGGATTGAAGCAAGCATCCAGGAGCTGGAATATACGTTTTGATGAAGCAGTCAGAGACTTTGGTTTCATCAAGAACGCAGACGAATCTTGTGTATAGAAGAAGGTGAGTGGGAGCAAAATTGCTTTCCTAGTATTATATGTCGATGACATATTACTTATCGGAAATGACATTCCTATGTTGAACTCTGTCAAGATTTGGCTTAGGGAAATGTTTTACGATGAAGGATCTAGGAGAAGCACAATACATATTGGGCATCAAGATTTACAGAGATAGATCTAAAAGGATGATTGGACTTAGTCAAAGCACTTATATTAATAAGGTGGTTGATAGGTTCAAGATGGCAGACTCCAAGCGAGGCTACCTACCCATGTCTCATGGAATGACTCTAAGCAAGACTCAGTGCCCAAAAACACTTGATGAGCGTAGACGAATGAATTGGATTCCATATGCATCATTGATTGGTTCAATAATGTATGCTATGATATGTACACGCCCGGATGTTGCGTACGCACTCAGTGCTACGAGCAGATACCAGTCAGACCCAGGAGAGGCACATTGGACTGCTGCCAAGAATATTCTGAAGTACCTGAAAAGGCACAAAGATGACTTCCTGGTCTATGGTGGAGATGATGAATTAATTGTTAAAGGGTATACGGACGCAAGTTTCCAAACCGACAAGGATGATTTCAGATCACAGTCTGGGTTCGTCTTCTGCCTCAACGGAGGTGCAGTAAGCTGGAAAAGTGCTAAGCAAAGCACCATTGCGGATTCTACAACTGAAGCGGAGTACATTGCTGCACATGAAGCAGCAAAGGAAGCTATATGGATAAGTAAGTTCATAGGTGAACGTGGTGTAGTCCCCTCCATTAAAGGACCAATAGCCCTGTATTGTGATAATAACGGAGCTATTGCACAGGCAAAGGAGCCTAGACACCACCAAAGAGTCAAGCATGTACTTCGTAGATTTCACCTTCTACGAGAGTTCGTTGAAAGAAAAGAAGTCGAGATAAGCAAGGTTGGAACTGATGACAACATATCAGATCCATTGACTAAACCTCTGCCGTAGGCGAAGCACAACTCGCACACTGCAGCTATGGGAATCAAGCATATTGGAGAATGGCTTTGATATCCTTATTTAATGTTTTAAAGTTTTAGAGTTTAATTTTTTGTAAAACATTATTGGTTAATCATTCACAATAAATGAATAGAATTCATTTTTCCATTTAATTTGTGGTTTATTAAATGATGAGTCCCTTCAATTTGACGATATATTCAAGATAGACTGTCAGGACCAGTCTTGTGACTAAGAAATGTCTATCAAGTGAACTTGAATGTCAAAGGTTGAAAATGGTCCCTGGTCGGAGTTTTCTATAAAATTGGACACATAGAAAACGTTAGACGACTGGAATGCAAGATGACTAATAGTTCTGTTTCTTGAACTATGTGGACATGGCAATGTCGTAATCATTTACATAGATACTTACTTTGGGAAGACTAGTATCGGACAGACCTATGAAACTTTACTGTAAGAGATGAAAATCTGTCATAAGTAAATTTCATTAAAATTATTAGACACTAAATCCTCAATACCTGAGTGATTTGAGATTACTTGTTTGAGAACTGGTTGCTTTGACGTTGACCAACCGTCGCACCGTAAAAGGAGGCTATAAAGGCAACGCTCAGGTAAACACCTATCAAACGAAGTCTAATCTCAAGATACTCTCAACTGATTTAGCCGTTGCCCTAGCAATATAAGAAGACCTAACCGGCGCAGTATCAAGGCACAAGTTCTCAAGCAATCAAGCATTCTTATTATCTCTAGTATTCTAGCAATCATTTACAATCATTGTATTTCTTTACTCGCAAACACTTAGTTGTTTTAATTAGGTTATTCTTAGGGATTATAGTGGATTGGAGGATTCATTTTCACCCGCCGTTTTTCACCCTATTCCTGGGTTTCCGCGTCACCATCTCCTTGTGTCGTCTCTTTCTTACTTTCTTTATTTCTTTACTTAGTTAGTGTCGATCCAAGTCAAATGTCGCCCCTTAGACAAAACTTTTCATAAACAAAGATAAAATAGACTGATAGAGTCGTTTACGACATGAAATAATCTAATACAAACAATTCGGTTGTCAAAATGTTGAAGAAATCATACTACAGTATTTGAAATGAGTATCAACCCCGATTCCGAAATAACTGAAAGAAATGCAGAGCACACGTAGCATTAGTATAATGATAGTCATATTAAGTTTTTATTTATATGAAAAGTGGCTTAAAATGAAAAGCTAATTAGATGTAGAGTAGAAGAAGGTGGAGATCTAAAGGGGTGGCCTACCATTACCAATAAGAAAAAAGAAGTTGAAAGTGGAAGCAAAAGGCAAATGGAATGCGCGGAGTTTCCATATCGAATGTCACATGCTGCATCATCATTCCTCACATTCAAAAATAAATAAATCATATTCATATACTTCCTTCCTTTTTTAATACTCGCAATATTTGTTAGTTTCACGTATGCCAATGCATAGCTTTGATCATTTATATCTTAAAAAATTTTTCATGCAAAAATTATAAAAAGTTGATATTTTGAAAATACACATTGAGACGAATCTAACAAGATCCCACATGACTATGTTTTATCTTATATAAAAAACACTACGAATAGTCAAAGTAGATTATATGAATAGTGGCAAAAGTCCAAACGTTGCGAGTATTAAAAAACGGAGGAAGTTAATCATATCGATCTGTATTCTATAAGGAATCTCCCGAGGTAATTTAAGTCCTATTTAGTTCACCTTATTTCATGATCTTATTACTTATTTCATATTTGATCGTTATTTCAGGACCTTATTACTTATTCCATATTTAATCGATCAGATCAGATCAGAAAAAATAAATTCAGATCAGATCAAATCAGAAAAAAATATGTTCAAATCAAATTAGATCAGATTATTATTATTATTATTATTGGTATATATATATATTTATATCGTTGTTATTATAATATTACTATTATTTTATTACTTTTATATCTTTAATAATAAAAAATGGTGTTGTCTAGATCTAAACCAATGTGTACAGATTAGAACCGGTATGATCAGATCATGTCAAAATCATAAATAATATGTGCGTATCATGTCCAAATAAGAACCGATCTGTATAGATCATGTGCATATCAGAACTGATAAGTCTAGATCAAACCTGGTCTGTACAAATTATGTCTAGATCAGAACTGATCTATATAGATCAAGTCTAGAGAATCGATGTGTCCAGATCATAACCAATATGTACATATCTTGTCCAGATCAGAACCGATCTATATAGATCATATCCAGAGAACCGATATATCTAGATCATAACCGATCAGGTACATGCATATCATGTCTAGATAAAAACCGATCTATATAGATCATAACCAGAGATACGATATGTCCATGTAGACACCTAAATCGTGTCTCCCCATTGGGATGATGACGATACCATTACTCTTATTAGGAGGCTGGAGCAAATCCGCTCTGAAATCCCAATTGGTAAGAACATTTCCAAAATCCAAGAGCAAAAATCCAATCCCCGAGGTCGTTCCCATTCCGGAACTCGGTACAAAATACAATTTCCAAAAATCAATTTCAAAATCCAAGTACAATCTCACCCAATGGACTATCTCATTGGTTTTACAAGGCCTTTTCCAGTCAAAATGACATTAAGCAATCCAAATTCGGGCGCCGACCCACAAAACCGAGCAAGCCGGGCCTCGTCCCGTAAAACCGAAATTCAAAAACCCGAAACGGCTTGTTTTTAGACGCAAACCAAGCCTTAATCCCCAAGCAATCACTACGTGCCAACTTCGTACAAATCGTACAAAGGTACACCAATACAAGACAAAAGCAAGGACGGAGCCCGCGTCCTTGTTTTGGCAGCTTATGCGCCACGTCAGCAGCGCTGGGCGGTGGCAGCTGCGTTCTGCGCTGGCGTTGGCTGGCGTTTAGCAGCAAACTCTCCTATTTAAACCCCTAATTCTGAGCATTATGGGGAGGCAAAATCAAAATACAACGTCGTAATACAAAAATTGCCACTCAAATCAAAATCCAAAAATCCTCCAAAATCTCATACAATTTTCAAGTTCTAAGCAATTGGGAGCTCTAAAAGGAATTCTTGCCTAAACCTAATTAGGTAATTGCGAATCCCAACCCTCATAAATAATGTTTCTTTGATTTTCTCTTTAAAAAATGATTAGTAAGTTGGAATTTTTAATCTTAAAAATGTCACTTACAACAATCATACATTTCTTACAAAATCCAAACTTTATGTGATACAAAAATGCAAACTTTCAAGATTCATTGATGTTCATGGTTGTTTGTAATTACTTCCTTGAACTATAATCATCTTCAAAAATATGGAGTAATCAAAGATGATACCTTTCTAATGTTTAAAGGTTTAGTCTTTGAGATTCAAGACTCCACTTTTCAAATTTCAAGTCCAAGTTTCAAGATCCAATAATGTTTAGGGTTGTTCATAATCTCTTCCCTAAACTAGGATCATTTCAAAGTAAGAGCATATCAAAGATTAAACCTTTTCAACATTAAAAGGTCCGATCATTGAGATTCAAGACTCTTAAGTTCAATATTTCAAGTCCAAGTTCAATATTTCAAAGTTCAACATTTCAAGTCCAATATTTCAAGTTTTAAACTTTTCAAGTTCAAGTTTTATGTGCAAAATCTAGGATACTTTGGGATGAACAACTCATCCTAAAGTTGAGATTTTTTAGCTTTGAATCCGTGTCAGACGCACTTATTTTTAAGGAGTCGTTTGGCGTTCGGATCTCATGTGTTAAGTTCAATTGCAATATTGCAATTTCAATTCCGCAATTTCAATTATGCACCTTTCAATTCCGCATCTTTCAATTACGCAATTTCAATAACGCATTTCAATTCTGCACTTTCAATTATGCAACTTTACTTGCCTAGTCCTTCTAGGCAATGTGGTTTCCCACCTAGTCCATTTATAGGTGGTGATGTATTTTACTAATTCCGCACTTATTTTCTACTGTGATGTTGCTTTACTTGTTTATCGTTTCATCACCTCACATGCTAAATACAACAAAATACAAGGTTACACCACGCTTAAACAAGATAATTTCTTGGACAAACCGATCTTAGGTTCCCTTAAATTAACTTTAAAGCAAAGTGGTCACAATACAAAGTAGAAATTCTATTTGTTCTAAATTCAAACCCACATAGTCTAAACTAGGGTATTTTCGAAAATGTTGTGTCACGCACTTGAATTATTTCTAAAGCTCGTGGAATAAGCATCCCGTTCCCTTGCCAGGATCTCACCCATTGGTTTCTAAGATTCAATGCCTTATCCTAACAGAGTCATTTTTTGGTTTTTCCAAACGAGACCCTAAACAATGTTTGGTGGCGACTCCTTCAAAATACAAAAATACAAAGGTTCTAATACCGCCCCGTAGGAAGGGAAAAAGGCAAGCAAAAATACCCCCTAAATTCTGGCGACTCCACTAGGGAGTTATTGATTTCAACTTCGAAAATACGAGCAGGCTTTGAGCATCAAGCCACTGATCTGCTTAAGTTCTGGATGCCAACACTGGCGCCAGGCGCAGGCCCCTGCACCAAACGCCACTGCCTGCATCCAGCACAGTGGCTCACAGTGGCTTGTTGCCCATGTTGCTCGAGTTTTCAAGTGGGAGTCAGTCTATTTCTGGATTTTGAAGGACGCTCCCAAACCTTGAGAATGAATGTCGAAAAACGAGATTTTCAAATACAATATTCAAGTGCGATTTCAATTTTCAATTTCTAGGCATTTCATGCATATTTCGAAAACCATATTTGTGCAAAATGAATTTCTACCTTGCCCAAACGGATGTGTTCTACATTCGGGCTAGCCCCGGGGGCAACGAAATGGTGACTCTCCATACGGTTCCCGACCAAAGTGTGTGACCATTTCCGCGCCCACCGAAACTTGGCATTTGCTTGACATTCCCGTTGTCAAGTATGGAGGCCGTCTGCCGACCCACACGTCCCTTAGGTGGATGTGCAACTTGTCGTCGGATCCGCCTCTTAGTCAAGTACCTTTTTGACACCCAAAGCCGACCACTTGCATCATACAAAACTTAGACCGACCTTAGGATGAGAACTTTGCATGTCACATTCATATCCATGTTAGTGTGACAACATGCTATTTGTGCATTGTGTGGGCGTCTTTGCACGCGTGAATGGATAACCTCGAGTTCTAGCTTGCCAAAACGAATTAGCCTCCAACTAGGAAACCAAACCCCTAGGAGCTGTAAGGTTATGATACATATGACAATTCATAAATCATGCGGAAAAACCATAAACCCAGGAAAATATATTATTTACACATAATCATTTAGCATAGATTAGATGCATACTCTTTGTTGCGTGCCTTCCCTAGCTGCGCCCGAACCGAACAAGAACAAGTCTTTAGGACTCCAAGTGTCGTCCCTCCGTAGATAGTCCACAGCACGTCCGGATCCGCCTTAAGATTGACCAACTAGAATCGCCCTTAAGGTACTATTATTTTCGGCACTTTATAGGCAAATGTGTGACTGAATTTTTTTTTCTCAAAAACTCACTTTGAATACTTTTAAACTTGTGTTATAAATTGTGAGCCCTAGCCTCATATTTATAGCGGTATGGAAAGGGAATCGAAATCCTATTCAGATACAAATTAATTAAACCTAGAATCCTACAAGAACTCTAATTTAATTAATTTATCAAATAGAATTAGGAATTTAATCATTAACCGAACTCTGCATGTTTTAGGAAACGTGCACGAACACAAACACTTGCACACACACGCACGGAAACCACGATGGGCCCCATGCGTGCGCGCGAGCAGCAGCCCACTCAGCGCCCGCGCGCGCTGCGCGCTGCGCGTGCTGTGCGCACTGTGCGCGCTGCGCGCTGCGCGCAGCCTGCTGGGCCTGGCCTTGCGCTGGGCCTGGCGTTGCTGTTTGTGCGGCGCGCTTGGCTTGCTGGGCGATGGCCTGGCTTCGTGCTGGGCCTCGTCCGGCAGGCCTCGTCCGATGCTTATTCGTACGATGCGCTTCCGATTAAATTTTCCGATTCCGGAATTTATTTCCGATACGAACAATATTTAATATTTCCGATTCCGGAATTAATTTCCGTTTCGAACAAATATTTAATATTTCCGTTTCCGGAATTATTTTCCGATTCCGGTAATATTTCCGATTCTGACAATATTTCCGTTTCCGGCAATATTTCCGATTCTGGCAATATTTCCATTTCCGATAATATTTTCCGACACGTACCATGTTTCCGTTTCCGGCAACATCTACGACTTGGATAATATTTATATTTCCGATACGATCCATATTTCCGTTTCCGGCAATATCATCGTTTCCGGAGTATTCATTCCTTGCCTGTGACGATCTTAGCTCCCACTGAAACCAAGATCCGTCGGTTCCGAATATTCATAGATGGAGTATTTAATGCCATTAAATACTTGATCCGTTTACGTACTATTTGTGTGACCCTACGGGTTCAGTCAAGAGTAAGCTGTGGATTAATATCATTAATTCCACTTGAACTGAAGCGGCCTCTAGCTAGGCATTCAGCTCACTTGATCTCACTGAATTATTAACTTGTTAATTAATACTGAACCGCATTTATTAGACTTAACATAGAATGCATACTTGGACCAAGGGCATTATTTCCTTCAGTCTCCCACTTGTCCTTAGGGACAAGTGTGCATTTCCTAATTCCTTTGTCGCTCGATGCTTGCTCTTGAACATAAGGTAAGAGTTGTCATCCTTATTATGTCCAGAGGTGTTCCTCGGTTTCAGAGTTCAACTGATCAAATAAACAGATAATCATAGCCTATGATTCATCCGAGCACGGCCATGCATTTCACAGTTTCTAGCTCTCCGAGTGGCCTTGTACAACTTTTAAGCATCTCATCCCGATTTATGGGAGGACAATCCCAATCTTGCGATCTTGAGATTAGACTTCGTTTGATAGGTGATTACCTGAGCGTTGCCTTTATAGCCTCCTTTTACGGTGCGACGGTTGGTCAACGTCAAAGCAACCAGTTCTCAAACAAGTAATCTTCAAATCACTCAGGTATTGAGGATTTAGTGTCTAATAATTTAATGAAATTTACTTATGACAGACTTTCATCTCTTACAGTAAAGTTTCATAGGTCTCGTCCGATACTAGTCTTCCCAAAGTAAGTATCTATGCAAATGATTATGACATTGCCATGTCCACATAGTTCAAGAAACAGAACTACTAGTCATCTTGCATTCTAATCGTCTAACGTTTTCTGTGCGTCCAATTTTATAGAAAACTCCGATTAGGGACCATTTTCAACCTTTGACATTCAAGTTCACTTGATAGACATTTCTTAGTCACAGGACTGGTCCTGACAGTCTATCTTGAATATATCGTCAAATTTGAAGGGACTCATCATTTAATACTAAACCAAGATTAAATGGAATATGAAAATACATTTCATATATGATAAATGTTCAACCCCAATGTTTTATAACCATGGGCCTCAAACCCATCTTCTAAAACAATTCATGGAATTCAAAGCTATGCTTGATTTCCAGTGCTACAACGTGAGTGTTGCTTCTCACTTGTTGCATAGGTTTAGTTATCATGCTTTGCCAATCTTAATATCCTTTTCATCGAATGTTCTTCGAGATATGATGATAAGATCTTTTCGAGTTTGTTTATTTTGTGATCTAGTCTTTCTTGCTACATTAGTGGTACTACGCATTTTGCAATGAAGAACCATTAAGTCAACAGACATGTGATCTTCCCAAGTTCAATGAAGAACTAATTAACATAAACAACTCTATTTTATTGCTTCTTAGGCAATAAGTACTTTTACTTCAACTGTTTAGGTTGCTAGTGATGCTTTGTTTGGATTTGCTTATCCAAGCAGTTCACAGATATGTGGAAGACTTTCCAGCTGTATCTTAGAACATAGAAATTAATATTTTAATTTCCCACGCAACAACTCATGGTCTCCAATCCATGTTGCCATTTCGAAACACGATGCTCTTTAGCTCGCCCTTGTCAATGGTTAACTCCAAAGGGTCTTTGCTTGATCCTTTGCCAGTGTTTATGCGTGTAGCATCAATATTTAGCATATCTTTATTTCCTTGAATCAAGAACTATTCCTATGTACCTTTTCAAGTACCATAAGTATTCTTGATCTCAATCTAGTTGATCTTCAATTAGATCAATAGAGATTGGTATATGTTCGTCATGCCTAAAGTCATACGATACGTTTTTGGCGATCCTCATATTATATCATACATGATAAATTCTTTTGCAGAATAATTCCCAATTGAATTCTATTCATGTAACTTTAGCTTATCTAGTTTCAGTAGATACTAAATTCAGCTAAATTCTTTGACATATAATATAGGTTAAGAATCTTATTTAGATCCTTTGATGTTTAACTTAGTAAATGCTTATACATAGTTCAAACATCCTTTACTTAGATTTATTCACATGGGTCGAATATCTCCAATGGAGACTTTCGTGTTTGATTTAGTAAATGCCATTACTTAATCCAAAACAATATCATAAGATCTTTGTAAATAGATCTTAATACCCAGTATGTACTAAGTTTCGCCATGGTCCATCATTGATGAATAATCTCAAATCTAAGTCATTAGCATTTGAATGTTATTTTACAATAGAGAGATATGTGTGTGATACACATAGGACCAATTAAGTTTTTATGTACTCCCACTAAACTTCTTATATATGTATAAGAATCATGTATATTTTATGAAACTAAAATGCTTATTAGCTTCACTTAAAATACAGTTCCAATTCCCAATTGCTTGCTTAAATCTGTACTTAGATTTTATAAGCTAGCTTTCTCTTTCAAGCATTTATTTGGATCCACAAATCCTATGACATACCATGTACATAGTTTATTCCAACATTTGATTGAGGAATACGTTTTGTCATCCAATTGCTATATGTACCAATATGCAATCATTGCTTGAATTATAGACTTGAGCATTACGATTATGCATGAGGTTTCAACACAATTTACACCATGAATTTGCTTGTAACCTTTAGCAACTAATCTAGCTTTGTGTGTGAACACAATTCCATGTTTGATGGTTTTTATCCTTAAAACAAACTTGCAACCAATAGGTGTGAACCCATTCTTGCAAATCAACAAAATTTCAATTTTGTCATCAAAACATTGAGTATGTTTTATGGCCTCTAACCATTTAAAACATTTGAGTCTATATATGGCCTCTAACCATTTTAGGGAATCTAGGTTTCGTCATAGCTTTCTTACAAGTCACAAACTCATTAATCTACATGATAATAGTTTGACTGCAAGTTGTAGGTTTCTTCACTATTTAATAGAAGAATCTCATAGTTTCATTGACCTGATCTCTATGTTTCTTTACTATCTAATAGAAGAATCTCATAGTTTCAGTGACTTGAATTCTATGCCTACTTGGGTATAGAACATCAAACAATAGAATATCAATAGCCACTTGAAAGTCCTTTGAATATTCTGTTCTCCTTGAAGCACTTGTAAAGTCTTCTAAGAGATATCTATTCTTTAAAGCCACTTCTAAAGTCCTTAAAGAATAAGTTCGGATTTTCTGAAGCACTTCGAAAAGCCTCCGGAATTTCCGTTTATGTTTGTTGTTCGCCTCGAAGACTTTCGAGGTCTATTTTCTCCCACTTGTCATTTTGGAAACGAATCTCCAAAAGGACATTATTTCGAGCAAACAAACATTATGTTCTCAAAAATTCGTGGTAGAAACAATACCCTTGTGTCTCATTTGAATAAATCACAATGAAACATATATCTATACTTGGGCCTTAGTTTGTCGAATAACAAACACTAAGCTCCCACTGAATTTAGCAACTCTCTAGATATATATTATCGAAAAGATATTCTGAAATTTCTTTTCTATAGCTTTGACGAATTTAGTTTAGTTTGGTGGTAGTTGAGCATTTTGTTTTAGAAATTATAGGAAAAGTCTTTATGATTCATCATTGATCGAATCAAGTACTAATTGACTTCGATTATTCCAACTAAGATATGCCATATCTTATGGACCTAGATTGTGAAATTACAACACACAATCATTGATGATCATATTTGGTCTCAAGTAATCATCAACATGATCTAACCTAGATCTTTATGATTTCTTGCCAAGTGGATTTTATACCTCTGAATCTTTGAACTAGCCAAACAGATTCAACTTATATCACATTTGAGTAAATAAACCTATATTCACTCAAATCCATGTGAAATAATAAAGTCATAAAACCTTTCTTTAGCTTTGAACTCTATCGTCTAGGCGTTCTAACAATAGTTCATATTCCTTGTTACTTTCAACAAGTAAGACTAGCTTGTCTTAAGTTGATCTAGAAATCAACCAACTTTCAAAAGTCCATCAAAATAGAGCTTTTTAATGTTAACTTGTTGATATGGTCTAAGCAACAATGCCAAAGATTAGTGGAACTCAAATCAAGAAGTTGATTTGAACCTAGTAAAGTTCTTTAAAGAGTTGTTTGTTTTAATCAAGCATATTGACACAATCTGTAATTGACCATTTCATTCAAATAAACAAACAAACATTGTTTTTGTTTTTCTTGAATGTGAGTTTTTCTGTGTTTTGAAAAACAGAAATTTAGGTATGCTGATTATGGAACAAAATAGCCATTAAGTTCCAGCCTTTGAAAGGACTTAAAACAAACTAGATGACCCTACAACTAATGTAGCATTGCCATGCTTCATTTCCCACTTGTAGGTCATTAGTGTATCCTAGCTTCCATTGTTTGAGTTATTACCGAAGTAAGAACCTCAAGCGGTATATGATACCAAGGAAGTTTGATTGCTAGGTCACTTCTCTTTAAACATAAACTTATAGGTAGAAACGGAATCGTAAATTCCTTTCATTTGTTCCTCGTTTTCCTATTTCTTGTACCCTTTCTTATAGTCTTAAGAATTGAATTCTTTAGTGTTGACTTTTATACTTTGTTAGACATGTCTAATGTCACCAACAAGGTTCTTTAACATTTTAATTTATGTTGAATATTTTGTTTCAACTAGATGATCTTACCAGAAGCTTCTAAAGTTCTCTAAGCATCGATCTATTCGAATGTCTAGGGACTAGACTCATTCGAGAATTAAATGGACAAAGATATTAGGTTGTTAACCATTGGTAAAGCTGAGCATATTAAACTCAATGCTTTATGATCTCAAAACTACAGTGTATTTTGAATTCACAAGCACCAATTGGTTTGCTATTCAATTTTGATATTCGAAAACAACCATAAAAGTCGATATAAGAAACGTACATTTTAAATTGCTCACTTTCTCTCTTTTCCGTGAATCGTTCTTGGATTCACTACCAATCGAGGAAATTTACTGTTACCTTTCTAAAAGGATTTATTGCAGTGCAAGATATTTAATTATAAACAATAATTAAAACATACATTGAAGCATGCAAAGTCTAAACATTTATCATGAATAATAACTTGAAATTAAAGCAACCATGCAATTCAAACAAGTTATTAGCATTTTATTCGATTTTATTGTTCCGGCAGGTGTGAATAAAATGATTCCAAGATCCTAAAATCATTGAAGAACTAAGCACAGTTTGTCGACTTAATCCTAAAACATTTTAGGTAAGCAAAAGCCTTTTGCTAATAGTCTAGAAACTACTCTTGGTTGATAGGTACGTCTAAGAACTTATTAGGTAAACCTATCGATTTTGCCACGACATAAAAGGACTCCTTACTTATATCGTTGAGTTTCACCAAAACTAACGTGTACTCACAATTATTTGTGTACCTTGCCCCTTTAGGACCAATAAGTAACACCTCGCTGAGCGAAAACTATTACTAGATTGATGTAAAGGATATCCAAGCAAGTGTATATTTTGGCATGGCACCTTTTAACTCAATTTTTAAGTTTGGAACTTAAAGCTCTTACTATGTTGGTTAGATTTTAAGTGAACTAAAATCCTTAATCATGCAACATAATCAAGCTTTTGATCTCAGGCATTTTAAGACATATTTAAAAGCAATAAATAACTTAAAACATGCATAAGATATTTGTGATCTAGTATGGCCCGACTTCATCTTGAAGCTTTAACTTCAAAGTCCGTCTTGAAAATCTCCGTGGGAGGCACCATTTTCTTCAAATAGGATAAGCTATAACTAATTACAACTATTTGATGGTTCGCAGACCATATTTGAATTGAAAAATAACTTTGGTACTTTAGACCAATTACATTCAAATTAATGGTACGCAGACCATATTTTCTATCCTATTTGGGCCATACTAGTCACTTCATAACCTGCAAAACAGTACATATACAATATATACCATTCACCCATTCATTATCATGAATGGCCCACATAGCTGGTTAGTAAAACACATTATGCATCACGTAAACATTTGCAGCAATTAATCAAGGGCACCAATAATCTACCAATTATTCAGTCCTTATTAATTCTAATCAAGTTGTTTTAACCTTAAGGATTTGTAGACCTAATCAAGAGTTTATGACTAAAAAGCGCTCCCACTTAAACCAATAAATTCATATGCTTTACCAATTTTAAACATAAAAATGTATTTCTAGTCTAACCGGAAACATACAAATTTAATTAAAATTTAAAGCTCATATAAATTTATAATTGAATCCAAAAAGTTTAATTTAATTTCAGTCGTATTTAAATTAATTCATGATTTTAATTTTAGTAAAATAATTAGAATAAATAACATTTATTATAATTATAATATTCAAAATTAAAATCCAAGAAAATAATTTAAATTATTAATTTTAAAATTAATTAAAATTACGTGAACTGAAATTTTCAAATTAAACATTCAAAACGATCTAATCGTAACGCAAACACCCTACGCGTTGCACGCCCATGGGCCGCACGCACACAGCCATTGCTGGCCATGTGCGCGCAGCCCATGCGCTCGTCGCATAGCTGCTGCATCCCTATCGCAAGCCTCCGCACGCATTGGTGCTCGCTGCGCGCGCCAGCGCTCATCGCACGCGGGCTATCGCTCGCAGTGCGCGCGCGACATCGCTCGCTGGGCGCGCGAGCCATCGCTCGCTGGGCGCGCGACATCGCTCGCTGGGCGGGCGACATCGCTCGCTGTGCGCGCGAGCAATGCTAGGCGCAGCGCTCGTGGCACGCGAGCTTGCGCTCGCTGCGCGCGAGGCTGCGCGCTCTTGTGCGAGGCAGCGCGCGTTGTGGCGCAGCTCGCTTGCTGCCCACACGCGACTGCCTTGGCTCGCCCTACGCCCATGCCCATTCGTCCATTGGTCGTGGCACACGACACAAGGCAGGGCTGCTGCCTTGTGCTCGTGCACTACGCCCTTGCTCATTGCATTCGTGCCGCACGGGCGACGAGCTCCCTTGCTCGTCGTCGCATGCCCGCATTATACAACACCCCTTAAGGGTAACACGAAGCGTCCATTGCTTCGTGCGTGCAAGTTATATGAACGAATCGCATAAAAATTTAAAATTTATATTTAAAATTAATGACAAATTAATAAATAATATTAATTTCATAATTTTAGGGCGAAAAATCGAAAATTTATTATCCAATTGATTTCCGATTGTTATGGATTCAAGTCTAGGTCATAAAAATTTAAAATTTATCGTAAATTTACAATTTTTATGGTGGTTTTTAATCATAGGTTTCTAATTAAATTACAATTAATTATGAAAATCAAATTAATTCTAAATTATTCTAATTTTCAACAAATTAATCATAATTACAAATTAGATTGCATAATTAACAAGACTAGGCATTCAAACTTGTTAAACATATGCAGTAGGTCAATCAAAAATTCAAGATTTATCAACAAGAATCGCAAATATTTAATTTAACATCTTAAATTTACGAAATTTTGCATTCGAAAAACTAAAACCTTCGAAAAGTCATAGTTAGGCTTCGAATTTGAGAATTCTGGGTTCGGCAGAAAAATATTATTTTTGTCAAACTTTTAGAATGCCTTTTACATGCGGAATTGACACAATAATCACTCAATTCGGATGAGTAACGAAGAAACTGCCGAAAAACTGCGTACGTATAATTAAATAAACGCAATTTGCAATTAATTAACAATTACGAAAATTAATCACCCCTTTTAATTCTTGCAAATTTGTAATATTTAACCATGTTCATGCAATTTAGATTATGAAAATAATAAGGGGCTCGTGATACCACTGTAAGGTTATGATACATATGACAATTCATAAATCATGCGGAAAAACCATAAACCCAGGAAAACATATTATTTACACATAATCATTTAGCATAGATTAGATGTATACTCTTTGTTGCGTGCCTTCCCTAGCTGCGCCCGAACCGAACAAGAACAAGTCTTTAGGACTCCAAGTGTCGTCCCTCCGTAGATAGTCCACAGCACGTCCGGATCCGCCTTAAGATTGACCAACTAGAATCGCCCTTAAGGTACTATTATTTTCGGCACTTTATAGGCAAATGTGTGACTGAATTTTTTTTTCTCAAAAACTCACTTTGAATACTTTTAAACTTGTGTTATAAATTGTGAGCCCTAGCCTCATATTTATAGCGGTATGGAAAGGGAATCGAAATCCTATTCAGATACAAATTAATTAAACCTAGAATCCTACAAGAACTCTAATTTAATTAATTTATCAAATAGAATTAGGAATTTAATCATTAACCGAACTCTGCATGTTTTAGGAAACGTGCACGAACACAAACACTTGCACACACACGCACGGCAGCCACGATGGGCCCCATGCGTGCGCGCGAGCAGCAGCCCACTCAGCGCCCGCGCGCGCTGCGCGCTGCGCGTGCTGTGCGCGCTGTGCGCGCTGCGCGCGCTGCGCGCTGCGCGCAGCCTGCTGGGCCTGGCCTTGCGCTGGGCCTGGCGTTGCTGTTTGTGCGGCGCGCTTGGCTTGCTGGGCGATGGCCTGGCTTCGTGCTGGGCCTCGTCCGGCAGGCCTCGTCCGATGCTTATTCGTACGATGCGCTTCCGATTAAATTTTCCGATTCCGGAATTTATTTCCGATACGAACAATATTTAATATTTCCGATTCCGGAATTAATTTCCGTTTCGAACAAATATTTAATATTTCCGTTTCCGGAATTATTTTCCGATTCCGGTAATATTTCCGATTCTGACAATATTTCCGTTTCCGGCAATATTTCCGATTCTGGCAATATTTCCATTTCCGATAATATTTTCCGACACGTACCATGTTTCCGTTTCCGGCAACATCTACGACTTGGATAATATTTATATTTCCGATACGATCCATATTTCCGTTTCCGGCAATATCATCGTTTCCGGAGTATTCATTCCTTGCCTGTGACGATCTTAGCTCCCACTGAAACCAAGATCCGTCGGTTCCGAATATTCATAGATGGAGTATTTAATGCCATTAAATACTTGATCCGTTTACGTACTATTTGTGTGACCCTACGGGTTCAGTCAAGAGTAAGCTGTGGATTAATATCATTAATTCCACTTGAACTGAAGCGGCCTCTAGCTAGGCATTCAGCTCACTTGATCTCACTGAATTATTAACTTGTTAATTAATACTGAACCGCATTTATTAGACTTAACATAGAATGCATACTTGGACCAAGGGCATTATTTCCTTCAGGAGCATCATTCAAACTTCATGCATCCAAAATCGCCGATTTAAGGTCTTCTAGGAGTGCCACTCCATTTGATTCAAAACCCTCAAACACGCCTCACGCACAAATGACAAATTCAAAATTCAATCCAACGACGTCATAATGCCGAATTTTCTAGTCCAAATTCCGAGTTTCCAATTCAAGTCCAATCCAACGGCGTCATACTGCCGGATTTTCTAGTCCAAATTTCGAGTTTCAAATTCTAGTCCAATCCAACGGCGTCATAATGCCGGATCTTCTAGTCCAAATTACGAGTTTCAAATTCAAATTCAATCCAACGGCGTCATAATGCCGGATTTTCTAGTCAAAACTTCAAAATCAAATTCAATCCAACGGCGTCATGCCGGATTTTCGAGTTCAAGCATTCAATTCCCAAGTTCAAAAATTCAATTCTAGTTCAAGCATTCAAATGTTCAATTCCATCCTTCAAAACTCAAATTCAAGTCACAAATTTCAATCTCAAAACCTCAAATTCAAATGTTCAAACTCATGTCGTCGTAATACCGACTTTTCAATTCCATTTATCAAACCTCAAGTTCAAATTACCAATTTCAATCTCAAAACCTCAAGTTCAAATGTTCAAACTCATGCCGTCGTAATGCCAACTTTTCCATATTTTAAACCTCAAGTTCGAAATCCCTATATTCAATCTTTCAAACTTCAAGTCCTAAACTCAAAATTTCAAGTTCCAAATCCGTGCCGTCTTAATGTCGACTTTTCCATTCAATCTTTCAAACCTCAAGTTCGAAGTCCTAAATTCGATTTTTCAAATCTCAAGTCCCATATTCGAAACTTTCCAATTCCAAATCCATGATGGCGTAATGCCGAATTTTCCTCGATCAATTTCAAATTCAAAATTCCATGATCAAGCACTTCAAAATTCCAAGTGCACGGCGGCATGATGCCGGACTTTCCAATTTTCAAATCCAATTCCAAATTCATGATGGCGTAATGCCGGAATATTCAAATTCAATGCCTCATACTCTATACAAAAGTGCCTCTTTCCCATTTCAATGTTCAAACTTCGAATCAAATTCAAGCTCATCTTCAAGCTACAAAAAATTCTTGCCTTCCATTGCTCTCAAATACAAAATTCCAAACATTTCCAATGGGTTGAAAATCCCTTGAAATAGTACAAGTCCAATTGTCCAACGGGTTGAAATCCCCCTAAAATACATCGAAATTCAACGGGTTGAAAATCCCCAGAAATAATACAAAATCAACGGGTTGAAATCCCCCTAAACTACTTCGAAATTCAACGGGTAGAAAATCCCCAGAAATAATACAAAATCCAATGGGTTGAAATTCCCCTAAAATATTCCAAGATCCAACGGGTTGAAATCCCCCTAAAATACTTCGAAATTCAACGTGTTGAAACTCCCCAGAAATAATACAAGTTCAAAATTCTATTCAATGGGTTGAAATTCCCCTAAAATATTGACAGGTTGAAATTCCCTCGAAACAATACAAAATCAATTACCTTTCAATCGGGTTGAAACGCCCTTGAAATAATACAATATCCGATGTCCTATAATATTTCCAATGGGTCAAAAATCCCTTGAAGCAATACAACTCCAATTTTCATATTCCAATGGGTTGAAATTCCCCTAAAATAGTCCAAGTTCCAATAAGTCAAAATCATCCTTTTCAATATTGCAAGTTCTAGTACAAGGAGTTAACTTCCACAAAAGAATGAAGTCTCCTCTCAAATATTTCCAACGGATCGCAAATCCCACACACCAATACAAAATCCAAAATCCCGAATCTTCGGAGTGGCACTTAGAGTCAAGTCTAGGTCTCATTCATTGCATGCATATCATATCATGTGTCGGGAAGTCCAAGTTCTGAAAATTCTAAATCATGTGGTAACTAGGGGCTCGGACTCATTCTCTCAAAATCCTATACAAGATGACTTCAGTAGCAGCGGCCGTAGCAGAACTCTATGAACGTGTTGAAGAAGATGAGGCTCGCATAAGGGCTCTCGAAGATAATCAAGAAACTCTCTTCCATGCCGTGGGTCCTTTCGAGGTAGAGGAAATCTTTCATAACCAAAGGCCTATGCCAACCCTCGTGCAACCAAGTGAAGGTTCTGAATCTGGGTTTGTTGCCGGATTGCCTCAAGAATATATTTGTGGGATATGGGCCAGCGACGATGAAGACACATATCAGGACCCTCCTATTGAGAACATCTCTGACGATGAATGCCAAGAAATTGTGAACGCCTGCTGGTACTTGGACCCTAAGGCAGAAGACAGTGTTCAGGTCATGACTAGATCTGGTCGAATTCAAGAGCCAGTCAACAGAACAACACCGGCAACTAACATCCCTCTACCCACCGAGGAGAATCCTTTGATCAAGCAATTGAAGCGCACTAAGGAAGAGGTTAATATTTGGAAACTCATGGCTTCCTCTGTGGAACATCGCACTGCTCTAATCAATGCTCTTGTCAAGCTGAATGTCACCCCGGAAGTCACCCCTGACGAGTTGGTCGGGTTACTAACAAATCTAGAGGAAGGAATTACCTTTACAAATGAAGACCTCCCACTTGAGGGGGCAAGACATCACAAGGCTCTTTATCTGACGGTTGAGTACAAAGACAAAACCATTCCTATGAATTTAGTGGACAATGGATTAGCCATCAATATGTGTCCTCTTCGCACTGCTGAAAATTTGGGTTTCACCCCTAGCAACTTTTCTAGTTCCTCCCAAGGTGTTCGCGCCTACGACAACACTCGTCGCGAAGCAATGAGAACTCTCACTCTTCTACTCCACACAGGCCCAATCAAGCGTAAAGTGAGCTTTCAAGTGCTAAGCATCAAAGCAAGTTTCAATCTCCTTTTGGGGAGACCTTGGATCCATGACCTCAAAGTTGTGCCGTCCTCACTCCATCAAAAAGTCCGTATGGAGGTCCAAGGAAATGTCATTTCTCTAAATGCATCCCATCCAAGAACCAAGATAGCCGACAAGGATCTGATATTTATAGAACATGATGACAATGATGAAGACCTTTGGGGGTTCAGTGCCGAAGTTGGAGCCATTGAGTCCAAAATTAATTCCATGGCAAGGCGCATGATGATTAAGCGTGGGCGCTTCTTGGGTACTACTCTACCACCGCCTACCGAGTCTCCTTTCAAACCCCATGGACAGACTAACTGTTGTGGTCTAGGATACAAGCCAACGAAGTACGACAACAAGCAGAAAAAGGCTAAGCTAAGAGCCCGTCGTGCCGGTAATGATCAATTCAAGGTACCTCCACATCAACATACACTCAATGGGCAATTCATAAAAGAAGGAAAGGATGACTTGTACTTTGACTTTCCAGAGCCTTTCTACGAAACTTCAAAAGGGTCCTCTACCCTGGATTCGAGATCTTTCAAGACTGTCACTTCCTTGAGGATGCTCCTCCGATACAAGACAAGGCCACCCGTGAATGCCTTGATTCATCAGCGTTTGGTCTCTTGTTTGGCCAAGAAGTAGCACCGATCATTCCTGAAGATATTATGGTCCAAATGATCACTCAAATCAAAGATTTTGACTCATCTAAGCTAATTACTCCAAGCGAGAAGATGATCAATGGCTGGAGAAAGTCCCTCAAGATATCTGCTCCAAATGGCAAAATGTTCAAGATTACTGTGGGTGAAGGATCTATGATGAGCGAGTCCGAGTCAGAGGATGATTCTGGATCTGAGTTTAGTAATGAGTATAAGAGTCTAGGGCTAGAGTCTTGCATCAATCAAGAGCCTTTAAAGGCCAAACTTCAAGTCAAAACCGTCGATGTAATGATTGCTGATTTCAATAATACTTCAATTTCCTCTTACTCTTCAAGTCCAAGTTCAAAACACACTTCTAATCCAAACAACTTTGCTTCACAAGAAACTGACCTTGAAATACTAAAAGCTATTGAAAATCATGAAAACAGGACGCCCATAATTGAGGAAACAGAAAAAGTTAACCTTTCTAACAACAGTGATTCAAAACTAGTTCATATTGGCTTAACTCTATCTCAAGCAGAGCGGAATGAACTTATCAAGCTACTTTCAGAGTACATAGACGTCTTCGCATGGTCCTATCATGATATGCCAGGGGTTGATCCAAGCATCGGTCATCATACGATTCCCCTCATCCCAGGTTCAAAACCCATCAAGCAGAAACTCCGTCGCATGAAAACGGACGTTTCCCTCAAAATTCAAGAAGAGGTCTCTAAGCAGCTAGAGGCCGGGTTTATTCGAGAAGCCAAGTATCCGGAATGGATCGCAAATGTTGTCCCAGTTCCAAAGAATGACTGCAAAGTACGAATGTGTGTGGACTACAGAGATCTTAACAGGGCCAGCCCTAAAGACGGTTTTCCATTGCCTCACATCGACATCTTGGTCAACAACACCGCAAATCATGCCTTACTCTCTTTTATGGACGGGTATGCAGGCTACAATCAGATTCCCATGGCAGAGGAGGACATGGAGAAGACAACCTTCATCACTCAGTGGGGTACATATTGCTATGCACTAATGCCGTTCGGACTGAATAAAGCAGGGGCAACCTATCAAAGAACATCCACAACTATCATGAGCGATGTAACTCATAGGGAAATTGAAGTATATGTCGACGACATGATCGTCAAGTCCAAAAAGCGACATGAGCATACCTTAGTACTCCGGAAGTTCTTTGACAGGCTCAGGCAATAAAATATGAGGCTCGATCCTCAAAAGTGTGCATTCGGGGTAACGTCAGGCAAGTTACTCGGATATGTCATCAGCTCCTGGGGCATCGAGGTTGATCCTTCGAAAATCAAGGCCATTCAAGAGATCAAGCCGCCAATGAAAGAAAAAGAGATTTGGGGGTTTCTCGGCAAGCTGCAATACATTAGTAGGTTCATTTCAAAGCTCACTATGATCTGCGAACCGGTATTTCGAAAGCTCCGCAAAAGTGAGCCCAAAGTTTGGGATTAGGATTGCCAGCATGTATTCAATACTATCAAAGACTACCTTTCCCCTCAGGCTTTACTTTACAACAACAGAATCACCAGTTGGGGCCATACTCGCCCAAGAAATTGAAGGCAAAGAAAACGCCGTATACTACATCAACAAAAAGTTAATTGAGTACGAGACCAGATTCACTCATCTCGAGAAACTCAGCACCGCCTTTGTTTGGGCCACAAAGAAACTACGGCACTACATGCTCTCGTACTTGTTCGAAAAACCGACTCTCAACGGACGATTATCCAGATGGTTGGTCATGCTAGCAGAATTCGATCTCAAATACACCCCGCAAAAGTCTATCAAGGGTTCAGCAGTCTTGGACTTCCTAGCCGACTGTCCCGTCGAGGCAGAAGAGGATGACAGTTGGTCGATGTATTTTGACGGTGATTCAAATCAGAACAGGATGTGGAGTTGGAGTAATTCTAGTAGCCCCGGAAGGAGCCCACATTCCTATATCAGCAAAACTGCAATTCAACGTCACAAACAATGCGGCAGAATATGAAGCATGCATTATGGGCCTGGAAGCCTCCTTAGCATTGGGTGTCCAGAAGCTTCGAGTGTATGGGGATTCCTCCCTAATCATCAATCAGATTTCTGGCATATGGAAAGTAAGGAGCGAAAGCTTGACCCCATACCAGTCCTATCTTGAGAAACTGTCTGAGCAAGTGGAAGAGCTTCGCTATATATACCTCTCTCGAGAGGAGAATCAATCCGCTGACGCACTAGCAAAGCTGGCCTCAATGATCAACATTCCAAATGGCAAGGCTGAAATGCCACTTACAATTGAAACGCGTCAAGAAGCAGCATATGTCCATGCTATTGACGACCTCGAGCCTGACAGAGAGGAACCTTGGTTTCTTGACATTCAAAGGTATAAAATCCGAATATCCCCCGCACTTTTCAAGCAAGAGTCAAAAGGCTTTACGATTACAATCAGCCAATTTCGTCATAGAAGGCGGCGTTCTATACAAGAGGTCCCCTAGCGGCCCCAATATCCGATGTGTTGAAAAGCACGAAGCTCAAAGAGTCATGGACACCGTACATGCCGGAGTCTGTGGTACCCACATGAATGGAAGATGTTGGCCCTCAAAGTCATCAGGGCTCGATATTACTGGACTACCCTTGAACGGGATTGCTACTTCTTTGTCAAGAAATGTCCTACCTGCCAAAAGTGTGCAAATCTAAAGCACATTCCCCCATCCTTGCTATATTCTGATTCATCACCATGGCCATTCTCAGCTTGGGGTATCGACGTCATGTAGGGGAATACAGTTAAACATAATAACATGTGCGGAAACAATCCCCAAAGCCAAGAAGCATGTATAAAGCACAGATTAAGCAAACTTACATTCGAAGCGTGTTTTCCAAAATAATCTGTCAACGAACACGAACAAAGAACTCCACTTGTCGTTCCTCTACTTGGTTCACCGACACGATCAGATCTGTCTTGATTATCGTAGCTTAGACAATCGATCAAGAGTTTGTGCTTTTGGGAAGAACAATTCTAATGGAGGCACATAGAGTTTAGGGTTTCTCTTGCCTTAGGTTAGAATCTGATTTTGCATTAGGTTATTGGAAAACGTGTATTGGAATAATATTATAACCCTTAGGTTATAATATCAACCGGCCAAGGCACATAGGCCATGCGCCAGCCAGCCCCGTCCGTGCCAGCCCACACGCGCACAACCACACAGGCGCTGGGCCTTGGGCCGCGCTGTGTGCGCTGCTGCTGCTGTTCCTCGCGTGCGCGCGCGCGCCCAGCCAAGGCTTGGGCCTTGCGCGTTGGCTCGCTGCTACGCCCAGTGGGCCTTGCGCGCTTGCGCGCCTTGGCTCGTTGGGCTAGTAGCGTTTCCCCTTTCGTATCCGCGATTAATATATTTTCGATATATTGCTTATCGTTTCGTATACGACGAATCACCGTCGTACGATACGATTTATTCATTTTGCCTAGCTTACGAATATTCGCGATACAATATACGATTTCGATGCAAGGTCGTATCGTATAATACGTTTTCCAACTAATTCCCGTAAAGCTATTAAATGAATTTCCGATTCATTTAATCCGGTGATCTGTTACGTGTCATTGGTGTTACCTTGTAAGTTCAGTCAAGAGTAAGCTGTGAGTTCAATATCCATTAGAACTCACTGATCGGAAGCATTACTCCAGCTAGCTGTTCCGATCACTTGATCTCACTGAATAAATTGTTCACAATTAATCTGAACCTTGGTATTAGACTTAAAACACCTTGGGTGAAGGACATATTTCCTTCAATCTCCCACTTGTCATTCAATCATACTTTGCTATTCTTAGCATCCTTTCTATCGAAGGCTTTTCGATGTAAGATGAAAAGATCTTTGAATATGTTTCTAGAATGATCTAGTCTTTCGTTGCTGTTTAGAATGATAATCATATCTAAAATAGAAAATCATCCAGGTAGCAGACTTGTGATCAACCTGAGTTCATTGAAGAACTCCCACTAAAAACAATTCCCTTTTATTGCTTCTTAGGCAACAATGAATTTATTTCAATTATGTAGAATTTCAAATGATGCTTCCCTTTTGGAATGCTCCAACCAGTTCACATAGATGTGGGAGATACATCTTTCAACTAAGAACTTGGAAACTAATCATTGATTCAGTTCCCCATGCATCACATATGGTTTAGAACCTATGTAACCACCTTTTGATCACGACGCCTAATTGCCCGTGTTTGTTTGTGGTTTGCCTAACAACAAGATTCAACTTTTACTTAGGCAAATGCATGTAGCATCAAAAATTTTGTTATCTTCACTTCCTCTTATCAAGTGATCATCCTACATATCCAAATGTGTTGGATGTTCTTGATGCTGTTCCAATGATCTTTGATCCAGATCAATAGAGATTGGTATAAACTCGTCACGATCCAATGTTCACGAGTTATCTTGGCGATCTATATATCACATCATACATGATTGATTGTAATGCGAAAACCATTCGCATTTCAAAATCCATCCATGTAACATTTAGCTTCATTCTGTTTCAAGAGACACTGAATCTTGCTAAAATCTTGGCATTGCCATGTGATATAAGGTGAAGAAACCTCTTCAAGGTTCTTCATGCTTAACTCTAGTGATAACAACCTAGCTTTATACTTAGTTAAAGCATTCATCACTTAGACTTACTCATATGGGTTGAGAGTCTCTTTTGAGTCTCTCCATTGTGTTTTATTTAGTAATTACTTTTACAGAATCCGAACAACGCTTTAGATCCTATCCAATAGATCTTTAACCCAGTATGTTCTAAGTTTCGCCGTGGTTCTAATATTGACAAATACTTTCAAATCCAACCATTTGAATGTCATTTTCAATAGAGAGATATGTATCTCATATATAGAACCAATAAACTTGACCTAGCTCCCACTAAACTCCTCATCTATAAGATGATCCATATTTTTCATAAAGCTATGATGGCTCAATAGTCTTTTAGACAAATATGGTCCAATTCCCACTTGCATGCTTTAATCTATGAATAGATTTCTTAAGCTTGCTCTTTTATCCAGCATTCAAAACTTTTACATTGTGTGATGTACACAATTCCTTTCTACAAGTCCAATTGAGTAAGGTGTTTTGTTTTCCAATTGCCATATTGCCATATGCAATGATTGCTAGATTTATCCAAATTAGTTCAAGCATTCCGACTTGGTGAAAAAGATTTCAACATTATCAACGCCGTGAAGTTGTTTACAATCTTTAACCACCAATCTAGCTTTTCTTTTGTATGTGTATACAATATCATCTTTGTATGTTTTGAAAACATGTTTGCAACCAATGGGAGTAAACCCTTTATGAAAATCAACGTTGTATGTTTAGAAAACATGTTTGCAACTAATGGGAGTGAACCCTTTATGCAAATCAACGTTCTATGTTTAGAAAACATGTTTGCAACTAATGGGAGTGAACCCTTTATGCAAATCAACCAAATCATAGATTTGATTCTTCAAGATGAAGGTACTTTGGATGAAATGGCCTCAAACCATTTTGTATGGCCTCGAACCATACTTATGTTTTTGAGTGCCTCAAACCATACCTGGGAATTTTAATTCGTCGTAGCTAACCTGTAAGTCGTATGTTTTTGAAGCACTTTCCAAAGTCTTCATAGTTTTCATTCCTCAAGATATCTATGTATCTATCTTGGTTGAATTCTATTCCTTATACGATTTACGTAGGTATTGAACATCAAACATTAATGTCTATAAAGACATTACTCAAGTCCTTTGACTTTTAGGATTCTCTAGAAGAACTTCCAAAGTCTTTCTGAAGCTCTTCCAAAGGCTTCTAAGTAAGGAGCTTTTCCAAAGACTCCTAAGTATCCTACATTTGTTTGTTGCTTGACTCGAAGTCCATTCGAGGTCATTTTTCTCCCACTTTCCTTTTTGGAAATATGATGGTTTCCTAAAAGACATTATCTTAAGCAACAACCATATGTTCTCAGATTTGTGGTAGAATCAATACCTTTTGTTTCTATGAGTCGCTCATAAAGAAACATATATGTATCCTTGAGTTTGTTTGATGTAAACACTAACTCCCACTAGGTTCGGCAACCCTAGATATATATGTACTGAAAAGATGTACTGAACCGAAGTTCAATCCTTATGACATCTTATCCTTAGCTTTGACAACTTTGTTTAGTGTGATAGTCATTTGAGAGTATCATTTAGAAACTATATAGGAAAATAGTCGTGATTATCGTTAATTGAAATAGATTCCGATTTCTCCATTTGGACATACCATATTCTTATGGAGCTTCGATTGTTATAATGCCATATTAATAATCTAGATAATCTTTCTTGGCTCATGCAAACATCACCTTGACCCAGCTTAGATGTTCCAAAATTCTCGCCAAGTTGATTTTATACCCTTTTGTGAATCGCATTGAAGCATTTCACATATTTCACGTTGAGTAAATATAGCCATATTTTCTCAAATTCTTGTGAAATAGGTAAGTCATAAAATCCATCTTTGGCCCATGAACTTCATTGTCTAGAAACTTCTAACAATAGTCCATTTCTATGTCATGTTCAACAAGCAAGACCCACGTGTCATTGGTGTTACCTTGTAAGTTCAGTCAAGAGTAAGCTGTGAGTTCAATATCCATTAGAACTCACTGATCGGAAGCATTACTCTAGCTAGCTGTTCCGATCACTTGATCTCACTGAATAAATTGTTCACAATTAATCTGAACCTTGGTATTAGACTTAAAACACCTTGGGTGAAGGACATATTTCCTTCAATCTCCCACTTGTCATTCAGACAAGTGTGCATTCACATTCCTTTGTCACTTAGTGTTACTTCTGAACATAAGGTAAGATCCAAGCCATCCTTATTAGGTCCAGAAGTGTTTCTCGGATTACAGAGTTCAACTGTCAAACTTTTGCAGAAGGTTAAGCCTAACCATTCTGAGCACGACCATGCATTTTACAGTATCTAACTCTCCGAGAGGCCTTGTTACACAACAACACCATATCCTATCAAAGATAGGAGGACAATCCATTCTTGCAATCTATGAATACTCACTTTGATTCATAGTACGCCCAATAACTGCTTTTATAGCCTCCTTTTACGGTGCGACGTTTAGCTAGCATCAAAGCGAACTAATTCTCAAACGAGCAGACATAGTCGCTCATGTTCTGAGGAACGGTTCTAATCACCATTAATGAGAACTACCTATGACATGACTTTAATCTCTTAAAGTGTTCTCATGGTCAATCCGATACAAGATCCAATAAGTATATATGCAAAAGATTCTGACATCCAGTCACTCTAGTTCAAGAAACAGAACTAAGTAATCTACTTGCAATCTAATCTTCATTAGTAATTGGTCGTCCACCTTTCAATGACCTGGATTAGGGATCCTTTTGTGACTTCAATATTCAAGTTCACTTATGGGTGTTTCTTTGTCGAAGAATCCATCTTGACATCCCATTTGAATGATTTGAATCACATGGAATTATCATTTAATACTAAACCAAGATTAAATGAACTATGAAATATAATCTCATAAATGATAAATGTTTAAACCAAATGCTTACCAATTTGTGGGCCTCAACCCCAAAATCAAGCATTTAATGTTTTACAGATATAGGCCTTTCACCCAATACTTAAAACATTCATGGAACTCAAACTTGATTCCATTTCTGCATATGAATGTTGTGTCTCATTCAATGCAGAGGTTTAGTTTATCATACTTTGCTATTCTTAGCATCCTTTCTATCGAAGGCTTTTCGATGTAAGATGAAAAGATCTTTGAATATGTTTCTAGAATGATCTAGTCTTTCGTTGCTGTTTAGAATGATAATCATATCTAAAATAGAAAATCATCCAGGTAGCAGACTTGTGATCAACCTGAGTTCATTGAAGAACTCCCACTAAAAACAATTCCCTTTTATTGCTTCTTAGGCAACAATGAATTTATTTCAATTATGTAAAATTTCAAATGATGCTTCCCTTTTGGAATGCTCCAACCAGTTCACATAGATGTGGGAGATACATCTTTCAACTGAGAACTTGGAAACTAATCATTGATTCAGTTCCCCATGCATCACATATGGTTTAGAACCTATGTAACCACCTTTTGATCACGATGCCTAATTGCCCCTGTTTGTTTGTGGTTTGCCTAACAACAAGATTCAACTTTTACTTAGGCAAATGCATGTAGCATCAAAAATTTTGTTATCTTCACTTCCTCTTATCAAGTGATCATCCTACATATCCAAATGTGTTGGATGTTCTTGATGCTGTTCCAATGATCTTTGATCCAGATCAATAGAGATTGGTATAAACTCGTCACGATCCAATGTTCACGAGTTATCTTGGCGATATATATATAATACATCATACATGATTGATTGTAATGCGAAAACCATTCGCATTTCAAAATCCATCCATGTAACATTTAGTTTCATTCTGTTTCAAGAGACACTGAATCTTGCTAAAATCTTGGCATTGCCATGTGATATAAGGTGAAGAAACCTCTTCAAGGTTCTTCATGCTTAACTCTAGTGATAACAACCTAGCTTTATACTTAGTTAAAGCATTCATCACTTAGACTTACTCATATGGGTTGAGAGTCTCTTTTGAGTCTCTCCATTGTGTTTTATTTAGTAATTACTTTTACAGAATCCGAACAACGCTTTAGATCCTATCCAATAGATCTTTAACCCAGTATGTTCTAAATTTCGCCGTGGTTCTAATATTGACAAATACTTTCAAATCCAACCATTTGAATGTCATTTTCAATAGAGAGATATGTATCTCATATATAGAACCAATAAACTTGACCTAGCTCCCACTAAACTCCTCATCTATAAGATGATCCATATTTTTCATAAAGCTATGATGGCTCAATAGTCTTTTAGACAAATATGGTCCAATTCCCACTTGCATGATTTAATCTATGAATAGATTTCTTAAGCTTGCTCTTTTATCCAGCATTCAAAACTTTTACATTGTGTGATGTACACAATTCCTTTCTACAAGTCCAATTGAGTAAGGTGTTTTGTTTTCCAATTGCCATATTGCCATATGCAATGATTGCTAGATTTATCCAAATTAGTTCAAGCATTCCGACTTGGTGAAAAAGATTTCAACATTATCAACGCCGTGAAGTTGTTTACAATCTTTAACCACCAATCTAGCTTTTCTTTTGTATGTGTATACAATATCATCTTTGTATGTTTTGAAAACATGTTTGCAACCAATGGGAGTAAACCCTTTATGCAAATCAACGTTGTATGTTTAGAAAACATGTTTGCAACTAATGGGAGTGAACCCTTTATGCAAATCAACGTTCTATGTTTAGAAAACATGTTTGCAACTAATGGGAGTGAACCCTTTATGCAAATCAACCAAATCATAGATTTGATTCTTCAAGATGAAGGTACTTTGGATGAAATGGCCTCAAACCATTTTGTATGGCCTCGAACCATACTTATGTTTTTGAGTGCCTCAAACCATACCTGGGAATTTTAATTCGTCGTAGCTAACCTGTAAGTCGTATGTTTTTGAAGCACTTTCCAAAGTCTTCATAGTTTTCATTCCTCAAGATATCTATGTATCTATCTTGGTTGAATTCTATTCCTTATACGATTTACGTAGGTATTGAACATCAAACATTAATGTCTATAAAGACATTACTCAAGTCCTTTGACTTTTAGGATTCTCTAGAAGAACTTCCAAAGTCTTTCTGAAGCTCTTCCAAAGGCTTCTAAGTAAGGAGCTTTTCCAAAGACTCCTAAGTATCCTACATTTGTTTGTTGCTTGACTCGAAGTCCATTCGAGGTCATTTTTCTCCCACTTTCCTTTTTGGAAATATGATGGTTTCCTAAAAGACATTATCTTAAGCAACAACCATATGTTCTCAGATTTGTGGTAGAATCAATACCTTTTGTTTCTATGAGTCGCTCATAAAGAAACATATATCTATCCTTGAGTTTGTTTGATGTAAACACTAACTCCCACTGGGTTCGGCAACCCTAGATATATATGTACTGAAAAGATGTACTGAACCGAAGTTCAATCCTTATGACATCTTATCCTTAGCTTTGACAACTTTGTTTAGTGTGATAGTCATTTGAGAGTATCATTTAGAAACTATATAGGAAAATAGTCGTGATTATCGTTAATTGAAATAGATTCCGATTTCTCCATTTGGACATACCATATTCTTATGGAGCTTCGATTGTTATAATGCCATATTAATAATCTAGATAATCTTTCTTGGCTCATGCAAACATCACCTTGACCCAGCTTAGATGTTCCAAAATTCTCGCCAAGTTGATTTTATACCCTTTTGTGAATCGCATTGAAGCATTTCACATATTTCACGTTGAGTAAATATAGCCATATTTTCTCAAATTCTTGTGAAATAGGTAAGTCATAAAATCCATCTTTGGCCCATGAACTTCATTGTCTAGAAACTTCTAACAATAGTCCATTTGTATGTCATGTTCAACAAGCAAGACCCACGTGTCTTAAATTAACCAACTTTCAGAAATCCATGCCATGGAATCTTAGAATGTTGACTTGTTGATATGGCCGTATGACATGACCAAAGATATGTGGAACACAAATAAAAGTGTTTGATTTGAACCTTCTGAAGTTTGAGTTTGAAGAGATTCGTTTGTTTATTAATCAATCATATGACTCAACCCTTAAATGACCATTTCATTCAAACAAACACTCAACGAATGTTTTTGTTTACTTTGAATGTGAGTCTTTCCGTTGTCCAAACAGAAATTGATTATGATGATTAATGGAACATAATACCATTAAGTTCCATCCTTTAGAAGGACTTTAAAACAAACATGATGACCCTACAATTAATGTAGCACAACTTTGCTTCATTTCCCACTTGTAGGTCAATAACCAGACTTAGCTCCCGGAATTTGAGTTCTTAACAAGAGTTTAGAACCTCAAGCGGTAATCTAATACCATAGGAGTTTATTTGCTAAGTCGTTTCTCTTTAACATAAACTTCAAGGTAGAAATTGAATATTGAATTCATTTCTTTTGTTCCCCTTTCCTATCCTTTCTAGCACGTTTTCTTATAGTCCTAAAGATTTTACTCTTTGCTTGATCTTCGTACTTTGTTACGCTTACAAAGTCCCTTTCTTTTGTTCACTTTGAATGACAACATCCAAAGAGTCTAATTCATCATCGAATCAAAAGAAAATTGGTTGTTAACCATTGGTTATACATGAGTCTTTAACTCAATACTTCATTATTTCAAAACTACCCAGTATTCTGAATATATGAGGTCCAATTGGTCTACCATTCAAATTCTAGTTTGAAAACAACCATGAAGATCACTATAAGAAAATAGCATTCAAGATACGCTCTCACTCTCCTTTTCTTTGAGAATCGCTCTCAAAATAGTTACCAATCGATCGAGGAAATATCGCAGTTCTATTGTCTGAACGCAATAAAGTTGAAGATTTACGATTCTACAAAATGAACTAGCAAAGAAAAACATTTACCATACTTTAATAACTTGAAATAAAAGAATTCACGCAATCATCAAAGCTATTAAACATTTCATTCATGCAAAAAGCAAAAACATGGTCCAAAATGAATGAAACGATTCCAAGACCCCAAAAGTCCTAAATTCTTAAGCAGCTTTAGCATGTCTTAAGTAGTTTAATATTTTAGGTAAGCAAAACCTATTGCTAGTAATCTCCAAATTACTTTTGGTTAATAAATTAATGCCATAATTTATCCCATTGCCACAACTTAATGCCATTGTTGTTTGAGTTGAAACCACAATCAACGTGCTCCTTTAAGACGCCTTACCACCTAAGTCAACTAAAATAGCACCTCGCTTTAGCGTAAACCTACTATCTTAGATCCTTCGATTTTGGTAAGTGCTTGATTTGGAAGGCAATTTTTAAACTCAATATTACTTTAGACCTAGTTGTTTTTATGTTGGTTCGATTATTTAGTGAACTTCATCTAATCGAGTCATACGAAACAACCTATTCATGCAAAGCATACATACATTCATACATTCACGCATAATATATATATATATATATATATATATATATATATATATATATATATATATGTATATATATATATATATATATATATGTATATATATATATATATATATATGTATATATATATATATATATATATATGTATATATATATATATATATATATATGTATATATATATATATATTCTATGCATTCACCCATTGGTGTGCTAAAACGAATGGCCTATATTAAATATGCAATTATTTACGTAAATTAATTAAAATTCACGTTCACATAAACGCGTCCTAAAAGATTAATCAATTTCCAAATTATTAATCCTTAGACTTTATTCTAATTAAAATTGAATTTAATTAAAATAATGCGACCTACGAAAATAATTAAAAATAATTATTTCATTTTAATTTCATTTAGTGGCTCCCACTCAAACCAATAATTATTCCGGATAATTAATTATGAAATATTAAATTAAAACTCGCGGCCCGGCCCAAGCAAATAAAATATTAAATTAAATATCCCGTTAGCCCAAATTAATGCAAATATACGAAGCCCACCGAAATAAACAATTTTCAACGAAAAAAGTCCGATTACGTATTTGGACTTGGCTTGCACCCACCCCATCCCTTGCGTGTGGCCCATGAGGCGCACGAGCAAGCTCGCACACCCCCAGGCCTTCGCGCGCGCGCGTGCCCGCAGCTATCGATGCCCCTGTGCTGCGTGTTGTGCCTTCGTGCGCTGGACATCGCATGGCTCGTGCCTTGTTTCGTCGCAGCCCCCCGCAAGCGTCCCGCCTGCCCCTTTCCTCGCCCAGCGCGCACGAGGCACGTAGCACGCTTGCTGCTGGCCGTGTCGCTGCGGCTCGGCCAAAGCACAGCAGCCCCGTATGGCTCGATGAGCCATACGTCTACCATACTTGTGTTCGTGCCTTTGGTTCGTGATACGGACCAACTCAATTAAAATTAAATTTAATTTCACGAACTTGCATTAATATTATTTTTCAAAAAGTTATGATTTTTATTTTCGAAAAACAACGATTTTTAACGATTTAATAAACTCCAACGACAATCCAATTTCGTAAAATTATTAAATCAAGGGCTAAAAATATTCAAACTTTTAAGAAAGAACGAATCAACATTAAAGTTTGAACTTTTAATTAATAAAATCCGAAGCTTTAAATCGTTCATTAACATTTAAATTTCAGATTTTTAATAATTTGGTTTAAGTGCAATTAAAATTAATGAAAACATTCAAAATTTTAATCCAATAATTTTTAAAATTAGCCACTGACCCATGAAATTATATCCCCTTTCCCAATTAACCGAATTATTAAACCAAAGTTAATTAAATTCAATTAGGGTTTCAAATTTTACGAATTGGGGTAAGGCAAAATTAGGGTTTATACTTATCGGGAAAATCTGAAATTTTTACCAAAGATCAAGAATATACCCAGCAACATTCTGTCATAATTTCAAGGAATTCAGAGTAGTTTAGCTCGACCTTTTAATTGAATTACTGTCCGACACTTTTAATTTTTAATGAAACATTAACAAAAACGCCCAAAAAACGACACTTCGAGGCCTGTTTTTGCAATTCCGTTCCCATGCGTTGATCTTAGAAAATCCTTTTCAATCAGATTAGGGTTTTAAAACTCGAAAAAACGAATATTTTTGATTTCGGACTTGATTATTACGCAATTCATCCAATAATTCGTAAAAATTCCGAAAATTCAACAAAAAATTCAAAATTTTCGACAGATGCAAAAACAATAAAATCATGCTAATTCATGCTTTGAATACATAAGGTTCATGATACCACTGTAGGGGAATACAGTTAAACATAATAACATGTGCGGAAACAATCCCCAAAGCCAGGAAGCATGTATAAAGCACAGATTAAGCAAACTTACATTCGAAGCATGTTTTCCACAATAATCTGTCAACGAACACGAACAAAGAACTCCACTTGTCGTTCCTCTACTTGGTTCACCGACACGATCAGATCCGTCTTGATTATCGTAGCTTAGACAATCGATCAAGAGTTTGTGCTTTTGGGAAGAACAATTCTAATGGAGGCACAGAGAGTTTAGGGTTTCTCTTGCCTTGGGTTAGAATCTGATTTTGCATTAGGTTATTGGAAAACGTGTATTGGAATAATATTATAACCCTTAGGTTATAATATCAACCGGCCAAGGCACATAGGCCATGCGCCAGCCAGCCCCGTCCGTGCAAGCCCAATCGCGCACAGCCACACAGGCGCTGGGCCTTAGGCCGCGCTGTGTGCGCTGCTGCTGCTGTTCCTCGCGTGCGCGCGCGCGCCCAGCCAAGGCTTGGGCCTTGCGCGTTGGCTCGCTTCTACGCCCAGTGGGCCTTGCGCGCTTGCGCGCCTTGGCTCGTTGGGCTAGTAGCGTTTCCCCTTTCGTATCTGCGATTAATATTCTTTCGATATATTATTTATCGTTTCGTATACGACGAATCACCGTCGTACGATACGATTTAATCGTTTTTCCTAGCTTACGAATATTCGCGATACGATATACGATTTCGATGCAAGGTCGTATCGTATAATACGTTTTCCAACTAATTCCCGAAAATCTATTAAATGAATTTCCGATTCATTTAATCCGGTGATCTGTTACGTGTCATTGGTGTGACCTTGTAGGTTCAGTCAAAAGTAAGCTGTGAGTTCAATATCCATTAGAACTCACTGATCGGAAGCATTGCTCCAGCTAGCTGTTCCGATCACTTGATCTCACTGAATTAATTGTTCGCAATTAATCTGAACCTTGGTATTAGACTTAATGAACCTTGGGTGAAGGACATATTTCCTTCACGTCATTGGCAAAATCACTCGAACAGGCACCGGGGGTCATGAGTTCATACTGGTCGCCATCGACTATTTCACTAAGTGGGTCGAGGCCAGATCATTCAAAGTGTTGGGTTCCAAGCAAGTGGCCCAGTTCATACGAGAAAACATCATATGCAGATACGGAGTTCCTCATTAGTTCATTAGTAACCAGGGAACCCATTTTCAAGGAGAGTGTGAAGATCTATTCACCGAGTACAAGATCCAACATCTTCGTTCTTCTCCTTATCGCCCGCAAACTAATGGGGCATTTGAAGCAGCCAACAAGAATTTAAAGACCATCATCATGAAAAAGATAACCAATTACAAAGATTGGCCACAGAAGCTGCACTTCGCATTGTGGGGGTATCGAACTTCAATTCGCACTTCAACTGGTGCAACCCCATTCTCATTGGTCTATGGAATCGAAGTAGTACAACCTATCGAGCTGGAGATACCTTCTCTAAGGATAATCCTCGAAAGAAAAATCCCAGAAGCTGCATGGGTACAAGCAAGATATGATGAGCTAATCATGCTCGATGAGCGTCGACTTCAAGCTGCCCACCACGTACAAGTCTATCAGCGCCGAGTGGCCAGAAATTTCAATAGAAGGGTCAGAACCCGAAGCATCAAGGAAGGCGAGCTTGTCCTGAAAGCCCTTCGCAAGAGCGTCATGGACCCAAGGGGAAACTTCAAACCCAATTGCGCAGGATCATACATTGTCAAGAAAATCCTCTTCGGGGGAGCAGTCAAATTAACAAATGTCGATGGAACAGAATTCCGATCCCTTACTGTAGGACGGTTTTCTTTTCCTACGGGGCGGTTTTTAGAAACCTTTGTATTTTTGTACTTTGTAGGAGTCGCCACCAAACATTGTTTAAGGTCTCGTTTGGAAAGACCGAAAATGACTCTATTAGGATAAGGCTTTGAATCTCCGAAACGGATGGGTGAGATCCGTGCAAGGGAACGAGATGCTTATTCCGCGAGCTTTAGAAATAATTCAAGTGCGTTACACAACATTTTCTAAAATAGCCTAGTTTAGACTTTGTGGGTTTGAATTTAGAACAAATAGAATTTCTACTTTGTATTGTGGTCACTTTGCTTTAAAGTTAATTTAAGGGAACCTAAGATCGGTTTGTCCAAGAAATTATCTTTGTTAAGCGTGGTGTAACCTTGTATTTTGTTGAATTAGCATGTGAGGTGATGAAAGCGATAAACAAGTAAAGCAACATCACAATTGAAAAATAAATGCGGAATTAGTAAAGTATAAGACCCCCTAGAAATGGACTAGGGAGTATGTCCACATTGCCTAGAAGGCCTAGGTAAGTAAAGTTGCGGAATTGAAATTGCGTAATTAAAATTGCGGTATTGAAAGGTGCGGTATTGAAATTGCGGAATTGAAAGGTGCGGAATTGAAAGGTGCGTAATTGAAAGGTGCGTAATTGAAAGGTGCATAATTAAAAGGTGCATAATTGAAATTGCGGAATAGAAATCTTAATATTGAAATAGAATTTAATCACATGAGGTCCGAACGCTAAACGACTACTTAAAAATAAGTGCGTCCGACACGGAGTCAAAGCTAAAAAATCTCAACTTAGGATGGATTGTTCACCCAAAGTATCCTAGATTTTGCATATAGAACTTGAACTTGAAAAGTTTGAAACTTGAAATGTGTAACTTTGAAATATTGAACTTGAACTTGAAATATTTTACTTGAACTTGAAATATTGAACTTGAAACTTGAAATGTTAAACTTGAAACTTGAAATATTGAACTTAAGAGACTTGAATCTCAAAGATCGGGCCTTTTAATGTTGAAAAGGTTAGATCTTTGTTGAGCTCTTACTTTGAAATGATCCTAGTTTAGGGAGGAGATTATGAAAAACCCTAAACATCATTGGATCTTGAAACTTGAACTTGAAATTTGAAAAGTGGAGTCTTGAATCTCAAAGACTAAACCTTTAGACATTAGAAAGGCATCATCTTTGATTCTTCCATATTTTGAAGATGATTCTAGTTCAAGGAAGTGATTACAAACAACCATGAACATCATTGAATCTTGAAAGTTTGTATTTTGTATCACATTAAGTTTGGATTTTGAATGAAATGTATGATTGTTGTAAGTGACATTTTTAATGTTAAAAATTCCAACTTACTAATCATTTTTGAAATAGGAAAATCAAAGAAACATGATTGAATATGGTGGGATTCAGAATTACCTATTTAGGCTTAGGCAAGAATTCCTTTTAGAGCTCCCAATTGCTTAGAACTTGAAAATTGTATGTGTTTTTGGAGGATTTTTGGATTTTAATTTGAGGGGTAATTTTTGTATTACGACGTTATGTTTCGATTTTGCCTCCCTTAATGCTTAGAATTAAGGGTATTTATAGGAGGATTTGCTGCTAAACGCCAGTCAATACCAGCGCAGCACGCAGCTGGCAGCGCCCAGCGCTGGTGACGTGGCGCGGAAGCCGCCAAAACAAGGACGCGGGCTCCGTCCTTGCTTTGTCTTGTATTGGTGTACCTTCGTACGATTTGTACAAAGTTTTGGCACGTAGTGTTTTCTTGGGGATTAAGACTTGATTTGCGTCTAAAAAAAAGCCGTTTCGGGTTTTTGAATTTTGGTTTTACGGGACGAGGCCCAGCATGCTCGGTTTGTGGGTCGGCGCCCGAATTTGGATTGCTTAATGTCATTTTGACTGGAAAAGGCCTTGTAAAACCAATGGGAACGGCCTCGGGGATTGGATTTTGGCTCTTGGATTTTGGAAATGTTCTTAGCAATTGGAATTTCCGCACGGAGTTGCTCCAACCACCTAATAAGGATAATGGTATCGTCATCATCCCAGAGGGGAGACACGATTTAGGTGTGTACAACAGCCCCCACTTTGACTGAGCCTTCAGTTAGGAAAGCGCTAGTCAAAGTATTCGACCTGGGACGGAGAATGGTCAAGACGTTCTGCAATCAAGACCATTCTTTGTACGCCGGTACCTGCACAAAACAGGCGTTAGAAAAAAGGATAGAGTCTACCTCCGTGTGGTTGTGACGACTCCGATTTGTACTTGTACTACTCTTCCGCCTTTGGTCTAGGATGGAGCTTGGCATCGAAAGTCTTGAATTTTTTGAATCTCGAATTTTGAATTTTGAATACCCGGAATTAATTCTTTGGGGATGTGCTTCACTGGGGATAAAAGCTTTTTATTGGCTCTTAAGATTTTGAAATTTCGGCCGACTTTCCTGGAGCTTGGGTCCATTGGGAGTCGAACGCCTGGGTCATTGTATTTTTTGGACTTCATATTCTTGAAATTCTCATCTGTTTGTGCTTGGAGATACGGGTGTATACCCGTATTTTCGGAGGGTAGCACGATTCGACGTTTGATGCCTGGTGCAGAAAACCGTAGAAGCAAAGGACGTGCAATCAGCACGGGAGACCGTGCGCTGAAGATTCCTGCGCATGCAGCAGGCAGCGCTGGGCGTTGGGCTCCGCGTTTGGCGCGGGGCAGTGCTATAAAAGCACCCCTTGCCGTGTTATTTTTGAAGAGCAATCACTTGTATTCTCTTGCTTCATTCTCTCTCAAAGGTCGAATAATCTCTCCCCTTGGTCTTGTTCTTGCCTTGTCCATGTAAGTATTTCATGTTTTGCTTATGAAATAATTTCTAGGATTGCATGTAGCTTTGATTTTTCTTGTACTTTAGAACAATGCTTGTATGCTTAGGCTTCTTTAATCTTGTAGAGAATTGTTTAATAGCCATTTGAACTGGAACTGTTGGAACTTGTAGATTTGAATGTTTGAATTTTGAAAATTTTCTTGAACTTTTGTACCTGGCATTTGTAGATAGTAGTCTTACTGGTGACCTTGCAGGGTCTTGGGAGAGAACAAGCTAGGATGCCCAGATGTTGTTTGTAGAACTTTTGAATGCTGGCTTCGGCATGGGTAGCCTAGGCGTTGGTGTAGAACTTGTATACCTTCTTCGGCATGGATAACCTAGGCGTTGGTGTAGAATCTTTGTATACCTGCTTCGGCATGGACAGCCTAGGCGTTGGTGTAGACTCTGTATGTTGAACTAGAGGTCCTTGGCTGAATTTGTACTGCCACTGGGGATTTTTGAATTTTTGAATTTGTACAGGCTAGTATAGGATAGCCTCTGAATCTTTTACTTTTGTGCGGGCTGGTATACGATAGCCCCCAGTTTAGAATCTTTACATTTTGTACTCTGCTTGATTTAGTATGCCTCGTCATACTTAGAGGAAGCTCGCCGAACGTTCGGTGGTTCGAGCTGCTGAGGAGGATGCTTCGGACGATGAAGCGGCTGCAACAAACGTGCCAGAGGGGGGTATGGTTCTGTACCGGAGCATTATGCAGCTGTAAGTACTGTTACATTTTTTTGAAACTGATTATAATCTTGTAACAGGGACATGATCTTGAATTTTGCATGCAGGCGCCTCGGGTGAGAGTGCGTCGTTGGATGCTCATAATTGATTCTTTGAAGAGGCATTGTGCCCAGCTAACCCACAAGCTTTCTGGCCGGGATAGAGAGGTGCTTTCATTGACTGTGAGATTTTGTACTCTAGAAACTTTGAACTTGGATATCTGTTTCTTGAACTTGTATTTGTATAAGAGCGTCGTCGAGGCCGCAGAGGTTCCGTTGACAGGGAGCCCCGGGTTGAGATTTCTTTGAGGCAGGGAGGACCGAGCTTGGACCTGCGACAGGGGTCCAGTGCTGGTACTTATCAGAGACATTCTGATGCTGATAGGGGAGCTGCCCCTTTGGTATATGCTGATCCCACCAGGCATTCCTTTGGGGGTGCGAGCAGTTCGATGCCCTTCATTCCTCCTCCCGGTTACTATTTTGGAGGGAGCGGCCCTCAGCCTTGCGGCGCGGATCCTTGGGCTTGCTGGCAGAGATGGAGAGGATGCGTCAGGCCCAGATGTTTGGGGCGCAGCGCCAGTTCATGGCGATGCCGCAAGCTTATCAGTACCCTTCCCCTCAGCAGGGAACCTATTACTCTCCCGATACTCTTCGTATCTCGGAGCAGGATCCTGGTACCCCTGGGACAGAGCTGGATCAAGTTCTGGATTGCCTTAGGAGGCGGAGCAGGAACAAGGAGCCCATGGTTGACATTACGGCTGGTGATGACTCGGACTGATCCTGCATGGTAGCGAGTTCCAACTTGCCTAGGTTGATTTTGTTTAGGTTGGGTTGTATTTGTATGGTTGGATTTTTGTATGGCTTGGAATTTTGAACCTTGTATGGCTTGAATTGAAATTTTTGATGGTTTTGTACTTGAAATTTGCAAGGTTTGGAATTTTTGAATCTTGTATGGTTGAAAATTGAATTTTGCATGGTTGAAAATTGAACTTTGTATGCGTTGTGTGTGCTTTTGAAATTTGTAGCTATATGCATGCATGAAAAATTTGCAAAAAATTTGAAAAACTTTGCCCATTTTTTCGGGTGTATATACCCACTATAAGCCCCCACTTTGACTGAGGTTTTTTGTTTAGAAAAAGCGCAAGTCAGAGTATATTCAACTTTTGCTTATGCATATGCAGACTCGACATAGGAGCCGATCTAGGACTAGAATGCTTGAATTTTGGACAGATTGACCCGAAATCGGCCCGAGGTGCTGACTCGGACTGCTTGAAATTGCATGATTTGCAGCTTTGGAATCTTGAATAATTGAAGTTGTACTCTGCTCTCCGAAGCACTAAAGAGTGCGTACTCGAAACCATAAAGGGGACGGTGGCCTCGTCCTTCGTTGCAGGCCCCTGCGCTTCTTGGCGCCTGGCGCCAGCGTGCTGTGATGAGAGCAGATTCTTGTATAAATAGGGAGTGTTTCGGATCATTCTTTGCATCAGACCTTCCATGCTTTCCCTTGCATTTGCTTCCTCACGAAAAAGAAGAAAAAAGATGGCTATGTTTTTTGGAAATGCCTTGTACTCTTGGCTTGGTTCGCTAGGCAAATTGGAGAAAAGGGAGCTCGATGGCATGCATCTTGGGGTCCTCGCCTCCTTCCGGTTTGTAAAGCTTGATGCGCACTTCATTCTTGCTGCTCTGGAGGCTTGGGATCCGAATCATCATGTCTTCCACTTTGGAAATAATGAGGTATGTCCCCTCCCTGAAGAGTTTAGTGCCATATTGGGGTGGCCCATTATGCCGGAGCCATGCATGCCTAGTGTTGAAGAACATTTTTTCTTGGGTTTTGAATGATATTTGGGCTTGAAGCCCCCACTTTTGATTGCTGTTGTATACGGCAGAGGGGTGGATTTGTCCCTCCTTGTCAACTATTTTGCTGGGCTTGATGTTCCCAAGGCTTTCCGCTTGAGGGCCTTGAGTTTTTGTATTTTTGCTCGCTTCCTCTTTTCGAAGCAGGGGTTTGGCAACAGTGATGCCTCCCTAATAGAGATTGTAGAGCAGTTTGCTAGTGGCCGGGACCCAATGCCGCTCGTGATTGGCGAAACATTGATGGGCCTTGACATATTTAAGTCGGACCCCTCTTCTTTGTCATCGGGAAGTCTGGTATTACTCCAAGTAAGGATCTAGAGCCTTCTTGTATATTGAATTTGTACTTGTATTGAATTTTGAATGTTGAATTTTGAAATGCTTTTCTTGTATATTCCCCAAGGTCGGGCTTATGGAGAGGCTCATGCTGGTGGCACCACCGGAGAACATAGAGAGCTATAATAGGAAAGGGTTTACCGTGCGACCAATGATGTATGGTCGGCTTTCATTGGATGAGTGGCGATGTGCACTCTCTATGATTGAATCTTGTATAAGGTGGGTAGTTCCTTGGTGGGGAATTACTGCTATGAGATATGCACCCGACTCTGCTGCTTTGCGTGTACTGAGCCTCACAATGTTGGTCTTCTACTCGCCTGCCCGAGTGATGAGACAGTATTGTTTGAAACAAGAAGTTCCGGATTGTACTGAAGAGAACCCGAAACCTGTTGCGCTGAATGCAAGTCGACTTGAAGTTTGGAGGCGGTATTGGGTCGCCAAATCATTCTTGAGTATTCAGTTCCCACCTGAGCCAGTTACTCTATCTGCAGGGTACATTATATGGATGAAAGGCCCAAGCCAGAGGGACATTTCTCTCTCCGGACCAGCTAGAGTCGCCCGACCCTAGATCTTTGTAGGCTAAATGTGTTTGAAGTTGTACTAGAAGGAATTGTGTTTGAAGAATGTGTTTGGAAGATGTGTTTAGAAAATGTGTTTAGGAAGTGAAAAGGATTTTGAACTTTGCTTCACTTGATCCTTACCTTATATTCAAATTAGCCTTGAAGACCTTAGAGCAAAATAAAGAGTTATTGTGTGAAATTCCGCTTGAACATGCTTTGCTTTGAATTGGCACATTTGGAATAAAGACAACAACAATTAAATTTTGAATTTTGACTTGATTTTAGGATTCCCTTAATTGAGGAAATTTTGATTTTTTTTTTTTGTATTAAAGTGGCCGGGCCTCGGAGTGAGGTTGCGTACGTGTCCCGTTAAGGAATCAGGCATGACGTAGTTCTAACCCTTACAGGACTTTTTGAATTGGATTTTGAACTTGAACATAGAACTTAGATATAGAACATCTTGAGTTGATTGAGGTTTGTGAGGGATCGGAATTCTGTTCCGTCGACATCTGTTAACTCGACTGCTCCCACGGAGAGGATTTTCTTTACAATGTATGGGCCTGCCCAGTTGGGTTTGAATTTTCCCCTTGCGTCCATGATGCTCTTGAAAAGGGATTTCAGGACAAGCTCCCCTTCCTTGATGTTTCGGGTTCTGACCCTTTTGTTGAAATGTCTGGCCACTCGGCGCTGATAGACTTGCACATGGTGAGCAGCTTGAAGTCGACGCTCATCGAGCATGATTAGCTCGTCATATCTTGCTTGTACCCAAGCAGCTTCTGGGATTTTGCTTTCGAGGACTATCCGTAGAGAAGGTATCTCCAGCTCGATAGGTCGTTGTACTGCCTCCATTCCATAGACCAGTGAGAATGGGGTTGCACCAGTTGAAGTGCGAATTGAAGTTCGATACCCCCATAACGCAAAGTGCAGCTTCTGGGGCCAGTCCTTGTAATTGGTTGTCATTTTCATGATGATGTCCATGACATTCTTGTTGGCTGCTTCGACTGCCCCATTAGTTTGCGGGCGATAAGGTGAAGAACGGTGATGTTGAATTTTGTACTCGGTGAATAGATCTTCACACTCTCCTTGAAAATGGGCTCCCTGGTCAATAATGAACTCGTGAGGAACGCCGTATCTGCATATGATGTTTTCTTGTATGAACTGGGCCACTTGCTTGGAACCCAATACTTTGAAGGATCTGGCCTCGACCCACTTAGTGAATTAGTCAATCGCGACCAGTATGAACTCATGACCCCCGGTGCCTGTGGGAGTGATTTTTCCAATGACGTCGATACCCCAGGCTGAGAATGGCCATGGTGATGACTGAGAATAAAGCAAGGATGGGGGAATATGCTTTACATTTGCACACTTCTGGCAGGTAGGACATTTCTTGACATAGAAATAGAAATCCAGTTCGAGGGTAGTCCAGTAATATCGAGCCCTGATGACTTTGAGGGCCAACATCTTCCCATTCATGTGGGTACCACAGACTCCGGCATGCACGGTGTCCATGACTCTTTGAGCTTCGTCATTGTCAACACATTGGATATTAAGGCCACTAGGGGACCTCTTGTATAGAATGCCGCCTTCTATGACGAAATTTGCTGATTGTAATTGTAAAGCCCTTTGATTCTTGCTTGAAAAGTGTAGGGGATATTCGGAGTTTTGCAGATACCTTTAAATGTCTGTAAACCAAGGTTCCTCTTTGTCAAGCTCGATGTCGTTAATAGCATGGACATGTGCTGCTTCTTGACGCGTTTCAATTGTAAGTGGCATTTCAGCCTTGCCGTTTGGAATGTTGATCATTGAGGCCAGCTTTGCTAGTGCGTCAGAAAATTGATTCTCCTCTCTTGGGAGGTATGTGTAGCGAATCTCTTCTACCTGCTCAGACAGCTTCTCAAGATCGGATCGGTATGGGGCCAAGCTTTCCCTCCTTACTTTCCATTTGCCAGAAATCTGATTGATGATTAGGGAGGAATCCCCGTACACTCGAAGCTTCTGGACACCCAATGCAAAGGCGGCTTTCAGGCCCATATTGCATGCTTCATACTTGGCAGCATTGTTTGTAACGTTGAATTGCAGTTTTGCTGATATAGGAATGTGGGTGCCGTCCGGGGCCACTAGAATTACTCCAACTCCACATCCGTTCCGATTGGAAGCACCGTCAAAATGCATCGACCAACTGTCATTACTGGTCATTAAGATTTGCTCGTTGGGTAAGTCGTAATGCTCCTCTTCTGCCTCGACGGGGTCGTCGGCTAGGAAGTCTGAGACCTCTGAACCCTTGATAGACTTTTGCGGGGTGTATTTGAGATCGAACTCTGCTAGCACAACCAACCATCTGGATAATCGTCCGTTGAGAGCTCGTTTTTCTAACAAGTACTTGAGAGGATCTGCTTTGCTGATTACATGCCGTAGTTTCTTTGCGTCCCAAACCAAGGGGATGCTGAGTTTCTTGAGCTGAGTGTATCTGGTCTCGTACTCGATTAACTTTTTGCTGATGTAGTATACGACGTTCTCTTTGCCTTCAATCTTTTGGGTGAGCATGGCCCCAACTGCTGATTTTGTTGTTGTAAGATAAAGCCTGAGGGGAATCCCTGGCATGGCTGGTTTTAGCACTGGCGGATTGGAAAGATAGTCTTTTATAATATTGAATGCATGCTGGCAATCCTCGTCCCAGACCTTGGGTTCGCTTTTGCGGAGCTTTCGAAATACCGGTTCACAGATCATAGAGAGCTTTGAAATGAACCTACTGATGTATTGCAGTTTGCCGAGAAACACCCGAATCTCCTTTTCATTCGTTGGCGGCTTCATCTCTTGAATGGCCTTGATTTTTGAAGGATCAGCCTCGATGCCACGAGAGCTGATGATATATCCGAGTAACTTGCCTGATGTCACCCCAAACGCACACTTCTGAGGATTGAGCCTCATATTGTATTGCCTGAGCATGTCGAAGAACTTTCGGAGTACTGAGGTATGTGTTTTGGGCAAATTCGACTTAGAGACGAGCTTGCCTTGATGAAGGTGCTAACAATCGATCGAGCTAGATAATTGAGAATGGTGAGAGCCAGTTATAATGGCATAAGATAATCGTAGGTTTATTGCTTGGAAATCATGTATGTAAAATAGACAAGACTAAGCCATTTTATAGGCATTTACAACAAGAGTGTAACGTTTATCGAATAATTGCCCATAATTAGATAATAAATGCGTAATGAAGGCCGGCTTCATCAAGGGTTTGTAACGTTCGTTTTGAGCCCAGCAATTGGGAATCATGATGACTTTTGCCTTGGAGAAGCCAACCGTCCATTTGCGCCAATAAATAGGACTGCGCTTCCAACCATCCGCAATCACTTCTGCAATCTCTCTCTTCTCTTTCCCAGAAAAAATGATCGGCGCTCTTTCTCTCTCCTTCTTTCAGGTAACTGCTCGGCTTCCATCTTCTTCTCTTCTTCTTTCTTTCTTTGATTTCCTCTATGTCGCAACGAATGGGGACGAAATCCACCCGCGCGAAGAACAAGAGAGTGGTGGTGGAGTGCGATCTGGTTGAGGGGCCAAATTTCAGCCCTACCCACATTCTGGACAAAAAGAATGCTCGGCCGACCACTTGGGGGAAGCAGGATGTGGAGGCGCTCAGGGAGGAGTGTGGTTTCCCTCCGTCGGCGGTAATTCGTTTGCCGCAGCCCGACGAACGGGCCGATTGGGTATCGGACGGCTGGGTGTGCTTCTACGAGTATCCCTTCAGAATTGGGTATACTTATCCCTTCTCGCCACTGGTGCGAGGAGTTCTAAGGGCACTGGCGGTGCCGCCGGCGCAACTGATGCCGCAGGTCTGGAGGGTGATGCACTTGGTCGACCATCTGGCCGGCAAACTGGATATGGAGTTCCGGGTTGAGGACCTTGTGTACACCTACAAGGTCCAAAATTATGGGGCTGGTAGGTACTTGCTGCATGTCAAGGACGACAGGGAGGCTCTTCTTGGTGCGGACAAGTCGAACGACCGCGGGTGGATGGGTCGGTTCTTTTTTCTGGAGTTGGCTAGTTTAGGGCCCGACTCCGACTTCTTGACGGGGGAGTGGACGGCCAGAGGTATTTTGTTTGGTTTTTGGTGTTTTTTGGGCTTGTTGATTTGACTTTGTCTCACTTTTGTGTTTTTGTAGGTGCATCTTTCGACACAGTCGGTGTCGGTGCCGAAGCCATAAAAAAGACTGCTGTGCTGTTGGGGGTCCCTCTAAAGGACAGAGCTTTTATCGGCCTCAAGCTCGAACGCGAAGAGCCTTCTCAAGAAGAAGAAGTTTCTGAACCTGCGAACATGTCGACATCAACAGGTAAACATGGATTAGGGTTAGTTTACATTTTTTGGGTTCGTCGCCCTTTTCAATATGAAATACGATTTACAACTGCTGTGACGAGACTGAGTCGTCAAATAAATGCTGTCAACAGGTACTGGCCCATCGACATGTTCTGGTAAGGCCCCATCTGCGGATGCATTGCTGAGGAAGAGGCTGGAGTCACTAGGAAGTGTGTCTCGAGCCAAACCCATCACTGTGTTGTCACCACCGAGGCCGCCAAAGGCTTCAACGGAGGCCACGGTGTCGGGGGAGACCAGCTCACTTCTGCCTGCTGAGAAAAAGCTGCCGCCTCCATCTCGGAAGAGGAAGCTTGCAGTGGAGTTCCCTGACGACTACGGGTCGGCAGATGCGCCACGGGTTCAGCTTTGGCCTGAAGTTGACCGCCTCTGGATGCCGTCAAGCCGGGAGCGCCAGGAATCTTTTCCCCAGTAGCTGCAACTGTCGAGAGCGTCTCGGATGCATGGAGGGTATGTGTTTGCTCTTTCTTTTTATTTCCTTCGCCTCCTCCATCCTCATCTCGTCATTTTTAAATAATTTGCTTTCACATAGGCCCTGCAATCTGCTCTAGCCACACGTCATCATGTCATCATGCTAGAAGATCAAATAGTAAAACTGAAAAACGACATGAAGAAGGCAAAGCAGGAAGCTGGCCGTCTTGGCGGTGTGGCCAAGGAGGCGACGGCAAGAGCTGAGGCGTTGCAGGTGAGTCAAGAGAAGGGGGCTGCAGAGGTCGCACAGTTGAACGCTGAGAAGGAGACGCTGGTTGCTGAGGTCGACGAGCTGAAGACGTCTCTCTCCAAAGTCATGGCGAGGATTTACGAGTGTGCTGGTTACCACACTTGGAAAATGAAGGTCGAGATGATGGAGGAGTTCAAGGTGGGCAAACATGTGAACTGGACTCCTGACGAAGACATTGCTCAGTTCAACACTGCATTCCCCGAGGAATATATCCCCCCTGGTGTCGTTAGCGATGAAGAAGACGTCGAGGAGGGTGCAACTGCAACCAGCCCCGATGTCGAGACGATGGCGGCACCAGGCGATGGCGAACAAGGGGAGAATGCAGGCCCAACAGACCATCAGAAATAGTTATGTCCCCTCTCCTTAAAAATTTAAAATTTGAATGTTTTGTGTTTGTTAAACAATGGCTTTTTTAAACAATATTTTGTGTGTTCGGCCTTTGGGAAGGTCGAAAAGATATTTGTGGCTGTGTTTCGCCTTAAAGGCGACAGTCCTTTGTGTGTGTTTTTGGCTTGTCCAAGGGGGCAAGTTATGTAAATATTTGTGGTTTGCGAAATTTGTGTTGCTTGCTTTGTGTTTGGAAAAATGTGTTTGGTTTTGGCGTTTTGTTTCGCAGGTTGGGCACATACCTCGAGTTCGACTTTCGCGACGCCTCCAGCCTGTCAAAGAGGAACCTGCAAGAAATGTATGCTGTAGAAAATGTTGATCTGTATTTCATTATATATGTAGTGTACATTGTAGTGTACCAGGCGTTTTTGTAATGGCCTAAATTGTGTTTTGTAGTTTGTAAGATTTGTAATATGTAATGTATACAATCATTTTTTTGAATAAAAGAACACTGTTTCCTTTCACTTCGTTTTTCTGAACATGCGTGCACAATTTCGACTTTTGTTTTCCTGTATGCTGTTTTGTACACTTTGCTTCATCTGTTTTCTCCTTGTCGAATCCGACACCATGTGGGCACCATACTGTCAACACAGCAGATCGTGAGGATTGGCCGTTGGTGGAGCCAACGGCCCTCCGATGCTTAAGTCAGTATGGAGCGACATAAAAATGAGAGGAAGTTACGATAAGGAGAAAAAAAGAAAGAAAGAGTTCAAGGAGAAATACGAGAAGAAGTCGAGTCGAGTCTTTATGTTCGTTATTCCTCCTAAGTGTATACTTATGATGTCGCCACGGTGTTGTCTGCAAAACAAGACGATGGCGTGAGGACTGGCCGTTGGTGGAGCCAACGGCCCTGCGATGCCTAAGTCAGTAATGGTGATAACATATAAGGAGGAAAGGAAAAAAAAGGTAGAGGAGAGGAACTTAACTTCTTTGTTACTTATAAGTGTATATAGTTCGAGATGTTCTCGACTTCGTAATACGTCATGCCCACTCTGTCTCGGGGGTACCGACATAATGGTGATGAATGCTAGAGTACCTGTTGTGTTAGAAAAACTAGAAAGCAAAAATTACTCGGGTGTTCAGAAATGGTACAATTTTAGGTGTGTCGCATTCCAACTTCTTGGGATGGATGTGCCGTCTTTGTCAACCAACTCGTATACTCGATGTCCTGTTCGTCTCACGATCTGGTAGGGACCTTCCCATGTCGGGGCCAATTTGCAGTGTCGAGAATCCTTTTTGTTTGGGAAGACCTTGCGTAGGACCCAATCTCCCTGCTGGAATACCCAAACCCTCACATTCTTGTTGTAGCTGTTTGCGACGGCTTGTTGGTAGGAGGCCATCCTGACCAGTGTTGCTTCCCTAAGTTCGTCAACAGTATCGATGTCGTAAGCCAAGACTGAGTCATTCATTCCTGGTGCCATGAAACTGCTTCTTGCTGTGGGGAGTTCGACTTCGGGAGGGATGACTGCCTCGCAACCAAAGACTAAGGAGAAAGGAGTGTGATTGGTTACCGTCTTGGGCGTCGTCCTGTCGGCCCAAAGGATCATAGGTAACTCGTCTGCCCATCTTCCTTTGGCATCGTCGAGGCGCTTCTTGAGGTTGTTGATGATCATTTTTTCACTTGACTCGGCTTGGCCATTCGCTTGAGGATATCTTGGTGTTGAGGTGTGCAAGGTGATGTTATATCTACTGCAGAATTCTTCGGTTTTGTTGCTGATGAACTGAGAACCATTGTCGCAGACGATCTCGGAAGGGATACCGAAACGACTAAGAATATTTCGTTTGATGAACGAGATGACTTCGGTATCTCGAACTCGTTTGAAAGCTTCTGCTTCGATCCATTTGGAGAAGTAATCAGTCATTGCCAACATGAAGGTGCGTTGTCCTGATGCTTGTGGTAAGGGACCTACTATGTCCATCCCCCATTTCGTGAAGGGCCAAGGGGACAAGATAGGATGGAGTACTTCACAAGGTTGATAAGAGATGGATGCAAACCGCTGGCAGGAGTCGCACTTTTTAGCAAAGGTGATTGCGTCTTTCTTCATGGTGGGCCAGAAATATCCCATGGTAAGGGTTTTGTGGGCTAAGCTTCTTCCTCCGGCGTGGTTTCCACATTCTCCATCATGTATGTTGCGCAATGTCGAATTAATCTCGTCATGATCAAGGCATCTCAGGTAGGGTCTTGCAACCGACTTTCTGAACAATACTCCATGGATTAGGATAAATCTGGAGGCTTTCATGCGGAAGGCTTTTTCGTGGGTGACTCCAGGTGGGGTAGTGTTGTGTTTAAGCCAGTGTATGTAAGGGTCGCGCCATGAGGGCATTCGAGTAGGTTGAGATTGTTCGGTGATGGGTAGGTTATCTTTGGTGATGGCTGGATACATTAGGTGGACTACGGGGATGGAGGTGAGTTTAGGTTTGATGTTTTAGCCAAGATTGGCTAAGGCGTCAGCCTGGGTTTTTTGGTCTCTTGGTATTTGTTGTAAGGTGCATGAGTCGAACTTGTTCACGAGCCTTTTTGCTATTTCCAAGTAGGCCTGCATCTTTGAGTCCTTCGCTGCATACGAACCGTTAATCTGGCTGATAATTAATAAAGAATCGCAACGTACCTCAAGTCGGCGGATATTCATGTCGAGTGCTAATGACAACCCCAAGATCAAAGCTTCGTATTGTGCTTCGTTGTTGGTAGCTTTGAACTCGCAACAAACAGATTGTACTATGGTGTCCTCTTGTGACGAATTTAGCACGATGCCGAGGCCTGTCCCCCGTATGTTGGAGGAGCCGTCAGTATGTAGGGTCCATGTTGACGAGGATCCATTGTTGGTCAGTGTGTTGACTTCGTGATCGACTTCGTGTTGGAGGCTCGGGCTGAAGTCAGCCACAAAATCAGCCAGGGCTTGCGACTTAATGGCTGTGCGAGGTTCGTATCTGATGTCGTAACAACCTAATTGTATTGCCCATTTGGACATCCTGCCAGACAACTCGGGTTTCCTCATGATTGACTTCATGGGATAGTTAGTTCTAACAGTGATAGGATGACATTCGAAATAAGGACGCAATTTAACAGAAGCTACTATTAAAGCAAGGACAAGTTTTTCGAGATGAGAGTACCTTGTTTCGGCGCTAAGTAAAGACTTACTGACGTAATAAACAGGTAGCTGTTTTCCGTCTTCTTCCCGTACTAACACTGCACTGATGGTCGACTCTGTAACTGCGAGGTATACTTGTAGCACTTCATTGTTTTTTGGTTTGGACAGTAACGGGGGGTTTGACAGGTATTGCTTGAGTTGCTGCAATGCGGCTTCGTGTCGGTCAGTCCAGCTGAACTTCTCATTCTTCGTGAGGATGTCGTAGAACAATTTGCACTTGTCGGACGACCTGGAGATGAAGCGGTTGAGGGCAGCCACTCTGCCTGCTAATTTTTGTACATCCTTCTGGTTTCGAGGTGATTGTAGGTTGATGATTGCGCGGAGCTGATCAGGACTAGCTTCGATGCCTCTTTGAGTAACCATGTAACCTAAGAATTTTCCAGAAGAGACTGTGAACGAACATTTGGTGGGGTTGAGTTTCATGATGTACTCTCGTAACACGTCGAAGGCTTGCTGAAGATGCGTGATGTGATCCGAGGCTTTCTTGGATTTCACAAGAATGTCGTCGATGTAGACTTCCATTGTGTCGCCCAGCTGTTTTCTAAACATTTTGTTGACTAGGCGCTGATAGGTGGCGCCTGCGTTCCTTAAATCGAACGACATGACCTTGTAACAATAAGTTCCCCGCTCCGTGATGAAGGCGGTTTTCTCTTGATCTTCTGGGTGCATCAAAATCTGGTTGTAATTACTGAACGCGTCCATGAATGTGAGCATCTCGTGTCCCGCAGTAGCATCAACCATGGCGTCGATGTGGGGTAAGGGAAAAGAATCATTAGGGCATGCTTTGTTGATGTCGCTGAAATCTATGCACACTCGCCATTTCCCATTCTTTTTTCTGACTACGACAACATTGGCCAACCAGTCTGGGTATTTTACTTCCCTGATCTTTCCTGTATCTAGTAGCTGCTGAACTTCATCGTTGATAATTTGGTTGCGTTCTGGAGCGAACATCCGCCGCTTTTGTTTGACGGGCTTATGTCGGGGTCGACACTGAGTTTGTGAGTGATGACGTCTGGGCTGATGCCTGGCATATCTTCATGTGACCATGCGAAGCAATCCGCGTTGGCTTTGAGAAATGTAACAAGTTCTGACCTGATGTCGTCGGGTACATCACATCCAATAAAGACGACCTGTTCTGGTTTCGCAGGATCCAAGATGATCTCGTCGAGTTGTTCAGATTTGGGTTCTTCGTAGCTTGCTTGTTCGGAATTGGACTGTAATTGCTATAATGAGGATTTATTTGTGGCCGATGGCTTTAGGGCCGCCTTATAGCACTCTTTGGACTCTTGTTGATCTCCTTTGATTTCTTGAACCCCCCATCGAGTCGGGAACTTGATGGTTTGGTGATATGTCGAAGGGATGGCCTTCATGTCGTGGATCCAGGGCCTGCCCAAAATAATGTTGTAAGATGAAGGGCAATCAATAACACAAAACTTTACCTGTTGGTTGATCCCTTGTGCGTAAACGGGTAGGGTAACTTCTCCGAAGGTGGTTTTTGCTTCGCCACTGAACCCTATTAGCACGGTGGATTTTTTGACGACATCTGTGTCGGGGTTGAGCCCCATCTCCTTGAGGGCGTCGAGCATCATCACGTTAGTTGAGCTACCATTGTCGACAAGGACTCGTTTGATCATGCAGTTTCCAACAGGAATAGATATCACCAAGCCGTCGTGATGTTTGTCCGAGATGTCCCCTGCATCAGATTCATCAAAAGATATAGGGGTTAGGTATTTGGCGGCTACAGCTCGGACTGGTCTGTCTATCTCATTTTCTCGGGCGTGTCTCTTCGCTGCAGAATAAGTTAAACCACAAATGTCAGAACCTCCAGCAATGAAATTCACAGTTTTAGTATGAGGGGGAGGTGGAGGAGGTCGAGATGGAGAGTTAGAGTTGTCTTTGTTGACAACGCCACGAGCTTTATCTGACATGACGTCCTTGAGGTAACCGTTTTTCAGCAGGTAGGCTACTTCTCTCCTTAACGCGACGCAGTCGTTGGTTGTGTGACCGATGTCAGCATGGAAATCACACCATTTAGAGGGATCCTTGTTCGACTCGGGTTTGCTGGACTTCGGCGGCCATTGCACTGCTTTCCCCATCTTCGAGAGGTGGTTCATCAGACCTACAGTGTCAACACAGAAAGAATATTCGTTAATTTTTGGAGGAAGATCCGGGCTGTTCTTCCAGTCGAAGTCGTCGTCTTCCTCCACCACTGCTACATGTTGAGGTCGGGAGTAAGGAGCAGGGCGGTCGTTGCTCCTCTTGGGATAGGGAAACCGTCTTTCCGTCTTCGAGTAGTCATTACACCCTTTCCGAGAATGGAGAGTCTCTTCCAACCTAACTTGGGCCATTGCTTTGGCTTGAGCATCTTCGAACGTCTTGCAGGGGTATTTGGTTAAATCCCTCCAGAGGTCGGTTTCGCCATACGATCCCTGCCTGAACGCTTCGATGGCTGTCGGGACATCACATTCAGGAACGGTCACCTTCTCCCTGATGAACCGGGCTATATAATCCTTCAGGGGTTTGTCAGGACGTTGGATAACTCGGTATAAGTCGCTTGTCTGCTTCTCTAGACACCTGCTGCTAGCGAGCTGTTAGTTGAACATGTTGTCGAGGTGAGCAAAAGAGGTAATGCACCCATTTGGCAGGCTGGTCAACCATTTCAAGGCGGGTCCAACCAATGTCGAACCGAACCCCTCGCAAAGGCTGGCTTCTCTCATGTGTTTGGGATCTGGAATGGTCATCATACGATCCCTGCCTGAACGCTTCGATGGCTGTCGGGACATCACATTCAGGAACGGTCACCTTCTCCCTGATGAACCGGGCTATATAATCCTTCAGGGGTTTGTCAGGACGTTGGATTACTCGGTATAAGTCGCTTGTCTGCTTCTCTAGACACCTGCTGCTAGCGAGCTGTTAGTTGAACATGTTGTCTAGGTGAGCAAAAGAGGTAATGCACCCATTTGGCAGGCTGGTCAACCATTTCAAGGCGGGCCCAACCAATGTCGAACCGAACCCCTCGCAAAGGCTGGCTTCTCTCATGTGTTTGGGAACTGGAATGGTCATCATCCGTTGTTTGTAGGTCAAGATATGTTCTCTTGGGTCGGTCGTCCCGTCGTACATAGGCATGTTAGGAGGGCTAAATCGTTTTGGGATGTCTATTGCATCAATGGGATCAGCATATGGGGAGTCGGCATAACTGTCTAGGCTAGCTTCTTTGATTGGTGTTGGTACGCCAGGGATTTTATTTATCATAGTCATGATTTGTTGGAGTTGGTGATTGGTGTTCTCACAGATGCTGTTGAGCACCAGGACGAGGGGGCTAAATGTTTCGGGAAGGCTGGCTTGGAGATGTTGGTAATAGGTACTCTGCGGGTATACTCCATGAGGTTGGTGAGGAGTGAACTGCGACACCGCTTGTTGCATGTAAGGGGGCGTTCCTTGAGTAGCGTGGGTAACTGCAACACAAGGAAAAGGAGTTACGAAACCGTGACTAACCGGAGCGACTGACCTGTTAAGAGGAGTATATGGAGAGTAGTTTCGAGAGGAGTCGGGGGGCATTTGGGCATTGGGAAACGCTGCTTGCGGCGCCTGGCTAGCTAAAGGAACCGTCATCAACTGGGGAGGTGCTCCCGGCGCCGAAGTGACCAGGTTGACAACAGGTTGGACGACTTGCTGAGAGAAGAGTTGATCCCATGGCATTTGAATCGCTGGCGTTGATCCTTGCGCCGGAAGAGTAACAGGCAGAGGCATTGACATGGTCACTATTGGGGGAGGCAACGGACGAGACACCGGAACGGAGGCGGGAGCTTTCACCATGGTTGATGTCGTCATGCCGACCTGAGGTGGGGTTACCCGGGCAGCCGTCGTGGTAACAACTGTTGCCGATGTACCTGCAGAAGATGGTTGAGTTGGAGGCGGGGGAAGCCAACTCGGGTTAGAGCGGGGTTAATTCGGCAATGGATCGAATTCGCGGATCTGCTGGAGAACAGGACCCCCAGGTTCGCCAAAGGGTACATGGAGGGGTGATCTGGAGCGGCGTCAAGATCCAAGCGGAGATTTAACCAGGAGGTGTATCGCCGGTACTGGAACCTGGATCCGGTGGCGATGGAGGCGATGGACCTGACTTGAGAGTGCAACGCTTCGTTTTCCTTTTGGAGGATGTTGATGCGCTTCTCCATGGCTTCGAAGCGACGAATGATATCATCGGACGAGCTAGCATTTCCAGCCATGGTGATTGGAATGGTATTATCGAGCTGCTTTTGATTGTCAGCCCCACGGTGGGCGCCAAATTGTTTTGGGCAAATTCGACTTAGAGACGAGCTTGCCTTGATGAAGGTGCTAACAATCGATCGAGCTAGATAATTGAGAATGGTGAGAGCCAGTTGTAATAGAATAAGATAATCGTAGGTTTATTGCTTGGAAATCATGTATGTAAAATAGACAAGACTAAGCCATTTTATAGGTATTTACAACAAGAGTGTAACGTTTATGGAATAATTGCCCATAATTAGATAATAAATGCGTAATGAAGGCCGGCTTCATCAAGGGTTTGTAACGTTCGTTTTGAGCCCAGCAGTTGGGAATACCGTTCGAATAATGCCACCTTGCGCCTTGTTGGCAGCCACGTAAGCAATGCTTACCACGTATGCCCACGTCACCAAGAGGGTATTTTTCCCCCTAACAGTATGCTCATGTCTCTCTTTGGACTTGACGATCATGTCGTTGGCATATACTTCAATCTCCCTATGAATCATATCTCTCATGATAGTTGTGGCTGATCTTTGATAGGTTGCCCCCGCGTTCTTTCGTCCGAACGGCGTAACTATATAGCAATATGTTCCCCAATGAGTGATGAAGGTTGTTTTCTCCATGTCTTCCTCTGCCATGGGAATCTGATTGTAGCCTGCATACCCGTCCATAAAAGAGAGTAAGGCATGATTTGCGGTGTTGTCGACCATGATGTCGATGTGAGGCAATGGAAAGCCGTCTTTAGGGATGGCCCTATTAAGATCTCTGTAATCCACACACATTCGTACTTTGCCGTCTTTCTTTGGAACTGGGACAACATTTGCAATCCATTCCGGATATTTGGCTTCTCGAATAAACCCGGCCTCTAGCTGCTTAGAGACCTCTTCTTGAGTTTTGAGGGAAACGTCTGGTTTCATGCGACGGAGTTTCTGCTTGATGGGTTTTGAACCTGGAATGAGGGGAATTGTATGCTGACCGATGCTTAGATCAACCCCTGGCATATCATGATAGGACCATGCGAAGACGTCTATGTACTCTGAAAGTAGCTTGATAAGTTCATCCCGCTCTGCTTGAGATAGAGTTAAGCCAATCTGAACTAGTTTATGGTATTGAGCACTTGAAAGCTCACTTTATCTTCCTTGTTTTTTTCTTTTACTTCCTGCTCCTTTATGGTTTGATTGGTGACAACTGATCTCCTACGACGATTCATGTTAGCCCACCCCAAATCATTTTGGGACTAAGGCTTTGTTGTTGTTGTTGTTGTTGTTGTATGACCATTTCCCCAACATGCTGTGCAAGACTCACCACTATTTTTTCCATAAATCCCTGTAGGCTCAGCGTTTTGCTGTACATAGCTGATGAGTCACTGTCACTTTTTAAATTTTTGAGCACATCTCATTATAGCTCTTCTTGTTGCAAAGAAGCACATGCTACTTCTGCTGTGGGAAGTGGAGTCAACATCAAAAGATGACTCCTTTGAGGCCCATAATCCTCATCTAATCCATTAAGAAACTGAAATAGTTTTTGTTCCTCCTTTTGTTTCTGTAAAGCATTAAGGAACGTTTTGAAGGAAATATGTCCTTCACCCAAGGTGCATTAAGTCTAATACCAAGGTTCAGATTAATTGCGAACAATTAATTCAGTAAGATCAAGTGATCGGAACAGCTAGCTGGAGCAATGCTTCCGATCAGTGAGTTCTAATCTATATTAGGCTCACAACTTACTCTTGACTAAACCTATAAGGTCACACCAATGACATGTAACAGATCGTCGGATGAAATGAATCGGAAATTCATTTAATATATTTTCGGGAATTAGTTTGGAAAAACCTATTATGCGATACGACCTTGCGTCGAAATCGTATATCGTATCGCGAATATTCGTAAGCCAGGAGAAACGAATAAACGTATCGTACGACGGTGATTCGTCGTGTACAATACGATAAATAATAGCCGTAAGGCATTAGTCGCGAATACGAGCCGCATCGGAGTTGTCGGCCCGTCGAGCCAAGCGCGCATGCGCGCAAGGCCCAACGAGCGAGCGAGCGAGCAACGCAGCAAGCAAGCCAGCCCGCATGGGCGTGGCAGCGCGCACAAAGGCGCAGCAACACATCAGCGAGCAAAGCAAGGCCCACGGCCCATGCTGCTCGGCTGCGCTGTTGGCTTCGGCCTGCAGTGTGTGTGTTGTGCGCAGGCTGTGCACGAGTGTGTGATGTGTGGCCTGTCAAGGCCTTTGGTCTTGGCCGGTTACACCTAATATAACAATTATATTCTTCACACACACACAACACAATAAGTTTTTCCAGAAAACCTAAACCTAATTCCTAAATTACGTAGTTCAGTTTTTCTCTCTACCCAAAAACTGTTCATCCCGAAAAGCAAACTATCTTGTGCGTTGTCTAAGCTACAATAATCAAGACGGATCTAAACGTGTCGGTGAACCAAATAGAGGAATGACAAGTGGAGTTCTTTGTTCGTGTTCGTTGATACTCTACTCGGGAAAACACGCTTCAAATGTAAGTATGCTTAAACTGTGCTTTATACATGTTTCTTGGCTTTGGGGATGTTCCGCACATGTTATGTATGTTTAACTGTATTCCCCAACAGTGGTATCATGAGCATTATGTATTCAAAGCATTTTTTAGAATGAATTATTGTTTTAGCATGTTGTCGAATTTTCTTATATTTTTCGGAATTTTTTCGAATGTTTCTGGATATATTATTGGATTTATCGCAGGAATTAGTTATGAATTTGAAAATTGTTGAAATTTCGATTTTTCTTACCCTAATCTGATTGAAAACGATTTTCTAAGATCAAATCATGGGAACGGAATTGCAAAAACAGGCCTCGAAGTATGTGTTCTTGGGCGTTTTTGTTAATTTTTGTGTTAAAATTAATAAATTCGGAAAGTTTTCAATTAATTGGTTGACCTAAACTACTAGGAATTGATTGAACTTTTGACATAATGCTGATGGGTATATTCTATAATTATTGTAAAAATTTCGGCCATTTTTGTTAAGTATAAACCCTAATTTTTCTTTCCCCAAATTCGTAAATTTTAGATCGCTAATTGATTTTTAAATAATTTGGATCTAGTAATTTGGTTAATTGGGAAAGGGAATAAAATTTCGTGTAATGTGGCAGATTTTAAAAATTATTGGATTAAAATTTTGATTAGATTCGTTAATTTTAATAAACACTTAAACCAAATTCGTAAAAATCTGAAATTTAAATGTTTAGAACGATTTAAAGTTTTAGATTCGATTATTTAAAAGTTCAAATTTTTTGTTGAAATTGTTCGTTCTTAAAATTTGAAGAATGTTAGCCTAGATTTAATAAATTTAACGAAATTGGATTGTTGTTAAAATTAATTAAATCATAAAATCGTTATATTTCGAAAATAATATCGTTAATTTATGAAAAATGACTTAATGCAAATTTGTTCGTGAAATTAATTTTTTTCTCAATTAGTTGGCCCGTAGGCACGAACCAAAGGCACGAACACGAGGAGTATGGGTGGACATGTGGCTCGTGGAGCCATGTGGGCTACCTCACCACTGTCGAGTCACAGTGACGCGGGCAGTAGCAAGCGTGCTGCGTGACGCGCGCGCTGGGCGAGGAGAGTGACCAAGGCAGGCATGCCTTGGCTTGCGAGCTGCGAGCAAGCAAGGGGCAAGGTTGTCTTGCCTTGCGCGCAGCGTCAAGCACAACACCAGCAGCAGTGCCACGAGCAGAGACGAGCTGCGGTACATGTGCGCGCTGGCTGCGGGGGCATGAGCGCATTCTCGTGTGCCTCGTAGGCCACACTGCACGGAGCATTGCTAGGTTGGGCGCAAGCCTAGTCCGCATTGCACTTGGGCATTTTTTTTGTTTCGTTGGGCTTGAAAATTTTATGTTTGCATTAAAAATGGCTAACGGGATAATTAATAATTATTTTATTTAACTTGGGTCGGGCCGTGAGTTTAATTTAATATTTAAATAATTAATTATCCGGAATAAATATTTGTTTGAGTGGGAGCCGCTAAATGAAATTAAAAATGAAATAATTATTTTTGTAGGTTGCATTATTTTAATTAAATTAAATTTTAATTAGCATAAATTTTAAGGATTAATAATTTGGAAATTAATTAATCTTTTAGGACGCGTTTATGTGAACGTGAATTTTAAATAATTCACGTAAATACTTGCACATTTAATTGGGCCATTCGTTTTAGCATACGAATGGATGAATGCATAGAATATATATTTTATGTAATGCAGGTACTCCAAGTGACTAGTATGGCCATTCTAGGATAGTTAAATACGGTCTGCGAACTGTTTTATCTTTGAATGTAAGGTTTTAAATATGGTCTGCGTACCATTGAAATTTTGATGTAATTTTTATTATTTCAAGTATTTCTAGTTTAGAACTTTAAGTTAGCATTGAATAAAGATTCAAGACGATGCCAAGCTAACAAGACGGTGAAGAAGATTGGATGCTTCAAGACAAGAGTTTTGGGCCATACTAGTTCACCAATTTTATTTATGCTTTTATATATTTAATGAATGTATATTATGCATGAATGCGTTGTTTGTATGATCGATTAGATTTATTTCACTAAATAATCGAACCAACATAGAAACAACTAGGTCCAAAGTAATGTTGAGTTTAAAAGTTGCCTTCCAAATCAAGAACTTACAAAAATCTGAGGACCTAAGGTAGTAGGTTTCCGCCAAAGCGAGGTGCTATTTTAGTTGACTTAGGTGGTAAGGCGTCCCAAAGTAGCACGTTGATTGTGGTTTCAACTCAAACAACAATGGCATTATGTTGTGGCAATGGGATAAATTATGGTATTAATTTATTAACCAAGAGTAATTTGGAGATTACTAGCAATAGGTTTTGCTTACCTAGAATTTTAAAATACTTAAGACATGCTAAAGCTGCTTAAGAATTTAGGACTTTTAGGGTCTTGGAATCGTTTCATTCATTTTTGGACCATGTTTTGCTTTTGCATGAATGAAATGTTTGATAGCTTTGATGACTGCGTGAATGATTTTATTTCAAGTTATTCAAGTATGATAAATATTTTCTTTGCTAGTTCATTTTGTAGAATCGTAAATCTTTACCTTATTGCGTTCGGATAATAGAACTGCGATATTTCCTCGATCGATTGGTAACTAATTTTGAGAGCAATTCTCAAAGAAAAGGAGAGTGAGAGCGTATCTTGAATGCTATTTTCTTATAGTGATCTTCATGGTTGTTTTCAAACTAAAATTTGAATGGTAGACCAATTGGACCTCATATATTCAGAATACTGGGTAGTTTTGAAATAATGAAGTATTGAGTTAAAGACTCATGTATAACCAATGGTTAACAACCAATTTTCATTTGATTCAATAATGAACTAGACTCATTGGATGTGGTCATTCAAAATGAATAAAAGAAAGGGACTTTGTAGGCATAACAAAGTAAGAAGATCAAGCAAAGAGTGAAATCTTTTGGACTATAAGAAAACGTGCTAGAAAGGATAGGAAACGGGAACAAAAGAAATGAATTCAAGATTCTATTTACCTTGAAGTTTATGTTAAAGAGAAACGACTTAGAAAATAAACTCCTATGGGATTAGATTACCGCTTAAGGTTCTAACTCTTGTTAAGAACTAAAATTTCAGGAGCTAAGTCTGGTTATTGACCTACAAGTGGGAAATGAAGCAAAGTTGTGCTACATTAATTATAGGGTCATCATGTTTGTTTTAAAGTCCTTCTAAAGGCTGGAACTTAATGGTATTATGTTCCATTAACCATCATAATCCATTTATGTTTGGACAACGGAAGGACTCACATTCAAAGTAAACAAAAACATATGTTGAGTGTTTATTTAAATGAAATGGTCATTTAAGGGTTGAGGCATATGATTGATTAATAAACAAAAAAATCTCTTCACACTCAAATTTCAGAAGGTTCAAATCAAACATTTGATTTGTGTTCACCATATCTTTGGCAATGTCATACGACCTTATCAACAAGACAACATTCTAAGATTCCATGGCATGGATTTCTGAAAGTTGGTTAATTTAAGACACGTGGGTCTTGCTTGTTGAACATGACATAGAAATGGACTATTGTTAGAAGTTCTAGACAATAAATTTCATGGGCCAAAGATGGATTTGATGACTTACCTATTTCACAAGAATTTGAGAAAATATGGCTATATTTACTCAACGTGAAATATGTGAAATGCTTCAATGCGATTACAAAAGTGTATAAAATCAACTTGGCAAGAATTTTGGAAGATCTAGGCTGGGTCAAGGTGATGTTTGCATGAGACAAGAAAGATTATCTAGATTGTTTATATAGAAATATGACAATCGAAACTCCATAAGAGTATGGTATGTCCAAATGGAGAAATCGGAATCTATTCGATTAACGATATTCACGACTATTTTCCTATATAGTTTCTAAATAATACTCTCAAGTGACTATCACACTAAAAAAAGTTGTCAAAGCTAAGGATAAGATATCTAAGGATTGAACTTCGGTTTAGTACATCTTTTCAGTACATATATATCTAGGGTTGTCAAACCCAGTGGGAGTTAGTGTTTACATCAAACAAACTCAAGAATAGATATATGTTTCTTTATGAGCGACTCATAGAAACAAAAGGTATTGATTCTACCACAAATCTGAGAACATATGGTTGTTTCTTAAGATAATGTCTTTTAGGAAACCATCATATTTCCAAAAAGGCAAGTGGGAGAAAAATGACCTCGAATTGACCTCAAAAAAACTTCGAGTCAAGCAACAAACAAATGTAGGATACTTAGGAGTCTTTGGAAAAGCTCCGTACTTAGAAGCCTTTGGAAGAGATTCAGGAAGACTTTAGAAGTGCTTCAAGAGAATCCTAATACTCAAAGGACTTGAGTAATGTCTTTATAGACACTAACGTTTGATGTTCAATACCTAGATAAATCGTTTAAGGAATAGAATTCAACCAAGATAGATACATAGATATCTTGAGGAATGAAAACTATGAAGACTTTGGAAAGTGCTTCAAGAACAGACGATTTACAGATTATCTACGACGAATTAAAAATTCCCAAGTATGGTTTGAGGCCATCAGAAACATAATTATGGTTCAAGGCCATACAAAATGGTTTGAGGTCATTTCATCCAAAATATCTCCATCATAAAAAATCAAATCTATGATTTGGTTGATTTGCATAAAGGGTTCACTCCCATTAGTTGGAAACATGTTTTCTAAACATAGAACGTTCATTTGCATAAACGATTCACTCCCATTAGTTGCAAACGTGTTTTCTAAACATACAACGTTGATTTGTATAAAGGGTTCACTCCCATTGGTTGCAAACATGTTTTCAAAACATACAAAAGATGATATTGTATACACATACAAAAGAAAAGCTAGATTGGTGGTTAAAGATTATAAATAAATTCACGACATTGATAATGTTTAAATCTTTTTCACCAAGTCGGAATGCTTGAACTATTTTGGATAAATCTAGCTATCATTGCATATAGCAATATGGCAATTGGAAAACGAAACACCTTCCTCAATTGGACTTGTAGAAAGGAATTGTGTACATCACACAATGTAAAAGTTTTGGATGCTAGATAAAAGAGCAAGCTTAAGAAATCTATTCGTAGATTAAAGCATGCAAGTGGGAATGGGACCATGCTTTTCAACAAGGCTATTGAGAAATCATAGCTTTATGAAAATATGGATCATCTTATAGATGACGAGTTTAGTGGGAGCTAAGTCAAGTTTATTCTATATATATGAGATACATATCTCTCTATTGAAAATGACATTAAAAATTCTAAATGGTTAGATTTGAAAGTATTTGTCAATATTAGAACCATGGCGAAACTTAGAACATACTGGGTTAAAGATCTATTGGATATGATCTAAAGCGTTGTTTGGATTCTGTAAAAGTAATTACTAAGTCAAACACAATTGAGAGACTCAAAAGAGACTCTCAACCCGTATGAGTAAGTCTAAGTGATGAATGTTTTAACTAAGTATAAAGCTAGGCTGTTATTGATATGTGCGTTTTATATAGTGTTTCACCCCTGTCCCTTAGTACTTTTTATGTGTCAAACGTTCTCTTAGGAGCCGTTTCTAGTACTGATGTTTGTTATTGAGTGTGGCTTGAGTTTCAGGTTTGATTATGAGAAATTGGTCTTTTTAGACCCGTTTCATGTTGATCTATGCCACTATATGAGCCCGAGGAAGTTTGGGACCTTCATCGTCGACATTCGGGAGCCTTGGATGCTTATGGTTGAGCCCCGGGAGTTAGACTCGGTGATATGGGCGAGTTATATTGAGGATTGCAAATCTCCCTGGAAGTTGAGGGCGAAATGCAACCATCGGGCGGTTTAGGAGCAAATAAAACTCATCAACGCGCGCCCGATCGGGCACAGCTCGCCCAATCCGGATCGGGCGGTCATCCGTAAGATAATGTGTAGAGTTCGCAATCCGCCCGATCGGGCTGACTATCGACTGCATCGCCCGATCGGGCGACGCCAACCCCCTGCACTTATGCGCGTGTTTTCTTTCCGGTTTTTGGCTTGTATTTTGGGCAAACTATAAATACTAGCCCCTTATATTTTTAGAGGCACCTTATTTTTTTCTACTATCAAACACTTAGTTTATTTTCCTAAGCTTAGTTTTCTCTCTAATTTGTTCCAAACACTTAGTTTTATTTCCAATTAAAAGTTCAACTTTAGTATTCCATTGTTCTTCAATTAGGTATTATTTTCTTACTTTGATTTATTACTTTGCTTCAATTATGCTTTCAATTAATATGCTTGCTTTGTTTATTGATAATATGTGTGAGTAGTTTAATTTCTAGGGTTTGGGGATCCATGAATTAATATGATGGGATTTTGAATAATTGTGATTATTGACATTGTGATTAATTCCTATTGATTGGTTTATTCCACTATTCAATTAGATTTGCGCAGGTTTAATTGTGTAGTTATGCAATATCAAGTTAAAATTCGAGAGATGCAATTTGATGTTTAGGCTTGTGTCAATAGGTAGAATTGGGATTAATAAGTAGCGAGAGCCCGTTAATTCTAAGTCTATGACTAGTATCGATTCGAGAGAGCATGCTAGTCTAATTAATTACTTTGTTGATTATCGTGATTGTTCATTGTCCTGGATTGTTAATTGCTGGTGAACCTATGCCCTAGATTCCCTTAATATATTGATTCGTACTTATTTAATTATCGTTCGTAGTAATAGTTTACAAACAATCAACCAAATCTTGTTCCCAATAGTTTAGTTTAATTAATTAATAGTAGGAAGAACGCCTGTCTCCCTGTGGATTCGATCCTGACTTCCCTTGCTACCTAGCTAGTGGACCTTAGGTTATTTTTGATTAGGTAATACGACTTTATCTTATCAAATTTCGGCGCCGTTTCCGGGGAGACGGTTTTATTTTCTGTTATTAATTGTTTTTCTAGATTATTGTCTGTTATTTCTCAAGGGACTCCCGTTCCTTGAGATCGGATCTCACGATTGTTTTCTAGTTTTTGCTTGTTTATGCCCAGGACTGTCCATACCAGCGATCTGACTTCGTTTGATCCTGAACCTGAACGGACCTTTCGTAGACGGCATAGATTCGTTAAACAGTTGAGAGACTATTCTGAATCTGAATCCGACTATCTGATTAGCAATCTATTCCATACAGATTCAGAGATGGGTGACCAAGCACCACCACCGCCACCCCCACTTATGTCAAGGCTTACAGACTATTCTAAACCAAGTCTGTCTATGCTTCCCAAAGCAATCATGCCTTCCATTGCGGTCGAGAATTTCAAGATCGAACCCCAGCTGATAAACATGATCGAGAGACACCAATTCGGTGGGGAAAAGGGTGAAGATCCTAATCTCCATATTCAGTCTTTCATTCAGTAGTGTGCCACCATTAAGCAGAAGAATTTAATACCGGAGCAGACTATGGAAATACTCTTTCCATTTTCATTGAGTGGGAATGCAAAGCTATGGATTAATAGTCTCAACCGCGCAACTATGAAAATCACCGATTGGAATTCTTTGGCCCTTGCATTCTATGTTAAATATTTCCCACCTGAGAAGACAGCTCGTCTAAGGGGCCAGATATTAGGTATCTATCAACAAGCAGATGAGAGTTTGTTCGAGGTTTGGGAAAGATTCAAGGACTTGCAAAGAGAGTGCCCACACCATGGTTTGGATGACTGGTTCCTGGTTCAGCAGTTCTATAATGGTCTGGGTAATGAGTCTAGGTGTCTTTTGGATTCAGCTGCCAGTGGGAGATATATGCAACTGGAGGTGCCTAGAGCTTTAGAGGTGATTGAAGAGATGGCCATCCATAGTGCCCAATATGGGAATCCTAGAGGTTTTGCCGATCATGGTGTTAAGCATGAGATGAACTCTATTGAACAACTAACTGCTCAGCTAACTGCTTTACATCACAAGCTGGAAAATATGCAAAACGCATCTTCCCAAGCCACCCAACAAGCTAGTGTCGCTGCAATGAGTGCTCAGTTGGCCAATGTGTGTAATAGTTGTGGGATGCAAGGTCATTATGCACCGGAATGAAGGAAATATGTCCTTCACCCAAGGTGCATTAAGTCTAATACCAAGGTTCAGATTAATTGCGAACAATTAATTCAGTGAGATCAAGTGATCGGAACAGCTAGCTGGAGCAATGCTTCCGATCAGTGAGTTCTAATGGATATTGAACTCACAACTTACTCTTGACTGAACCTACAAGGTCACACCAATGACACATAACATATCACCGGATTAAATGAATCGGAAATTCATTTAATAGCTTTTCGGGATTTAAGTTGGAAACGTATTATACGATACGACCTTGCATCGGAATCATATATCGTATCGCGAATATTCGTAAGCTAGGCGAAACGAATAAATCGTATCGCACGACGGTGATTCGTCGTATACGAAACGATAAATAATATATCGGAAATATATTAAACGCGAATACGAAGAGCGGCCCACGAGCCGAGTGCACGAAGCACTCGAGGCCCATGGGCGCGCGCTAGGCGGCAAGCAAAGGCCAAGGCAACACGGCAGCGCTGGCCCATGGGCGAGCGGAGCTTCGCGTGTACGCGCGGGCCTGTGCAGCGACACAGCCACAGCAGCGAGGCCCATGGCCCAGCGCGCTGTGCTTGTCTCACGCGTGGCTTGCTTGCCGGACTTGCCTCCGGGCTTGGTCGGTTAGTAAGGTTATGTAAATAACCTTATGACCTAATTTCCAACTTACTGCAATCACAATTCAGATTACTCAAAACCCTAGAGACACAAAGAACCCTAATTCTCTCTGTGCCTCCAAAGTGAGTTCTTCCCAAAAGGCAAAGTATCTTGATTAATTGTCTAAGCTACGATTATCAAGACGGATCTGATCGTTTCGGTGAACCAAGTAAAAGAACGACAATTGGAGTTCTTTGTTCGTGTTCGTTGATGGATTATTGTGGAAAACACGCTTCGAATGTAAGTATGCTTAATCTGTGCTTTATACATGTTTCCTGGCTTTGGGGATTGTTCCACACATGTTATTATGTTTAACTGTATTCCCCTACAGTGGTATCATGAGCCTTATGTATTCAAAGCATGAATTAGAATGATTATTATTGTTTTTGCATTGTCGAAATTTTTGGAATTTTTGTTGATTTTTCGGAATTTTTTCGAATTATGGGATTAATTGCGAACTTGGCAGTTCCGAAATCAAAAATATTCGCTTTTTCGATTTTTAAAACCCTAATCTGATGGAAAACAATTTTCTAAGGTCAACTCATGAGAATAGAATTGCAAAAACAGGCCTCGAAGCATCAGTTTTTGGGCGTTTTTGTTAATTTTTCATTAAAAATTAAATGTGTCGGACAGTAATTCAATTGAAATTTCAACCTAAGCTACTCGGAATTGCTAGAAATTATGACACAATGTTTCTGGGTACATGCTTGATCTATGGTAAAAATTTCAGATTTTTCCGATAAGTATAAACCCTAATTTTTCCTTTCCCCAATTCGTAAAATTTACAACCCTAATTGAATTTTAATTAATTTTGGATTAATAATTCGGTTAATTGGGGAAGAGGATATAATTTCATGGGTCACTGGCTAATTTTAAAAATTATTGGATTAAAATTTTGAATGGTTTCGTTAATTTTAATCGCACTTAAACCAAATTATTAATAATCTGAAATTTAATTGTTTATGAACGATATAAAGTTTCGGATTTTATTAATTAAAAGTTCAAACTTTAAAGTTGATTCGATCGTTCTTAAAAGTTTGAATATTGTTAGCCCTTGATTTATTAATTTTACGAAATTGGATTGTCGTTAAAGTTTATTAAATCGTTAAAAATCGTTGTTTTTCAAAAATTAAATCGTAAACTTTTTGAAAAATAAAATTAATGCAGGTTCGTGAATTAAATTTAATTTTAATTAAGTTGGTCCGTTTTACGACCCAAAAACACGAACATGGGCATGATGGAAGTATGGCTCGTCGAGCCATACGAGGCCATTGTGCTCGCCGCGCCATGCGACACGGGCAGCAGCACAAGGCTGCGTGCCTCGTGCGCACTAGGCAAGGAAGGGGCAGGCATGTTGCTTGCGGGGCTGCGACGAAGCAAGCACAAGGCTTGCGACGCCAGCACACTCGACGCACAACACACACGCAGCGCAGGGGCAGCTAGGCTGCGGGTACGCGATGCGTGCGCGCGAGCGAGCGATGGGACGCGAGCGATGGGGCGGAGCGCGCGGGCAGTGCTCGTGTGCTCCTGGGACTCTCGCACGATGGGGGGGGGGCGCGCGGGCAGTGCTCGTGTGCTCTTGGGCCTCTCGCACGACGGGCTGGGCGCAAGCCTAGGCCGTTTAATTGAACTTTTTTTATGAATCGTTTAATTAGTTGGGCTTCGTATATTTGCATTAATTTGGGCTAACGGGATATTTAATTTAATATTTTATTTGCTTGGGCCGGGCCGCGAGTTTTAATTTAATATTTCATAATTAATTATCCGGAATAATTATTGGTTTGAGTGGGAGCCACTAAATGAAATAAAAATGAAATAATTATTTTAATTGTTTCGTAGGTCGCATTATTTTAATTAAATTCAATTTTAATTAGAATAAAGTCTAAGGATTAATAATTTGGAAATTGATTAATCTTTTAGGACGCTTTTATGTGAACGTGAATTTTAATTAATTCACGTAAATACTTGCATATTTACATGGGCCATTCGTTTTAGCATACGAATGGGTGAATGCGTAGAATATATATTTTATGCAATGCAGGTACTCCAAGTGACTAGTATGGCCAAATTTAGGATAGTTAAATACGGTCTGCGCACCGTTCTATCTTTGAATGTAAAGTTTTAAATATGGTCTGCGTACCATGGAAATTTTGATGTAATTTATTATTTTCAAGTACTTCTAGTTTGGAACTTTAAGTTAGCATTTGAACAAAGATTCAAGACGATGCCAAGCTAACAATGAGGTGATGAAGATTGGATGCTTCAAGACAAGAAGTTTTGGGCCATACTAGATCACCAATTCTTTATGCAATTTAATATATATATTATGCGTGAATGTATGAATGTGTGTATGCTTTGCATGAACAGGTTGTTTCCTATGAATCGATTAGTTTTAAGTTCACTAAATAATCGAACCAACATAGAAACAACTAGGTCCAAGTAATATTGAGTTTTAAAAATTGCCTTCCAAATCAACACTTACAAAAATCTAGGGATCTAAGATAGTAGGTTTACGCTAAAGCGAGGTGCTATTTTAGTTGACTTAGGTGGTAAGGCGTCCTAAAGGAGCACGTTGATTGTGGTTACAACTCAAACAACAATGGCATTAAGTTGTGGCAATGGGATAAATTATGGCATTAATTTATTAACCAAGAGTAATTTGGAGATTACTAGCAATAGGTTTGCTTACCTAAAATCTTAAACTACTTAAGACATGCTAAAGCTGCTTAAGGATTTAGGACTTTTGGGGTCTTGGAATCGTTTCATTCATTTCGGACCATGTTTTTGCTTTTTGCATGAATGAAATGTTTTTAATAACTTTAATGATTGCATGTTTTGCTTTTATTTCAAAGTTATTGAATTGTATGAATGGTTATTTATTGCAAATTCTTTTCGATTGTAGTAATCAAAATGGTCCCAAACATAAGAACAATCATATCATCTGAAATTCTGGATGTCGAGTTAGACTTGACTAATTTTCTTGAATGGAAAGGGAAACTTGTCGAAGTTTTGAAAGTTAATGGCATACATTATGTCATTGAACAACCTTTCCCTAGCTATGATGCGCGAGGAATGACTCCTGAAAGGTACAGAAGTTGGGCACTTCACAAGTTCCTTGTCACGGAGTTCATCCTTAAGTCTATCCCTGAGAGTTGGAGAGGGAGGTTCATTACTTTAGAACCTCAAGCTCTCCTAAGTAGACTCGAGGATAAGTGTGCGGGTTTTCGACCCTCGTGCCAAACTGGTGGCAATAGGGTTGACGAATTGGCTAATTCGATGAGCAATCTCAAGCTCGTAACCCCACGCAAGTCGTGCCTAGAAATCGAACTTCTGGAGGCACAAAGGCGCATCTACTCTGTCAAGATGGACAAAAACACATCAATTCGGTCTCATGTGGATATGATGTCTGGATTATTTTTCACAATTGAGAGACTTGGTGGTTCCATCAAAGAGTCGGTAGCTATTGCACTAGTGCTGAATTCTCTTCATAAGGATTAGAGGGTTTTAAGATGCACTATCTCTTTCATCAGAAAGAGAGCACATTCTCTGAACTTGTGGAATTACTCATGAAATGCGAGAAAATCCTGAAGTTCAATCAAGACCCTTTGAATGTGAGGTGCACTAAATTCAAGAAAATAGGCAAGGGGAAGAAAAGCAAGGCTGCATCTTTGTCCACTCCAGGAGGGCATCTTGGCGCCTTCTAAGAGCAAGATGAAGAGGAATGCTTCTCCTTCCACATCGCAATGCTTCAATTGTAATGAAATTGGTCATTACAAGCGAGATTGCCCCAAACTAAAGGAAGAGAAGAAGGACGGAAACGTTGCTTCTCCTTCAGGTATGTATGTTATACATTGTAATCTAGCTAATTCTATTTCTTGGGTATTAGATACTGGTTGTGGCTCACACTTATGTTCCAATCCACAGGGACTAAGGAGAAGTAGAAAGCTTGATAAAGGCGAGATGGATCTACGCGTGGGAAATGGAGCACGGATTGCTGCATTAGCCGTAGGATCTTATTTTATTTCTTTGCCTAGTGGGTTTGTTTTGAAACTAGAAAACTGTTACTATGTTCCTAGTATCACCAGAAACATCATTTCCGTTTCAAGTTTGGATTCTAAAGGTTTTAGTTTTCAATTTAAAGACAATAGTTGTTCTTTTGCTTTGAATGGAATGTTTTATGGTTCTGCACAACAAGAAAACGGTCTTTATGTGCTAGATACGAGCAAACACATTTATAACATAAATACCAAAAAGGCTAAAACTGGTGATTCGGATCTCACATTTCTGTGGCATTGTCGATTAGGCCATATAAACATAAAGCGCATGGAATTACTTCAACGGAAAGGAATTCTAGAATCATTCGACTTAGAGAAGATTGATCAATGCGAATCTTGTTTACTTGGCAAAATGACAAAGTAACCTTTCTCAAAGGTGGGAGAAAGAGCAAGCGAACTACTAGGGCTAATACATACAGACGTATGTGGGCCTATGAGTACGAAAGCTAGAGGTGAGTTCAGCTATTTCATAACGTTTACGGACGACTTCAGTAGATATGGTTATATTTACTTAATGAAGCACAAGTCTGAATCGTTTGAGAAATTCAGAGAATTTCAAAATGAAGTAGAGAATCAACATGGCAAGAAATTCAAAGCTCTAAGATCGGATCGAGGAGGTGAATATCTTAGCCACGAGTTTGATGACCATCTAAAAGAATGCAGTATTCTTTCTGAATTGACTGCTCCGGGGACACCTCAATGGAATGGAGTGTCGGAACGGAGAAATAGGACCTTACTCGATATGGTCAGGTCAATGATGGGTCAGGCCGAACTTCCTTTACAGTTCTGGGGACATGCGTTGCAAACTGCAGCACTCACACTGAATCGTGCTCCGTCAAAAGCTGTTGAAAAGACTCCATACGAATTATGGACTGGGAAACTTCCAAAGTTGTCTTTTCTGAAGATTTGGGGTTCCGAAGCATATGTCAAGCGATTAATTTTGGACAAGCTACAACCTAAATCTGACAAATGTTTCTTCGTTGGGTATCCAAAAGAAACTATGGGGTATTACTTCTACAACAAGTCAGACAACAAGGTATTCGTTGCTCGTGACGGTGTCTTTTTAGAAAGAAATCATATTTCCAAATTGACAAGTGGGAGAATAATAGACCTCGAAGAGATTCGAGACGAACAACGAACTCAGAACTCTTTAGAAGCAGTTCAAGTTGATGAACCTCCAAGGTCTTTAGAAGAGCCAGTGGGAGTAGTTCCTCAAAACGTTGTTGCCCCTCGTAGGTCAAATAGAACTATTTTTCAGCCGGACAGATGGACAGGCGTACTCTTGACTGAAAAACTTAGACGTTCTCATATTGGATAGTGATGAACCTTTGACTTACAAGCAAGCTATGACGAACCCAAGCTCCATTAAATGGTTAGAGGCTATGCAATCTGAAATAGACTCCATGTCTGAAAATCAAGTCTGGGATTTGGTTGATTTGCCGGATGGGTTCACACCTATCGGATGCAAATGGGTCTTCAAATTGAAGAAAGACAAAGATGGAATTGTATACATATACAAGGCTAGATTGGTAGCAAAAGTTTTCAGGCAAGTTCACGGCGTTGACTACGATGAAACCTTTTCTCCAGTCGCGATGCTTAAGTCTATTCGGATAATCCTTGCGATTGCCGGTTTTCATGACTATGAAATATGGCAAATGGATGTCAAAACTGCCTTCTTGAACGGTGTTCTTGAAGAGACTGTGTTCATGACACAGCCGGAGGGTTTTGTCGATCAAAAGAACCAAGGAAAGGTATGCAAGCTTAAGAAGTCCATCTACGGACTAAAGCAGGCATCAAGGAGTTGGAATAAACGATTTGATGAAGCAGTCAATAAGTTTGGGTTCATCAAGAATCAGGACGAATCTTGTGTATACAAGAAGGTCAGTGGGAGTAAAATTGCATTCCTAGTCTTGTATGTTGACGACATACTGCTTATTGGAAACGACATTCCTATGTTGGAGTCTGTAAAGACTTGGCTCGGGAAGTGTTTCTCAATCAAGGAATTAGGAGAGGCACAGTACATATTGGGCATCAAGATCTATAGGGATAGATCTAAAAGGATGATTGGACTAAGCCAAAGCACTTACATTGACAAAGTGCTAGCTAGGTTCAATATGATGGAAGCCAAGAGAGGCCATCTACCCATGTCACATGGCGTATATCTAAGCAAGAATCAGTGTCCCGAAATATCTGATGAGCGTAGAAAGATGAGTGGAATTCCATAAGCTTCGGCTATTGGATCCATCATGTATGCTATGATTTGTACAAGGCCGGATGTTTCGTTCGCACTCAATGCAACGAACAGGTACCAGTCAGAACCAGGTGAGGCGCATTGGACTGCTGCCAAGAACATCCTAAAGTACCTGAAAAGGACCAAGGATCAGTTTCTGGTTTATGGTGGTACAGATGAGTTGATTGTTAAGGGATATACGGACGCAAGCTTTCAAACCGACAAAGATGATTTCAAATCACAGTCTGGGTTTGTGGTCTGCCTCAACGGCGGAGCAGTAAGTTGGAAAAGTGCTAAGCAAAGCACTATTGCGGATTCTACAACTGAAGCCGAGTACATTGCTGCCTCAGAAGCAGCAAAGGAAGCTGTTTGGATTCGGAAGTTCATCGAAGAACTTGGTGTTGTCCCCTCCAAGCACGTACTGCGGCGATTTCATATACTTCGAGAGATCGTTGAAAGAAAGGAAATCGAGATTTGCAAGGTTGGAACTAACGACAACGTCGTGGATCCATTGACTAAACCGTTGCCACAAGTGAAACACAGCGCACATGTAGCAACCATGGGAATCAAGCATGTTGGAGAATGGCTTTGATTTTCTAAGTATTGTTTTAGAACATCTGTTAGATCTATTTTTAAAACAATTGGTTTAACCATTTCATATTTATGAAATTTATTGTTTCATATTCATTTAATTGTGGTTTAGAATTAAATGATAAGTCCATGTGATTCAAATCATTCAAATGGGATGTCAAGATGGATTCTTTGACAAAGAAACACCCATAAGTGATCTTGAATATTGAAGTCACAAAGGATCCCTAATCCAGGTCATTGAAAGGTGGACGACCAATGACTAATGAAGATTAGATTGCAAATAGATTACTTAGTTCTGTTTCTTGAACTAGAGTGACTGGATGTCAGAATCTTTTGCATAGATACTTATTGGATCTTATATCGGATTGACCATGAGAACGCTTTAAGAGATTAAAGTCATGTCATAGGTAGTTCTCATTAATGGTGATTAGAAACCGTTCCTCAGAACATGAGCGATTATGTCTGCTCGTTTGAGAATTAGTTCGCTTTGATACTAGCTAAACGTCGCACCGTAAAAGGAGGCTATAAAAGCAGTTATTGGGCGTACTATGAATCAAAGTGAGTGTTCATAGATTGCAAGAATGGATTGTCCTCCTATCTTTGATAGGATATGGTGTTGTTGTGTAACAAGGCCTCTCGAAGAGTTAAATACTGTAAAATGCATGGCCGTGCTCAGAATGGTTAGGCTTAACCTTCTGCAAAAGTTTGACAGTTGAACTCTGTAATCCGAGAAACACTTCTGGACCTAATAAGGATGGCTTGGATCTTACCTTATGTTTAGTAAGTAACACTAAGCGACAAAGGAATGTGGATGCACACTTGTCTGAATGACAAGTGGGAGATTGAAGGAAATATGTCCTTCACCCAAGGTGCATTAAGTCTAATACCAAGGTTCAGATTAATTGCGAACAATTAATTCAGTGAGATCAAGTGATCGGAACAGCTAGCTGGAGCAATGCTTCCGATCAGTGAGTTCTAATGGATATTGAACTCACAACTTACTCTTGACTGAACCTACAAGGTCACACCAATGACACGTAACAGATCACCGGATTAAATGAATCGGAAATTCATTTAATAGCTTTTCGGGATTTAAGTTGAAAACGTATTATACGATACGACCTTGCATCGGAATCGTATATTGTATCGCGAATATTCGTAAGCTAGGCGAAACGAATAAATCGTATCGTACGACGGTGATTCGTCGTATACGAAACGATAAATAATATATCGGAAATATATTAAACGCGAATACGAAGAGTGGCCCACAAGCCGAGTGCACGAAGCACTCGAGGCCCATGGGCGCGCGCTAGGCGAGCAAGCAAAGGCCAAGGCAACAAGGCAGTGATGGCCCATGGCCAAGCGGAGCTGCGCGTGTGCGCGCGGGCCTGTGCAGCGACACAACCACATCAGCGAGGCCCATGGCCCAGCGCGCTGTGCTTGTCTCACGCGTGGCTTGCTGGCCGGCCTTGCCTCCGGGCTTGGTCGGTTAGTAAGGTTATGTAAATAACCTTATGACCTAATTTCCAACTTACTGCAATCACAATTCAGATTACTCAAAGCCCTAGAGACACAGAGAACCCTAATTCTCTCTGTGCCTCCAAAGTGAGTTCTTCCCAAAAGGCAAAGTATCTTGATTAATTGTCTAAGCTACGATTATCAAGACGGATCTGATCGTGTCGGTGAACCAAAAAGAGGAACGACAATTGGAGTTCTTTGTTCGTGTTCGTTGACGGATTATTGTGGAAAACACGCTTCGAATGTAAGTATGCTTAATCTGTGCTTTATACATGTTTCCTGGCTTTGGGGATTGTTCCGCACATGTTATTATGTTTAACTGTATTCCCCTACACGGATTGCAGGAGCTTTATTGAACAATGCAATGCATTCCAGGCCTACAAGCAGAACAATCCGTACTCCAACTCATACAATGAGGGGTATAAAAACAACCCCCTATTATCATATAGGAGTACTAATGTTCAGAACCCCCACCAGATTCAACACCCTCCACCACCACAACAACCTTACCAACCACCACCACAGCAACCCTACTAACCGCGGAGTAACTACAACCCACAGCCTAGTGGACCACCTAGTTTTCCTCCACAACCTCAACCCACACAACCTTATCCCATGCTTGTAGGGATGAGGAATATGATGTTGGAATTGCTCAGATCTCTGAGCGAAAAAGATGCCAAAATCGATGCCCTCACTGCTCATAACAAGATCATGGATAAACAGTTGGTACAAATGGCTACTGCTCTTGCAGAGAGACCCAGAGGTCAACTCCCTTCACAACTTCTGACCAGAGAGTCTGTAAATGATGTCACTTTGCGGAGTGGATATGAGTATGATGGGCCACCTATGACTATAGAGGAAGGGGTTGAAGTATCTGTTAGTGGTGTTGTGCCAAGAGAAAGTGAGAAGGTGGTCGAGGATAAGGAAGCTGACACAAGGGTTGAGAAGAACGTTGAGATATAAGTTCCACCTATCAAACTTCCCTTCCCTCATCGTCAGCTAAAGAACAAGCTAGACAACCAGTTTGGTAAGTTCTTAGAAGTGGTAAAGAATCTGCAGGTAACGGTCCCTTTCACTGAATTAATTACTCAAGTACCTGCATATGCTAAATACATGAAAGACATCTTGACTAGGAAGAGAGCATTTAGTGAGGTGGAGACTGTTGCATTTACTGAAGAGTGCAGTGCCTTACTACAAAATAAGTCTCCACCCAAGTTGAAGGACCCCGGGAGTTTCTCTATCCCGTGTAATATTGGCAACCTTTTTATTGACAAAGCCTTATGTGATTTAGGTGCCAGTGTTAGTGTCATGCCCCTGTCTGTATGTACTAAGTTGAACATGGGTGATTTAAAAGTTACCAACATAACTCTGCAAATGGCTGATAGATCTGTAAAATACCCCCTAGGTGTTTTAGAAGATGTGCCTGTTAAAGTAGGTAAATTTTTTATTCCTGTTGATTTTGTTTTTTTAGACATGGAAGAGGATAGGCAAATTCCTATTATTTTAGGTCGACCCTTCCTACACACTGCGGGGGCAATTATAGATGTCAAGAATGGCAAACTGACTTTAAATGTGGGGGATGACAAAGTCACTTTCAATTTAACCCAAGTTGCTAGAAGCCCGATGGTAGAAGAGTCATGTTTTGGAGTCAATGTTTCTAATGATTATTTTAATACTGAATTGACTCACACTAACTCTAATAACTCCTCGGAGAAAGCGCATGTTTCAAATTGTTTTGCAGGTGGAGGTGATCGGAGTGTGAACCCCTTAACATGGGTTCGAAAGAAGGCACGGGTTGATGATGCTGCAACCCAAAAGGCCGAAAGTTCTGTAAACGGTGGGCACCGTATTCATGATCGAGGTCGTGGTCTGTCACTCCCCGCACCACATAGCTCACCCAAGGCAATCGATGTGACACCAGATGGCACCATCTTTGGTGCCCCCATTCGATGAGCTGTCGTGGCTCTCATTCCTTTCCTGTCGATTGTCTACGCATAAACGGAGATTGTGTAATGGGGACATTGCATCAATCTAATAGGGGATGAGTATTTCATTATCCATTTATTGCTTTCCGTGGTATAATTTTTTATTTCAATTTTTTTTTTTTTGTGTTTTAGTATACCTTTTGATCAAGTGTGTGTTTCAGTGTAGCCTTTGGTATTGGAGAGGCGAGATGAGGGTATTTTACGGTTTTGGTGTTTAATGTTATGCAGGTCTAAGGCTCAAAGTTCGAAAAACTTAAATAAAGAAAAACGGACCAGCCTGCACTTCGCCCGACCCGGATCAGGCAAGGAGCGCCCGATCGGGCGCGTGTCGATTCAAAGAAAATTTTGGCAAATCGCCCGACCGGGCGACGGAGGCCCGATCGACACAAAAGGCGAGTGGTTTGCCCGATCGGGCGAAATTATTTTGCCCGATCGGGCGGTTGAGGAAAAGTTCGTGGAAAAGTCAAGGAAGAATTATGTGCAGAAAAAGTCAAGAAAAGAGGCATTCGCAAATCGCCCGATCCGGATCGGGCGCGCACGGATCAGAAGAAAAGGATCGCAAACCGCCCTATCGTGCGAAATGTTGCCCGATCGGGCGAAACGCGATTTCAGCGACAAATACACGGATTCCTCTTTCTTTCTTCACTTCATCTTCATCTTCAACCTAACTTTCTCTCACTTCCTCCATTAAACCCCAACCTCCAAAAACTTACAACCACCATATCTCCCTCAAATCTCCACCAAATTCACAAATCTTTTCACCAAAATCATCCTCTCACCATCCTCTACAACCTATACCCAACCGATTTCAGTTTCCTTCAATCTCCACAAAATCCCCAAATTCACCCAAAAAGCTCAAAAACCTCAAAAAATTCAGATTTTCAACCATGGGTGACCGACCAAGGAGGAATTGCACAAGGGTACCAAGGAATCAGCATGAAGCTTCGACGAGCCGAGCTCGAGAGCCGACACCACCACCTCCGCCGCCGCAATTTGAGCCCGACACGGATTTTCCGGATGTCATTTTCATTTCGGAGGGGCAACGAGCACGTTTCATCCACCTCAAACTGAGGGAGGTAATCCCTACTCGCTTTATTTGCCAAAAATCTTTACATGAAATGGGTATTGAAAGTGATGTCAAGTGCGTCTTTGTTGGTGTCGGAATGAGAAACATGTATAGCATGCTCCGTCTCACATTTAGACGGTTAACTCTGGAATTTTTGAGTAGTTTCAATGTGCGTAGAGATGGTTATCGAACCGTGTCGTCGGTTCAATTTCGTGTGATGAACCGAACTTACACCATGAGTTTAGTTGATTTTGGTAGGATTTTTGGGTTGTCTACCACCTATAGTAGGAAACCTAAGGAAACCCATAATAACTGTGAAATGTGGGGAAAGCTTACGGGTAATGCCAATCCCGGGAGTATGCAACATTTGCATGCTTCCAAGATACAACACCCGGTCCTTATTGTCTTCTACAGGTTTCTGGGATTTACGATCTTTGGTAGGGATGAGACCCAAAATATTAGGAGTACAGAGCTTGAGATTCTAGGTGGCTACGTTTTAGAAGGGGAGGATGGCTACAAAATGAACCTTGCACATCATATGGCCTCTCAATTCTATTCCATAGCCACTTCCACCCATACTACTCGCATTACCATTGGTGGTTTGATCACCCACATAGCCATGGCCACGGCCAACTTTACTGAGGCTAACCAGACTCCAGTTCTGGGTAGCAACCTACTTGACATGGCTTACTTTGCTGGACTCCGTCGGCTACAGGGGGAGCATGGGTTGTTTAGGCCGGGATCCATGTATTGGATGTTTGAGGGAAACAGGCTTTTCACCTTGCCTGGCCCTCAGGACCGCACTAGTTTCAGACCCGGTCAGGCTCATTACTTATATGTTGGATTTGGGCAAGAGCCTCAACCTAACCCCCAGCCTCAGCCTGACCCCCAGCCAGAGCCCCACCAGTACCAGCCAGAGCCTCGCACCTACTTTAGGAGGGGGCGTCGAGACGCGGGGAGGCCCCAGTGTGGCCCGGTAGTAGATGAGGAGCAGGGGTCCATTCATGAGCGGTGGAGCAGACTTGAGCTCGGTTTCCAGGATTTCGCAGCTGATCACCAGAGGACCATGTTCCCATTCTACGATCAGTATGTCAGGCAGGGCTACATTGCCCCAGATTATGAGCACCCTACTTGGTATACCTATCCCGCAGAGGGATATGGAGCCCCCGGTTCTATGGGTACCTTCACACCTACCCAGTACGGAGGGTTTGGAGCGGGTCCTAGCGGGCATGGTGGCAGAGATGATGGTGATGATGTTGATGATGATGGTGGCCATGGCCGTCACTGATGATGATGAGGATCGAGTTAGTTCGATACCCCTTGAGCCAATGAGGACATTGTCTGATTTGGTTTGAGGGGATTTCACATTACTTGTACATTGTAGGTATGTTTTTCTTTTCTTTTCGCATTTCTTTATTTTGGTGTGTTTCTTTGGTGTGTTTACTGCTTTGTAGAGTAGTTTATTACTTTGAAAAAAAAATATACAAAAATACGTTCTGATGAATACAATATCATGCTTCCCTGTGCCCCTTGAGCGAAAATTGTTTTGATTCTTGGTATTTGATGATGGGCAATGTAGATGTGTTAGCCATGATTTGATATTCGATTGCTTTGATGCCTTAACATGAGTCAACTCCGACTAACTACTTGTGGACTTGGGGCTTGACTAGTTGACTTGGTTAGGATGTGTGATAGCTTCCTGGTGTGTCATTGATTTTGAGTATTGGTTTGCAACTATTAGTAGTGTTTTATGACTCATATACATGCACATTGTGGAGGACAAAGGCATTTTTCTATTTAGGTAGCCTTCAGATGAATTTAGATATATTTGTTCCCTCTTTTTCTACCCATGTTGTGCTTGTGCCCTTTATTCGGTGACTAACCATATTACAAGCCCATGAAAACCCCATTGGTTACTAGTCCCAAGCCTACCTTGGGGGAGCTAATAGTAGTGAGGTGAGGGAGTTGTAGTGTGGTACATTTTGAGCATATTGAGTATTGAAAAGGGAAGTTCTTCTTATCATGATTGTTGTTGAAAAAAAATGAGCTGAAAAATGAATGAGATGAGGAGAATAAAAAAAAACTGTGAAGGTTCCAAAAGAAAAAAAAAAGAGAAAAAAAAAAGAGATTGAGCAAAAAAAAAAGAAAAAATCGTTATTCTCAAAATAATTCAAGCTTTTGTCACTCCGGTATTACAATTTCTTATCTTCATGAGTGATTGGTTATAATTGTGAAATCAAGGCAAGAAAGTATAGTGTGGTTTGTTTGTTGTTTTATTCATGTGTTGAGTGGGAGAGTTGTGGTCATCATTTGTGATTGATCATGGATTTGCTAGGATTTATGCTCCCCAAAGCCAAGGCTTTAAGCTCACTTTTTACCCAAATTTACCACACCCTTACCTAAGCCTATCATTACAAGCTTGAAAGACCTTCCGACCTTTGTGCATAGAGTTGTATTAATGTGAAAGTAGTTGTTTATCAATGCAAGTTATGACATGACACATTCCGAGTCGACTACTAGGTTGAGTGTATGTATTTCTAGACACACGAGTGTTGTGAGTTTGGGAGGGCATTGTTCACTTATATGTTGCGAACGGGTACATCTTTTATCCGCCACATAAATGAGTGACGAGTGTGTGAGCACTAGTCTTGAATTCCAATGTGCATTTGTGGTTCGCTTTGCGTGAGGATTGTTAAGAAGGATTAGCGATTGAATGGATTTGATTGGTTGGCATTGATGCATGCTTTTTGAATTTTACCTTGGATTATGTTTTCATTTTGAAATATGTTGGGGGTGAAGTTGGTCTTGTGTTCATCGATGATTTCCTTGCTTAGGGACAAGCAAGGATCTAGCTTGGAGAGGTTTGATATGTGCGTTTTATATAGTGTTTCACCCCCGTCCCTTAGTACTTTTTATGTGTGAAACGTGCTCTTAGGAGCCGTTTCTAGTACTGATGTGTGTTATTGAGTGTGCCTTGAGTTTCAGGTTTGATTATGAGAAATTGGTCTTTTTAGACCCGTTTCATGTTGATCTAGGCCACTATATGAGCCCGAGGAAGTTCGGGACCTTCATCGTCGACTTTCGGGAGCCTTGGATGCTTATGGTTGAGCCCCGGGAGTTAGACTCGGTGATATGGGCGAGTTATATTGAAGATTGCAAATCGCCCTGGAAGCTGAGGGCGAAATGCAACCATCGGGCGGTTTAGGAGCAAATAAAACTCATCAACGCGCGCCCGATCGGGCGCAGCTCGCCCGATCTGGATCGGGCGGTCATCCGTAAGCTAATGTGAAGAGTTCGCAATCCGCTCGATCCGGCAGATATTGGCCCGATCGGGCCGACTATCGAGTGCATCGCCCGATCGGGCGAAGCGACACCCGATCGGGCGACGCCAACCTCCTGCACTTATGCGCGTGTTTTATTTCCGGTTTTTGGCTTGTATTTTGGGCAAACTATAAATACTAGCCCCTTATATTTTTAGAGACACCTTATTTTTTTCTACTATCAAACACTTAGTTTATTTTCCTAAGCTTAGTTTTCTCTCTAATTTGTTCCAAACACTTAGTTTTATTTCCAATTAAAAGTTCAACTTTAGTATTCCATTGTTCTTCAATTAGGTATTATTTTCTTACTTTGATTTATTACTTTGCTTCAATTATGCTTTCAATTAATATGCTTGCTTTGTTTATTGATAATATTTGTGGGTAGTTTAATTTCTAGGGTTTGGGGATCCATGAATTAATATGATGGGATTTTGAATAATTGTGATTATTGACATTGTGATTAATTCCTATTGATTGGTTTATTCCACTATTCAATTAGATTTGCGCAGGTTTAATTGTGTAGTTATGCAATATCAAGTTAAAATTCGAGAGATGCAATTTGATGTTTAGGCTTGTGTCAATAGGTAGAATTGGGATTAATAAGTAGCGAGAGCCCGTTAATTCTAAGTCTATGACTAATATCGATTTGAGAGAGCATGCTAGTCTAATTAATTACTTTGTTGATTATCGTGATTGTTCATTGTCCTGGATTGTTAATTGCTGGTGAACATATGCCCTAGATTCCCTTAATATATTGATTCGTACTTATTTAATTATCGTTCGTAGTAATAGTTTACAAACAATCAACCAAATCTTGTTCCCAATAGTTTAGTTTAATTAATTAATAGTAGGAAGAACGCCTGTCTCCCTGTGGATTCGATCCTGACTTCCCTTGCTACCTAGCTAGTGGACCTTAGGTTATTTTTTATTAGGTGATACGACTTTAGCCTATCAGTTATCACTAAAGTTAAGCATGAAGGGCCTTGAAGAGGTGCCTTCACCTTATATCACATGGCAATGCCAAGATTTTAACAAGATTTAGTATCTCTTGAAACAGAATAAAGCTAAAAGTTACATGGATAGATTTTAAAATGCGAATGGTTTTTGCATTACAATCAATCATGTATAATGTGATATATAGATCACCAAGATAACTCGTGAACATTAGATTGTGACGAGTTTATACCAATCTCTATTGATCTAGATCAAAGATCATTAGAACAATATCAAGAACATCCAACACATTTTGAAATGTAGGATGAGCACTTGATAAGAGGAAGTGAAGATGAACTAATATCTTGATGCTACATGCATTTGCCTAAGCAAAAGTTGAATTTTGTTGTTAGGCAAACCACAAACATACACGGGCAATCAGGCATCGTGATTAAAAGGTGGTAACATAGGTTCTAAACCATATGTGATGCATGGGAAACTAAATCAATGATTAGTTTCCAAGTTCTCAGTTGAAAGATGTATCTCCCACATCTCTGTGAACTGGTTGGAGTATTCCAAAAGGATGGCATCATTTACAATTCTACATAATTGAAATGAATTCATTATTGCCTAAGAAGCAATGAAAGGGAATTGTTTCTAGTGGGAGTTTTTCAATGAACTCAGGTTGGTCGCAAGTCTACTATCTGGATAATGTTCTATTTTGAATATGAGAATCATTCTAACAGCAATGAAAGACTAGATCATTCTATAAACATATTCAAGGATATTTTCATCTTACATCGAAAGGCTTTCGATAGAAAGGATGCTAAGAATAGCAAAGTATGATAAACTAAACGTCTGCATTGAATGAGACACAACATTCATATGCAGAAATGGAATCAAGTTTGAGTTCCATGAATGTTTTAAGTATTGGGTCAAAGGCCTATATCTGTAAAACATTAAATGCTTGATTTTGGGTTAGAGGCCCACAAATTGGTAAGAATTTGGTTTAAACATTTATCATTTATGAAATTACATTTCATAGATAATTTAATCTTGGTTTAGTATTAAATGATGAAGTCCAAGTGATTCAAAACATTCAAATGGGATGTCAAGATGGATTCTTCGACAAAGAAACACCCATAAGTGAACTTGAATATTGAAATCACAAAAGGATCCCTAATCCAGGTCATTGAAAGGTTGGATGGCCAATGACTAATGAAGATTAGATTGCAAGTTGATTTACAGTTCTGTTTCTTGAACTAGATGGACTGGATGTCAGAAATTATTTGCATAGATACTTATTGGATCTTGTATCGGATTGACCATGAGAACACTTTAAGAGATTAAAGTCATGTCATAAGTAGTTCTCATTAATGGTGATTAGAACCATTCCTCAGAACATGAGTGATTATGTCTGCTCGTTTGAGAATTAGTTCGCTCTAATGCTAGCTAAACGTATCACCGTAAAACGAGGCTATAAAAGCAGTTATTGGGCGTACTATGAATCAAAGTGAGTGTTCATAGATTGCAAGAATGGATTGTCCTCCTATATTTTATAGGATATGGTGTTGTTGTGTAACAAGGCCTCTTAGAGAGTTAGATACTGTGAAAATGCATGGCCGTGCTCAGAATGGTTAAGGCTTAACCTTCTGTAAAAGTTTAACAGTTGAGCTTTGTAATCCGAGAAACACTTCTGGACCTAATAAGGATGGCTTGGATCTTACCTTATGTTCAGCAAGTAACACTAAGCGACAAAGGAATGTGAATGCACACTTGTCTGAATGACAAGTGGGAGACTGAAGGAAATATGTCCTTCACCCAAGGTGCATTAAGTCTAATACCAAGGTTCAGATTAATTGTGAACAATTAATTCAGTAAGATCAAGTGATCGGAACAGCTAGCTGGAGCAATGCATCCGATCGGTGAGTTCAAATCTATATTAGGCTCACAACTTACTCTTGACTGAACCTATAAGGTCACACCAATTACATGTAACACATCACCGGATTAAATGAATCGGAAATTCATTTAATCGCTTTTCAGGAATTAGTTTGGAAAAACGTATTATACGATACGACATTGCGTCGGAATCGTATATAGTATCGCGAATATTCGTAAGCTAGGCGAAACGAATAAAAATATCGTACAACGGTAATTCGTCGTGTACGATACGATAAATAATAGCCGTAAGGCATTAGTCGCGAATACGAGCCGCATCGGAGCTGTCGGCCCGTCGAGCCAAGCACGCATGCACGCAAGGCCAAACGAGCCAGAGAGCTCGCAACGCAGCAAGCAAGCCAGCCCGCATGAGCGTGGCAGCACGCACAAAGGCGTAGCAACACAACAGCGAGCAAAGAAGGGCCCACGGCCCATGCTGCTCGACTGCGCTATGGGCTTCGGCTTGCAGTGTGTGTGTTGTGCGCATGAGTGTGTGATGTGTGGTCGGTCAAGGCCTTTGGTCTTGGCCGGTTACACCTAATATAAAAATTAGGTTATATTTTTCACATACACACAACACAATCAGTTTTTCCAGAAAACCTAAACCTAATACCTAAATTACGTAGTTCAGTTTTTCTCTCTACCCAAAAATTGTTCATCCCGAAAAGCAAACTATCTTGTGCGTTGTCTAAGCTACAATAATCAAGACGGATCTGAAAGTGTCGGTGAACCAAATAGAGGAACGACAAGTGGAGTTCTTTGTTCGTGTTCTTTGATACTATACTCGGGAAAACACGCTTCAAATGTAAGTATACTTAAACTGTGCTTTATACATGTTTCCTGGCTTTGGGGATGTTCCGCACATGTTATGTATGTTAAACTGTATTTCCCAACACCTTTTAATTTCATCACTTAAGGTGGTGAAGCTAGGAAAGTTGTTTAATGATTCAAGTTCTTCCCATATAACACTCATCATAGTGAAATAATCATTGACAAGCATGCTTATATTTCCTTGAACCATTTACAACAGAAAATCTCAGTTCAAGGTTTAGCCACATTTCTCTTGTAGTATTTAAGAACATTATAGATTATTTTATGGTTTCTGAAACTGAAGCAAAGATCCAAGATATTACCATATCGTTGCAGGTATCCCATATCCCCCCCTTTGTTTTATTAGTATCATCCCTGACCACTGTTCCTTTGACAAAACCTGCCTTTCTTTTTGCTGACAATGTTATTTCCATGGATCGATCTTTTCCATGCCCTGTAGTCTTTGGATCCAGTGAGCTTCCCAACATTAATGGACTTGGATCCTTCAGAAGGGTGAAGATATAATGGGTTATTTATGTCTATGGAGTCACTCTTTGTCATGATTTATAAATATTGGATCTTTGAATTTAGAAAGAAAGAGAATTTAAAAGGAAAGAAGGAAAAGAAGTGTGTTTTGTGTTTAGTAGATTTGGTATATATGAATCAGTAACCTCTATCAATGGCTAATATCCCAGTAAGCCAACTTTGCTCTGATACCATGAAAAAAGAAATAATTCTTAACTTTCTGAGATTTTAGAGATAGAGAGAAAGCTAGTCACTAATTCTTTTCATTTCATCAAATCTTGTTACAATCTCTAATCAGTCCCCATTATATAGAGGCTGCAGTACAAAGCATATTCTCACCTTGATTCCTATGACATCATATACTATGACAACTATTCTAGGACAGCTAATAGAAAATAACAAAACAAGGACAATCATTATAGATTGCCATTTTCACCGACTGTCATGGTATCTTCTCTGAATCACATGACATTCCAAAATAACGGCTAGCTGCAGACATTTATTTTGGTAGGCTGACTTGATTGATTGGGTTGCTTTACTAATTTTTGATCTTGTATCCTTCAACATAATCTTCCTCAAGCTGATTTACAATCTTCAAAATATAAAAATAAAAGAATGGCCAAGCCTGATGTAGTAAAATATCACAGCACTCGTGATAGAAGGCGGCAATATTTTCCTAGGCTAGAATCTCAAGTCTTGGTGATTGCTTCTGACTGATAGCATACTTTTCTATTTGCCTTCTTTCTTCTCTTCTCACTCCTCCATGCTCTCATCATGTCTTTGCATTCCACGAGCTAATTGATTAGGATACTAATAGTTGTCGTGTGCAATACTTTAAAAATTATAATAAAAAATAGCCAATAGAAAGCCAATTACCAAAAAAGGCCTTCAGGCTTCCTCTAAACTTCACCAAAAAAGCCATTTATAGCCTGACAACTGCCAAGTGACAAAACTCCCTCCCAGAATGTACTTCCCACCATAAAAGAGGTCAGAAGAAGATCATATCCCTGCCAACATCCCCTTGAGAATAAAAAGAGTATTGCATTTTAAGTATTGGAGTAATTGGACAGTACCCGCATCCATTTCAACTTCACCTGTGTAAAAAATTTCTTATAATATCAAAATTCACAATAATATCAGTGCTCCAACCATGTTACAGAATTCTCCTCTCTTAGTAATTTGGACTCTAGTTATTTCAACTCTACCTGCATAAATGAGATCGAAATTGAGTTAGGTCATCAGAAGTTTCAATCTGTTTGTGGCCATATTATACAGGTAGGATAGATTCAATTTTGCTGATTATAACTTGAATCTGATACTGTGGAACGTGGACAACCAACATACATCAATGAGTGAAATATTAAGTTTGTCAGGACTCGGGAGGCATGAGAAGACTATTGCTTATATAATTAATTGACATTATGTGCATGATATTCGGGAACGGAAAAAGGATTAATATGTGCCAAGACACTAACAATGAACTAATAAATTATTGAAGGACATACCTTTGTCACATGAAGTAATAAATTATTGAAGGACATTTTGGACACATGCTGAACTTGCTTGCATACACATATAGGGTAAATTCGTAAACACATAGCAATAAATAGGACCAGGGGTGACTACTAACTACAACCAGAATTTCATAACTGATTGCAATTAAACCCCAATTAGAATATTAGAATAGATGTTCATATATGTGCATCAATTAGTGAAATGCATTTGTTCATATTAAATATTAGAATAGATGTTCAAATATGTGCATAAATGAGTGAAATGCATTTGCTTTTTCCGCAGACGACACATGTACAACAGAAGTCCAAGTAGAGGACGGAGTTCAAGGAGATACAATTATCGTTCTCGTTCCCGTTCTCACTCTCGATCTCACTCTCGTTCACGGTCTCCATCACTCTGTCCAAGGTCGGCAATGACCCTTTTTATCCTTTAACTTATTATTCTTTCCTTTTTGTTATTCATTCGTGAACCTATTGGCTACTCAAAAACAATTGGAGTAATCTCGCGTAATATGACTTTGTAGGCGCATAAGTCGGTCTAGGTACTGATGCAAATGAAATTAATGTATGATTGTGTGTATGTTTGTTTGCATATGAAAAAATGCTTGTATGTTGAAAAAATGTCTCCTAGAGTAGGTTATATATATAGTCCTGGTTTGTGTAGCCTATTGGGGGAGAAAAACATGTTTGTATCTTGTAAGAACACGAGTACTAGGATGCAGATAAGTGTCTATTTTTGTAACGCTACATTCAGTATAGCAATATTTACATTTTTTCCCTTATAAGCTTTTTTCTTCACTTTTTTCTTATTGTTTATTATAAGTCTTGGAACTTGTCAAAGTTTAAGTGAGCTTACCACTGCCATTCACAGGTTTAGATGCAGGGATGAAAAAATCAGCATTTTGTAGAGAACAATAAGGTTTATGAGCAAGCAATAAAATACATACTAGATGATGTAACTAACCAGTTTGCTAAGCGCCATATTTCCGTTTCTTTCTCATCAGAACTAGATTTTTATAATCTTGTGTGTTCTTCTTTGTAGGAATCAAAATCCAGATGGCAGATTATGAGAAACTTAGACAGGCAAGGATAGAAGAAAATAGAATAAGAATGAAGGATTTGGGGGGGTTACCTCCATGGCTTATCAAATGAAACAGTCAATGAAGGGATCAAAACAAACGAAAAAAGTAAGAAGGTGACTAAAGATACTGACGTGTATACACCTGATGAAGAGGGTGAACTGAATAACTCAAGTGAAGAGGATGAAAATGAGATAAGGAAAAATGGTGTAAACTTGAGGTCTCATTCAAAGAAGGTGGTTCCTTTTTCTGACAGCTTAATTTTGTGAATCATAATTGTTAAAAAATCATGTAATACTTTTAATGATTTCCATGAAACATTTATTTCAGGTTTTGGCATTGAGAGGGAAGATTCCCACAAACATTAAGGACATGAGAGGTGTCTCGTCAGTACCAAAGGAAAATCTAGTTAAGGTGCGTCATCCAAACACCGAAAAACAACAGTTAGATTAACGGTTGCAAGGGAGAGATTCAACGCAAAGAAAAAAGTTATTGAACAGTTAGATTAACGGTTGCAAGGGAGAGATTCAACAGTTATTGAAGGACATGACCTTGTTGAGTTAATGTTCATGTAGCACTTTCAAAAAGGAAGCGAACCATAGGACCAACTTTGTGTAAAGATGTCCATGAATGGACATTAGAAGAGCATAAGACTATAGTTCTTAATGAAATGGGAAAGCCTATTGGTCCTGATGATAAGACTGTAGATAAATTCACAAGATTCTTAGGGACTTTAGCTTGTAATTCTTCTCTTGCACCATTGAACAAGATTAGTTGGCTTCATGTTCAAGACAAGGAACAAATTTGGAGTTACGTGAAGGTATGCACCTTTTATTTACCAATTCAGAAGCTGTGTTGTTGCCTTAGATTCTAGTAGAGTCCAAGGTTTATGTTGGTAGGTTGTTTTAATACTATAGAGAAAAATGGAAGCTAATGCCAGTACACTTCATTAATTTCTCGTAATTCAACTCATCCTCTTTTTCTGAACATGAATAATTAGATTCAATTTCATTTGTCAAGGTTGATTCGTATTCTTTTTGGAATCTGATCCAGTACGTTACTTTCAATTTTCCCACAAAATAGAGTAAATGGCTGTATAAATGTTGTTCATGTTTACAAGCCTTTCTCTGCTTTTTGTCAAGTTTACTGCCTATTTCTTTTATAATGTTTTCTAGGCTACCCATGTCAACAAGCTACATTTACATGACTTCTTCTACTATAGAAACTTTGCTAGAACCTCACACACACATGAATGAATTCCACGCTATCACAATAAATCCCTTGCAATATGTCTATGGGGTGCCAAAAACTCTTTCTCAAGTTTGTATGATGTCATACACTTAAGATATCGATCTGAACTTCTTCTTGTCAACTTTTAGGAAGATTTGTTTGCATAAAGTGTTTCTTCTGGTGCTCCCTAATTTTCTTATTTAATATTTTGCTTAATACAGAAGAAATACATTATCCCTGAAGAAGGTAAAGACTATGCTTTGTCATCAGTGGGAAGACTTTGGCGTAAATAAAAATGTAGTGTAAAGGCAAAGCACTTTACTCCGTACGACAATGATGGTGATAGGTTGGAAGATCCCCCTGATACAGTTCCAGAGGAGCATTTCAAAGAGTTGCTAGAATTTTAGAACTTGGAACCAGTCCAGGTAATAGTTATCTTGTTTCTGTTATATTACGATTGGTTATTAGTATTATTACCCACTCAAAATGAAAGGTCTTAAGATATGAATTGTGTGCTAAGCATGCAGGAAGACAACAAAAAGAAAAGGGAGATAAGTATAGATCAAAAAGATAGGCACACTATGGGTCCTATGACTTTCGCTAGGAAACAACATAAATTGGTATATTTTTATACCATTATTCCTTCTTTATCGCTCTCACTATGATCGTGTACATAAACAATCTCTCTCTCTCTCTGTCTCTCTCTCTCTCTCGATATATATATATATATATATATATATATATATATATATATATATATATATATATATACTTCCTCAGATCTGTTTCAATTTTATATACATAGGGAGATATCATAAAAAGCGTGTACTTCATTGGATCTATTTTTTTTGGTACCAGGCCATATGTTGTATTAATGTGCTGGGTTAATGGAAAGGTGATTCCTTTGAGCAATAATGTCACTTCTTCTAATCAAATCATCACTTTTTCAAAGGTGATCGAATTTATTCTGGGAAGAACCATTTGTCGGGTCCTTGATATGATGGAACACAATGTAAATACCGGTAAACTTTCTTGAATCGTCTAGTTAGAATTTGTAGCTGGTACCTATATTTGATTAGGTTATCGTTAACCTTTAAAAAAAAACCTAACTTATCATAAACTATTTGTATTTACTGGACTTGATAGAAACTTATTATTTGACTTGAAGCTTTTCCTCTTGAGGTGAAGAGAACTCAAATTATGAACAAAGAGGGTACGAAATTTTGGTTATTTTTCTTTGGAGAACTATAAATTAATTGTTGGGTGTCTAATTGGCTTCCAATTAAACATGCTCGCCTAAAATTTAACTAAGCTAGCAAGCTCTTGCTTAAGCCACAAAGGAACTAGATCCTTAATTTATACAACCCTCGGCCCACAATGATAACACCCAAAATGGAAGTTGTTTCTTCGGAAATTGTTCAAGGGTGCTCTGGCCATTAAGGAGAATCTTCGTTCTCGGGGAATTAAGATCGATTCAACTTGTGATACTTGTTCTATAAGGACGGAAGATTCTCAATATTTGTTTCGGTTTTGTTCATTGGCACGATGTGTTTGGTGAAGGAAATAATGCCCTTGGTCCAAGTATGCATTCTATGTTAAGTCTAATAAATGCGGTTCAGTATTAATTAACAAGTTAATAATTCAGTGAGATCAAGTGAGCTGAATGCCTAGCTAGAGGCCGCTTCAGTTCAAGTGGAATTAATGATATTAATCCACAGCTTACTCTTGACTGAACCCGTAGGGTCACACAAATAGTACGTAAACGGATCAAGTATTTAATGGCATTAAATACTCTATCTATGAATATTCGGAACCGACGGATCTTGGTTTCAGTGGGAGCTAAGATCGTCACAGGCAAGAAATGAATACTCCGGAAACGATGATATTGCCAGAAATGGAAATATGGATCGTATCGGAAATATGAATATTATCCAAGTCGTAGATGTTGCCGGGAACGGAAACATGGTACGTATCGGAAAATATTATTGGAAATGGAAATATTACCAGAATCGGAAATATTGCCGGAAACGGAAATATTGTCAGAATCGGAAATATTGCCGGAATCGGAAAATAATTCCGGAAACGGAAATATTAAATATTTGTTCGAAACGGAAATTAATTCCGGAATCGGAAATATTAAATATTGTTCGTATCGGAAATAGATTCCGGAAATGGAAATTTAATCGGAAGCGTATCGTACGAATTAGCATCGGACGAGGCCTGCCGGACGAAGGCCCAGCACGAAGCCAGGCCATCGCCCAGCAAGCACGCACGCCACAAGCCCAGCGCGCGCCAAGGCCACGGATGCGTGGGCCTTGCTGCGTGGGCTGCAGCTCGCACGCATGGGCAGTCCTTGTGGCTCCCGTGTGTGTGTGAGTTTGTGCTCATGCATGATTCCTGAATCTGCAAGAGTCAGTGTATGATTAAATGTCTATTCCTAATTGGATAAATTAATTAAATAGAATTCATGTAGGATTCTAATTCCAATTAATTCGCATCCTACTAGGATTACGATTCCTTTTCCATAACTCTATAAATAAAGGCCTAGGGGTCATAATTTATATACAAGTTTCAAAGTATTCAAAAGTGAGTTTTTTGAGAGAAAATTCAAACACACATCTTGCTCCAAAAGTGCCGAATTTTCTAGTACCTTAAGGGCGATTCTAGTTGGTCAATCTTAAGGCGGATCCGGACGTGCTGTGGACTATCTACGGAGGGACGACACTTGGAGTCCTAAAAGACTTGTTCTTGTTCGGTTCGGGCGCAGCTAGGGAAGGCACGCAACAAAGAGTATGCATCTAATTATGCTATATGATTATGTGTAAATAATATGTTTCCTGGGTTAATGGTTGTTTCCGCATGATCTATGTAATGTCATATGTATCATAACCTAACAGTGGTATCACGAGCCCCTTATTATTTTCATAATCTAAATTGCATGAACATGGTTAAATATTACAAATTTGCAAGAATTAAAAGGGGTGATTAATTTTCGTAATTGTTAATTAATTGCAAATTGCGTTTATGTAATTATACGTACGCAGTTTTTCGGCAGTTTCTTCATTACTCATCCGAATTGAGTGATTTTTGTGTCAATTCCGCATGTAAAAGGCATTCTAAAATTTTGACAAAAATAATATTTTTCTGCCGAACCCAGAATTCTCAAATTCGAAGCCTAACTATGACTTTTCGAAGGTTTTAGTTTTTCGAATGCAAAATTTCGTAAATTTAAGATGTTAAATTAAATATTTGCGATTCCTGTTGATAAATCTTGAATTTTTGATTGACCTACTGCATATGTTTAACAAGTTTGAATGCCTAGTCTTGTTAATTATGCAATCTAATTTGTAATTATGATTAATTTGTTGAAAATTAGAATAATTTAGAATTAATTTGATTTTCATAATTAATTGTAATTTAATTAGAAACCTATGATTAAAAACCACCATAAAAATTGTAAATTTACGATAAATTTTAAATTTTTATGACCTAGACTTGAATCCATAACAATCGGAAATCAATTGGATAATAAATTTTCGATTTTTCGCCCTAAAATTATGAAATTAATAATATTTATTAATTTGTCATTAATTTTAAATATAAATTTTAAATTTTTATGCGATTCGTTCAAATAACTTGCACGCACGAAGCAATGGACGCTTCGTGTTACCCTTAAGGGGTGTTGTATAATGCGGGCATGCGACGACGAGCAAGGGAGCTCGTCGCCCGTGCGGCACGAATGCAATGAGCAAGGGCGTAGTGCACGAGCACAAGGCAGCAGCCCTGCCTTGTGTCGTGTGCCACGAGCAATGAACGAATGGGCATGGGCGAAGGGCGAGCCAAGGCAGTCGCGTGTGGGCAGCAAGCGAGCTGCGCCACAATGCGCGCTGCCTCGCACAAGTGCGCGCAGCCTCGCGCGCAGCGAGCGCAAGCTCGCGTGCCACGAGCGCTGCGCCCATCACTGCTCGCGCGCGCAGCGCGCGATGTCGCTCGCCCAGCGAGCGATGTCGCGCACCAGCGAGCGATGGCTCGCGCCAGCGAGCGATGGCTCGCGCGCGCAGCGCGCGATGTCGCTCGCCCAGCGAGCGATGTCGCGCCCCAGCGAGCGATGGCTCGCGCGCACAGCGAGCGAGCCAGCGCGCCCAGCGAGCGATCTCGCGCGCGCGCACTGCGAGCGATAGCTCGCGTGCGATGGTGCGCTGTGTGGAGGCTTGCGATAGGACAGCAGCAGCTATGCGTACGGCCCATGGGCGTGCAACGCGTAGGGTGTTTGCGTTACGATTAGATCGTTTTGAATGTTTAATTTGAAAATTTCAGTTCACGTAATTTTAATTAATTTTAAAATTAATAATTTGAATTAATTTCTTGGATTTTAATTTTGAATATTATAATTATAATAAATGGAATTTATTCTAATTATTTTACTAAAATTAAAATCATGAATTAATTTAAATGAGACTGAAATTAAATTAAATTTTTGGATTCAATTATAAATTTATATGAGCTTTAAATTTTAATTAAATTTGTATGTTTCCGGTTAGACTAGAAATACAATTTTATGTTTAAAATTAGTAAAGCATATGAATTTATTGGTTTGAGTGGGAGCGCTTTTTAGTCATAAACTCTTGATTAGGTCTACAAATCCTTAAGGTTAAAACAACTCGATTAGAATTAATAAGGACTGAATAATTGGTAGATTATTGGTGCCCTTGATTAATTGCTGCAAATGTTTACGTGATGCATAATGTGTTTTACTAACCAGCTATGTGGGCCATTCATGATAATGAATGGGTGAATGGTATATATTGTATATGTACTGTTTTGCAGGTTATGAAGTGACTAGTATGGCCCAAATAGGATAGAAAATATGGTCTGCGTACCATTAATTTGAATGTAATTGGTCTAAAGCACCAAAATTATTTTTCAATTCAAAATGGTCTGCGTACCATCAAATAGTTGTAATTAGTTATAGCTTATCCTATTTGAAGAAAATGGTGCCTCCCACGGAGATTTTCAAGACGGACTTTGAAGTCAAAGCTTCAAGATGAAGTCGGGCCATACTAGATCACAAATATCTTATGCATGTTTTAAGTTATTTATTGCTTTAAATATGTCTTAAAATGCATGAGATCAAAAGCTTGATTATGTTGCATGATTAAGGATTTTAGTTCACTTAAAATCTAACCAACATAGTAAGAGCCTTAAGTTCCAAACTTAAAAATTGAGTTAAAAGGTGCCATGCCAAAATATACACTTGCTTGGATATCCTTTACATCAATCTAGTAATAGTTTTCGCTCAGCGAGGTGTTACTTATTGGTCCTAAAGGGGCAAGGTACACAAATAATTGTGAGTACATGTTAGTTTTGGTGAAACTCAACGATATAAGTAAGGAGTCCTTTTATGTCGTGGCAAATTCGATAGGTTTACCTAATAAGTTCTTAGACGTACCTATCAACCAAGAATAGTTTCTAGACTATTAGCAAAAGGCTTTTGCTTACCTAAGATGTTCTAGGATTAAGTCGACAAACTGTGCTTAGTTCTTCAATGATTTTAGGATCTTGGAATCATTTTATTCACACCTGCCGGAACACATAATTCGAATAAAATGCTAATGACTTGTTTAAATTGCATGATTGCTTTTATTTTCAAGTTATTATTCATGATAAATGTTTAGACTTTGCATGCTTCAATGTATGTTTTAATTATTGTTTATAATTAAATATCTTGCACTGCAATAAATCCTTTTAGAAAGGTAACAGTAAATTTCCTCGATTGGTAGTGAATCCAAGAACGATTCACGGAAAAGAGAGAAAGTGAGCAATTTAAAATGTACGTTTCTTATATCGACTTTTATGGTTGTTTTCGAATATCAAAATCGAATGGCAAACCAATTGGTGCTTGTGAATTCAAAATACACTGTAGTTTTGAGATCATAAAGCATTGAGTTTAATACGCTCAGCTTTACCAATGGTTAACAACCTAATATCTTTGTCCATTTAATTCTCGAATGAGTCTAGTCCCTAGACATTCGAATAGATCGATGCTTAGAGAACTTTAGAAGCTTCTGGTAAGATCATCTAGTTGAAACAAAATATTCAACATAAATGGTAAAGAACCTTGTTGGTGACATTGGACATGTCTAACAAAGTATAAAAGTCAACACTAAAGAATTCAATTCTTAAGACTATAAGAAAGGGTACAAGAAATAGGAAAACGAGGAACAAATGAAAGGAATTTACGATTCCGTTTCTACCTATAAATTTATGTTTAAAGAGAAGTGACCTAGCAATCAAACTTCCTTGGTATCATATACCGCTTGAGGTTCTTACTTCGGTAATAACTCAAATAATGGAAGCTAGGATACACTAATGACCTACAAGTGGGAAATGAAGCATGGCAATGCTACATTAGTTGTAGGGTCATCTAGTTTTTTTTTTAAGTCCTTTCAAAGGCTGGAACTTAATGGCTATTTTGTTCCATAATCAGCATACCTAAATTTCTGCTTCAAACACAGAAAGACTCACATTCAGAAGAACAAAAACAATGCTTGTTTGTTTGTTTATTTGAATGAAATGGTCAATTACTGGTTGAGTCAATATGCTTGATTAAAACAAACAACTCTTTAAAAGAACTTTACTAGGTTCAAATCAAACCCTTGATTTGAGTTCCATTAAATCTTTGGCATTGTTGCTTAGACCATATCAACAAGTTAACATTCATAAGCTCTATTTTGATGGACTTTTGAAAGTTGGTTGATTACTAGATCAACTTAAGACAAGCTAGTCTTACTTGTTGAAAGTAACAAAGAATATGAACTATTGTTAGAACGCCTAGACGATAGAGTTCAAAGCTAAAGAAAGATTTTATGACTGTATTATTTCACATGGATTTGAGTGAATATAGGTTTATTTACTCAAATGTGATATAAGTTGAATCTGTTTGGCTAGTTCAAAGATTCAGAAGTATAAAATCCACTTGGCAAGAAATCATAAAGATCTAGGTTAGATCATGTTGATGATTACTTGAGACCAAATATGATCACCAATGATTGTGTGTTGTAATTTCACAATCTAGCTCCATAAGATATGGCATATCTACGTTGGAATGATCGAAGTCAATTAGTACTTGATTCGATCAATGATGAATCATAAAGACTTTTCCTATAATTTCTAAAACAAAATGCTCAACTACCACCAAACTAAACCAAATTCGTCAAAGCTATTGAAAAGTAATTTCAGAATATCTTTTCATAATATATCTAAAGAGTTCCTAAACTCAGTGGGAGCTTAGTGTTTGTTATTCAACAAACTAAGGCCCAAGTATAGATATATGTTTCATTGTGATTTATTCAAATGAGACACAAGGGTATTGTTTCTACCACGAATTTTTGAGAACATAATGTTTGTTTGCTCGAAATAATGTCCTTTTGGAGATTCGTTTCCAAAATGACAAGTGGGAGAAAATAGACCTCGAAAGTTTTCGAGGCGAACAACAAACATAAACGGACATTCCGGAGGCTTTTCGAAGTGCTTCAGAAAATCCGAACTTATTCTGAAAGGACTTTAGAAGTAGCTTTTAAAGAATAGACATCTCTTAGAAGACTTTACAAGTGCTTCAAGGAGAACAGAATATTCAAAGGACTTTCAAGTGGCTATTGATATTCTAATGTTTGATGTTCTATACCCAAGTAGGCATAGAATTCAAGTCACTGAAACTATGAGATTCTTCTATTAGATAGTAAAGAAACATAGAGATCAGGTCAATGAAACTATGAGATTCTTCTATTAAATAGTGAAGAAACCTACAACTTGCAGTCAAACTATTATCATGTAGATTAATGAGTTTGTGACTTGTAAGAAAGCTATGACGAAACCTAGATTCCCTAAAATGGTTAGAGGCCATATATAGACTCAAATGTTTTAAATGGTTAGAGGCCATAAAACATACTCAATGTTTTGATGACAAAATTGAAATTTTGTTGATTTGCAAGAATGGGTTCACACCTATTGGTTGCAAGTTTGTTTTAAGGATAAAAACCATCAAACATGGAATTGTGTTCACACACAAAGCTAGATTAGTTGCTAAAGGTTACAAGCAAATTCATGGTGTAAATTGTGTTGAAACCTCATGCATAATCGTAATGCTCAAGTCTATAATTCAAGCAATGATTGCATATTGGTACATATAGCAATTGGATGACAAAACGTATTCCTCAATCAAATGTTGGAATAAACTATGTACATGGTATGTCATAGGATTTGTGGATCCAAATAAATGCTTGAAAGAGAAAGCTAGCTTATAAAATCTAAGTACAGATTTAAGCAAGCAATTGGGAGTTGGAACTGTATTTTAGTGAAGCTAATAAGTATTTTAGTTTCATAAAATGTACATGATTCTTATAGATGTATAAGAAGTTTAGTGGGAGTACATAAAAACTTATTTGGTCCTATGTGTATCACACACATATCTCTCTATTGTGAAATAACATTCAAATGCTAATGACTTAGATTTGAAATTATTCATCAATGATGGACCATGGCGAAACTTAGTACATATTGGGTATTAAGATCTATTTACAAAGATCTTATAATATTGTTTTAGATTAAGTAATGGCATTTACTAAATCAAACACGAAAGTCTCCATTGGAGATATTCGACCCATGTGAATAAATCTAAGTAAAGAATGTTTGAACTATGTATAAGCATTTACTAAGTTAAACATCAAAGAGTCTAAATGAGATTCTTAACCTATATTATATGTCAAAGAATTTAGCTGGATTCAGTATCTACTAAAATTGAATGAGCTAAAGTTACATGAATAGAATTCAATTGGGAATTATTCTGCAAAAGAATTTATCATGTATGATATAATATGAGGATCGCCAAAAACGTATCGTATGACTTTAGCCATGACGAACATATACCAGTCTCTATTGATCTAAGTGAAGATCAACTAGATTGAGATCAAGAATACTTATGGTACCTGAAAAGGTACATAGGAATAGTTCTTGATTCAAGGAAATAAAGATATGCTAAATATTGATGCTACACGCATAAACACTGGCAAAGGATCAAGCAAGACCCTTTGGAGTTAACCATTGATAAAGACGAGCTATAGAGCATCGTGTTTTGAAATGGCAACATGGATTGGAGACCATGAGTTGTTGCGTGGGAAATTAAAATAATAATTTCTATGTTCTAAGATATAGTTGGAGAGTCTTCCACATATCTATGAACTGCTTGGATAGGTAAATCCAAACAAAGCATCACTAGCAACCTATACAGTTGAAGTAAAAGTGATTATTGCCTAAGAAGCAATAAAACAGGGTTGTTTAAAGTTCTTCACTGAACTTGGGTAGATCACCTATCTGCTGGCTTGATGGTTCTTCATTGAAAAATGCGTAGAACCACTCTTGAAGCAAGAAAAACGTCTGCTATCTTAATGGTTCTTCATTGCAAAATGCGTAGAACCACTAATGTAGTAAGAAAGACTAGATCACATAATAAACAAACTCGAAAAGATCTTATCATCATATCTCAAAGAACATTCGATGAAAAGGATGTTAAGATTGGCAAAGCATGATAACTAAACCTATGCAACAAGTGAGAAGCAACACTCACATTGTCGCACTGGAAATCAAGCATAGCTTTGAATTCCATGAATTGTTTTAGAAAATGGGTTTGAGGCCCATGGTTGTAAAACATTGGGGTTGAACATTTATCATATATGAAATGTATTTTCATATTCCATTTAATCTTGGTTTAGTATTAAATGATGAGTCCCTTCAAATTTGACGAAATATTCAAGATAGACTGTCAGGACCAGTCCTGTGACTAAGAAATGTCTATCAAGTGAACTTGAATGTCAAAGGTTGAAAATGGTCCCTAGTCGGAGTTTTCTATAAAATTGGACGCATAGAAAACATTAGACGACTAGAATGCAAGATGACTAGTAGTTCTGTTTCTTGAACTATGTGGACATGGCAATGTCATAATCATTTGCATAGATACTTACTTTGGGAAGACTAGTATCGGACAAGACCTATGAAACTTTACTGTAAGAGATGAAAGTCTGTCATAAGTAAATTTCATTAAATTATTAGACACTAAATCCTCAATACCTGAGTGATTTGAGATTACTTGTTTGAGAACTGGTTGCTTTGACGTTGACCAACCGTCGCACCGTAAAAGGAGGCTATAAAGGCAACGCTCAGGTAATCACCTATCAAACGAAGTCTAATCTCAAGATCGCAAGATTGGGATTGTCCTCCCATAAATCGGGATGAGATGCTTAAAAGTTGTACAAGGCCACTCGGAGAGCTAGAAACTGTGAAATGCATGGCCGTGCTCGGATGAATCATAGGCTATGATTATCTGTTTATTTGATCAGTTGAACTCTGAAACCGAGGAACACCTCTGGACATAATAAGGATGACAACTCTTACCTTATGTTCAAGAGCAAGCATCGAGCGACAAAGGAATTAGGAAATGCACACTTGTCCCTAAGGACAAGTGGGAGACTGAAGGAAATAATGCCCTTGGTCCAAGTATGCATTCTATGTTAAGTCTAATAAATGCGGTTCAGTATTAATTAACAAGTTAATAATTCAGTGAGATCAAGTGAGCTGAATGCCTAGCTAGAGGCCGCTTCAGTTCAAGTGGAATTAATGATATTAATCCACAGCTTACTCTTGACTGAACCCGTAGGGTCACACAAATAGTACGTAAACGGATCAAGTATTTAATGGCATTAAATACTCTATCTATGAATATTCGGAACCGACGGATCTTGGTTTCAGTGGGAGCTAAGATCGTCACAGGCAAGAAATGAATACTCCGGAAACGATGATATTGCCAGAAATGGAAATATGGATCGTATCGGAAATATGAATATTATCCAAGTCGTAGATGTTGCCGGGAACGGAAACATGGTACGTATCGGAAAATATTATTGGAAATGGAAATATTACCAGAATCGGAAATATTGCCGGAAACGGAAATATTGTCAGAATCGGAAATATTGCCGGAATCGGAAAATAATTCCGGAAACGGAAATATTAAATATTTGTTCGAAACGGAAATTAATTCCGGAATCGGAAATATTAAATATTGTTCGTATCGGAAATAGATTCCGGAAATGGAAATTTAATCGGAAGCGTATCGTACGAATTAGCATCGGACGAGGCCTGCCGGACGAAGGCCCAGCACGAAGCCAGGCCATCGCCCAGCAAGCACGCACGCCACAAGCCCAGCGCGCGCCAAGGCCACGGATGCGTGGGCCTTGCTGCATGGGCTGCAGCTCGCACGCATGGGCAGTCCTTGTGGCTCCCGTGTGTGTGTGAGTTTGTGCTCATGCATGATTCCTGAATCTGCAAGAGTCAGTGTATGATTAAATGTCTATTCCTAATTGGATAAATTAATTAAATAGAATTCATGTAGGATTCTAATTCCAATTAATTCGCATCCTACTAGGATTACGATTCCTTTTCCATAACTCTATAAATAAAGGCCTAGGGGTCATAATTTATATACAAGTTTCAAAGTATTCAAAAGTGAGTTTTTTGAGAGAAAATTCAAACACACATCTTGCTCCAAAAGTGCCGAATTTTCTAGTACCTTAAGGGCGATTCTAGTTGGTCAATCTTAAGGCGGATCCGGACGTGCTGTGGACTATCTACGGAGGGACGACACTTGGAGTCCTAAAAGACTTGTTCTTGTTCGGTTCGGGCGCAGCTAGGGAAAGCACGCAACAAAGAGTATGCATCTAATTATGCTATATGATTATGTGTAAATAATATGTTTCCTGGGTTAATGGTTGTTTCCGCATGATCTATGTAATGTCATATGTATCATAACCTAACATTTGGAAGAGTGGATCTTTGAATATCTACTCAAATCATAATGAGAATCTAAGTATTACAGACTGGATTCTTTACTATATCCGGCTTTTTTTAAGCCAGGATGGAAAGGATGGTAACAGGTTTTCGTACTTTGTTGCTACTTTATGGAGTCTGTGGTTTACAAGGAATAATCACATCTTTCGAGGAATGACTAGAGATGTTGCTTCAGTATTATCAATTACCAATGAGGCATTACAACAATATCATATCTTCTCTACCCCTAGATCGAAAACAGGGTTTAGATGACCATTTTTCTCTTCGAGGTTGTTCTGTTTACCCACCGGGTTTCTTCCATGTTGATATTGGCCAACAAAAAGGTGTTACAAACCTTAATTGCATTGAAGTTGATGGAGCGTGGAAGAAACGTACAAAAAGGGCATGTATGGGATGACGGTTACTTCAACATGGCCTCAACAAGGGAAATATCATAGGTGGTTAAAGGGAATGAAGTGGGCTTTCAATTGTTCAATGACTAGTATTACCATCTTCACTGACTCGGAAAATTTGGTGGCTAATCTCATAGCGGGAGGTTCTCTGTTAGGTTATGATACATATGACATTACATAGATCATGCGGAAACAACCATTAACCCAGGACAACATATTATTTACACATAATCATATAGCATAATTTAGATGCATACTCTTTGTTGCGTGCCCTCCCTAGCTGCGCCCGAACCGAACAAGAACAAGTCTTTAGGACTCCAAGTGTCGTCCCTCCGTAGATAGTCCACAGCACGTCCGGATCCGCCTTAAGATTGACCAACTAGAATCGCCCTTAAGGTACTAGAAAATTTCGGCACTTTATGAGCAAGATGTGTGTTTTAATTTTCTCTCAAAAAACTCACTTTTGAATACTTTGAAACTTGTTATAAATTGTGAGCCCTAGCCTCATATTTATAGGGGTATGGAAAGGGAATCGAAATCCTATTCAGATACAAATTAGTTAAACCTAGAATCCTAGAAGAACTCTAATTTAATTAATTTATCAAATAGAATTAGGAATTTAATCATTAACCGAACTCTGCATGTTTTAGGAAACGTGCACGAACACAAACACTTGCACACACACGCACGGCAGCCACGATGGGCCCCTATGCGTGCGCGCGAGCAGCAGCCCACGCAGCGCCCGCGCGCGCTGCGCGCTGCGCGTGCTGTGCGCGCTGTGCGCGCTGCGCAGCCTGCTGGGCCTGGCCTTGCGCTGGGCCTGGCGTGGCTGTTTGTGCGGCGCGCTTGGCTTGCTGGGCGATGGCCTGGCTTCGTGCTGGGCCTCGTCCGGCAGGCCTCGTCCGATGCTTATTCGTACGATGCGCTTCCGATTAAATTTTCCGATTCCGGAATTCATTTCCGATACGAACAATATTTAATATTTCCGATTCCGGAATTAATTTCCGTTTCGAACAAATATTTAATATTTCCGTTTCCGGAATTATTTTCCGATTCCGGTAATATTTCCGATTCTGACAATATTTCCGTTTCCGGCAATATTTCTGATTCTGGCAATATTTCCATTTCCGATAATATTTTCCGATACGTACCATGTTTCCGTTTCCGGCAACATCTACGACTTGGATAATATTTATTTTTCCGATACGATCCATATTTCCGTTTCCGGCAATATCATCGTTTCCGGAGTATTCATTTCTTGCCTGTGACGATCTTAGCTCCCACTGAAACCAAGATTCGTCGGTTCCGAATATTCATAGATGGAGTATTTAATGCCATTAAATACTTGATCCGTTTACGTACTATTTGTGTGACCCTACGGGTTCAGTCAAGAGTAAGCTGTGGATTAATATCATTAATTCCACTTGAACTGAAGCGGCCTCTAGCTAGGCATTCAGCTCACTTGATCTCACTGAATTATTAACTTGTTAATTAATACTGAACCGCATTTATTAGACTTAACATAGAATGCATACTTGGACCAAGGGCATTATTTCCTTCAGTCTCCCACTTGTCCTTAGGGACAAGTGTGCATTTCCTAATTCCTTTGTCGCTCGATGCTTGCTCTTGAACATAAGGTAAGAGTTGTCATCCTTATTATGTCCAGAGGTGTTCCTCGGTTTCAGAGTTCAACTTATCAAATAAACAGATAATCATAGCCTATGATTCATCCGAGCACGGCCATGCATTTCACAGTTTCTAGCTCTCCGAGTGGCCTTGTACAACTTTTAAGCATCTCATCCCGATTTATGGGAGGACAATCCCAATCTTGCGATCTTGAGATTAGACTTCGTTTGATAGGTGATTACCTGAGCGTTGCCTTTATAGCCTCCTTTTACGGTGCGACGGTTGGTCAACGTCAAAGCAACCAGTTCTCAAACAAGTAATCTCAAATCACTCAGGTATTGAGGATTTAGTGTCTAATAATTTAATGAAATTTACTTATGACAGACTTTCATCTCTTACAGTAAATTTCATAGGTCTTGTCCGATACTAGTCTTCCCAAAGTAAGTATCTATGCAAATGATTATGACATTGCCATGTCCACATAGTTCAAGAAACAGAACTACTAGTCATCTTGCATTCTAATCGTCTAACGTTTTCTATGCGTCCAATTTTATAGAAAACTCCGATTAGGGACCATTTTTCAACCTTTGACATTCAAGTTCACTTGATAGACATTTCTTAGTCACAGGACTGGTCCTGACAGTCTATCTTGAATATATCGTCAAATTGAAGGGACTCATCATTTAATAAACCACAAATTAAATGGAAAAATGAATTCATTTCATTTATTGTGAATGATTAACCAATAATGTTTTACAAAGATTTAAACTCTAAAACTTTAAAACATTAAACAGAGACATCAAAGCCATTCTCCAATATGCTTGATTCCCATAGCTGCAGTGTGCGAGTTGTGCTTCGCCTGCGGCAGAGGTTTAGTTAATGGATCTGATATGTTGTCATCAGTTCCAATTTTGCTTATCTCGACTTCTTTTCTTTCAACGAACTCTCGTAGAAGGTGAAATCTACGAAGTACATGCTTGACTCTCTGGTGGTGTCTAGGCTCTTTTGCCTGTGCAATAGCTCCCTTATTATCACAATACAGGGCTATTGGTCCTTTAATGGAGGGGACTACACCAAGTTCTCCTATGAACTTCCTTAGCCATATAGCTTCCTTTGCTGCTTCATGTGCAGCAATGTACTCCGCTTCAGTTGTAGAATCCGCAATGGTGCTTTGCTTAGCACTTTTCCAGCTTACTGCTCCTCCGTTGAGGCAGAAGACAAACCCAGACTGTGATCTAAAATCATCTTTGTCGGTTTGGAAACTTGCGTCCGTATAGCCTTTAACAATTAATTCATCATCTCCACCATAGACCAGGAAGTCATCTTTGTGCCTTTTCAGGTACTTCAGAATATTCTTGGCAGTAGTCCAATGCGCCTCTCCTGGGTCTGACTGGTATCTGCTCGTAGCACTGAGTGCGTACGCAACATCCGGGCGTGTACATATCATAGCATACATTATTGAACCAATCAATGATGCATATGGAATCCCATTCATTCGTCTACGCTCATCAAGTGTTTTTGGGCACTGAGTCTTGCTTAGAGTCATTCCATGAGACATGGGTAGGTAGCCTCGCTTGGAGTCCGCCATCTTGAACCTATCAAGCACCTTATTGATATAAGTGCTTTGACTAAGTCCAATCATCTTTTTAGATCTATCTCTGTAAATCTTGATGCCCAATATGTACTGTGCTTCTCCTAGATCCTTCATCGAAAAACATTTCCCAAGCCAAATCTTGACAGAGTTCAACATAGGAATGTCATTTCCGATAAGCAATATGTCGTCGACATATAATACTAGGAAAGCAGTTTTGCTCCCACTGACCTTCTTGTATACACAAGATTCGTCCGCGTTCTTGATGAAACCAAAGTCACTGACTGCTTCATCAAAACGTATATTCCAGCTCCTGGATGCCTGCTTCAATCCGTAGATTGACTTCTTTAGCTTGCATACCTTTTTAGCATTCTTTGGATCCTCAAAACCTTCAGGCTGTGTCATAAACACAGTTTCTGTTAAAACGCCGTTTAAGAAAGCAGTTTTGACATCCATCTGCCATATTTCGTAATCCTAATATGCAGCGATTGCTAACATTATTCGAATAGACTTTAGCATTGCAACTGGTGAAAAGGTTTCATCGTAATCCACACCGTGGACTTGCCAGTAACCTTTTACGACCAATCTAGCTTTGAAAACTTCAAGTTTCCCATCCTTGTCCTTTTTCAGTTTGAAAACCCATTTGCTTCCAATGGCTTGGTAGCCATCTGGCAAATCGACCAAATCCCATACTTGGTTTTCAGACATGGAGTCTAATTCAGATTGCATGGCTTCTTGCCACTGCTTGGAGCTAGGGCTCGTCATAGCTTGCTTGTAAGTCGCAGGTTCATCACTTTCAAGTAATAGAACGTCATAGCTCTCGTTCGTCAAAATACCTAAGTACCTTTCCGGTTGAGATCTATATCTTTGCGATCTACGCGGGGTAACATTACTAGATTGACCATGATTCTCACCAGATTCTTCTAAAGATCTCTGAGTTTCATCCTGAATGTCATCTTGAGCATTCTCTAGAGTTTGTTGTTCGACTCGAATTTCTTCGAGGTCTACTTTTCTCCCACTTGTCATTTTGGAAATGTGATCCTTCTCCAAAAAGACACCATCTCGAGCAACAAACACTTTGTTCTCAGATGTATTGTAGAAGTAATACCCCTTTGTTTCCTTTGGATAGCCCACAAGGAAACATTTGTCAGATTTTGGATGAAGTTTGTCTGAAATTAATCGTTTGACGTATACTTCACATCCCCAAATCTTAAGAAAAGACACATTTGGAGGCTTTCCAAACCATAATTCGTATGGAGTCTTTTCGACAGCTTTAGACGGAGCTCTATTTATAGTGAGTGCAGCTGTATTTAGTGCATGTCCCCAAAATTCTAATGGAAGTTCGGCCTGACCCATCATTGACCTGACCATGTCTAGCAAGGTTCTGTTCCTCCGTTCTGACACACCGTTCCATTGTGGTGTTCCAGGAGGAGTCAATTCTGATAGAATTCCACATTCTTTCAGATGGTCATCAAATTCATAGCTCAGATATTCACCGCCTCTATCAGACCGCAGTGCCTTAATCTTCTTGCCTAATTGATTCTCTACTTCACTCTGAAATTTCTTGAATTTGTCAAAGGATTCAGACTTATGCTTCATTAGGTAGACATAACCATACCTACTGAAGTCATCAGTGAAAGTGATAAAGTAGCTGAAACCACCTCTAGCATTTGTACTCATTGGTCCACATACATCTGTATGGATTAAACCCAATAGTTCATTTGCTCTTTCTCCAACTTTAGAGAAAGGTTGCTTTGTCATTTTGCCAAGTAAACATGATTCGCATTTACCATAATCCTCTAAGTCAAATGATTCTAGAATTCCTTCCCTTTGAAGTCTTTCTAAGCGTTTCAAGTTTATATGGCCTAATCGACAATGCCACAGATAGGTGAGATCTGAATCATCCTTTTTGGCCTTTTTGGTATTTATGTTATATACTTGTTTGTCGTGATCTAATAAATAAAGTCCATTGACTAATCTAGCAGATCCATAAAACATCTCTTTAAAATAAAACGAACAACTATTGTCTTTTATTAAAAAGGAAAATCCCTTAGCATCTAAGCAAGAAACTGAAATGATGTTTTTAGTAAGACTTGGAACATGGAAACATTCTTCCAGTTCCAAAACTAGCCCGGAGGGCAACGACAAATAGTAAGTTCCTACGGCTAATGCAGCAATCCGTGCTCCATTTCCCACTCGTAGGTCGACTTCACCCTTGCTTAACTTTCTACTTCTTCTTAGTCCCTGTGGATTGGAACATAAGTGTGAGCCACAACCTGTATCTAATACCCAAGAAGTTGAATTAGCAAGTATACAGTCTATAACGAAAATACCTGAAGATGGAACGACTGTTCCGTTCTTCTGATCTTCCTTTAGCTTTGGACATTCTCTTTTGTAATGGCCTATTCCATCACAATAAAGACAGCTTGATGTGGACTTGTCCTGCTTTGATTTAGCATTGCCCTTGGACTTTCCACCTTTCTTGAATGGTCTCTTTCTAGCCTTGAGTAAATCTTTGGCTTCACAGTCCAGTACTATTTCAGCCTTTCTGACAAGGTGAATAAATTTTGCAACTGTTTCTTCTCTTGGTTCACTTAGGTATAGTTGCTTGAAGCGACCAAACCCACTGTGTAGTGAATTGAGCAAGACAGAGACTGCCATCCTTTCGCTTATTGGTGTTCCTAGTAGACTTAGGCGATCAAAATATGAACACATAAGATCCACATGGAACCTCAGTGGGACGCCTACCCTCTGTTTAGTGCGAAGGAGCTGAACATGTGTTTCTTGGACCTCCATCCTATAACACCTGTTGGGAGAACTAACCTTTAGACCAGACATTGATTCAATCAACTCATGGACGTTCAGGTCCCTGTCCTCCGTACTTCCACGACAGATATCCCTCAGATTCTTGATGAGCGTAAAAGGTTCATAGGCTACAAACCTTTTAGCCCAATCATCAGGGATATTGTTCAGCATGAGACTCATAACCTTTTTGAGATCCGTATCCCAGGCGTAAAATATCTCAGGGGTCATGTCTCTGGCATAGTAGCTTGGCATGGGATGTGACAGTACATACTCAAGTCCATTGAGTTTGACTATTTCAACTAGCTTAGCTTCCCATTCAAGAAAATTTGTCAGGTTCAGCTTGACCATAAGCTCAGAACCCATGATGATGTTTTGATTGTTGTTTGCCATATTAAAAACTACAATTGAAAAGAATAAACAAATAAATAACCATTCACAGTTTCTCTTAATAAACTTAAATTCTAGCATACATGCATAATTCAATGTTTATTAAGCATTTTATTCAAATTATGTGTTCCGGCAGGTGTGAATAAAATGATTCCAAGATCCTAAAATCATTGAAGAACTAAGCACAGTTTGTCGACTTAATCCTAGAACATCTTAGGTAAGCAAAAGCCTTTTGCTAATAGTCTAGAAACTATTCTTGGTTGATAGGTACGTCTAAGAACTTATTAGGTAAACCTATCGAATTTGCCACGACATAAAAGGACTCCTTACTTATATCGTTGAGTTTCACCAAAACTAACATGTACTCACAATTATTTGTGTACCTTGCCCCTTTAGGACCAATAAGTAACACCTCGCTGAGCGAAAACTATTACTAGATTGATGTAAAGGATATCCAAGCAAGTGTATATTTTGGCATGGCACCTTTTAACTCAATTTTTAAGTTTGGAACTTAAGGCTCTTACTATGTTGGTTAGATTTTAAGTGAACTAAAATCCTTAATCATGCAACATAATCAAGCTTTTGATCTCATGCATTTTAAGACATATTTAAAACAATAAATAACTTAAAGCATGCATAAGATAAATGTGATCTAGTATGGCCCGACTTCATCTTGAAGCTTTGACTTCAAAGTCCGTCTTGAAAATCTCTGTGGGAGGCACCATTTTCTTCAAATAGGATAAGCTATAACTAATTACAACTATTTGATGGTTCGCAGACCATATTTGAATTGAAAAATAACTTTGGTACTTTAGACCAATTACATTCAAATTAATGGTACGCAGACCATATTTTCTATCCTATTTTGGCCATACTAGTCACTTCATAACCTGCAAAACAGTACATATACAATATATACCATTCACCCATTCATTATCATGAATGGCCCACATAGCTGGTTAGTAAAACACATTATGCATCACGTAAACATTTGCAGCAATTAATCAAGGGCACCAATAATCTACCAATTATTCAGTCCTTATTAATTCTAATCAAGTTGTTTTAACCTTAAGGATTTGTAGACCTAATCAAGAGTTTATGACTAAAAAGCGCTCCCACTTAAACCAATAAATTTATATGCTTTACTAATTTTAAACATAAAAATGTATTTCTAGTCCAACCGGAAACATACAAATTTAATTAAAATTTAAAGCTCATATCAATTTATAATTGAATCCAAAAGTTTAATTTAATTTCAGTCGTATTTAAATTAATTCATGATTTTAATTTTAGTAAAATAATTAGAATAAATAAAATTTATTATAATTACAATATTCAAAATTAAAATCCAAGAAAATAATTTAAATTATTAATTTTAAAATTAATTAAAATTACGTGAACTGGAATTTTCAAATTAAACATTCAAAACGATCTTTAATCGTAACGCAAACACCCTACGCGTTGCACGCCCATGGGCCGCACGCACACAGCCATTGCTGGCCATGTGCGCGCAGCCCATGCGCTCGTCGCATAGCTGCTGCATCCCCATCGCAAGCCTCCGCACGCATTGGTGCTCGCTGCGCGCGCCAGCGCTCATCGCACGCGAGCTATCGCTCGCAGTGCGCGCGCGACATCGCTCGCTGGGCGGGCGACATCGCTCGCTGTGCGCGCGAGCAATGCTGGCTGTGCGCGCGAGTCCCCCCTCGTTGTGCGCGCGAGCAATGCTGGGCGCAGCGCTCGTGGCACGCGAGCTTGCGCTCGCTGCGCGCGAGGCTGCGCGCTCTTGTGCGAGGCAGCGCGCGTTGTGGCGCAGCTCGCTTGCTGCCCACACGCGACTGCCTTGGCTCGCCCTTCGCCCATGCCCATTCGTCCATTGCTCGTGGCACACGACACAAGGCAGGCTGCTGCCTTGTGCTCGTGCACTACGCCCTTGCTCATTGCATTCGTGCCGCACGGGCGACGAGCTCCCTTGCTCGTCGTCGCATGCCCGCATTATACAACACCCCTTAAGGGTAACACGAAGCGTCCATTGCTTCGTGCGTGCAAGTTTTATGAACGAATCGCATAAAAATTTAAAATTTATATTTAAAATTAATGACAAATTAATAAATAATATTAATTTCATAATTTTAGGGCGAAAAAATCGAAAATTTATTATCCAAATGATTTCCGATTGTTATGGATTCAAGTCTAGGTCATAAAAATTTAAAATTTATCATATATTTACAATTTTTTATGGTGGTTTTTAATCATAGGTTTCTAATTAAATTACAATTAATTATGAAAATCAAATTAATTCTAAATTATTCTAATTTTCAACAAATTAATCATAATTACAAATTAGTTTGCATAATTAACAAGACTAGGCATTCAAACTTGTTAAACATATGCAGTAGGTCAATCAAAAATTCAAGATTTATCAACAAGAATCGCAAATATTTAATTTAACATCTTAAATTTACGAAATTTTGCATTCGAAAAACTAAAACCTTCGAAAAGTCATAGTTAGGCTTCGAATTTGAGAATTCTGGGTTCGGCAGAAAAGTACTATTTTTGTCAAAATTTTAGAATGCCTTTTACATGCGGAATTGACACAAAAATCACTCAATTCGGATGAGTAACGAAGAAACTGCCGAAAAACTGCGTACGTATAATTAAATAAACGCAATTTGCAATTAATTAACAATTACGAAAATTAATCACCCCTTTTAATTCTTGCAAATTTGTAATATTTAACCATGTTCATGCAATTTAGATTATGAAAATAATAAGGGGCTCGTGATACCACTGTTAGGTTATGATACATATGACATTACATAGATCATGCGGAAACAACCATTAACCCAGGACAACATATTATTTACACATAATCATATAGCATAATTTAGATGCATACTCTTTGTTGCGTGCCCTCCCTAGCTGCGCCCGAACCGAACAAGAACAAGTCTTTAGGACTCCAAGTGTCGTCCCTCCGTAGATAGTCCACAGCACGTCCGGATCCGCCTTAAGATTGACCAACTAGAATCGCCCTTAAGGTACTAGAAAATTTCGGCACTTTATGAGCAAGATGTGTGTTTTAATTTTCTCTCAAAAAACTCACTTTTGAATACTTTGAAACTTGTTATAAATTGTGAGCCCTAGCCTCATATTTATAGGGGTATGGAAAGGGAATCGAAATCCTATTCAGATACAAATTAGTTAAACCTAGAATCCTACAAGAACTCTAATTTAATTAATTTATCAAATAGAATTAGGAATTTAATCATTAACCGAACTCTGCATGTTTTAGGAAACGTGCACGAACACAAACACTTGCACACACACGCACGGCAGCCACGATGGGCCCCTATGCGTGCGCGCGAGCAGCAGCCCACGCAGCGCCCGCGCGCGCTGCGCGCTGCGCGTGCTGTGCGCACTGTGCGCGCTGCGCAGCCTGCTGGGCCTGGCCTTGCGCTGGGCCTGGCGTGGCTGTTTGTGCGGCGCGCTTGGCTTGCTGGGCGATGGCCTGGCTTCGTGCTGGGCCTCGTCCGGCAGGCCTCGTCCGATGCTTATTCGTACGATGCGCTTCCGATTAAATTTTCCGATTCCGGAATTCATTTCCGATACGAACAATATTTAATATTTCCGATTCCGGAATTAATTTCCGTTTCGAACAAATATTTAATATTTCCGTTTCCGGAATTATTTTCCGATTCCGGTAATATTTCCGATTCTGACAATATTTCCGTTTCCGGCAATATTTCTGATTCTGGCAATATTTCCATTTCCGATAATATTTTCCGATACGTACCATGTTTCCGTTTCCGGCAACATCTACGACTTGGATAATATTTATTTTTCCGATACGATCCATATTTCCGTTTCCGGCAATATCATCGTTTCCGGAGTATTCATTTCTTGCCTGTGACGATCTTAGCTCCCACTGAAACCAAGATTCGTCGGTTCCGAATATTCATAGATGGAGTATTTAATGCCATTAAATACTTGATCCGTTTACGTACTATTTGTGTGACCCTACGGGTTCAGTCAAGAGTAAGCTGTGGATTAATATCATTAATTCCACTTGAACTGAAGCGGCCTCTAGCTAGGCATTCAGCTCACTTGATCTCACTGAATTATTAACTTGTTAATTAATACTGAACCGCATTTATTAGACTTAACATAGAATGCATACTTGGACCAAGGGCATTATTTCCTTCATTCTCAAGATATACAGGTTCAATGGACAGTATCCACTATTCTACAACGAGGAAATGATTTCACGCACTGTGACATTCGTAAGGTTGATCGAGAACAAGTCAGTAATGCACATGTGTTGGCGCTATCAGCTATCAACAAAGGCATTTCGTTCGCCACCTTTGCACTGGAACCTGACTAGATTTATTTCATGTCCTTAATTTTGTACTTTTACTGTATGTCAAAAAAAAATAAAAAAAAATAAAAAAAAAGATAACACCCAACTATCTTTGTTCATAAACACTATATATATATATATATATATATATATATATATATATATATATATATATATATATATATATATATATATATATATATATATATATATATATATATATATATATATATATATATATATATATATATATATATATATGCTATTTTTTAGGATATGTTAATTTATTGTCTTCATACACACCTAAACCTAGTAAGATCTCTCTTACATGGAAGTGTGGAACCTCCAATTGACTTAAGCATCGAAGGGTCTATCATCAAATCCTCCCCTAAAACTAGTTAATGTATTGTGTTTGTAGGTACATTCGAACTCAACACAACTTAAGCAAGATCTCTCTCATTCATGATTCAACGATTAAACCTCATTCAAGACTACTTATATCATATCCGGAGCACAAAGTAAATATTTGTGGTTTCATGGGCCAAAAGCTAGCGCCAAACATCCCAAATTGTAGTGATAGGAGAATATATAAACAAGTACGGCACAATGGCAATATGTTAGGAATGTCACACTTTAATAAAGGTGACGTTAAATTATTACTCCATATGTCACTTTTAAGCAAAATCTTCGACCATATTACTCATATGCTCGTGCACCATTACTGGTTCCCACGAGCAAAGGCTAGATTAGTCAATTTATTTGTTTATTCTAATTAGGCCAAGTTCTCTTCGGCGTAAAAAATTAATGTTTAGTAAAAATAAGTTATGTTTGCTGCATATTAAAAACAATAAAATAATACTCCCTCCGTTCCATATTAGTTGTTACACTTACCTTTGCACAAAGTTTTTAGGTGATAAGTGGTTGTTTGGTTATCAATTGTTATTTTATTGAAAAAGTAGATGTGATAGGAGTTAGTGTGGTATTTTTTTTAATTAAATGAGAGAGGGTGTGGGGACAAAAAAAAGTTAGTGGGAAGAGAGAGACAATATAATAATCGTGGGGTCATTCCTAATTTAGAAGTGTAACAACTAATCTGGGACGGCCGAAAAAGGAAAGTGTAACAACTAATCTGGGACGGAGGGAGTAATGATGTTATAAGAATAAGCATATCTCGATGATGCGAACAATTGGATCAACATATACATTATATAATGAATAATTGTTGTGCCGTGGGATACCACTGTCCTAAAAGACGATTCTGCACACTACTACGTTTCCGAGCTAATGCAACGACAATATCTGTTGCATTAGGGCCCAAAAACCGCATTTGACTTGATGTAACAGCTTACTACCATTGCATCCGCCGACGTTGCATATGACCAAATGCAACAACTTTTAGCTCCAATGCAACGATCTTACCAGAACCGTTGCATTAGACGTTTAGCTAATGCGACAGTCAATATTCTATTATTACTCAATTGCAACAGCTAGTGCTAAAACCCAAATGAGTATAAGAATTTGAGAATAATGCTAAAATCCAATGGTGCAATTATTATATAATGGAGTAATTATATATATATATATATAGAGAGAGAGAGAGAGAGAGAGAGACTCGTAAGAACACTTTACTCCATAAGAACACTTCTTAAATTACGGTAAAAACACTCTCTAGACGTAGGATGAAATCAAATCTAACCGCCCAAATTTGATAGGAGAGTAAGGGCATATTCGTCATCTCATCTGCAGACTACTCATTCTTCTTCCTCGTCGGCATTTTCTCTCTCTCTAAACTCTTCCTGCTCTCCACTCCTCACAACTTTCTTTCTCTTCTCTCTTCAATGGCGGGTGATTTTTGACCCAAATTTGCCCGGCGATTGCTGCTTGTAGCCACCACCAACATCCGACCATTTTCGCTCCCCTCTGGCCGCCGCTGCTCGCCACTCTCCGCGGCCGCTGCTCGCCTCTCGCCGCCTCCGCTGCTCGCCTATCGCCGCCGGTCGCAGCAATTCAATCGTCGCGATTCATTCGCCGTCGATCGCAGCAATTCGCTGGTGTTTGAAATCAAAATAGCTGGTGTTTGAAATCGAAATCGATTTCAATTGATTCTTTGATTCTAAAATCAATTCAATTGGCAATTTTGGTAAGATTCTTCGAAATCGAAATTGATTTCAATCGATTTCTCAATTCCAAGCTAAAAATCAATTTCAATCGATTTCTCAATTCAAAAATTAAAATCGATTTCAATTTTGGTGGCCGCGAATCAGATCTCGTTTGAGCGTATATCAGGATTAACATCTCGTTTGAGCGTATTGAATTTGCTTCAAAATTGCAGATATTTTTTAGTGAATTTTGGAAAAGCTCGATTGTGTATTAAATTGAAGAGATGATAGAAATTGCTGAATTTTTGAGATCGTCATGGTTTTGCTGTATATTCGAATGCTAATTTAAAGATTTATTTTTAATTTCTCAAGCGATACAGTGTAACTCACTTCAATTGCAAAATCAAGTCGAAAATTAAGTTAGAACGTGCCTGAATTGATTTAGAACACTGTTGGATGAAGTTAGAACATGCTTGAATAAATTTCGAACACGATTAAATAAAGTTAGTACATGCTTGAATTAATTTAGAACATATTTGAATAAAGTTAGAACATGCTTGAATAAAGTTAAAACATGCTTGAATAAAGTTAGAACATGCTTGAATAAATTTAGAACACTGTTGAATAGATTTAGAACATGCTTGAACAAATTTATAGCATGCTTGAATGGATTTAGAACATGCTTCAATAAATTTTGAACAATGTTGAATAAAGTTATAACATGCTTGAATAAATTTTGAAACACGGTTGAATAAAGTTAGAACATGCTAAAAGCTTGAATAAATTTAGAACATGTTAGAATAAATTTAGAACATGTTTGAATAGATTTAGAATATGCTTAAATAAATTTATAACATGGTTGAATAAATTTATAACATGTTTTATAATTTTAGAACATGCTTGAATTAATTTAGAACATGAGCTTTAAATTTTAGTACATGTATATATGTATGTGTGTTGACTAGGTTCTCATCTTCTAAATTTAGAACATTGTTGAATAAATTTAGAACATGATTGAATAAATTTAGAACATGGTTGAATAAATTAAAACTCGTTGAATAAATTTAGAACATGCTTGAATAAATTTAAAACATGAGCTTGAAAATTTAAAACATGGTTGAAACATGCTTGAATTAATTTAGAACATGAGCTTAAAAATTTAGAACATAGTTGAATAAAATTAAAACATGCTTGAATAAATTTAGAACATGGTTGAACAAATTTAGAACATCGTTGAATAAATTTAGAACATGAGTTTTAAAATTTAGAACATGGTTGAATTAAATTTAGAACATGGTTGAAAAAATTTAGAAATGGTTGAACAAATTTAGAACATGAAGAGTGTAAAAGTGTTCTTGTCGTAAGAAGTATTCTTACATAAGGAGGTGTTCTTACTGGATCCCTCCCCTATTCCTTCGTTCTCATTTACGTGACACAATTGAGTTTTTGACAATATTCACACAAGCTCATTCGACTTGCTTTTGTGATTTATACATAAGAAAAAAACATAGTCGTGTGAGGTCTTATTAGATTTTTCTCAATAAATATTTTTTAAATATCAACTTTTTATTATTTTTTCTTATCCATAATAGAATATATTAATGTTTAAAATTGTGTATTCACAAATATGTCTAAATAATTGTATCATTTAAAGAACAGACAAAGTATATATATTTTTTCCAATATCTATTACTATATACTAAAAGAGACACCAGGAATGACACGTGTCAATTCCTGGTGCAATTTTTTCCCGCCAAAAACCCTTTCCTAAAAAAAAATATTTCCTTTATTCTATTTTTATTTTCTCTCCTTTTGTATAAATTTTTATAAATAGAAAAAATTATAGGATTATTAAATATGACATTATTAGATAATTTTGGTAATATTTAGTCAGATAGTCATATGAATAATAAAAAACATTCTTACTCAATATTTTGTTCATCTTAAGCATATAAATATTTAATTTGGTCAAATCATCATATTAAACATATAAAATATATTATATGTAATAGAGCGAAAATTGTATAACATATGATAAAATGAACATTTTCGAGATTTATTTATTACGCAATAGATACAAGGGATAAACATTTCAGTTAAAAAAGATGATCCATTAATAATTTTTAAATAACCGTACGTGTACGGGACCTAATCTAGTTGGTTTCTATTGCTAACTACGTAGAAGTCTAGAACTAAAGCCATGGAAGTAGAACGAAATTTCACCAAACAATTTACCTCAGACTCCAAGTAGACATCAGATCAGACTGTCCAATTAATTCCAAATGCCTCAGCAATATCACGAGATGCGAATATATTCTTAAAAAAGGATAATTGTTTAAATAACCGAGAATACATCACATATACTTCATATACATATTTGTCTGCTTATTATGTTAAGTGATTAACTAACGCAATTTTGGATCTTACCAAGCATTTTGTACTCGATTTAGATTAGAAAAGAATGTTAACATGCATATTTTAAGTACGCCTTTGCTAATTATAATATGAAATATTTTGGGCATTGATAAACCACATTTGACTATGGGCAAACAAATAGGGACCGAGAAAGTAACAAGTAAGAAGACCGTTAGATATTTTCATAGATTGGAGTATATTCCATTTATTATTTGTATAGTGTTACAATAGTCCTAGCTATATTAATTGGAAAACCTAATGTGACTACAATTATACAATTTGTATCTAAAGAGAATTCTATACTTTGTATATTCTCTTGTTAAATACTACAAGAGTTATCTTACTCACATTTATCTATGAGGTAAACAAAGAGGCCAATGGGCAAATTTTTTTTAATTTTTCTTATTTTTTGTAATTTTTTTTGGTTTTGGTTTCGTATTTAACGTGGATGAATGAATAATAATGGTAATATTGTCTCAATTAAAATTATTGGTTTGACTTTAGTTGCTGTTGTTGGTTCTTGCGGTATTCAGATCGAGTTGGAAAGTTGTGTATTGTGCTGAGAATTTAGAATTGTTGAAAACATACGGTTTGCCATACTAGTACTGTTTCTTGAATTTTCCAGAGTTTTTATTTTTGTTTTGTTTTGGAACCCAAGTAACAATAGGTTGTGCTTAACAACATACTCCCATGTCCCTTCAATTCAATTCATAAGCATAATGTCGGTACGTAAAACCAACACCCGCCTATTATATACTCCAATACTTACAGATTACAATAGAATAATACAAGAGTACATAATAATTTAGAGATATTTAGCATGTTACAACTTTAGCAACTATGACCTAAAAAAGCATGAGCACAGAAAATGGAATACAGACTGTTATCACACACTATCAAGTGCCCACTTAAGTCACTCATACACTGATACACTATTACACTCCCATCCCACATTATTAACATTACATCACTATATATACACACAAGTCACAAGCCTTGATTTATCATCTTATACACCAAACAATAACAATAAGATAGCTAGCAAAAACACATTGCTAGCAATCATGAAGCTTCTCCACTTCACTCCCCTCTTCTTCTTCCTCCTCCTCCAACTCCTTGCCTTTACCCGGGCCCGACCCGATCATTCTTGTAGCATCCCAGACAATAAGGGATCATCAACCCTAAAAGTGTTCCATGTATCAAGCCCATGCTCACCCTTTAAGCCAAAGAAAATGTCATGGGAAGAAAGTGTGATCCAAATGTTTATTGAGGATAAGGCCAGGTTACAATACTTGTCTAGCCTCGTTGCTAGGAAGTCGATTGCTCCTGTGGCGTGGGCTCGACAGTTGATCCAAAGCCCAACCTACATTGTAAGGGTGAATGTTGGGACACCTGCTCAGACATTCCTTATGGCTTTAGATACAAGCAATGATGCTGCTTTGTTGCCTTGTAATGGTTGTGTTGGTTGCGGTACTTCCCTTTTTTCATCGGAGAAATCTACCTCTTTTAAGGCTGTTTCTTGTGGTTCCCAGTGTCAACAGGTACACTTTCTCTTCGATCTCTGCCTCATTTCTTTTCATTTCAATTTTTTTATTCTTTTTATTTTTATTTTCAATGAATTTTGTTGTTATTTGAGAAGCTTATCTTACTTTTTGAGGCCAGATTTGTTACACTTGTTGTATGTTGTGATAAGACTGTTTACAATTTCATAAACAATAAACAACACTTGATTATCGCGTTAGCTGTGTAGTCGTATAGATGACAATTAGTTTAGTTGTTAAATCACATTGTAGTTGTATTTAACATTGATCCCGTACAACATTTGATTTTTATGACTTTGTACGCAAAAATAAAATCAAAGATGATTAGCGGTCATTTTTAAGAAATTATCTTTAGCTAACAAAGGTTTTATCTAGGTAGGTTGTCATTCTTGTATATCTAGTTGTTCTTTGTTAATGGTATCATTTTTAAAGGCAATATAGGAAAGTTTTTTTTTATTAACTTTCTACATTTAGAAATTTAAGCTGTCTACTATTTCGAGGGGACCTTATCTACCATTATGATTAGAAGTTGCAAAAAGTCGTAAAGTTTTATTTGATAAATTTAAGGTATTAATTTTTTGTGCACCATTGTATCAAAGTTCCATGTCACTTGCATCACTAGTTTTACAAATGAGATATTGGCCTTATGATTAAGGTTGATGGTTTGTGTTTGATAAGTCACATGTTCAGCTCCTTTCCTCATTTGTAATTTACGGATCAGAGTATATTGACTGTATTACTTATTTGTACTTAAAAAAAACTTACTAATTTTACAAAATCACTAACCATATTTTACATTTCAACTCACTTATTCAGGTAGCAAACTCTGGTTGCGCCCAAAACTCGTGCACCTTCAACCAGACCTACGGAGGGTCCACAATAGCGGCCACCCTCTCGCAAGACACCGTTGCCCTAGCCCAGGACCCCGTCCCAGGCTACGTGTTTGGATGCATCCAAAAGACAACCGGAGCATCGGTACCCCCACAAGGACTATTGGGTCTTGGACGAGGCCCATTATCACTCCTTTCTCAAACTCAAAGTCTATACCGGTCTACATTTTCCTACTGCTTGCCCAGCTTCAGGTCATCCAACTTTTCAGGGTCCATGAAGCTCGGCCCAGTAGCCCAGCCTAAAAAAATCCATTATACACCATTGCTTCAGAACCCAAAGAGGCCTTCTTTGTACTATGTTAATTTGATTGGAATTAAAGTGGGGAGTAAAACCTTAAGCATTCCACCTGCTGCTTTGGCTTTCAACGCTAACACCGGAGCTGGAACTGTTATTGATTCTGGTACGTACACAATGCAGATTTTTAAATTAATTAAATAAGGATCCTAGAAGTTAAATATGGTCCAATAAGTTCAGTTTATTTCAGGTCCAATAAGTTCAGTTTATTTCAGGTCCTATAAGTTGAAGAAAACATAACCTAAATGCATATAATTGTTAACTCACGTCGTATGAGACTCTGACCACAAATAACCGAGTATATTATATACAGGCCCAGCTACTAATAACAGCAGGGGTGAAGCCTTGAAGATCTATAGAGTGTTTATTTAGTTCATGAAGATGCAAATGTATAATAGTGGCAAGGTAGTCAACTCCTTAAATTTATGAAAATGACTATTAATTCCGGACAAAATAAGTATAGGTGACTACTATTTTCTGCATATATGACCCTATTGCCTACAATAACTCTTCTTTAAGACCCTACAGAGTTGAGTAGTCCATAGTGATGTCTTGTGTAGGTGCCCCCCGTTAATAGTTCTTGGCCTTCTTACATCACCCTTTGGAAAAAAAAACAGTCCTCGAATATAATATAATGTTGTCCTACATCAAGATGTAATTATAATTAAGGTGCGAATGTTGGCACTATCTGTAAAGTGGGAAACAGAAACACACCCGTGATGGGCATCCCCTGATAACCCCATTCTCTAGCCCACTTCTTTCTTTATTTTAGTGCATATGCATAGTGATACCCCAGAGGTACTTGTGGCCAAAATTATTTCTGGACCACCACCATTTTTTATAACCCAGTGTTACTTTTTCTTTTTCTTTTTCTTTTACCCCACTAGAAGTTTATTTTGTCAACTTCACTAATCATGCTCTTATTTTTCTGTATTTTCTTTCATGTACGAAGTTCATAAATAGTTTACATAACACTTCACTTTTCACTACTCTTGGTAATGCTTAAACTGAACAATTAATATCTTTAACCAGCGATAAGTCAAAATAATATAAAAATTAATGCTCAAAAAATATATATTACTCCAATACAAATCTTACAAAATTACAAATGAATATATTTTTTCCTTTAGTATAGATCATAAAACAAACAAAGTAGAATATGAGAATAGTACAAAATGTTGCATACTTGCAACTATAAATAAACGGAAGAAGTATGTTTTAGACAAAATAAGGGTGAGTAAACTCTTGGAATAATGCGTTAAAAGAATGTATCAAGTCTGGATGTGGGTTTAGAAATCCAAGACTCCATATTTTTTCCCAACCAAATAAAATCATGACACATGATCACACTTTATTCTACTTAATTACTATGTAATTTTTAAAGCGTTTAAGTGAGGGTAAGAATAATGTGTAAAGTTAGTTTAAAGTTGATATGACAAAGTCTAGAGTTTAGGGTTGAGCATGAGGGAAAAACTTAATTAATTTATAGTGAATTTCAGATAACCAAGTAGTTAATATTAAAGGTGAATGTGATAATGGATAGATCACAAGTTTCAATTCACTACTTTTGTGTTGAAGGTTAAGGCCAATGTGACAATTGTATTCAAATGTCCCAAGTCCCTACGAACAACAAGTATATTATTATAAGAATTGGATATTGATATTCTTCCATGCAATGAATAATGAATCAGGTACGGTGTACACCCGGCTAGCCCTACCAGCATACACAGCATTGCGGGACGAGTTCAGGCATAGAATGGGAAAGGCTAATGTTACATCTCTAGGTGGATTTGACACATGTTACAGCGTTCCAATAACTATACCATCCATAACCTTCCTTTTCCAAGATATGCAATTGACACTGGATCAGGACAACTTCCTCCTACGCAGTACCTCCACCAGCATCTCGTGCCTTGCTATTGCTGCTGCCCTAGGTGATGCCGGTTCTGCCCTCAATATTATTGCCAATATGCAGCAGCAGAACCACAGGGTTGTCTATGATATCCCCAACAATAGGATCGGTATTTCTCGTGAGACTTGTACTTAGAATTATTTTAAAACAGAGTTAAGGGGGTGTTAATGCTTGTTCATCCCCTGAGGAAAACATATGTATTAGTACAATTGTCCTTATTAATTATCAATTATGTGTTGGGAGTAACCCATTTTCACTAAGCTGGTCCGCCGTCCGTGATGGAAAAAAAAAGAGACAGTTTTTTTTTTCATAAAGTAACTAGTACATGGACAAATAACTCAAACAAGCAAATAAAATAAAATAAATTAAAACAGAGTGCAAATGATCAATAGTTGCCAACCATTATCCCAACCGTTGATAAGTATACATTCTACATCACATTATGGAATAAGTTCTTAAAGAGCTGAGTACGCATTAAGGCTTAAAGCAAATGCAAATGACATGGTCTAAGGCATTGTTTGCCGTCTTTGGTTACAAGTTGTCAGCGGTACGGTTAACTGATTTATTAGCTGATTTAAGTAGCTGATTATATTTAATTATTTGCGTATTAGTATTTGGTACTCCATCTGTCCCTTAATACTTGCACCGTTTTAACTTTTTGCACTATTCACATAATTTACTTTGACCCTATTTTATTTATAATATATGAAAACAAATGTTAGTATATAATATATTGTTGGATTCATCTTAATATATATTTTCAAAATATTAACATTTTATAAGTTTTTATAATATGTAGTTAAATATATTGGTGGTCAAAGTTGTGCATTGACATGCGTGTACGGTCAAAACGGTGCGAGTATTAAGGGATGGAGGGAGTAATAGTTACTCCGTATATCTGTTTCACTGAGTAACCAATAAGCTTATCCAAATAGCTCCTTCTAGAATAGCTTTTCAGGATTCAAAAAGTTGTTTCAAACAACTCCTAACTTGCGGTGAACATCTGTTTTACTTCAATAATCTTCTAATCAAACAGGGTTTGGTTTTTTTTATTTATTTTTGAGTACGGATTTTGCCAAGGCAAAATTTGATATATCAAGGCAATGACACTACTCACTGCCCGAAATTTTCTATTGCCATATATTTCAATTTTTAAAACTGAATCAAATCCTTCCAATTATTTTGTTGCCAAAAATCCAAACCTCAATAAACCAAGGTCAACGTCAGAATTGTTTCACCTTGTTTACGTAATTGAATTCCCCAAATTCTTATATGAGACTGTCCTCACCATCAACTGATGGTGAGACCAATTCACACTTGCGAATTTAGGTAGGTTACTTCTATAGTTTAGATATGTTACTTTTTTATATATAATTTTAGAGGAAGTACTTTTTTTAGTTTAGGTATGTTACTTTTATAGTTTATACATATTTCTTTTATAAGGAGTAGTTTTAGGGGAGATACCTTCTCCGTTTAGGTATGTTACTTCTACAGTTTAGACATGTTACTTTTTTTTTTTTTTTTTTTTTTTTTTTAATTTTAGAGGAATAACTTTTTTTAGTTTAGGTATGTTTCTTCTATAGTTTATACATGTTACTTTTTTTTTATACGGGGTAGTTTTAGGGGAGATACCTTATTATTTTAGGTATGTTACTTCTATAGTTTAGACATGTTACTTTTTTTCTAATAATTTTAGACGAGGTATTTTTTTAATTTAGGTATGTTACTTCTATAGTTTAGACATGCTACTTTTTTTATACGGAATAGTTTTAGGGGAGGTACCTTTTTAGTTTAGGTATGTTACTTCTATAGTTTAGACATGTTACTTTTTTTTATACGGATTAGTTTTAGGAGAGGTACCTTTTTAGTTTATGTATTACTTCTATAGTTTAGACATGTTACTTTTTTTAATAATTGTAGATGAAATACTTTTTTAGTTTAGGTATGTTACTTCTATAGTTTAGACATGTTACTTTTTTTTTATACGGAATAGTTTTAAGGGAGGTACATTTTTAGTTTAGGTATGTTACTTCTATAGTTTAGACATGTTACTTTTTTTATATATAATTTTAAAGGAGGTACTTTTTTAGTTTAGGTATGTTACTTCTATAGTTTAGATCTGTTACTTTTTTTGTATAGTTTTAGGGGAGGTACGCTATTGGTTTCGCGCTCGTCACACCATCAAGTTGATGGTGTGACTGGTCTAACAGGAGACATGCCCATTGAATTCATTACACTTTCTTTCCTTATTTTTATTCTTGGTTTTACAAAACGTTGTTTTAGTTTTATTTTATTTTTGATAACTTTTGGTTGTACTAGTTATAGGCCCTGTTTGGTTAGGAGTTGTTAGCTGTTAGTTGATTTGACTACTTATTAGCCGATAGCTGTTTGTATTAGCGGGTTTGACTAGGTGGTTGAATTAGGTTTTGTGTAAAAGTGTTTGGTAAATTAGCTGTTAGCGGTTTAATATGTCAAATGACCATTAAGGATACTTTGTTTCTTATTAGATTAGACAATAAGTTATTATGTTAATTATCTTCTCTTTATTTTTTAAATAAGCATGGAATAAATAAAACAAAATTATTTTTCCTTTTAAAATATATATATATATATATATATATATATATATTAGAGAGAGAGAGAGAGAGAGAGAGAGAGAGAAGAGAGACTCCAGTAAGAACACTTCTTACGGTGAGAACACTTTTTAGACCGTTGGATTGTTTCTAATCTAACCGCCCAAAATGAATCGATTTTAACAAATCTGGACCTTTATATATATTTACGGTTGGGATTAAAAACCAAAATAATTTTTTTTTTAGAATTTTTTTCGTTAGTTTCGATTCTCTCTCTTCAATACCCCTCTCTCTCTCTTTTTCGAACACCACCACGCTGCCGCCATTGCTCGCCGGTCGCCGCCGTCGTTGCTCACTGCAATTCACTCGTAGCTCGCAGCAATCCAACCAACAATGATGGTGGTGGTGGTTGTGGTTCGCGAATCAGAAATAAATTTCAATATAACAATTTCCGATTCCTCAATTTAATTGGCATTCCAATCGATTCTTCGAAATCGAAATCGATTTCAATTGATTTCTGAATTCAAAATTAAAAATCAATGGATTCCTCCTCCTCTCAATTCCTCAATCAGCACTTCTTCATTGAACAAATTCGAACAAATTCGAACAAATTCGAACAAATTCGAACAAATTCGAAATAGAACCAGAAATCAAACCAGAATCGATTGTTCGAACAAATTCGCCGGTGTTCAAGCGTGGCGGCAGCAGTTGCGGTGGAGGAAACCGGTCCAATTCGAGGTTGAGTTTGAATTCGTCCAATGAGGATAGAGACAGAGAGACGGCGGTGGAGATGGAACGAGTCGACTCAGTCGAATGAGGGTGGAGCGGTGGTGGAGATTGAGGTAGATGTTGAGGAGAGAGACAGAGAGACGTCGGTGAGGGAGTTTGGAGAGCTGTAGTGAAGTTTGGAGAGGTTTATGAGAGAATTGAGAGCTGGAAATTAAACAGGAATGGAATTGGAGAAGCAGAGGATAGAGTTGGCTGAAGAATTGGAGTTTTAGAGTCAGATTATGTTTGTTGATGCTCAAATTCTGCTAGAAAAATTCAAGAATTCTAACCAGAAATCTGCGTCAAGAGGTTAGATTTTAAAGTTATTGGTTGATTTTGATAGTTTTGTTTTCGAATAAAATCGAACGAAATCGAACCAATTTTTGAACGAAATCGTCGATGTTCAAGTGAGGAAGACAATAAACTTATAATCGGACAAGTAATCGAACAAAATCGTGAAAGTTTTAATAAAATCAAACCTGATTTTTGCCGGTGTTCTAGACATTTAGAATATGCTTTAACAAATTTAGAACATGCATGAATAAATTTAGAACACGGTTGAATTGACTACATTTTGAAACACGGTTGAATACAATTAGAACATGCTTGGAGAAATTTAGAAAGCTTGAATATGTATACCATGCTTGAATTGATTTAGAACATGAATTAATTTAAAACATGCTTGAATTAAGTTATAACATGTTTAATAATTTTAGAACATGCTTGAATTAATTTAGAACACGAGCTTAAACTTTTAGAACATGTATATATATATATATATGTGCTGACTAGGTTCTCATGTTCTAAATTTAGAACATGCTTGAATGGATTTAGAACATGCTTGAATGGATTTAAAACATGCTTGAATAAGTTTAGAACATGCTTGAATAAATTTTGAAATACAATGAATAAAGTTAGAACATGCTGAAAGCTTGAATAAATTTAAAACATGCTTGAATAAATTTAGAACATGCTTGAATGGATTTAGAACAAGCTTGAATAAATTTAGAACATGGTTGAATAAATTTAGAACATGTTTAATAATATTAGAACATGAGCTTGAAATTTTGGAACATGTATATATTTATATGTGTTGACTAGGTTCTCATGTTCTGAATTTAGAACATGCTTGAGTAAATTTAGAACATGCTTGAATAAATTTAGAACATGGTTGAACAAATTTAGAGCATCGTTGAATAAATTTAGAACATGCTTGAATAAATTTAGAACATGAGCTTTAAAATTTAGAACATGGTTGAATAATTTTAGAACATGTTTGAATTAATTTAGAACACGAGCTTAAAAATTTAGAACATGGTTGAATAAAATTAAAACATGCTTGAATAAATTTAGAACATGGTTGAATAAAATTAAAACATGTTTGAATAAATTTAGAACATGGTTGAATAAATTTAGAACATCATTGAATAAATTTAGAACATGGTTTAATAAATTTAGAACATGTGCTTGAAAATTTAGAACATGGTTGAACAAATTTAGAACGTGGAGAGTCAAATTTTAACATGTTTGAATAATTTTTTTTTTTTTAATATATATATATATATATATATATATATATATATATATATATATATAATAGAATCGGGATCTGGTGAGAACCATCCCTTAAGATGAGAACTGAGAACTAATCTTAGCCGCCGATCAAATCAATCTAACAACTCATATTTCACGCGCTTAAATAAGTCATTAAGGGTGTTTTGGTAAATATACGGCACTAAATGACCTCCTTCCCACACATTAGTTGTTCCCATAATTCTTTCTCTCTCTTCATTCACTTTTCTCTCTCCTCCTGCAAATCCTCTCTCCTATCGGGCTTCATCTTCTTCAACTTCGTTGATTCTCGTTGTTCTTGCAAATATCTTCACCTTTTTTTGCGAATCTCTTCCAATTAATTTTCCAGGTACATATTTTATTTTTTGGATTTTGTTTCAGTTTTTGCTATTTTAATTTCTCTCTTCATTAAATTAGTATGCAGTTGTTCTTCGATTTTGCTGATTATTTGGTTGTTCTTCGATTTTTATGTTCATGTATTTGATTTGTGTTCAATTAGGTTTTTGAATAATGTTTTGTTCCCTTATTCATGTTCCTTATCTTGTTCTGTTGATAATTTCGACTTATTTTACAAATTAGGGTTTTGAATTAATGTTTGTTTCTTTGTTTAATTCGGTTAAATTAGTGTTTTCTATTGATTAATTTGTTTATTATTCAAATATATTGTATATTTGTAAGAGAAATAATTGAGTCATCTTTAGCACCACTCTAGAGCCAAGAAATCTGATATTAAAAAAAGGGAGGATTTCTTGTATGTTTAAAACCATAAAGAATTGTATGTTTTACTTTGAGTTGGTTTGCTGGGGTCTGGTACATGTTCTGTCTGCAGTATGGTTCAGGTAAGGCCTGCAGATTGTGTGCATTTCATGTTCTGTTGAGAGGCAGCTGCTAGTATTCAGATTGTGTAGAACATTTAGTGAAATCTTTTTGAAATTTGCAGTGATAACAAATGGATGCTCACAGCTCTGCAAGTTTGATTTACGCTGTTGTCTTAAGTTATTGTAGTATAAACCTATTAGTCATCTGTCAGGATTAAGAGTCTGCATATATCAGTGACAATGCAGACTGAAGATGTGCCTATATTAGGAGTCTCCCTTTTACCTGGAGATGTGCAAGTGACAATGAAAGGTGTAGGAACTCTTGGAGAACTGACATTCACTGATAATTCAAGCTGCATAAGATTATAAGAAGCAGACAGTTCAGATTAAAATGGAAACTATTGTACTATTCAGTATTTGCTTTGATCTTACCTTTCTGCATTACCAAATGTTATGTTGCACTGATAACGTTTCATCGTTGGCATGACAATGCTGTTGACTGAACTTGGTTACAACACCTGTCGTTGGTGAGACATCGGTCTATCTACCTTTGAATGTGATTCAAGAAGTGTAGGGCCTGGTTATGAGATGGTAATTTTTTTTTCTGCTGCAGGTGTCATGTGATGGAGGTGGAATCCTTTGAGAGTGAAGAAGTTGCAAAGCTTGTAAGTATCAAGGTCGGCTTTATTTTTTATTCAAGTCTTTCGTTTCCGTAGATTCCTATTTGTTTTGTTGGAGGCATTGAGATCATTGGAGCTATATCTATTTAACGATATATTGTCTTCATACCAGGTTGACAGGGTGATAAGGCCGGATGTTGACAGTGTGATAAGGCCGGATAACAAGGTATGTGAAAACCGGACTTTCTCCGGCATATATATATGTCAGACCAGAGAATGGGGCTGCTAGGTTAAAAAAAAAAAAGGCCTTTCCTTTTGAATTATTTTGATTTTCTTCAATTCTTTTGGTTTTTTCTTTAATTTTTTTTATTCTATTTAAAAACACCAGCCTACTAGCTCAACTGGTAGAGCATTGTGCAAAAGCACAAAAGATGTGGGTTCGAATCCCACGTAGGTTCGTTTACTTTTGAGTTTTCTTTATTTACTTTTGAGTCTATATTGTTTACTTTTGAGTTTCCTTTATTTACTTTAGAGTCTATATTGTTTACTTTTGAGTTTCCTTTATTTACTTTTGAGTCTATATTGTTTACTTTTGAGTTTCCTTTATTTACTTTTGAGTCTATATTGTTTACTTTTGCTGAACTACAACACTAAACAAAAATTAACTCACCGAGCACTGGAGCTTGCAACAAGTCTGAAGATCCTTAAAATTTTCTGCAACACTAAACATACCAACGGAAAAAATACTGATTTCATTTCTCAAACAAACAAAAAAAAGCTACCAATCTGCTGATACTTACTTTTATATTTTCTTATTTACTTTTGAGTTTTTTAATTTACTTTTGAGTTTAGTGTCCACTTTTGAGTTTCTTTTACGCGTGTAAATCACCAACCTATGTAGGAGTTGAACCTACATCCATGTGCAATGGCACATTGCTCTCCCATTTGAGCTAATAGGTTTCGACTTAATATTTAAGAAAAAAAATTACAACCCAAGTTCCATTATCATTTTGTTTACTTTTACAGAGATTAAGTTTACTTTTAGAGAGATTTAGTTTACTCTTGCACAAATTAGTCACTTTATTTGTTTGGCATGGTTTGGTCAAAACACCATCTTAAATATATTCAAAGATGCCAAATGTAAAAGTTATGGAAAAAGCTTATAAGTATTCATATCTAGACTTAAAAATGAATTTACTTCTAAGCATAATTAACAAAAGTAGGTAATTAACTCTGAAAAGTAAATGGAACTAATTTTAAAGTAAATGGAACCGATTTAAAGTAATCACATAAACAAAATCTCAAGTTGCTTAAAAGTAGATAAATAACTAAAAAAAGTAAATGGAACTAATTTAAAAGTAAAGCTTATAAACAAAATCTCATCTTTATCGCTTTCCTTTTACAGGTTTTGCTATCTAGTTGCCATGACTAATTTCAAATTAACTATGAAATTCCATCGAATTAACATGAATATTTATTACCTACACTGAGTAGTGAATACTGTCTTTGCAGATTCAACAAGAAATCGTTGGTATTAAACCAGGGCTAGGAAGCTGTTGGACAGGGCGAGACACTCAACATGTGGGAGTTTTAATCAAAATTCATGGAATCCAAAACATGAAAGTAAACAGGGCTTATGATGCTACATTCGCGCTAGCTAAAGCTGCAGAGGAAGCCTGTATCAGTAGCTTTAACGACTGCAGTAATACTAATACTAACAATAATACTTCAATTGATGTAGATTATATTGCAGTCTCCAATATAGGGCCAAAACTTCTTCAAGCTGTATCAGAAACTACATTCAGAGGTGTTGCAGGAGATTTTATCCTTAACAAAAACAGAGAGCTATTAGTGTACAAAATAATGGGGGAAAAGAGAACAACACACAAACAGGTATTATTCATTTGTCCAGAGGAAATGAGGAGATTAGCACCTCACACGCGCCTAGTGAGACGTACAAGGAGTGAATCAGATGCTAGCTCCGACTTTTTTGAGATCGAGTGCCTTTCGTTTACTTCCAACCAGCGAATCAGATACCTAGGCTAGTAGTACCCTCTGATGGCAGTACAACCCCCAACAACTCGATAATCGATATACACCTAACGAGGCTAGCATCGAGTGGAGTGTTGTAACTGCTAGTGCTGCTAATTTCTCAGTTACTTCTGATTTCGAGGACCACAGATCCAAGAAACTACACTCAGTACCCCAGCACAGGATAACTGCCTCAAAATCAAGTTTAACTGCTTCTACGGTAGCTAATTCCAGTTTTACACACAAATTTTCTCTAGAACCGTTTATAAATCAGCTAATTCCAGAACCAAAACTGACTATCAAGATTCAAGAGCAAACAAAACATTGCTTCAAAATTACACTTAATATACTCAAAAGTAAACAAAATCTTCAAAAGTAAACAAAAATTAGGTTACATTACCTTTTTGTGGAATTTTTTCATTTTTGTTGTACTCGCTTCAATTCTGAGTTGTTTCAATGAATAATGATGGAGAACGATAATTAGATCTTCTCAGTATTCAATTTAAAAACCTAGAAATCGAATTGGACTGAATTAATAACACTTATCTCTATATAAGGGAATTTCACAACATTGATGAACTTGCAATTCATGCCGAAAAATGATTCAATCAACATGCGAAGATCAAAGAAAATTTGCAATGAAAATTAGCGAAATTAAAAATCAAGAAATCTAATTGAATTTATTTGCAATATTTACCTCTACGATTGATAATTTTTGGAGAGAATTCACCAAATAACTTGAAAACTCTAAAATAATTGATCGAAATCATCTCTAGAAATCGGCATTAAATCTAGCTCCAAAAATTCACACAAGATATCGCAACAATTTTGAAGTGACCAGAAATTGCAGTCGATTTCTTAAGGGAGTAGAGAGAGAAATTCGTTAATATTTTTGGGAAGGAGGAGAGAGAAACGCATGTGTTTGAATTTTGGAACCAAATGTGATAGGGAGAGAGATTTGTTAAGATTCGATCTTATTCGTTATTCTAGGTTTAATCGAACGGTGATGAAAGGTTCTTATTATAAGGAGGTTATCATCTTAAGAGAGGTTCTCACCAGAACCTGGTCCTATATATATATATATATATATATATATATATATATATATATATATATATATATATATATATATATATATATGATCTAATCCCAGCCACTGCCATAATGGCATGATTATAAATACAAAAAAACGAAGCAAAAATATAAAAAGAAAGAAAAAGGTTCTCTCTCCTCAGATACCATAACTCCCACTCTCTCACCATTTTCTCTCTCCTCAACCTCCCACTCACTCCCTGCAACGGGCGAAAACCGCTCAAATTCATCCCTATTTAAATCGAATTCTTGCCGAACTATTGCAAAAACAACAACACTTCATTCTATTAGTTCAATCACTCTTAATCAAAAAAATATTGCAAAAACAAATCGCGAAAAAATCTGAAAGTGCAAATTCTAAACAATTTCGATGGAGAAAGGTGACGAAGATGCGATTGGTTCTATAAACAACTGCGAAAATACAAGGTTAGTGATAATCTAAAAAATTCAAATAGTTAAAATGTTTTTTGTCAACTTCAATTAATTTTTTAATTTTTTGCGTAATTTTGAAATATTAAGCAAAATCGAGCACATGCAAAGAGAGGAAGCTGAAAACGCAACTGATTATGGTCTCAATGCTCCTTCAACAGAAGAAAAAACTACAAATACGTAAGAATTTCAAGTTATTTACAGTTTCAAATAATAAAAAATCGACTTAACATTATTGTTCTAAGCATGTTCTAATGTTAAATTTATGTTCAAAAATCAAGTTCTACAGCTAATAGTCATAATTTAATGTTTTTATACCAGATCTAATATTAAAATTTAATGTTCTAATTTTTTCGGCATGTTCTAATATTATTAATGCATGTTTCAATGTTTTTATGATGTTCAAACCATGTTTAAAGCATGTTTTAATGTATGAATGATGTTCTAAGGCAAGTTCTAAATTTAAAAGTCATGATTTAATGTTTTAATAATAGATCGATCTGTTGTTAGATAAAGAATGTTCTAAAAAAATTACCATGTTCTAAACATTTTAAGAATGTTCTAAATTTATTAGAACATGTTTCATTGTTTTAGGCCATGATCTAATTTATAAAACAAATATTTTGAAATTTGAGCATGTTCTAAAGGTTTTAGTCATGATGTAATGTTTTAGAAAATATACTAATGGTACATTGATGTTAAAATCATGTTCAAAGCATGTTCTAAGCATGTTCTAATTTTAGAATGATGATATAAGGCAAGTTCTAAAGTTGGCAGTCATGATTAAAAGGATGTTCTAAAAAAAATTCCATGTTCTAAACATTTTAAGAATGTTATAATGTCATTGCAACATGTTTCATTGATTTAGTACATGATCTAATTTTATAAAACAGATATTCTAAAATGTTTGAACATGTTCTAAAGATTCTTGACATTATCTATATTTATGTAAATGCTCTAATATTTTCAGCAAGGAGGATCACATCCAATATGAGAAGAATGATAATGCGGTTGTTTCAGAACTTCATACAAATGCTACAGAAGAAAATATTTCAAAACGTAAGTATTTAAAATTATATAAAGTGTCAAATAATTACATTAGTTAAATTGATGTTTTAAGCATGTTCTAATTGTTAAATTAATGTTCGAAGCATTTGTAGAGATTATAGGACATGTTTTAATGTTTCCTTGGATGATCAAATGTTGTAAATATAATGTTAAATTTTGTTGAGAATATTCTAAATATTTTAAAGCATGTTCTAATGTTATAAAGACATTTTTACTATTTGTATGCATGATTTAAGTCTTAAAAAACTTTTGCCCATGAACTAATGTTATTTGCCATGTTGTAATTGTTTTGACAATAAATAATAATGTTCTAAATAATATAGTGTATGTTCTAAAAGTTATTTAAAGCATGTTTTAATGTTTCAATGTTTTAATGTTTTAATGCATGTTCTAATGTCATGCATAAAATTTTCAAATATTATGATGCATGTTTAAAATATAATATGTTATCAAAATGAAAACAGAGAGAAAACAGAAAAGGATGTTGCCAAAACAACAAAAACGGTCACATTTGGAAGTCCAACTGTGAACGAAGAAATTTTGAAAAATATTGTTTTGGAATGTGACATTATAAGGTAATTTTCCAGAATTTAAATTATAATAAACATTTGCCAATGTTTAGAACATGTCTTTTACACTTTGATTTAGTATGCTTATTGCCTGGTCATTTTTTTTGACTAAATACAAATTTATTTATTGGAATGAGGATATAGAAGAAGATAATTGAAATCCAGAAAGAACAGATGATGAACAAGAGCCCGTATTGCAAACAACTTCAACTGAATCAACAATTTCGATTCAAAAGTAAGTTTCAGAATTTTACTTCAATGTTAAATGCAAAATATGTTCTTTAATATAATATTGAAAGTTCTTACTCCATTTTCTTATGTTTCAAAATGTTTTAACAATGTGATAGTAGTGTTCCTGAAACTGAATACAATAGATTTTCTCAACCGAAAGAAATTATTAAACATACCTTGATATTTACTACTGAAGGGGTACAAACCACTTCTGAAGTAATTCCAATCAAGAGGTAATAACCCTAATTAAATTTAACAATAAGAAAAAATAAATTTCAATTTAACAACATTTACTAATAAATGTTTAAAACTACAACTAAACAGGAAAGAAAAAGAAAGGATCATAGTGAGGCTTAAATATCCACAACAGGAAAAAATTAATCCTAGGTATGCTGCTTATGTTCTAAAAGTGTGTCTCTTATGTTCTAATTTTCAATTACTTGGATTTTTTTTAAATGATCCTATGTTATAGACCTGATCAAAAGTCGGGCTGGGCCGAGAGAATAAAAAAGCGGCCATTGTGTCGGGCTGGGCCGGGCCAAGGTTCGGGCCAATTTTGTGTGCCCAAAACCCGCTATTTCGGGCCATAATTAGCGGGCTTTTCGGGCCATTTTCGGCCCGGGTTATAACTAAAAATGTTGTTTTGCATTGCCCAAAGCCCGCAATTTTTTTAAAAAGTTCGGGCCAGGGTCGGGCCAGGGCCCGAAAATCGTGCTGCGATAGGCTGCCCAAAACCCGCTAATTTTCGGGGTGGGCTCATGATGATCAGCTCTACTATGTTATAATCAAAAAATTATGTACTAATATTTGGAATAAACTATAAACATTTAGTGGTCAACCACCAAAAAAAGTTATATTCAACATTAAAGGTGATCTTCATGGAGTGAAGGCGGTGCCTACATTGGTCCATGATCAAAGGTAAATATTTTTTATCGAGATATTAACACATTTAGAATACTTGAAAAAAAGAACTAATATAGTTGGATTTTAAATTTAAGTCACTTGAATCAATGTTATTTTTATCTGTAATGTATGTTCTAATATACTTCACTTATGCTCTAATATCATAACTTTATGTTTTAATTAACCTATCCTATGTTATAATTGCATATATCTATGTTTTAATTACTTGTATGTGTGTACTAATACAGTCTGCAATATGTTGTAATTTTTTTTAGAAATGAATCGGAAAAGTTGGACATATCAACTAAGAATAAAGAATCTGAAAGATGGAAGAAAAAACAAAAGAGCCTTAAAAGGTCGATGTGCCCCAGAACAATCAAACAGAAAAAAAAAATGCCGAAGCAGAGCCAAAAAAAAAACAGAGGAAAAGAAGGAAGAGATGAAAGTTGATTCATTGAGGTTTCCAACTGTTACAACTCATTCAAATGAGTTAGGAGCATCATCTTCGGGAACAAAACCAATTATTGAAGAAAACGAAGATCGTGAGTTAGAAATCGCAATACAATTGGCCGTTGCCAACTCATTGGAAAACATTGATTCAAAGTAAGTCGAAAATCCAAAGTTTTAGTCTAATTTTAATTTAAATATATTTTAATGATATAAAAATATAATTACATATCTAATCAATGTTTTAGGGATGGATCCAAGAAAGAAAACAAGGATGAAAAGTCAGATACAAAAGAACGGGAAGAAGTCCTTGTGGAAACTGATAATGAAGAAACAGATGATGAACATAAGGAACATAATGAAAACATTGAGAGAGAAATACCGAGATCAGCTCCAGTGTATGTTCTAAAAACAAACCATTATATTTTAGTAAATTATTTAAATTATAAAAGAATAACTTTTATTCATAAATTAACAGGTGGGAGAATGTAAAGAAATGAACCGGTTGCCCAATGGAGAAAAAGGATTATGGGGAAGAGGAAGATGATGCAGAAGGTGATGAAAATGAAGAAACTAATGATGATGAAGATGAAAACACAGAAAGGGATGAGGATGAGAATGCTGAGAATAAATCTGAAAACCTCAAATCACCTTCTAGGTATGTTGGAAGAAAATTACACTTTCTGTTGTAATATAATACTTATTGTTCTAGTTTTATATATCATATTTTGCAGGTTATACAACTTTAGAAAATAGTAAAAACAATTAGAACACAAGAGTGATTAATTAGAACATGTGTACACTTAGTTAGACCTTATGTTAAGAACTTTAGAATGTTTAATTAGAACATGAGTAAACTTAATTTGAACATATAATATAATTAGAACACAGGACTGATTAATTAAAACATGTGTTAACTGAATTAGAACATAAGAGTAGTTTATTTGAATATGATTTAATAATTTAGAACACAATAACACCTCATGTTCTAATATAAATTCTACTTCATTTTTACTGTTTAACAGGCAGAAAGTTAATGAACAAGATGAAAACATTAACAGAGATGAAATTGTTGCAACTGCTCCAAGAAAAATGAAAAGAAAAAGCGTGGCAGCAAAGACAAAGTTGCAACCAGTTCGACGAGTGGAAAAAATAATTGAATATGAAGCAGAAGATCCAATGGAAAAAGACAATGAAGAAACAGATGATGATATACTGCTTAGTCAATTCAAAGTTGCAAGGACACAACCACCAAAGAAAAGAACAAAAAAGGAGAAGAATGCAACAACGAAAAAGGAAGACGAAAAGGATGACAAAGGACTTGCAAAAAAGGAAAAAGGAGTGGTACAGAAGAAGGCAGCCAAGGCCTTGGGAACAAGAACACCAACCTGAAGAAGCTTAAGAGTGCAAGAATCTGAGAAGGCTGTTGAAGAAGAGGAGGAAAAGTGAGAGATTGTAAAGGAAGCTAGAAAGAGAATTGGGAGAAAATCCCGTAAAACAATGAAGAAATAAGACTCTGAGATCGATGAAGAAGACCAGGAAGATGATGAAGATTTTGAAGTGGAAAAAGAAGAAGAACAAGAAGAGGAAGAGGAAGAAAAGCCGTTGAACAAGAGAAAAAGACAACAATTACAGGTAAAATTTACAATATTAACATTTCATGATAATAAACTAGAATACATAAAAAATGGTTAAAAAAACCAACAAAACAATTTGGAACATGTTAAAAAAATTAGAACACAAGAGAGATTATTTCAAACATGTGTTCATTGAACTAGAACATAAAAAGAATAATTCGAACATGTGTACAGTGACTTAGAACATATTAATAATAATTAGAACGTACACATGCGTGATTAATTAAAACATGTGTAAAGTTAATTAGAACATAAGAGAAAAATACTTACATGATGATTTAAGAATTTAAAACAAAATAAGACCTTACATTCTAATATATAAATGAACATAATTAAATTATTTAAGATCCTATATTCTTATAATCTGTAATATGTTTACATGTTCTAAAATATGAATGGTATGTTCTATTCTTGCTCATCATATGTTCTATATGTTTTTTTTACAGATTGTGACAAAAGCAGACAGAGACAAGGGAAAATTAAGGAAAATCGAAGAGCATGATGATGATGATCTGGAGTTATTGGAGATTGATGAGGATGCAATGCCAATTGTTCCAAAGAAAAAGAAAAAAGGTGGTCTTTGTATCAGAAAATTCCACCAACCCAATTGATTGAACTTATTAAGAAAATGTCTGGCGAGCACAAGGAAGCTATCTGGAAAATTGCATTGTGACGAGTTAATACCAATCTCTCTTGATCTAAATCAAAGATCATTGGAATGATATCAAGAACATCCAATACATTTGGACATATAGGATGAGCACTTGATAAAGAGGAAATGAAGATGAACTAAAGTTTTGATGCTACATGCATAGCCTAAACAAAAGTTGGTTCTTGTTGTTAGGCAAACCAAAAACATACACGGGCAATTAGGCATCGTGATTAAAAGGTGGTAACATAGGATTCAAAACCCTATGTGATACATGGGAAACTGAATAAATGATTAGTTTCCAAGTTCTCAGTCAAAAGATGAATCTCCGACATCTCTGTGAACTGGTTGGAGTATTCCAAAAGGGTAGCATCATTTGCAATTCTACATAATTGAAATGAACTCATTATTGCCTAAGAAGCAATGAAAAAGAATTGTTTCTAGTGGGAGTTCTTCAATGATCTCAGGTTGATCACAAGTCTGCTATCTGGATGATTTTCTATTTTAAATATGAGAATCATTCTAACAGCAATGAAATACTAGATCATTCTATAAACATATTCAAAGATCTTTTCATCTTACAAAGAAAGGCTTTCGATAGAAAGGATGCTAAGAATAGCAAAGTATGACAAACTAAACCTCTACATTGAATGAGATACAACACTCATATGCAGAAATGGAATCAAGTTTAACTTCCATGAATGTTTTAAATATTGGGTGAAAGGCCTATATTTGTAAAACATTAAGTGCTTGATTTTGGGTTAGAGGCCCACAAATAAGGCCCACAAATTCGTAAGCACTTGGTTTAAAAATTTATCATTTATGAAATTATATTTCATATTTCATTTAATCTTGGTTTAGTATGAATGATGAAGTCCAAGTGATTCAAAACATTCAAATGGGATGTCAATATGGATTCTTTGACAAAGAAACACCCATAAGTGAACTTGAATATTGAATCACAAAAGGATCCCTAATCCAAGTCATTGAAAGGTTGGGAGACCAATGACTAATGAAGATTAGATTGCAAGTTGATTTATAGTTCAGTTTCTTGAACTATATGGACTGGATGTCAGAGATCATTTGCATAGATACTTATTGGATCTTGTATCGAATTGACCATGAGAACACTTTAAGATATTAAAGTCATGTCATAAGTAGTTCTCATTAATGGTGATTGAAACCTATTCCTCAAAACCTGAGTAGTTATGGTTGCTTGTTTGAGAATTAGTTCTATTTGATGATCGCTGAACGTCGCACCGTAAAAGGAGACTATAAAAGCAGTTATTGGGCGTACTATGAATCAAAGTAAGTTGTTAATAAGTTATAAGAATTGATTGTCCTCCTATCTTTGATAGGATATGGTGTTGTTGTTGTACAAGGCCTCGAAAAGAGTTAGATACTCTGAAAATGGATGGCCGTGCTCAAAATGGTTAAGGCTTAACCTTTTGTAAAAGTTTAACAGTTGAACTCAGTAATTCGAGAAACACTTCTGGACCTAATAAGGATGTCTTGAATCTTACCTTATGTTCAATAAGTAACACTAAGAAACAAAGGAATTGGAATGCACACTTGTCCGAATGACAAGTGGGAGACTGAAGGAAATATGTCCTTCACCCAAGGTGCATTAGTCCAATACCAAAGGTTCATATTTATTACGAACAATTAATTCAGTGAGATCAAGTGATCAGAACACCTGGCTGGAGGAATGCTTCCGAACAGTGAGTTCTAATCCTAATTAGGCTCACATCTTACTCTTGACTGAACCTATAAGGTCTCGCCATTGGCATGTAACTGATCATCGGATTAAATGAATCAGAAATTCATTTAATAATTTTTCGGGAAATTAGTTTGAAAACATAAATACACGATTTAACATTGGACCGTGAAATCGTATATCGTGATTGCGTATATTCGTAAGCTAGGCGAAACAAATAATCGTATCGTACGACAATGCATCGTCAAGTACGAAACGATAAATAAATTATCGAAAGATAATTGAATGAAGCAAACACGAAGGCAAGCCCACAAGCAAAGCGCAAGGAGCAAAGGCCCATGGCCTTGTTGCCTTGGTTGTGCGCGCGCAGGGAAACCACAGCAACATCAACAACGAGGCCCATCCTACTGTGTGCTGCGTTGTGCGCTTGTGCAAGGGTGAGGTAGTGGGCCTTGCTGGCCGGTCGGGATCTATGCTTGGCCGGTTGGCTTGGCTTACTAAATAGGTTATTATAATAACCTAGTCAAACATGTTTTCCTAACCTAATGCAAAACTCAGATTCTAACCTAAGGCAAGAGAAATCCTAAACTCTCTTTGTGCCTCCATTAGATTTGTTCTTCCCAAAAAGCAAACAATATTGAGTGACTTCTAAGCCATCAATCTCTAGACGGATCGGAACGTGTCGGTGAACCAAGTAGAGGAACGACATCTAGAGTTCTTGTTCGTGTTTGTGGTTCGTTGAACTAGGAAAAACATGCTACAAACGTAAGTGTAGACACCAAAATTGTGTCTCCCCTAGAGTCCAATGACAATATAGCCAATAGGTTTAGGCGATTGATTTTCATGTACAAGCGACCAGTTGCAAAGGACATATTTTAATTCAATTCTAAACTTTCGTTCAAAATTCAAGTATAAATCTCAAAGCAAACACAATTGCAATCCAATCAAATTCTAATTCCAATTATCCAACTCCAATTCATAATTCCAATCCAAACAAGTTCAATTCCTAAGTTCAATTTCTATTCCAAACTTCCAATTCAACGATACAAACCTTAGGCCCAAATCCTAACCTCGGGTTCCAATTCAAGCCTAAACACATTTCCAAAACACAATTTCAAAATCCAAGTTCAATATCAAGAAACGGATTCCACCATCATTCTTTGTGGCACTTTTCCACTCAAAATCATATAAGGAAAGTCAAATTCGGGCGCCGGCCCCAAAACCGAGCATTTCGGGCGCCGACCCGTAAAACCGAGTGAAACCCGTACAACTCAGCAATCTCAAGAAGCTTCCTCAAAAATATATCTTTAAAATACATAAATATCCATTCCTTAACCTCCAAGCAAAAGGACGGAGAAGGTACAAAGAGCATCTTTTGCAAACCGCCAAAACGCCCAAAAGGACAAAAGCGGCGCGCTGGCTTGTGCCATCTGTCCTGTGCCACGTCAGCGGCGCCAGACGCCAAGGCCTGCGCCTGGCGCAGCTTTGCCCTAATTCCAGAAAGATTCCGATAAATACCCCCCTTTTTCTACGAACAAACGGAGTCTTCAAAATTCAAATCCTTCAATGTTCAAGCTTCTAATCCTTCAATATTCAACATAAAATCTCTACAAAGCACACTTATACAAACACTTCAAGATACAATTTTAATGTTCTAATGTCCTAAGAAATTTGGGAGTCCAAGCTTGGAAATCAAGTAACACCTAAATCTAGGTAAGTTTCCGAGGACTCTCGAAATCAAAGTTTCTACCTTTCTAATTTCAAGTTTACTAATCCTATGATGTTCTTGTGTTGATTCATACACACTTGAACTAGGATATGTTAACAAGGAGTAATATTTGAGGGGATTTCATACTTGAAACCCTTCCTCAAATGATCATCCAAACTCCTCCTACAAGTTTCAAGTTTCAATCTTTATGCTTTGTTTTCAAAAAACATGATTAGTAAGGTTGATACTTTTACTCTTAAAAGTGTCACTTACAACAATCACACATTTTTACAAAATCAACACTTTATGTGATACAAATACAAAGTTTCAAATTCAATGATGTTTAAGGTTGTTTGTAATCACTTCGTTAAACTAGAATCATCTTCAAAATAGGAGCACATTAAAGATGAAACCTTTTCAACATTAAAAGTTCCAATCTTTGAGATTCAAGACTCCTCATTTCAATATTCAAGTACAAGTTTCAAGATTCAATGATGTTTAGGGTTATTTGTAATCACTTCCCTAAACTAGAATCATTTCAAAATAGGAGCATATCAAATATAAAGCCTTTTCAACATTAAAAGGTTCAATCTTTGAGATTCAAGACTCCTAAGTTCAATATTCAAGTTCAATATTCAAGTTCAATATTTCAAGTTCAATATTCAAGTTCAATATTTCAAGTTCAATATTTCAAGTTCAATTTCTATGTTCAAAATCTAGGACACTTTAGGATGAGAAACTCGTCCTAAAGTTGAGATTTTTAGTTTTGAATCCGTGTCGGACGCACTTATTCTTAAGGAGTGGTTTGGCGTTCGGATCTCATTTGCTAAAGTTCAATTTCAATATCGCACCTTTCAATCATGCACTTCAATTAAGCACTTCAATATCGCAATTTCAATAACGCTTTTCAATTAAGCACTTCAATATCGCAATTTCAATAATGCCTTTAAATATTGCACCTTTCAATTCCGCACTTTCAATTATGCAACTTTACTTGCCTAGTCCTTCTAGGAAATGTGGTTTCCCACCTAGTCCATTTCTAGGTGGTGATGTACTTTACTAATTATGCACTTATTTTATATTGTGATGTTTCTTTACTTGTTTATTGCTTTCATCACCTCACATGCTAAATACAATAAAATACAAGGTTACACCATGCTTTACGAAGATAATTTCTTGGACAAACCGATCTTAGGTTCCCTTAAATTAACTTTAAAGCAAAGTGGTCACGATACAAAGTAGAACTTCTATTTGTTCAAGTACTAAATCCAAACCCACATAGTGTCATGACTAGGGTTACTCGAAAATATTTTGTGCCATGCATTTGAATATAATTTCTAAAGCTCGCGGAATAAGCATCTCGTTCCTTTGCCCGGATCTCACCCATCCGTTTCTAAGATTCAACGCCTTATCCGATATAGAGTCAACTTTGGTCTTTCCAAACGAGACCCTTAAAAAATGTTTGGTGGAGACTCCTTCAAAATTGATAAGGCTTTTTTTTCTGTCGTTGAATAGAAATTCACCTCACCAAACAAAATTTATAAAACACCTAACTAACCGGCTATATGGACTATAGCGGCAAGCATAGGGATCGTCCCATAGGAATGGATATGTTTGGCTATTCAATTTATGCGTTCACAAGCTAGTTCGGATGAAATTTGAGTTTTTGAATTAAACTAATCAAAGATAGAAAAGCAAAGAAATAAAGAAACTCTAGAGATTTCGGGAATCGGCAATGGAAATCGAATCAAAGAAATAACAAGGTCAAGACATTCATGAATATGCAACGACTTAGCACATAGGGTAATGAAACCAAATGACGTGCTCGCCACCTCTCGGATGGAGCACGCGAAGAAACCTAGCCTATGGAAGAGCTTTCGCCTAATCCTAAACTAGATAAGCTTGCATATAATAGGAACTATCATTCACTTGCACAAAATAGGCTTACAATGTCTTCCCAAACCTAAATCATACATTCCAATCTAATCCCAATCAAATAGCATTTGCAACTACTAATCAACTAGGCATGGATGTCCTATCAATAAATCACATTTAATCACAACATCAATCATGAATTTTCCCTAAAATTCCCCAAATTCAATCCCAAGGCTTCATCCCTAACCTCTTGACTAAACTACTCAATTAGCATGATTAACATCAACATTAAACTAACATCAATCCTAATCATGAAACTAATTGAATTAATGAAACTAATTGAATCAACAAAATTCAGAAAATTCAAACCTCCAAAATTGGGGAAAAATCAATGAAATTCAAAATTTGAAACTAATTCTAGAATTCAAGCATGAAATCAAAGCATAAACGAAATTAATGAAGCAATTAAAGAATTAAAGAACAAATCAAGAAGAAGAGTAGAATTATACCTTGAATTGAAGAATTTGCATCAAACTTTGAAGAACAAAATGAAGAGCAAAACTCAAAGCAAAGAGGAAAGAAATCTGAAAATTGAAGATTGAATTGAATTTAGAATCAAGAATTTGAGGCTAAAAATCCTTAATCCTAATCTCTAATCTAATCCCTAAACTAATTCGATAGAGAGAATTCTAAGCTAAGCCTAAGAAAAATGAAAATTACGTAATGAAAGTTTAATTACAAATGCTGCGATTTTCAGACTTTATAGTAGCAGCCCCGCGCTCTTGTTTGGTCGCACAAGGGGTCTGTTTGGTCGCACAATTTCTGTGCGGTCGAACAAGAAAGAGCATTCGGTCGCACATGAAATTCAGGCCATTCTGCCTAGCCACTCGCCTGCACAGCAAGCTGAAATCGCTCGTACAACATCCATTCGATCGCACATGCACAAGCATTCGATCTCACAGACTGTCGGCTTCTGTTCTGACTGCGCTATGCTGCTGCGAGGTTGCTGCGTGTTCTGCTGCACTTCTTGCTGCGTGTTCTGCTGTGCTATTCCTGCTCATGTGTGGCTGATATTCTGCTTGCCTATTGCTGCTATTGTGTAGCTGCTACAAGGGCTGAAAGGGAGCTTGCTAGTGAGCACAAGAGGAGGTGTAAAGCCACGAACAAGGGCTGCATATGTGTGCAAGTTCAGCAGCTATGGCTGCTGTTCTTGGCTGCTGTAAAGGCTGTGACTGTTTGCGTGTATTGCTCATGTATATCTTGCACATTAGAAGCTCGTCGCTGCACATTAGAAACTACGTATAGCATGTTAGAAACCCGCAACACATTTTATTAATAATCGAAAATCAAAATATTAATTCGTTTAACATTTTTACAAATAGTGAAACATATAACTCGTCTACAAGCATAATGACACAATATTAACACGTTAATACTCAAAATGACCCTTACGTAATGAGAATGCGCACAAAAGGCATATTTAGAGCAAAAACGACTAAAATATACGCAAGACGAGAAAATGTAACGATAATTGCAAAAATGCAACAAACGAACTAAAAACGATAAAACTAAGAGAAAATAATAATAAAATGCTAATAAAACGAACTAAAATCCTAAGCTAAGAGCGACATAAATGTCGCTCATTAAACTCCCCCCATGCTAACCCTTTGCTTGTCCTTAAGCAAAGCTGGAATGAGAAACGGGGAGGAGAACGAGCTTATTTATTAAAAATCAATATTACGAAAATAAGAACTACAAGAATGCACACTAACTCACTTTCGTAGGAATCACGGTTGCATTAAAGCGAATGCAACAAGCTCTTTGAACCCCACAATCGCTCATGAGGGCGAGTGGGATCTCGCAAGGGTTTCCAAAGAGAAACACCCATAACTCTTCCAAAAATTTGAATCAAGGCAAGACCTAATAATGAAAAACAAACCAAGAAAAAGAAAAAAAAGAAAAGAAAAAGAAAAGAAAGGAAAAGAAAAGAAAAGAAAGAAAAAGAAAAACGAAACTACAAAACTCAAGATAAGGGCCTTTATTATGGAACGAGCACAAAAGAATGCTAATATTTCTAACTAAATAGACGAATGCACGCTATCCAATGTCCTAAGTCGAGTGAAAGATTCAAGTGCCAAGCAAAGAGAACTAAGGCCAAGCACTAATCAATTCCCCTTCAACCGAGCATACCACGTCAAATATCTAGATCCTATCCACCCTTGAGAAAAGCGTCTCGAGACGCAGCGAAGGCGCCGGAAAAACAAGATTAGTCTACCCTACATCTTAGCATGACAATTCCATTCCATAAACTTGACCAAATCCTCCCTCCACCGACAATGACTCAACTCTAAAGGGTCAAGAGGACTTTTTAGGGTGTAACGTAGGCTAGGGGTAAGGTGTGGAACAAATTTGGTAATTGGTGCTTATACCTAAAGTGAAGCGCAATGATAGAACTCAACTCAAGCAAATTGAACCAAAAACAAACTCATACCACTTATTTGGGGTACCCCCAAGCTTATTCAATAATAATTCTAAACTACAACTCTTTTTGCACTTTTCTTGATTTGATTTTCTCTTTTTTTGTGTTTCAATTGAAACTTTTCTCATGCCTTGTTTTTCTCTATTTTTGGCTTTTTCTTATTCACTATATACAACATATTTCCCAAAATTTGCCATTCATACCAATATCAACATTCATTCCTCAACTTAGCATAATCATTCAAAACCATCAAGCATCATAACACAAAGCTTCACTATCACTTCTAAGGGTGAAAATAAAACAAAGGCTATTAGGCTTGTAATGTGCTTATAAGAAATGAAGGGGAAAGGCTCAAATGGCTAGCAAGGGGGCAAAAGCAAATAAAAACATATGAGAAAAATAGAAAATAAAGTCCTAAACTAAAAAGAAAAATAGTCACCGAAAGAAATGCCTCTATCGTCCCCTAAAGTAGTTCGGTCGCGGTCTCGGGAAGGAAATAGTCAAATTCGAGAGATAAGAAAAGTCAATGCCAAGGATCCATGCCACTCAATATATGTATATGTTTTTGGGCTAATTGAACATGAACCTCACATGGGAGCAAATACCACTCTCTCCGGTTTCAAGTCACTAGAGAGATCGACACCATCTTACCACAAGCCAAGGGTTCAAGACGCATGTTACCCAAAGTTCAACCGACTTTCTTAAGAACTAAATCCTAGATTCGATCCAAGACATTGAAAACCGTGCAAACATCTACCCATTAGGAATAAAAGCATTCTAATCTAAAAGTTCCAATTTTATTTGCCCAAATCAAGAATATTGCCTAAGAAAACCTAGAAAAACTTGCCTTGACAAAGATCGAAAAGGAAAAAGAAAGAAAAGAAATGAAAAAGGAAACCAAGGAAAAGAAAGAAAGAAAAATAAAGAAAATATTCACAAAATCAATGAAACTAATCAAGAAATATGCACAAAATCAAAAATATTCACAAAATCAAGCAATCCAACACACGGAGATCAAAGTAGCAAACAATAGAATCTCACCTATGGAAGAGCTTTCGCCTAATCCTAAACTAGATAAGCTTGCATATAATAGGAACTATCATTCACTTGCACAAAATAGGCTCACAATGTCTTGCCAAACCTAAATCATACATTCCAATCTAATCCCAATCAAATAGCATTTGCAACTACTACTCAACTAGGCATGGATGTCCTACCACTAAATCACATTTAATCACAACATCAATCATGCATTTTCCCTAAAATTCCCCAAATTAAATCCCAAGGCTTCATCCCTAACCTCTAGACTAAACTACTCAATTAGCATGATTAACAACAACATTAAACTAACATCAATCCTAATCATGAAACTAATTGAATTAATGAAACTAATTAAATCAATAAAATTCAGAAAATTCAAACCTCCAATATTAGGGAAAAATCAATGAAATTCAAAATTTGAAACTAATTCTAGAATTCAAGCATGAAATCAAAGCATAAACGAAATTAATGAAGCAATTAAAGAATTAAAGAACAAATCAAGAAGAAACGTATAATTATACCTTGGATTGAAGAATTTGCATCAAACTTTGAAGAATAAAATGAAGAACAAAACTCAAAGCAAAGAGGAAAGAAATCTGAAAATTGAAGATTGAATTGAATTTAGAATCAAGAATTTGAGGCTAAGAATCCTTAATCCTAATCTCTAATCTAATCCCTAAACTAATTCTAGAGAGAGAATTCTAAGCTAAGCCTAAGAAAAATGAAAATTACGTAATGAAAGCCTAATTACAAATGCTGCGATTTTCAGACTTTATAGTAGCAGCCCCGCGCTCTTGCTTGGTCGCACAAGGGGTCTGTTTGGTCGCACAAATTCTGTGCGGTCGAAAAAGAAAGAGCATTCGGTCGCACATGAAATTCAGGCCATTCTGCCTAGCCACTCGCCCGCACAGCAAGCTGAACTCGCTCACACAACATCCATTCGATCGCACATGCACAAGCATTCGATCGCACAGACTGCTGGCTTCTGTTCTGACTGCGCTATGTTGCTGCGAGGTTGCTGCGTGTTCTGCTGTGCTATTCCTGCTCATGTGTGGCTAATATTCTGCTTGCCTATTGCTGCTATTGTGTAGCTCCTACAAGGGCTGAAAGGTAGCTTGCTAGTGAGCACAAGAGGAGCTGTAAAGCCACGAACAAGGGCTGCATATGTGTGCAAGTTCAGCAGCTATGGCTGCTGTTCTTGGCTGCTGTAAAGGCTGTGACTGTTTGCGTGTATTTCTCATGTATAGCTTGCACATTAGAAGCTCGTCGCTGCACATTAGAAACTACGTATAGCATGTTAGAAAATCGCAACACATTTTATTAATAATCGAAAATCAAAATATTAATTCGTTTTACATTTTTACAAATCGTGAAACATATAACTCGTCTACAAGAATAATGACACAATATTAACAAGTTAATACTCAAAATGACTCTTACGCAATGAGAATGCGCACAAAAGGCATATTTAGAGCAAAAATGACTAAAATATACGCAAGACGAGAAAATGTAATGATAAATGCAAAAATGCAACAAACGAACTAAAAACGATAAAACTAAGCGAAAATAATAATAAAATGCTAATAAAAAAAACTAAAATCTTAAGCTAAGAGCGACATAAATGTCGCTCATCAAAAATCCAAAAATACAAAGGTTCTAAAGCCGCTCTCGTAAGGGAAATACAAAAAGTACGAGAGGAACAAAATAACCCCCTACAATTCTGGCGACTCCACGGGGGAGTTCCTTATTTCAACTTCGAAAATACGAGTATACTTTGAGCATCCAGCCACTGATCTTCTTAAGTTCTGGATGCCAGCTCTGGCGCTAGGCGCAGGCCCCTGCGCCAGACGCCACGGCCTGCATCCAGCACAGTGGCTCACAGTGGCTCGTTGCCCATGTTGCTCAAGTTTTCAAGTGGCAGTCAGTCTGTTTTTGAATTTCGAAGGACACTCCCAAACCTTGAGAATGAATGTCGAAAAACGAGCTTTTCAAACACAATATTCAAATGCGATTTTCAATTTTCAATTTCTAGGAATTTCATGCATATTTCGAAAACCATATTTGTGCAAAACGAATTTCTACCTTGCCCAATACGAATGTGTTCTACATTCGGGCTAACCCCAGGGTCAACGAAATGGTGACTCTCCATACGGTTCCTGACCAAAGTGTGTTACCATTTCCGCGCCTACCGAAACTTGGCATTTGCTTGACATTCCGATGTCAAGCATGGAGGTCGTCTGCCGACACACACGTCCCTTAGGTGGATGTGCAAGTTGTTGCCGGATCCGCCTCTTAGTTGAGTACCTTTTGACACCCAAAGCCGACCACTTGCATCCTACAAAACTTAGACCGATCTTAGGTTGAGAACTTTGCATGTCGCATTCATATCCATGTTAGTGTGACAACATACTATTTGTGCATTGTGTGGGAGTCTTTGCACGCGTGAATGACTAACCTCGAGTTCTAGCTTTGCCAAAACATTAGCCTCCAACTAGGAAACCAAACCCCTAGGAGCATCATGCAAAATTCATGCATCCAAAATCGCCGATTTAAGGTCTTTTAGGAGTGCCACTCCATTTGATTCAAAACCCTTAAACACGCCTCACGCACAAATGCCAAATTCGAAATTCAATCCAACAACGTCATAATGCCGGATTTTCTAGTCCAAGTTTCAAATGTCAAATTCAAAATTCAATCCAACGGCGTCATAATGCCGGATTTTCTAGTCCAAATTTAAAATTTCAAATTCAAATTCAATCCAACGGCGTCATAATGCCTGATTTTCTAGTCCAAATTCTAAATTACCCAATTCAAGTTCAATCCAACGGCGTCATAATGCCGGATTTTCTAGTCCAAATTCCAAATTCAAAATTCAATTCAACGGCATCATGCTGGATTTTCTAGTTCAAGCATTCAAATCTTCAATTCCATCTTTCAAACCTCAAAGTCAAGTTACCAATTTCAATCTCAAAACCTCAAGCTCAAATGTCCAAACTCATGCCGTGGTAATGCCGACTTTTCCATTTCAAATTTCAAGTCCTATATTCGAAAACTTCAAATTCCAAATCCATGATGGCGTAATGCCAAATTTTCCTCATTCAATTTCAAATTTAAAATTCCATGACCAAACACTTCAAAATTCCAAGTCCACGACGGCATGATGCCAGACTTTCAAAATTTCAAATCTAATGTCTCAAATCCATGGCGGCGTAATCCCGGAATTTTTCAAATTCAAAGCCTCATACTCTATACAAAAATGCACCTTTTCCATTTCAAAGTTCAAACTCCGAATCAAATTCAAATTTCAAATTCATCTTCGAACTACAAAAAATTCTTCCTTCCATTGCTCCCAAATACAAAATTCAAAAACACTTCCTAAAGGGTTGAAATTCCCCTAAAATACTTCGAAATTCAAAGGGTTGAAATTCCCCTAAAATACTTCGAAATTCAACGGGTTGAAATTCCCCTAAAATACTTCGAAATCCAAAGGGTTGAAACTCCCCTAAAATACTCCAAACTCTACTTCGGGTTGAAATTCCCTTGAAATATTCCAAAATCCAATGGGTTGAAATTCCCCTAAAATATTCCCAAATTCTATTGAAGGGTTGAAATCCCCTTGAAATAATACAAAATCCAATTCCCGTTCGATCGGGTTGAAACTCCCCTGAAATAATATAAATCCAATCTCCTAAAGCATTTCCAATGGGTTGAAAATCCCTTGAAATAATACATGTCCAATGTCCAAATTCCAATGGGTCGTAATCCCCCTTTTGATATTTCAAGTTCTAGTACAAGGAGAAAGCCTCCACAAAAGAATGAAGCTCCTTTCAAATATTTCCAACGGGTTGCAAATCCCGAATACAAATACAAAATCCAAGATCCCGAATCTTCGGAGTGGCACTTAGAGTCAAGTCTAGGTCTCATTCATTGCATGCATATCATATCATGTGTCGGGAAGTGCAGTTCTAAAATCATGTCATGTGTCAATTGTCTATGTCTTGAGTGGTCATGAGTCGTGTCTTCTGCATTTGTTCAAATCCTCAGTGCGCGTCAATGTGTCTAGGCTTCAAGAAACGCTTTGACTTCGGCAACAAAGGGAAAGGTTGGGTCTGTTAAGTTATGATACATATAAATGAATATAAATCATGCAGAAAAACCATAAAAGCCAGTATTCCAAATTAATTGCCACATAACAATTAGCATAATTTAGGATGCATACTCTTTGTAGCGTGCCCTCCCTTGCTGCGCCCGAACCGAACAAGAACAAGTCTTTAGGACTCCAAGTGTCGTCCCTCCGTAGAAAGTCCACAGCACGTCCGGATCCGCCTTAGGTTTGACTAACTAGAATCGCCCCAAAGTTACTATGTTTTTCGGTTATTGTGAAGCAAATAAGTGACTGAATTTTATGCCTAAAACTCTTTTGAATACTTGAAAACTCGTTATGAATTGTGAGCATTAATCACCTATGTATAGGGTATGGAAAAGGTATTGTAATCCTACTAGGAAAAGAATTAATTAATTTGAATTTAATTTAAACTCTATTAATTAATTTATCTAGTAGATATAGGAATTTAACCTTAAACGAATCCTACACGTTTTAGGTTTCGTACGCAAGCACAAACACACACGAGCATGACCCACATGCGCGCAGGCCATGCCCGCGCATCCGCAAATCCCACGAAGCTGCCATTGTGCTCGCAGCATAGGCGCGCGCTGGGCCTGGACTTGCGCTGGGCCAGGCGTGGCCTTGGGCTGTTTGTGAGGCGCGCAAGGCTTGCTGGACGTGGGCCTGGCTTCGCGCTGGGCCTTCGTCTAGCAAGCTCGTCCGATGCTAATTCGTACGACGCGCTTCGGATTAATTTCCAGATCCCGGAATTCATTTCCGATACGAACAATATTAAACATTTCCGATTCCATAATTAATTTCCGTTTCAAACGAATATTTAATATTTCCGTTTCCGGAATTATTTTCCGATTCCGATAATATTTCCGATTCCGACAATATTTCCGTTTCCGGCAATATTTCAGATTCCGGCAATATTTCCATTTCCGATAATATTTTCCGATACGTACCATGTTCTGAAGGAAATAATGCCCTTGGTCCAAGTATGCATTCTATGTTAAGTCTAATAAATGCGGTTCAGTATTAATTAACAAGTTAATAATTCAGTGAGATCAAGTGAGCTGAATGCCTAGCTAGAGGCCGCTTCAGTTCAAGTGGAATTAATGATATTAATCCACAGCTTACTCTTGACTGAACCCGTAGGGTCACACAAATAGTACGTAAACGGATCAAGTATTTAATGGCATTAAATACTCCATCTATGGATATTCGGAATCGACGGATCTTGGTTTCAGTGGGAGCTGAGATCGTCAAAGGCAAGCAAATGAATACTTCAGAAACGATGATATTGCCGGAAACGGAAATATGGATCGTATCGGAAATATAAATATTATCCAAGTCGTAGATGTTGCCGGAAACGGAAACATGGTACGTATCGGAAAATATTATCGGAAATAGAAATATTGCCGGAATCGGAAATATTGCCGGAAACGGAAATATTGTCTGAATCGGAAATATTATCGGAATCGGAAAATAATTCCGGAAACGGAAATATTAAATATTTGTTCGAAACGGAAATTAATTCCGGAATCGGAAATATTAAATATTGTTCGTATCGGAAATGAATTCCGGAATCGAGAATTTAATCGGAAGCGCATCGTACGAATTAGCATCGGACGAGGCCTGCCAGACGAAGGCCCAGCACGAAGCCGGGCCATCGCCCAGCAAGCCAAGCGCAACAACCACACGCCAAGCATGCGACCAGGCCCAGCGCAAAAGCCAGGCCCAGCCGAAGCTTGGGCGCGCGCGCGGGGCTGAGACGAGTGGGTTGGCGCTGTGCGTGGGCCGCAAGGCCTGCATGCGGTGCTAGCGTATTACTCGAAGTGTGTTACTCGAATCCTAAAGCGTATAGAATTCGTTCAATGATTAAATTCCTAATCCTAAAAGATAAATTAATTAAATAAGAGTTCCACTAGGATTCTAATTTAATTAATTCGTATCCTAGTAGGATTCCAATTCTCTTTCCATACCCCTATAAATATGTGGCCTGGGTTCACAATTTATAACGAGTTTTTCAAGTATTCAAAGTGAGTTTTTGAGAGAAAAATTCAGTCACATACCTTGCCTAAAAGTGCCGAAATTATTAGTACCTTAAGGGCAATTCTAGTTGGTCAATCTTAAGGCGGATCCGGACGTGCTGTGGACTATCTACGGAGGGACGACACTTGGAGTCCTAAAGACTTGTTCTTGTTCGGTTCGGGCGCAGCTAGGGAAGGCACGCAACAAAGAGTATGCTTCTAGACTATGCTATATGATTATGTGTAAATAATATGTATTCCTGGATTAATGGTTGTTTCCGCATGATTTATGAATTGTCATATGTATCATAACCTAACAGTGGTATCAGGAGCCTCTTATTATTTTCATAATCTAAATTGCATGAACATGGTTAAATATTACAAATTTGCAAGAATTAAAAGGGGTGATTAATTTTCGTCATTGTTAATTAGTTTCAAATTGCGTTTATTTAATTATACGTAAGCAGTTTTTCGGCAGTTTTTTCGTTACTCATCCAAATCGAGTGATTTTTGTGTCAATTCCGCATGTAAAAGGTATTCTAGAATTTTGACAAAAATAGTGTTTTTCTGCCGAACTCAGAATTCTCAAATTCGAAGCCTAACTATGACTTTTTGAAGGTTTTAGTTTTTCGAATGCAAAATTTCGTAAATTTAAGATGTTAAATTAAATATTTGCGATTCTTGTTGATAAATCTTGAATTTTGATTGACCTACTGTATATGTTTAACAAGTTTGAATGCCTAGCCTTGTTAATTATGCAATCTAATTTGTAATTATGATTAATTTGTTGAAAATTAGAATAATTTAGAATTAATTTGATTTTCATAATTAATTATAATTTAATTAGATAGCTATGATTAAAAACCACCATAAAAATTGTAAATTTATGATAAATTTTAAATTTTTATGACCTAGACTTGAATCCATGTTAATCGGAAATCAATTGAATAATAAATTTTCGATTTTTCGCCCTAAAATTATGAAATTAATATTAATTTATTAATTTGTCATTAATTTTAAATATAAATTTTTTAAATTTTATGCGATTCGTTCATATAACTTGCACGCACAAAGCAATGGACGCTACGTGTTACCCTTAAGGGGTGTTGTATAGTGCGGGCATGTGACGGCGAGCAAGGGAGCTCGTCGCCCATGCGGCACGAATGCAATGAGCAAGGGCATGGTGCACGAGCACAAGGCAGCAGCCCTGCCTTGTGTCGTGGGCTATGAGCAATGGACGAATGGGCATGGGCGAAAGCAAGGCACGACAGTCGCGTGTGGGCAGCAAGCGAGCTGCGCCACAACGCGCACTGCCTTGCGCAAGCGCGCGCAGCCTCGCGCGCAGCGAGTGCAAGCTCGCGTGCCATGAGTGCTGCGCCCAGCGTCGATGCCGCGCGCAGCGAGCGCTGGCTCGCACCAAGCGAGCGCTGGCTCGCACCAAGCGAGCGCTGGCTCGCACCAAGCGAGCGCTGGCTCGCACCAAGCGAGCGCTGGCTCGCACCAAGCGAGCGCTGGCTCGCACCAAGCGAGCGCTAGCGAGCGCGCACAGCATGCGCTGGCGAGTGCACGAAGCGAGCGCTAGCGAGCGAACGCAGCGAGCGATGGCTCGCGTGCATCGAGCGCTGGCGCGCGCGCAGCGAGCACATGCTCGCGTGCATCGAGCGCTGGCGCGCGCGCAGCGAGCACCAGCTCGCGCGATGGCTTGCGAAGGGTAGAAGCAGCAGCTATGCGACGCAGCGCATGGGCTGCGCGCACATGGCCAGCGATGGCTGTGTGCGTGTGGCCCATGGGCGTGTGATGCGTGAGGTGTTTGCGTTGCGATTAGATCGTTTTGAAATTTTAATTTGAAATTTTCAGTTTACGTAATTTTAATTAATTTTAAAATTAATAATTTAAATTATTTTCTTGGATTTTAATTTTGAATATTGTAATTATAATAAATTTTATTTATTCTAATTATTTTACTAAAATTAAAATCGTGAATTAATTTAAATGCGACTGAAATTAAATTAAACTTTTTGGATTCAATTATAAATTTATATGAGCTTTAAAATTTTAATTAAATTTGTATGTTTCCGGTTAGACTAGAAATACATTTTTATGTTTAAAATTAGTAAAGCATATGAATTTATTGGTTTAAGTGGGAGCGCTTTTAGTCATAAACTCTTGATTAGGTCTACAAATCCTTAAGGTTAAAACAACTTGATTAGAATTAATAAGGACTGAATAATTGGTAGATTATTGGTGCCCTTGATTAATTGCTGCAAATGTTTACGTGATGCATAATGTGTTTTACTAACCAGCTATGTGGGCCATTCATGATAATGAATGGGTGAATGGTATATATTGTATATGTACTGTTTTGCAGGTTATGAAGTGACTAGTATGGCCCAAATAGGATAGAAAATATGGTCTGCGTACCATTAATTTGAATGTAATTGGTCTAAAGTACCAAAGTCGTTTTTCAATTCAAATATGGTCTGCGTACCATCAAATAGTTGTAATTAGTTTTAATTATAGCTTATCCTATTTGAAGAAAATGGTGCCTCCCACGGAGATTTTCAAGACGGACTTTGAAGTTAAAGCTTCAAGATGAAGTCGGGCCATACTAGATCACATTTATCTTATGCATGTTTTAAGTTATTTATTGCTTTTAAATATGTCTTAAAATGCATGAGATCAAAAGCTTGATTATGTTGCATGATTAAGGATTTTAGTTCACTTAAAATCTAACCAACATAGTAAGAGCCTTAAGTTCCAAACTTAAAAATTGAGTTAAAAGGTGCCATGCCAAAATATACACTTGCTTGGATATCCTTTACATCAATCTAGTAATAGTTTTCGCTCAGCGAGGTGTTACTTATTGGTCCTAAAGGGGCAAGGTACACAAATAATTGTGAGTACATGTTAGTTTTGGTGAAACTCAACGATATAAGTAAGGAGTCCTTTTATGTCGTGGCAAAATCGCTAGGTTTACCTAATAAGTTCTTAGACGTACCTATCAACCAAGAATAGTTTCTAGACTATTAGCAAAAGGCTTTTGCTTACCTAAGATGTTTTAGGATTAAGTCGAAAAACTGTGCTTAATTCTTCAATGATTTTAGGATCTTGGAATCATTTTATTCACACATGCCGGAACAATAAATTCGAATAAAATGCTAATAACTTGTTGAAATTGCATGATTGCTTTAATTTTCAAGTTATTACTCATGATAAATGTTTAGACTTTGCATGCTTCAATGTATGTTTTAATTATTGTTTATAATTAAATATCTTGCACTGCAGTAAATCCTTTTAGAAAGGTAACAGTAAATTTCCTCGATTGGTAGTGAATCCAAGAACAATTCACGGAAATGAGAGAAAATGAGCAATTTAAAATGTACGTTTCTTTTAGCGACTTTTATGGTTGTTTTCGAATATCAAAATCGAATGGCAAACCAATTGGTGCTTGTGAATTCAAAATACAATGTAGTTTTGAGATCATAAAGCATTGAGTTTAAATGCTCAGCTTTACCAATGGTTAACAACCTAAAATATTTTTTCCATTTAATTCTCGAATGAGTCTAGTCCCTAGACATTCGAGTAGATCGATGCTTAGAGAACTTTAGAAGCTTCTAGTAAGATCATCTAGTTGAAACAAAATATTCAACATAAATTAAAATGGTAAAGAACCTTGTTGGTGACATTGGACATGTCTAACAAAGTATAAAAGTCAACACTAAAGAATTCAATTCTTAAGACTATAAGAAAGGGTACAAGAAATAGGAAAACAAAACAGATGACAGGAATTTACAATTCCGTTTCTACCTATAAGTTTATGTTTAAAGAGAAGTGACCTAGGAATCAAACTCCCTTGGTATCATATACCGCTTGAGGTTCTTACTTCGGTAATAACTCAAATAATGGAAGCTAGGCTACACTAATGGCCTACAAGTGGGAAATGAAGCATGGCAATGCTACATTAGCTGTAGGGTCATCTAGGTTGTTTTAAGTCCTTTCAAGGCTGGAACTAAATGGTTATTTTGTTCCATAATCAGCATACCTAAATTTCTGCTTCAAACACAGAAAGACTCACATTCAGAAGAATGAAAACAATGCTTGTTTGTTTGTTTATTTGAATGAAATGGTCAATTACAGGTTGAGTCAATTTGCTTGATTAAAACAAACAACTCTTTAACAATAAAAACTTTACTAGGTTCAAATCAAACCCTTGATTTGAGTTCCACTAATCTTTGGCATTGTTGCTTAGACCATGTCAACAAGTTAACATTCACAAGCTCTATTTTAATGGACTCTTGAAAGTTGGTTGATTTCTAGATCAACTTAATACAAGCTAGTCTTACTTGTTGAAAGTAACAAAGAATATGAACTATTGTTAGAACGCCTAGACGATAGAGTTCAAAGCTAAAGAAAGGTTTTATGACTTTATTATTTCACATGGATTTGAGTGAATATAGGTTTATTTACTCAAATGTGATATAAGTTGAATCTGTTTGGCTAGTTCAAAGATTCAGAAGTATAAAATCCACTTGGCAAGAAATCATAAAGATCTAGGTTAGATCATGTTGATGATTACTTGAGACCAAATATGATCATCAATGATTGTGTGTTGTAATTTCACAATCTAGGTCCATAAGATATGGCATATCTTAGTTGGAATAATCGAAGTCAATTAGTACTTGATTCGATCAATGATGGATCATAAAGACTTTTCCTATAATTTCTAAAACAAAATGCTCAACTACCACCAAACTAAATTCGTCAAAGCTATTGAAAAGTAATTTCAGAATAACTTTTCATAAAATATATCTAGAGAGTTGCAAAACTCAGTGGGAGCTTAGTGTTTGTCATTCGAAAAACTAAGGCCCAAGTATAGATATATGTTTCATTGTGATTTATTCAAATGAGACACAAGGGTATTGTTTCTACCACGAATTTTGAGAACATAATGTTTGTTTGCTCGAAATAATGTCCTTTTGGAGATTCGTTTCCGAAATGACAAGTGGGAGAAAATAGACCTCGAAAGTTTTCGAGGCGAACAACAAACATAAACGGACATTCCGGAGGCTTTTCGAAGTGCTTCAGAAAATCCGAACTTATTCTTTAAGGACTTTAGAAGTGGCTTTAAAGAATAGACATCTCTTAGAAGACTTTACAAGTGCTTCAAGGAGAACAGAATATTCAAAGGACTTTCAAGTGGCTATTGATATTCTATTGTTTGATGTTCTATACCCAAGTAGGCATAGAATTCAAATCACTGAAACTATAAGATTCTTCTATTAGATAGTGAAGAAACATGGAGTTCAGGTCACTGAAACTATGCAATTCTTCTATTAGATAGTGAAGAAACCTACAACTTACAGTCAAACTATTATCATGTAGATTAATGAGATTGTGACCTGTAAGAAAGCTATGACGAAACCCAGATTCCCTAAAATGGTTAGAGGCCATATATAGACTCAAATGTTTTAAATGGTTAGAGGCCATAAAACATACTCAATGTTTTGATGACAAAATTGAAATTTTGTTGATTTGCAAGAATAGTTTCACACCTATTGGGTGCAAGTTTATTTTAAGAATAAAAACCATCAAACATGAAATTGTGTTCACAACACAAAGCTAGATTAGTTGCTAAAAGGTTACAAGCAAATTCACGGTGTGGATTGTGTTGAAACCTCACATGAAATTGTGCATGCATAATCGTAATGCTCAAGTCTATAATTCAAGCAATGATTGCATATTGGTACATATAGCAATTGGATGACAAAACGTATTCCTCAATCAAATGTTGGAATAAACTATGTACATGATATGTCATAGGATTTGTGGATCCAAATAAATGCTTGAAAAGGAAAGCTAGCTTATAAAATCTAAGTACAGATTTAAGCAAGCAATTGGGAATTGGAATTGTATTTTAGTGAAGCTAATAAGTATTTTAGTTTCATAAAATGTACATGATTCTTATAGATTTATAAGAAGTTTAGTGGGAGTACGTAAAACTTAATTGGTCCTATGTGTATCACACACATATCTCTCTATTGAGAAATAACATTCAAATGCTAATGACTTAGATTTGAGATTATTCATCAATGATGGACCATGGCGGAACTTAGTACATACTGGGTATTAAGATCTATTTACAAAGATTTTATATTATTGTTTTGGATTAAGTAATGGCATTTACTAAATCAAACACGAAATACTCCATTGGAGATATTCGACCCATGTGAATAAATCTAAGTAAAGAATGTTTGAACTATGTATAAGCATTTACTAAGTTAAACATCAAAGGATCTGAGTAAGATTCTTAACCTATATTATATGTCAAAGAATTTAGCTGGATTTAGTATCTACTGAAACTAGATGAGCTAAAGTTACATGAATAGAATTCAATTGGAATTATTCTGCAAAAGAATTTATCATGTATGATATAATATGAGGATCGCCAAAAACGTATCGTATGACTTTAGGCATGACGAACATATACCAATCTCTATTGATCTAAGTAAAGATCAACTAGATTGAGATCAAGAATACTTATGGTACTTGAAAAGGTACATAGGAATAGTTCTTGATTCAAGGAAATAAAGATATGCTAAATATTAATGCTACACGCATAAACACTGGCAAAGGATCAAGCAAAGACCCTTTGGAGTTAACCATTGACAAGGACGAGCTAAAGAGCATCGTGTTTCGAAATGGCAACATGGATTGGAGACCATGAGTTGTTGCGTGGGAAATTAAATATTAATTTCTATATTCTAAGATACAGCTGGAAAGTCTTCCACATATCCGTGAACTGCTTGGATAAGTAAATCCAAACCAAAGCATCACTAGCAACCTATACAGTTGAAGTAGAAGTACTTATTGCCTAAGAAGCAATAAAACAGAGTTGTTTAGTTCTTCATTGAACTTGGGAAGATCACATGTCTGTTGACTTAATGGTTCTTCATTGCAAAATGCGTAGTACCACTAATGTAGCAAGAAAGACTAGATCACAAAATAAACATACTCAAAAGATCTTATCATCATATCTCGAAGAACATTCGATGAAAAGGATATTAAGATTGGCAAAGCATGATAACTAAACCTATGCAACAAGTGAGAAGCAACACTTACATTGTAGCACTGGAAATCAAGCATAGCTTTGAAATTCCATGAACTGTTTTAGAAGATGGGTTTGAGGCCCATGGTTGTAAAACATTGGGATTGAACATTTATCATATATGAAATGTATTTTCATATTCCATTTAATCTTGGTTTAGTATTAAATGATGAGTCCCTTCAATTTGACGAAATATTCAAGATAGACTGTTAGGACCAGTCCTGTGACTAAGAAATGTCTATCAAGTGAACTTGAATGTCAAAGGTTGAAAATGGTCCCTAGTCGGAGTTTTCTATAAAATTGGACGCATAGAAAACGTTAGACGATTAGAATGCAAGATGACTAGTAGTTCTGTTTCTTGAACTATGTGGACATGGCAATGTCATAATCATTTGCATAGATACTTACTTTGGGAAGACTAGTATCGGACAAGACCTATGAAACTTTACTGTAAGAGATGAAAATCTGTCATAAGTAAATTTCATTAAAATTATTAGACACTAAATCCTCAATACCTGAGTGATTTGAGATTACTTGTTTGAGAACTGGTTGCTTTGACGTTGACCAACCGTCGCACCGTAAAAGGAGGCTATAAAGGCAACGCTCAAGTAATCACCTATCAAACGAAGTCTAATCTCAAGATCGCAAGATTGGGATTGTCCTCCCATAAATCGGGATGAGATGCTTAAAAGTTGTACAAGGCCACTCGAAGAGCTAGAAACTGTGAAATGCATGGCCGTGCTCGGATAAATCATAGGCTATGATTATCTGTTTATTTGATTAGTTGAACTCTGAAACCGAGGAACACCTCTGGACATAATAAGGATGACAACTCTTACCTTATGTTCAAGAGCAAGCATCGAGTGACAAAGGAATTAGGAAATGCACACTTGTCCCTAAGGACAAGTGGGAGACTGAAGGAAATAATGCCCTTGGTCCAAGTATGCATTCTATGTTAAGTCTAATAAATGCGGTTCAGTATTAATTAACAAGTTAATAATTCAGTGAGATCAAGTGAGCTGAATGCCTAGCTAGAGGCCGCTTCAGTTCAAGTGGAATTAATGATATTAATCCACAGCTTACTCTTGACTGAACCCGTAGGGTCACACAAATAGTACGTAAACGGATCAAGTATTTAATGGCATTAAATACTCCATCTATGGATATTCAGAATCGACGGATCTTGGTTTCAGTGGGAGCTGAGATCGTCAAAGGCAAGCAAATGAATACTCCGGAAACGATGATATTGCCGGAAACGGAAATATGGATCGTATCGGAAATATAAATATTATCCAAGTAGTAGATGTTGCCGGAAACGGAAACATGGTACGTATCAGAAAATATTATCGGAAATAGAAATATTGCCGGAATCGGAAATATTGCCGGAAACGGAAATATTGTCTGAATCGGAAATATTATAGGAATCGGAAAATAATTCCGGAAACGGAAATATTAAATATTTGTTCGAAATTGAAATTAATTCCGGAATCGGAAATATTAAATATTGTTCGTATCGGAAATGAATTCCGGAATCGAGAATTTAATCGGAAGCGCATCGTACGAATTAGCATCGGACGAGGCCTGCCAGACGAAGGCCCAGCACGAAGCCGGGCCATCGCCCAGCAAGCCAAGCGCAACAACCACACGCCAAGCATGCGACCAGGCCCAGCGCAAAAGCCAGGCCCAGCCGAAGCTTGGGCGCGCGCGCGGGGCTGCGACGAGTGGGCTAGCGCTGTGCGTGGGCTGCAAGGCCTGCGTGCGGTGCTAGCGTATTACTCGAAGTGTGTTACTCGAATCCTAAAGCGTATAGAATTCGTTCAATGATTAAATTCCTAATCCTAAAAGATAAATTAATTAAATAAGAGTTCCACTAGGATTCTAATTTAATTAATTCGTATCCTAGTAGGATTCCAATTCTCTTTCCATACCCCTATAAATATGTGGCTTGGGTTCACAATTTATAACGAGTTTTTCAATTATTCAAAGTGAGTTTTTGAGAGAAAAATTCAGTCACATACCTTGCCTAAAAGTGCCGAAATTATTAGTACCTTAAGGGCAATTCTAGTTGGTCAATCTTAAGGCGGATCCGGACGTGCTGTGGACTATCTACGGAGGGAAGGCACTTGGAGTCCTAAAGACTTGTTCTTATTCGGTTCGGGCGCAGCTAGGGAAGGCACGCAACAAAGAGTATGCTTCTAGACTATGCTATATGATTATGTGTAAATAATATGTATTCCTGGCTTAATGGTTGTTTCCGCATGATTTATGAATTGTCATATGTATCATAACCTAACACTTTCCGTTTCCGGCAACATCTACGACTTGGATGATATTTATATTTCCGATACGATCCATATTTCCGTTTCCGGCAATATCATCGTTTCCGGAGTATTCATTATATGCCTTTGACGATCTCAGCTCCCACTGAAATCAAGATCCGTCGATTCCGAATATCCATAGATGGAGTATTTAATGCCATAAAATACTTGATCCGTTTACGTACTATTTGTGTGACCCTACGGGTTCAGTCAAGAGTAAGCTGTGGATTAATATCATTTAATCCACTTGAACTGAATCGGCCTCTAGCTAGGCATACAGTTCACTTGATCTCACTGAATTACTAACTTGTATAATTAATACTGAACCGCATTTATTACACTTACCATTAAATGCATACTTGGACCAAGGGCATTATTTCCTTCAGTCTCCCACTTGTCCTTAGGGACAAGTGTGCATTTCCTAATTCCTTTGCCACTCGATGCTTGCTCTTGAACATAAGGTAAGAGTTGTCATGCTTATTATGTCCAGAGGTGTTTCTCGGTTTCAGAGTTCAACTGATCAAATAAACAGATAATCATAGCCTATGATTCATCTGAGCACGACCATGCATTTTACAGTTTCTAGCTCTCCGAGTGGCCTTGTACAACTTTCAGCATCTCATCCCGATTTATGGAAGGACAATCCCAATCTTGCGATCTTGAGATTAGACTTCGTTTGATAGGTGATTACCCTAGCGTTGCCTTTATAGCCTCCTTTTACGGTGCGACGGTTGACAACGTCAAAGTAAGCAGTTCTCAAACAAGTAATCTCAAATCACTCAGGTATTGAGGATTAGTGTCTAATAATTTTGATGAAATTTACTTATTACAGATTTTCATCTCTTACAGTAAAGTTTCATAGGTCTTTCCGATACTAGTCTTCCCAAAGTAAGTATCTATGCAAATGATTGCGACATTGCCATCTCCACATAGTTCAAGAAACAGAACTACTAGTCATCTTGCATTCTAGTCGTCTAACGTTTTCTATCGGTCCATCTTTATAGAAAACTCCAACCAGGGACCATTTTCAACTTTTGACATTTAAGTTCACTTAATAGACATTTCTTAGTCACAGGACTGGTCCTGACAGTCTATCTTGAATATATCGTCAAATTGAAGGGACTCATCATTTAATAAACCACAAATTAACTGGAAATATGAATTCTATTCATTAATGTGAATGGTTAACCAATAATGTTTTACAAAGTATTAAACTCTAAAACTTTAAAACATTAAATAAGGACATCAAAGCCATTCTCCAACATGCTTGATTCCCATAGCTGCAGTGTGCGAGTTGTGCTTCGCCTGCGGCAGAGGTTTAGTTAATGGATCTAAGATGTTATCATCAGTTCCAATCTTGCTTATCTCGACTTCTTTTCTTTCAACGAACTCTCGCAGAAGGTGAAATCTATGAAGTACATGCCTGACTCTCTGGTGGTGTCTAGGCTCCTTTGCCTGTGCAATAGCTCCATTATTATCACAATACAGAGCTATTGGTCCTTTAATGGAGGGGACTACACAAAATTCACCTATTAACTTCCTTAGCCGTATAGCTTCCTTTGCTGCTTCATGTACAACAATGTACTCCGCTTCAGTTGTAGAATCCGCAATGGTGCTTTGTTTAGCACTTTTCCAGCTTACTGCACCTCCGTTGAGGCAGAAGACAAACACAGACTGTGATCTGAAATCATCTTTGTCGGTTTGGAAACTTGCGTCCGTATAGCCTTTAACAATTAATTCATCATCTCCACCATAGACCAGGAAATCATCTTTGTGCCTTTTCAGGTACTTCAAAATATTCTTGGCAGCAGTCCAATGTGCCTCTCCTGGGTCTGAATGGTATCTTCTCGTAGCACTGAGTGCGTACGCAACATCCGGGCGTGTACATATCATAGCATACATTATTGAACCAATCAATGATGCATATGGAATCCCATTCATTCGTCTACGCTCATCAAGTGTTTTTGGGCACTAAGTCTTGCTTAGAGTCATTCCATGAGACATGGGTAGGTAGCCTCGCTTGGAGTCTTCCATATTGAACCTTTAAAGCACCTTATTGATATAAGTGCTTTGAATGAGTCCAATCATCTTCTTAGATCTATCTCTGTAAATCTTGATGCCCAGTTTGTACTGTGCTTCTCCTAGATCCTTCATCGAAAAACATATTCCAAGCCAAATCTTGACAGAGTTCAACATAGGAATGTCATTTCCGATAAGTAATATGTCGTCGACATATAATACTAGAAAAGCAATTTTGCTCCCACTGACCTTCTTGTATACACAAGATTCGTCTGCGTTCTTGATGAAACCAAAGTCACTGACTGCTTCATCAAAACATATATTCCAGCTCCTTGATGCTTGCTTCAATCCGTAGATTGATTTCTTAAGCTTGCATACCTTTTTAGCATTCTTTGGATCATCAAAACCCTCGGGATGTGTCATAAACACAGTTTTTGTTAAAACGCCGTTTAAGAAAGCGGTTTTGACATCCATCTGCCATATTTCGTAATCGTAATATGCAGCGATTGCTAACATTATCCGAATAGACTTTAGCATTGTAACTGGTGAAAAGGTTTCATCGTAATCCACACCGTGGACTTGCCTGTAACCTTTTGCAACCAATCTAACTTTGAAAACTTCAAGTTTCTCATCCTTGTCCTTTTTCAATTTGAAAACCCATTTGCTTCCTATGGCTTGGTAGCCATCTGGAAAATCGACCAAATCCCAAACTTGGCTTTCAGACATGGAGTCTAATTCAGATTGCATGGCTTCTTGCCATTGCTTGGAGCTAGGGCTCGTCATAGCTTGTTTGTAAGTCGCAGGTTCATCACTTTCAAGTAATAGAACTTCATAGCTCTCATTCGTCAAAATACCTAAGTACCTTTCCGGTTGAGATCTATATCTCTGCGATCTACGCGGGGTTACATTTCTAGATGGTCCTTGATTCTCACCAGATACTTCTAAAGATCTCTTAGTTTCATCCTGAATGTCATCTTGAGCATTCTCTAGAGTTTGTTGTTCGACTCGAATTTCTTCGAGGTCTACTTTTCTCCCACTTGTCATTTTGGAAATGTGATCTGTTTCCAAAAAGATACCATCTTGAGCAACAAACACCTTGTTCTCAGATGAATTGTAGAAGTAATACCCCTTTGTTTCCTTTGGATAGCGCACAAGGATACATTTGTCAGATTTTGGATGAAGTTTGTCTGAAATTAATCGTTTGACGTATACTTCGCATCCCCAAACCTTAAGAAAAGACACTTTTGGAGGCTTTCCAAACCATAACTCATATGGAGTCTTTTCAACAGCTTTAGACGGAGCTCTATTTATAGTGAGTGCAGCTGTATTTAGTGCATGTCCCCAAAATTCTATTGGAAGTTCGGCCTGACCCATCATTGATCTAACCATGTCTAGCAAGGTTCTATTCCTCCGTTCCGACACACCGTTCCATTGTGGTGTTCCAGGAGGAGTCAATTCTGATAGAATTCCACATTCTTTCAGATGGTCATCAAATTCATAGCTCAGATATTCACCTCCTCTATCTGACCGCAGTGCCTTAATCTTATTGCCTAATTGATTCTCTACTTCACTCTGAAATTTCTTGCATTTTGTCAAAGGATTCAAACTTATGCTTCATTAGGTAGACATAACCATATCTACTGAAGTCATCAGTGAAAGTGATAAAGTAGCTGAAACCACCTCTAGCATTTGTACTCATTGGTCCACCTACATCTGTTTGGATTAAACCCAATAGTTCATTTTCTCTTTCTCCAACTTTAGAGAAAGGTTGCTTTGTCATTTTGCCAAGTAAACATGATTCGCACTTACCATAATCCTCTAAGTCAAATGGGTCTAGAATTCCTTCTTTTTGAAGTCTTTCTATGCGTTTCAAGTTAATATGGCCTAATCGACAATGCCACAAATAGGTGAGATTTGAATCATTCTTTTTGGCCTTTTTGGTATTTATGTTATAAATGTGGTTGTCGTGATCTAATAAATAAAGTCCATTGACTAATCTAGCATATCCATAAAACATATTTTCAAAATAAAACGAACAACTATTGTCTTTTATTAAAAAGGAAAATCCCTTAGCATCTAAGCAAGAAACAGAAATGATGTTTTTAGTAAGACTTGGAACATGGAAACAATCTTCCAGTTCCAAAACTAGCCCAGAGGGAAACAACAAATAATAAGTTCCTACAGCTAATGCAGCAATCCGTGCTCCTCCTCGTAGGTCGACTTCACCCTTGCTTAACCTTCTACTTCTTCTTTGCCCTGCGAATTGGAACATAAGTATGAGCCACAACCTGTATCTAATACCCAAGAAGTTGAATCAGCAAGTATACAGTCTATAACGAAAATACCTGAAGATGGAATGAATGTTCCGTTCTTCTAATCTTCCTTAAGCTTCAAGCAATCTCTCTTCCAATGCCCCTTCTTCTTGCAGTAGAAGCATTCAGATTCAGAAGTGGGTTGGCTCACCTTCTTCTTTTCAGTTTTGGTGCCGCCTGGTTGCTTAGTCTGGCTGGCCTTGTTGCCACCTTCCTTAGCATTCCTCTTTTTGCCAGATTTCTTGAACTTGCCCCCACGCACCATAAGCACATCTTGCTTATCACTTTTGAGCGTCTTTTCAGCAGTCTTCAGCATACCGTGAAGCTCAGTGAGCGTTTTGTCCAGACTATTCATACTGTAGTTCAGCTTGAACTGATCATACCCGTTATGAAGAGAATGGAGGATGGTGTCTACAGCCATTTCCTGAGAGAATTGCTGATCCAGCCGACTCATATTCTCAATGAGTCCAATCATTTTGAGAACATGTGGACTTACGGGCTCGCCTTTCTTAAGCTTGGTCCCAAGAATTTGCCTATGAGTCTTGAATCTTTTGACTCGAGCCAGATCTTGGAACATGTTCTTTAACTCACTGATGATCGTGAAAGCATCTGAGTTGATGGACATTTTCTGTAGATCTGCACTCATGGTTGCAAGCATTAGACATTTTACATCCTTGTTGGCATCAATCCAACGATTGAGGGCTGCCTGAGTGACCCCGTCGCCCGCGGCTTCGGGCATCGCCTCTTCCAGGACATACTCCTTTTCTTCCTGCGTAAGAACTATTTGCAAGTTCCCTTGCCAGTCAAGGAAGTTTTTCCCGTTCAACTTCTCCTTTTCGAGAATTGATCGGATGTTGAATGAATTGTTGTTTGCCATTGTTAAAACTACAATTGAAAAAGAATACAAATAAATAACCATTCACAGTTTCTCTTAATAAACTTTAAATTCTAGCATACATGCATAATTTATCATTTATTAAGCATTTTATTCAAGTTATGTGTTCCGGCAGGTGTGAATAAAATAATTCCAAGATCCATAAATCATTGAAGAATTAATCACATTATGTATTTAGACTCAATTCTAAAATATTTTAGGTAAGCAAAGCCTTTGCTAATAGTCTAGAAACTACTCTTGGTTGATAGGTACGTCTAAGAACTTATTAGGTAAACGTATCCCATTTTCCACGACATAAAAGGACTCCTTACTTATATCGTTGAGTTTCACCAAAACTAACATGTACTCACAATTATTTGTGTACCTTACCCCTTTAGAACCAATAAGTAACACCTCGCTATGGCGGAAAACTATTACTAAGATTGATGTAAAGGTTATCCAAGTAAGTGTTATTTTGGCATGGCACCTTTTAACTCAATTTTAAAGTTTGGAACTTAAGGCTCTTACTATGTTGGTTAGATTTTAAGTGAACTAAAATCCTTAATCATGCAACATAATAAAGCCATAATCTCATGCATAATTAAGACATATTTAAAGCAATAAATAACTTAAAACATGCATAAGATATAAATGTGATCTAGTATGGCCTGACTTCATCTTGAAGCTTCAACTTCAAAGTCCGTCTTGAAAACGGATTGGAAACTCCATCTTGAATTCTCCATGGGAGGCGCCGTTTTCTTCAAATAGGATAAGCTATAATTAAACTAATTACAACTATTTGATGGTACGCAGACCATATTTAAAGCAATAAATTTGGTACTTTTGACCAATATTACATTCAAATTAATGGTACGCAAACCATATTTACTATCCTATTTGGGCCATACTAGTCACTTTTCAATAACCTGCAAAACAGTACATATATAATATATACCATTCACCCATTCATTATCATGAATGGCCCACATAGCTGGTTAGTAGAACATATTATGCATCATATAAACATTTGCAGCAATTAATCAAGGCTTCGAATAATCTATCAATTATTCAATCCTTATTAATTCTAATCAAGTTGTTTTAACCTTAAAGGAATGTAGACCTAATCAAGAGTTTATGACTAAAAGGCTCCCACTTAAACCAAATAAATTTACATGCTTTACTAATTTTAAACATAAAAATGTATTTCCTAGTCTAACCGGAAACATACAAATTTAATTAAAATTTAAAGCTCATATAAATTTATAATTGAATCCTTTCAATTTATTTTCAGTTGAATTAAATAAATGTATTTAAATTTATTCAAGGTTTTAATTTTAGTAAAATAATTAGTATAAATTAGAATTTATAATAATTAGATTATTCAAAATTAAATTCCGAGAAACCCATTTAAATTACGAATTTTAAAGTTAATTAAAATCGTTTCCGAACTGAAAATTAAAAATTATATTCAAAACGCATCAATCGTATCACGACGAGGCACTTGGGCTTGCGCCCAAGCCCCATCGAGTCATGACGCAGCAGCGCCCCATCGACTGATCGCTAGACATGCACGAGCAGGCCACACACACCAATAACAATATTAAAGGAATCTAGGGCAACAGTTCACCATAAATGCAGACCGGGATTGGACAACCGATAATAACAATCAATTAACAATCATAACTAGGAAAACATGCATCTCTCGAATCTTATGAATTCCTTAGGATAGAACAACTAGCGGGCTCTCGCTACGTAGTAGAAATAGTTCCTATCTAATAGCTACAGACCAAAAACATCAGATTTATACCTCTTGGCGAATAATCTAAGGTTAATCAAACTCAAATCAAAATAGTCCGGCCGAAAAGAATTGACGATCAATAATAATAAGCTATAGAAATTATAATCAATAAATCAATAATCAAGTCCACATATAATCCGAATCATGCATTCATGGATCCCCTAAACCCTAGAAATTAAACTACTCACTCATGATAATAAATAACAACGCAATTAATATAATGGAAAACATGATTAAAGCAATAGAATAAATTGAAGTAAGAAGTAATACCGAATTGAAGAACAAATGAATAATAAAGCTTGAATTTTTACTTGGAATTAAAAACTAATTATTTGAACAATTAGAGAGAAAACCAGAAAATAAACTAAGTACTAAAACTCGAATAAAAGATGTCCTCTCAAAATAAAAGTGCTAAGCTTATATAGTTTGCCTAAATTAATCCTAAAAAACGGAAATAAAACACGCGAATATCTGCTGTAGGTTGGCGTCGCCCGATTCCCGAGCGGTGGAGGTGGTGGTGTCGGCTCCCGAGCTCGGCTTGTGGAAGCCTCATGTTGGTTTCTTGGTTGTGTGGTGCAACTCCTCCTTGGTCGGCTAGTCATGGTTAAAAGATGATTTTTTAGTGGTGTTTTGAGTTTTTGGTTGAATTTGGGGGTTTGGTGGAGAGTGAAGTAAACTTAAATTGGTTGGGTATAGGTTGTAGAGGGTGATGAGAGGAAGATTTTGATGTAAAGTATGTTGAATTTGGTGGAGATTTGAGGGAGATATGAAGGATTGAAGTTTGTGAGAGTTGGGGTTTAATGGAGGAAGAGAGAGAAAATAAGGTTGAAGATGAAGAAAAGAATGAGGAAGTGAAGATCCCGTGGCTTATTTGTCGCTGATTTGCAAATCGCCCGATCGGGCAGCAGCTCGCCCGATCGGGCGAATTTCGAACCTTTTTGTTGAATCTGTGCGCGCCCGATCGGGCGCTCCTTTTCCAACCCAGAGTCATCTCAAAACCTCGAACAAACGTCATCACCAACCGCCCGATCGGGCGGAATTTCGCCCGATCGGGCATTTGACTCGCTCTTTGTGTCGATCGGGCAACCGTCGCCCGCTCGGGCGACTTTCCAACATATTCCTTGAATCGACACGTGCCCGATCGGGCGCCCCTCGCCCGATCCGGATCGGGCGGAACGCAGGCTACTCCGTTTCAGCTTGAATTTAACTTTTTCGAACTTGGAGCCTTAGACCTGCACAGCATTAAACGTCCAAACCGTAAAATACCCTCTTCTCACCTCTCTAACACCAAAAACTACAATGAAACACACACTTGCTCAAAAATTATACTAAAACACACAAACGAAAGCGAAAAATACACTACGAAAAGCAAAATGTATAGTGAAATAATCATCCCCTATTAGATTGATACAATGTCCCCATTACACAATCTTTGTTTAAGTGCAGACAACGAACGGAAAGGGATGAGAGCCACGACAACTCATCGAATGGGGGCACCAAAGATGGTGCCATCTGGTGTCAATTCAAATGCCTTGGATGAGCTATGTGGTGTGGGAAGTGACAGATCACGACCCCTATCATGAATGCGGTGCCCACCGTTCACCGAGCTTTCGGCCTTTCGGGTCTCAGCACCATCAAATCGTGCTTCCTTTCGAACCCATTCCAAACAGTTCATACTCCGATCACCTCCGCCTGCGAAACAACTTGAAACATGCGCTTTTTCCGAGGAGTTATTAGAGTTAGTATGAGTCAATTCAGTGTTAAAATAATCATTAGAAACATTGACTCCAAAACATGACTCCTCTACCATAGGGCTCTTAGCAACATGGGTTAAATTGAAAGTAACCTTGTCATCCCCCACATTTAAGGTCAGCTTGCCATTCTTGACATCTATGATTGCCCCCGCAGTGTGTAGGAAAGGTCGACCTAAAATAATAGGAATCTGTCTGTCCTCTTCCATGTCCAACACAACAAAATCAACATGGATAAAAAATTTACCTACTCTAACAGGCGCATCTTCTAGAACACCTAGGGGGTATTTTACAGATCTATCAGCCATTTACAGAGTTATGTTGGTAACTTTTAAATCACCCATGTTAAACTTAGTACATACAGACAGGGGCATGACATTAACACTGGTACCTAAATCACATAAGGCTTTCTCAATAAAAAGGTTGCCAATATTACACGGGATAGAGAAACTCCCAGGGTCCCTCAACTTGGGTGGAGACTTATTTTGTAGTAAGGCACTGCACTCTTCAGTGAATGCAACAGTCTCCACCTGACTGAATGCTCTCTTCCTAGTCAAGATGTCTTTCATGTATTTAGCATATGCAGGTACTTGAGTAATTAATTCAGTAAAAGGGACCGTTACTTGCAGATTATTTACTACTTCTAAGAACTTACCAAACTGCTTGTCTAGCTTGTTCTTTAGCTGACGATGAGGGAAGGGAAGTTTGATAGGTGGAACTTGTATCTCAACTTTCTTCTCAACCCTGGTGTTAGCTTCCTTCTCCTTGACCACATTTTCACTTTCTCTTGGCAGAGCACCACCGACAGATACTTCAACCTCTTCTTCAATAGTAATAGGCGGCCCATCATACTCATATCCACTCCGCAAAGTGACAGCATTTACAGACTCTCTGGTCACAGGTTGTGAGGGAAGTTGTCCTTTGGGTCTCTTTGCAAGGGTAGTAGCCATTTGTGCCAACTGTTTATCCATGACCTTGTTATGAGCAGTGAGGGCATCAATTTTGGCATCCTTTTCGCTTAGAGATCTCTGCAATTCCAACATCGTATTCCTCATCTCTACAAGCATGGGATCAGGTTGTGTGGGTTGAGGTTGTGGAGGAAAACCAGGCGGTCCACTAGGCTGCGGGTTGTAGTTACTCTGCGGTTGGTATGACTGTTGTGGTGGCGGTTGGTAATGTTGTTGTGGTGGTGGAGGGTTTTGAATCTGATGGGGGTTTTGGACATTAGTACTCCTATATGATAGTAGGGGGTTGTTTTTATACCCCTCATTGTAAGAGTTCGAGTACGGATTGTTCTGCTTGTAGGACTGGAATGCATTGCATTGTTCGATAGAGCTCCGGCATTCCTGTGCATAATGGCCTTGCATCCCACAGCTATTACAAACATTGGCAGATTGGGCACTCATTGCAGCGACACTAGCATGTTGGGTGGATTGGGAAGATGCAATCTGTATATTATCTAGCATGTCATGTAGGGCAGTTAGCTAAGCAGTAAGCTGCTCAATAGAATTCATCTCATGCTTAACACCCCGGTCGGCAAAACCTCTAGGATTCCCATATTTGGCACTATGGATGGCCATCTCCTCAATCACCTCTAAAGCTCTAGGCACCTCCAGTTGCATAAATCTCCCACTGGCAGCTGAATCCAAAAGACACCTAGACTCATTACCCAGACCATTATAGAACTGCTGAACCAGGAACCAGTCATCCAAACCATGGTGCGGGCATTCTCTTTGCAAGTCCTTGAATCTCTCCCAAACTTCGAACAAACTCTCATCTGCTTGTTGAGAGATACCTAATATCTGACCCCTCAGACGAGTTGTCTTTTCAGGTGGAAAATATTTAACATAGAACACAAGGGCCAAGGAATTCTAATCGGTGATTTTCATAGCTGCGCGGTTGAGACTGTTAATTCATAGCTTTGCCTTCCCACTCAATGAAAATGGAAAGTGTATCTCCATAGTCTGCTCCGGTGTTAAATTCTTCTTCTTAATGGTGGCACAATACTGAATGAAAGACTGAATATGGAGATTAGGATCTTCACCCTTTTCCCCACCGAATTGGTGTCTCTCGATCATGTTTATCAGCTGGGGTTCGATCTTGAAATTCTCGACCGCAATGGAAGGCATGATTGCCTTTGGAAGCATAGACAGACTTGGTTTAGAATAGTCTGTAAGCCATGGCACAAGTGGGGGTGGCGGTGGTGGTGCTTGGTCACCCATCTCTTAATCTGTATGGAATAGATTGCTAATCAGATAGTCGGATTCAGAGTTAGAATAGTCTCTCAACTGTTCAACAAATCTACGTCGTCTACGAAAGGTCCGTTCAGGTTCAGGATCGAACGAAGTCAGATCGTTGGTATGGACAGTCCTGGGCATAAACAAGCAAAAACTAGAAAACAGTCGTGAGATCCGACCTCAAGGAACAGGAGTCCCTTGAGAAGTAACAAACAATAATCTAGAAAAACAATTAATAACAGAAAATAAAACCGTTTCCCCGGCAACGGCGCCAAAATTTGACAGGCTAAATCGCACTCCTATCAAAGATAAACCTAACGTTCACCAACTAAAAGTATAGCAAGGGAAGCAGGGATCATATCCACAGGGAAACAACGTTCTTCTACTATTAATGGACTAATCTAGACTACTGGTAACGAGAATTGGATTGGTTTGTATATTAAACTAAAGCAAATAATCAAATCGGAAAATAACAATATTAAAGGAATCTAGGGCAACGGTTCACCGTAAATGCAGACCGGGATTGGACAACGGGCAATAACAATCAATTAACAATCATAACTAGGAAAACATGCATCTCTCGAATCTTATGAATTCCTTAGGATAGAACAACTAGCGGGCTCTCGCTACGTACTAGAAATAGTTCCTATCTAATAGCCACATCCCAAAAACATCAGATTTATACCTCTCGGCGCATAATCTAAGGTTAATCAAACTCAAATGAAAATAGCCCGGCCGAACAGAATTGACGACCAATAATAATAAGCTATAGAAATTATTATCAATCAATCAATAATCAAGTCCACATATAATCCCAATCATGCATTCATGGATCCCCTAAACCCTAGAAATTAAACTACTCACTCATGATAATAAATAACAACGCAATTAACATAATGGAAAACATGATTAAAGGAATAGAATAAATTGAAGTAAGAAGTAATACCAAATTGAAGAACAAATGAATAATAAAGCTTGAATTTATACTTGGAATTAAAAACTAAGTATTTGAATAATTAGAGAGAAAACTAGAAAATAAACTAAGTACTAAAACTCAAATAAAAGATGTCCTCTCAAAATAAAAGAGCTAAGCTTATATAGGTTGCCTAAATTAATCCTAAAAAACGGAAATAAAACACGCGAATATCTACTGTAGGTTAGCGTCGCCCGATTAGGCGGCGATTTGCTCGACAGTCGGCCCGATCGGGCCAAATTCCGCCCGATCGGGCGGTTTGCGAAAGGTTGACAGCTGCTCTCATTTGGCCGCCTGATTCGGACCAGGCGAAGTGCGCCCGATCGGGCGCGCATAGATGACTTTAAATTCCTCTTGTTTCCGCCCGATGGTCGCATTTCGCCCTCAGCTCACAGGGCGATTTGCAATCCTCAATATCCTTCGCCCAAATCACCGAGTCTAACTCTCGGGGCTCAACCATAAGCATCTAAGGCTCCCGAAAGTCGACGATAAAGGTCCCGAACTTCCTCGGGCTCGTGTAGTGGCCTAAATCAACACGAAACGGGTCTAAAAAGACCAATTTCTCATTATCAAACCTGAAACTCAAGGTACACTAAATAACACATATTAGTACTAAAAATGGCTCCAAAGAGCTCCTTTGACACAAAAAAGTACTAAGGGACGGGGGTGAAACACTATATAAAACACACATATCAGCAGCCATGCCAGGCCACGCTGCGCGCAGCCCGCATTGCTCAACGCTACTGGTCTGCTAGCTGGGCGAAGTAGCGCGCGCTGTGGCGCAGCTCGCTTGCTGCCCACACGCGACTGCTCGCCTGGCACCCGCATTGCCCATCACCCATCGCCCATCCAGTCACACACGCTCAGCTCCCTTACTTCGCGCGCGCGCCTCTTGCTTGTTGCTCGTTGCATTCGTACCGCATGGGCGACGAGCTCCTTTGCTCGTCGTCGCATGCCCGCACTATACAACACCCCTTAAAGGTAACACGTAGCGTCCTTTGCTTTGTGCGTGCAACAATCATGAGCGAATTTTATAAAAATTAAAACTTTTTAATTCAAATTTATTGACAAATTAATAAAACATATTAATTTCAAAAATTTAGGGCGAAAAATCGAATATTTATTAATCAATTAATTTCCGATTATCATGGATTCAAATCTAGGTCATAAAAATTTAAAATTTATCAAAATTAACAATTTTTATGGTGGTTTTTAATCATGGATACCTAATTAAATCGTCAATTAATTATGAAAATCAAATCAATTCTAAATTATTCGAATTTCAACAAATTAATTACAATTATAAATTAGGTTTGTATAATTAACAAGTCTAGGAATTCAAATTTGTTAAACATAAACAGTAGGTCAATCAAAAATTCAAGATTTAACAACAAGAATCGCAAATATTTAAATTTAACATCTTAAAATTACAAACTTTGCTTTCGAAAAACTAAAACCTCCTAAAAGTCATAGTTAGGCTTCGAATTTGGGAATTGTGGGTTCGGCCGAAATTATTATTTTTGTCAAAATTTTAGAATGCCTTTTACATACGGAATTGACACAAAAATCACTCGATTTCGTTGAGTAACGAAGAAACTGCCAAAAAACTGCGTACATATAATTAAATAAACGCAAATTTGCAATTAATTACAATTACGAAAATTAATCACCCCTTTTAATTCCTTGCAAATTTATAAAATTTAACCATGTTAGGCAATTATTATGGAATTAATTAGAGGCTCGTGATACCACTGTTAGGTTATGATACATATAAATGAATATAAATCATGCGGAAAAACCATAAAACCCAGGACTCCAAATTAATTGCCACATAACAATTAGCATAATTTAGGATGCATACTCTTTGTAGCGTGCCCTCCCTTGCTGCGCCCGAACCGAACACGAACAAATCTTTAGGACTCCAAGTGTCGTCCCTCCGTATAAAGTTCACAGCACGTCCGGATCCGCCTTAGGTTTGACTAACTAGAATCGCCCCAAAGGTACTATGTTTTTCGGTTATTGTGAAGCAAATAATTGACTTAATTTTATGCCTAAATTTTTTTTGAATACTTGAAAACTCGTTATAAATTGTGAGCATTAATCACCTATTTATAGGGTATGAAAAAGGTATTGGAATCCTACTAGGAAACGAATTAATTAATTTGAATTTAATTTAAACTCTATTAATTAATTTATCTATTAGATATAGGAATTTAATCTTAAACGAATCCTACACGGTTTAGGTTTCATACGCAAGCACAAACACACACGAGCATGACCCGCATGCGCGCAGGCCATGCCCGCGCATCCGCAAAGCCCACGAAGCTGCCATTGTGCTCGCAGCCTAGGCGCGCGCTGGGCCTGGCCTTGCGCTGGGCCTGGCGTGGCGTTGGGCTGTTTCTGAGGCGCGCCAGGCTTGCTGGACATGGGCCTGGCTTCGCGCTGGGCCTTCGTCTAACAAGCTCGTCCGATGCTAATTCGTACGGCGCGCTTTCGATTAATTTCCCGATTCCGGAATTCATTTCCGATACGAACAATATTAAGCATTTCCGATTCCGGAATTAATTTCCGTTTCGAACGAATATTTAGTATTTCCGTTTCCGGAATTATTTTCCGAGTCCGATAATATTTTTGATTCCGACAATATTTCCGTTTCCGGCAATATTTCCATTTCCGGTAATATTTTCCGATACGTACCATGTTTCCGTTTTCGGCAACATCTACGACTTGGATAATATTTATATTTCCGATACGATCCATATTTCCGATTCCGGCAATATCATCGTTTCCGGAGTATTCATTATTCGCCTTTGACGATCTCAGCTCCCATTGAAACCAAGATCTGTCGATTCCGAAGATCCATAGATGGAGTATTTAATGTCATTAAATACTTGATCCGTTTACGTACTATTTATGTGACCCTAAGGGTTCAGTCAAGAGTAAGCTGTGGATTAATATCATTTAATCCACTTGAACTGAAGCGGCCTCTAGCTAGGCATACAGTTCACTTGATATCACTGAATTATTAACTTGTATAATTAATACTGAACCGCATTTATTAGACTTACCATTAAATGCAAACTTGGACCAAGGGAATTATTTCCATCTGGGTCAATCTCCACTACTCCTTGCATCTCCATCAATTTCAAGCAACAATGGCAACAGTTGAGCAGTTCCATGAACTCATGGCGGCAGTGGCCAAAATCACCACCATGTTCCAAGAAGTTGATACCCGCTTACGAACAGTCGAAACTGAGCATTCCATGTAGGGGAATACAGTTAAACATACATAACATGTGCGGAACAATCCCCAAATCCAGGAAACATGTATAAAGCACAGATTAAGCAAACTTATATTCGAAGCGTGTTTTCCCAAGTAATCTGTAAATGAACACGAACAAAGAAGTCCAATTGTCGTTCCTCTTGGTTCACCGACACGTTCAGATCCGCCTTGAATATTTTAGCTTACACAAAGTACAAGGTTTTTTCTTTTTGGGAAGAACAATTTTAATAGAGGAGAAAATTGAAGAACGTAATGTTCAGAATTAGGTTTAGGGTTGCAAAACTGATTGTGTGTTGTGTTATGTGTAAAATATAATTAAACTAATTATATTTAGTGTAACCGGCCAAGACCAAGGGGCCTTGACCGGCCACACCACATATACGGACACTCCCCGCGCACAGCTCACACTGCAGGCCGAAGCCCATAACGCGCAGCCGAGCAGCATGGGCCATGGGCCTCGGTGGATCGCTGCTGTGCTGCTGTGCTGCTGCGCGTTAGCACGTGCGCTGCCACTCCCCGCAAGCTGGCTTGCTCGCTTGCTCGCGAGCTCGCTGGCTCGTTGGGCCTTGCGCGCTAGGCTCGACGGGCCAACAGCTCCGATGCTCTTCGTATTCGCGACTACTACCTTACGGCTATTATTTATCGTATCGTATCCGATGAATCATCGTCGTACGATACGATTATTTGGTTCACCCAGCTTATGAATATTCGCGATACGATATACGATTCCCATGCAAGGTCGTATCGTATAATACGTTTTCCAAAACTAATTCTCGAAAAGATATTAAATGAATTTTTGATTCATTTAATATGGTACGTGATCTGTTACATGCCATTGGTGTGACCTTGTAGGTTTAGTCAAGAGTAAGTTGTGAGCTTAATATTCATTAGAACTCACTGATCAGAAGCATTGCTCCAGCTAGCTGTTCCGATCACTTGATCTCACTGAATTAATTGTTCGTAATTAATCTGAACCTTGGTATTAGACTAAATGCACCTTGGGTGAAGGACATATTTCCTTCAGTCTCCCACTTGTCATTCAGACAAGTGTGCATTCACATTCCTTTGTCGCTTAGTGTTACTTACTGAACATAAGGTAAGATCCAAGCCATCCTTATTAGGTCCAGAAGTGTTTCTCAGATTACAGAGCTCAACTGTTAAACTTTTACAGAAGGTTAAGCCTTAACCATTCTGAGCACAGCCATGCATTTTACAGTATCTAACTCTCCGAGAGGCCTTGTTACACAACAACACCATATCCTATCAAAGATAGGAGGATAATCCATTCTTGCAATCTATGAACACTCACTTTGATTCATAGTACGCCAATAACTGCTTTTATAGCCTCCTTTTACGGTGCGACGTTTAGCTAGTATCAAAGCGAACTAATTCTCAAACGAGCAGACATAATCGCTCATGTTCTGGGGAATGGTTCTAATCACCATTAATGAGAACTATTGATGACATGACTTTAATCTCTTAAGGTGTTCGCATGGTCAATCCAGTACAAGATCCAATAAGTATCTATGCAAAAGATTCTGACATCCAGTCAATCTAGTTCAAGAAACAGAACCAAAAATCTACTTGCAATCTAATCTTCATTAGTCATTGGTCGTCCACCTTTCAATGACCTGGATTAGAGATCCTTTGTGACTTCAATATTCAAGTTCACTTTTGCGCGTGTCTTTGTCGAAGAATCCATCTTGACATCCCATTTGAATGATTTGAATCACATGGACTTATCATTTAACACTAAACCAAAATGAAATGAATATGAAATAATAAATTTCATAAATATGAAATGGTTAAACCAATTGTTATAAACATAGATCTAACAAATGTTCTAAAACAAAACTTAGAAAATAAAAGACAGTCTCCAATATGCTTGATTCCCATGGTTGATACATGTGCGTTGTGCTTCACTTGTAGCAACGGTTTAGTCAATGGATCTGTGACGTTGTCGTTAGTTCCAACCTTGAAAATCTCGATTTCTTTCCTTTCAACGATCTCTCGAAGTATATGAAATCGCCGCAGTACGTGCTTGGACTTTTGGGGGCTCCTAGGCTCCTTTGCCTTGGCAATGGCTCCGCTATTGTCGCAATACAAAGCCACTGGTCCTTTAATGGAGGGGACAACCCCAAGTTTTTCGATGAACTTCTGAATCCAAACATCTTCCTTTGCTGCTTCTGAGGCAGCAATGTACTCGGCTTCAGTTGTAGAATCAGCAATAGTGCTTTGCTTAGCACTTTTCCAGCTTACTGCTCCGCCGTTGGGGCGGAACACAAACCCAGACTGTGATCTGAAATCATCTCTGTCGGTTTGAAAGCTTGCGTCCATATAGCCCTTAACAATCAACTCATCTGTACCACCATAAACCAGAAACTGGTCCTTAGTCCTTTTCAGGTACTTTAGGATGTTCTTGGCAGCAGTCCAATGTGCCTCACCTGGTTCTGAATGGTAACTGCTCGTTGCACTGAGTGCGAACGAAACATCCGGCCTTGTACAAATCATAGCATACATGATGGATCCAATAGCCGAAGCGTAAGGAATTCCACTCATCTTTCTACGCTCATCAGATGTTCTGGGACACTGACTCTTGCTTAGATATGTGCCATGTGACATAGGTAGATGGCCTCTTTTGGCTTCCATCATATTGAACCTAGCTAGAACTTTATCAATGTAAGTGCTCTGCTTAGTCCAATCATCCTCTTAGATCTATCCCTATAGATCTTGATGCCCAATATGTATTGTTCCTCTCCTAAGTCCTTCATTGAGAAACACTTTTCAAGCCAAGTCTTTACAGACTCCAACATAGGAATGTCGTTTCCAATAAGTAGTATATCATCAACATACAAGACTAGGAATGCAATTTTACTCCCACCGACCTTCTTGTATACACAAGATTCGTCCTGATTCTTGATGAAGCCAAATTTATTGACTGCTTCATCAAATCGTTTATTCCAACTGCTTGATGCCTGCTTTAGTCCGTAAATGGACTTCTTAAGCTTGCATACCTTTCCTTGATTCTTTTGATCGATAAAACCCTCTGGCTGCGTCATAAACACAGTCTCTTCTAGAACACCATTCAAGAAGGCAGTTTTGACATCCATTTGCCATATTTCATAATCATGAAAAGCGGCAATGGCAAGGATTATCCGAATAGACTTATGCATCGCGACTGGAGAAAAGGTTTCATCGTAGTCAACTCCGTGAACTTGCCTGTAACCTTTTGCTACCAATCTAGCTTTGTATATGTATACAATTCCAATCTTTGTCTTTCTTCAATTTGAAGACCCATTTTCATCCGATAGGTGTAAACCCATCCGGCAAATCTACCAAATCCCAGACTTGATTTTCAGACATGGAGGCTTTCAGATTTCATGGCCTATAACCATTTAGTGGAGCTGGGGCTCGTCATAGCTTGTTTGTAAGTCATAGGTTCATCACTATCTAATATGAGAACGTCTAAGTTTTCAGTCAAGAGGACGCCTGTCCATCTGTCCGGCTGAACCTTAGTTCTATTTGACTTACGAGGGGCAACAACGTTTTGAGGAACTACTCCCACTGGCTCTTCTAAAGACCTTGGAGGTTCTTCATCCTGAACTGCTTCTAAAGAGTTCTTGGTTCGTTGTTTGTCTCGAATCTCTTCGAGGTCAATTATTCTCCCACTTATCAATTTGGAAATATGATTTCTTTCCAAAAAGACACTATCACGAGTAACGAATACCTTGTTGTCTGACTTGTTGTAGAAGTAATACCCCTTTGTTTCTTTTGGACACCCAACGAAGAAACATTGGTCAGATTTTGGTTTGAGCTTGTCCAAAATTAATCGCTTGACATATGCTTCGCAACCCCAAATCTTTAAAAAAGACAACTTTGGAAGTTTCCCAGTCCATAATTCGTATGGAGTCTTTTCAACAGCTTTTGACGGAGCACGATTCAGTGCGACTGTTGCAGTTTGCAACGCATGTCCCCAAAATTATAAAGGAAGTTCGGCTTGACCCATCATTGACCTGACCTATCGAGTAAGGTCCTGTTTCTCCGTTCCGACACTCCATTCCATTGTGGTGTCCCCGGAGCAGTCAATTCAGAAAGAATACCGCATTCTTTTAGATGTCATCAAACTCGTGGCTAAGGTATTCACCTCCTCGATCCGATCTTAGAGCTTTGATTTTCTTGCCATGTTGATTCTCTACTTCATTTTGAAATTCTGGGAATTTCTCAAAAGATTCAGACTTGTGTTTCATTAAGTAAATATAGCCATATCTACTGAAATCGTCCGTAAACCTTATGAAATAGCTGAACTCACCTCTTTCTTTCGTACTCATAGGCCCACATACGTCTATATGTATTAACCCTTATAGTTCGCTTGCTCTTTCTCCCACCTTTGAGAAAGGTTGCTTTGTCATTTTGCCAAGTAAACAAGATTCGCATTGATCAATCTTCTCTAAGTTGAATGATTATAGAATTCCCTTTCATTGAAGTAATTCCATGCGCTTTGTGTTTATATGGCGTAATCGACAATGCTACGGAAATGTGAGATCCGAATCACCAGTTTTAGCCTTTTTAGTATTTATGTTATAAATGTGTTTGCTCGTATGTAGCACATATAGACCATTTTCTTGTTGTGTTGAACCATAAAACATTCCATTCAAAGCAAAAGAACAACTACTGTCTTTAAATTGAAAACTAAAACCTTGAGAATCCGAACTTGAAACGGAAATAATGTTTCTGGTGATACTAGGAACACAGTAACAGTTTTCTAGTTCTAAAACAAAACCACTAGGCAAAGAAATAAAATAAGATCCTACGGCTAATGCAGCAATCCGTGCTCCATTTCCCACGCGTAGATCCATCTTGCCTTTATCAAGCCTTCCACTTCTCCTTAGTCCCTGCGAATTAAAACATAAGTGTGAGCCACAACCAGTATCTAATACCCAAGAAGTAGAATTAGCAAGATTACAATGTATACCATACACACCTGAAGGAGAAGCAACGTTTCCGTCCTTCTCATATTCCTTTCTTTCCAATCAATCCCTCTTCCAATGCCCCTTCTTCTTGCAGTAGAAGCATTCAGAGTCGGCAGGAGTACGAGTCACCCTCTTCTATTTACCAGAACGGGTGTCGTTGGACTTAGGTGAGGGCGTAGCCTTTCCCTTACCCTTCATGCCCTTATTCTTGCCTGATTTCTTGAAGTTCTTTCCCTTACGCACCATAAGCACATCGTGCTTATTATCTTGATTGAGCATCTTTTCAGCGGTTTTCAGCATACCGTGAAGTTCAGTAAGAGTTTTCTCCATGCTGTTCATGTTATAATTCAACTTGAACTGATCATATCCACTATGAACGAATGGAGAATGATGTCAATAGCCATTTCATTTGAGACGTCAAAATCTAGAGCTCTCATATTTTCAAAGAGTCCAATCATTTTGAGAACATGTGGGCTCACTGGTTCTCCTTTCTTGAGCTTACTCTCAAGGATCAACCTCTGAGTCTCGAATCTTTCGATTCTGGCTTGGTCCTAAAACATGTTCTTCAACTCCGAGATGATTTGGTAAGCATCCAAGTTAATGAACGTTTTCTGAAGTTCGGGATTCATGGATGCAAGCATCACACATTTGACATCCCTGTTGGCCTGGATCCAACGATTAAGGGCCGCTTGAGTCACCTCCGGCCCGGCGGCCTCTGGTAACTCTTCCTCTATGACATATTCTTTTTCCTCATGCATTATAACTATTTGCAAGTTCCTTTGCCAATCGAGGAAATTGTTGCCATTCAACTTCTCCTTGTCGAGAATTGAATGCAGGTTGAAAGTGTTGTTATTGTTTGCGGCCATTTGATACTACATTTGAAAAGAATTCGCAATAAATAACCATTCATAACTTAATAACTTTAAAATAAATGCTAGCATGCAATCATTAAAGATATTAAACATTTCATTCATGCAAAAGCAAAAACATGGTCCAAAATGAATGAAACGATTCCAAGATCCTAAAAGTCCTAAATCCTTAAGCAGCTTTGGCATGTCTTAAGTAGTTTAAGATTCTAGGTAAGCAAAACCTATTGCAAGTAATCTCCAAATTACTCTTGGTTAATAAATTAATACCATAATTTATCCCATTTCCACAACATAATGCCATTGTTGTTTCAGTTGAAACCACAATCAACGTGCTCCTTTGGGACGCCTTACCATCTAAGTTAACTAATATAGCACCTTGCTTTGGCATAAACCTACTACGTTAGATCCTTAGATTTTTGTAAGTGCTTGATTTGGAAGGAAATTTTAAACTCAATGTTAATTTGGACCTAGTTGTTTCTATGTAGTTTCGATTATTTAGTGAACTTAATCCAATCCAGTCATACAAACAACCTATTCATGCATAATATATATATATTCAAGCATAATATATATGAGGTGCATAAATAATAGGTGAACTAGTATGGCCCAAAACACTTGTCTTGAAGCATCCAATCTTCTTCACCATCTTGTTAGCTTGGCATCGTCTTGAATCTTCATTCAATTGCTAACTTAAAGTTCTAAGCTAGAAATACTTGAAAGTAAATAAAATTACATCAAAATTTCCATGGTACGCAGACCATATTTAAAACTTTACATTCAAAGATAGAGCGGTTCGCAGACCGTATTTAACTATCCTAAAATAGCCATACTAGTCACTTGGAGTACCTGCATAACATAAAATATATATTCTATGCATTCACCCATTCGTATGCTAAAACGAATGGCCCATGTTAATTATGCCAGTATTTACATGAATTAATTAAAATTCACGTTCACATAAGCGAGTCGTAAAAGATTAATTAATTTCCAAATTATTAAGCCTTAGACTTTATTCTAATTAAAATTGAATTTAATTAAAATAATGCGACCTACGAAAATAATTAAAATAATTATTTCATTTTTAATTTCATTTAGTGGCTCCTACTCAAACCAATAATTATTCCGGATAATTTTATTTAAATATTAAATTAAAACTCGCGGCCCGGGCCAACTAAACAAAATAATTATTAATTATCCCGTTAGCCCAAATTAATGCAAACTTAAAAGTCAAGCCCAACGAAAAAAAAAAAAAATTGTTCGTGTGCATGCGCAGGTGATGAGCGACATTTATGTCGCTCTTAGCCTAGGATTTTATGTTAGTTTTTGTGCTTTTTATAGTTTTTGTAGCTTTTTGTGTGAGATTTATAAGTTTTGTTCCATCTTGTGCTTTATAGGTGATCTTGATGAAAAAATTATGGAAAACAAGTGAATTTGAGGCAAAATAGGGCTTGTGCGGTCGAGTGGCGTTTTGTGCGCCCGAACAGGTAGTGCAAATGGAGTTCAAGGAGATTCCAGTTTTGTGCGGTCGAATGCCCTCTGTCATTCGGTCGCACAAAACGGATTTTTGAGGCAGAATGTCCCAAGATTGTAAAACGACCGCACAACCCTGGTAATTCGACAGCACAAGTTTTGTTCGACCGCACAACCTATGTTGTTCGACCGAACAAAATTTGTGCGCCCAAACGGCTTTCCTTGTTCGACCAAATGGAGCTGCGAAGGAGACTTGAGCCAAAGGATTCCCATTCGACCGAACGGGGTTTTATGTTCGGTCGCACAAGACGAAGAAAACTTTCTTCGCTGACCTCGCTCGCACAAGAATGCAAACGATCGAACAAACTCAATTACGTTCGGTCGCACAGTGGGTACCTGCGACCGAATCGCTGCGCGGGCTGCTCTTTTTCGAACTTTGGCTTCTATTTGAGGAAACTTATAAATAGATTTTCCGATTTTATTTTGAGAGAGTAGAATTTTAGTGTATAATTTTAGATTCTCAAAGTTAGTTTTTCAGCAATTCTAGAGAGAGAAACTCTCCTCCATTCAAGCTTCAATTTGTAATCCTTCTTAACTCTTCTTCAATTTTGCAATTTAATTCTTAGTTTCTTAATTCTTGCTCTTGCTTTGTTGTTAATTGTTCTTCAATTCCTCAATTTCTTTAATTCTTGATTTCATTGATTGAAGTTACTTTGATTTTCAATTTGTGATTTGATTGTGCAATTGAACTCTTAATTCTCTTCCCCCACTCCTTCCATATCATGCTTGCTAGCTTATTCTTAATGGATTCCCTGATTTCTAGAATGACTAGTGAGTAGAATTAGGTTAGGGTAAGGGGAGAATCTAGGGGCTTAATTAGGGGAAATTGTTGATTGATTGTTGGTTGATTCATGTGATTAAATATGATTTGATGATAGGATATCCATGCTAGTTGAGTGGTAGTTGCAAATGCTATTCGATTAGAGTCACGTGGAACCATAGGATAGGTTTGGCAAGAGATTGTGGGCCTATCTTGTGTGATCAAATGGCGGTGCCTATTATATGCTAGTTAGTTTAATCTAGGATTAGGAGAAATCTCTTCTGTGGATTAGACGCTTAGCGTTCCCTATCCGAGAGGTGGCGGGTTCGTCTTTAGATGCCATTTGCCTAATCACCATTTCGTTGCATGATCACCATTGCTAAATAGTTGAATTCATTTCCCCCGGTTTCCCTATCCTATCCCTGACTCCCTAACGTTACCCTTTCTTGATTCCATTCAGCATAATTCTTCGTTTTTAGATTCTTAAAAGTGACAATTCAAAACCAAATCCTTGTTCGAACTAGATTGACTTTAAAACTCATTAACCACCGTTTCTTTGGGACGATCCCTTTGCTTACCGCTAGCCGGTAGTTGAGTGGTTTTATAAATATTGTTTGCATAGGTTGTTTTCTATCAACGACGGAAAATACACCAATCAAAATGGCGCCGTTTCCGGGGAACGGTTGTTGTTTTTGAGTTTTAGTTGAGACTAGTTCATCATTATAAAATACAAAAACATTGCAATTTCGCTTAGCTTTCTTTTTCCTTGGCATTGCTCACGGTTTTTCTTGAATTTGTATGCTTGTTAGGGGGCGTGCTCGTCAAAGGATCCTCCATCCTCTTGACCTTGAATTGGAGAGGACACTTAGGAGACAAAGACGTGTACGGTCTAGCTCATCAAGCAATAACAGATTCGCATCGTTGAGTGTTGGTGAGGAACAACAAGAGAGTGAGCAAGTGTTTGAGAACATTGCGCTCCCGGTTAAGAACTTGGGAATACCGGGTGCATTCGAAGCTACATGTGGTATTCAAGCCCCAACAACGGGTGCCAACAACTTTGAGATCAAGACCGCCTAGATCAATTTGGTGCAAAGCCACCCCTTTTGTGGGAAGAGTAATGAATCACCTCACGAACATCTCAAACAGTTCGAGCACTATTGTGACACAATCAAGCACAATGGTGTCACATCGGATTATGTGAGGTTGACATTGTTTCGATTCTCTCTACTTGGGCGAGCAAGTGATTGGCTTGACAAGGAGGTCAAGCCCAACTCACTTCGCACTTGGACCGAAGTAACAAGTGAATTCTTAAACAAGTTCTACTCACATTGGAAGACAGCGGAGTGTCGCCACAAGATCCAATCCTTTGAGCAAAAGCGAGATCAGTCACTCTTCGAAGCTTGGGATCGTTTCAAGGAGTACCAAAGGGAATGCCCACACCATGGAATTCCTAAATGGTTGTTGCTCCAAACATTTTACTTGGGGTTGAGTCCAAGTTCGAATACAAGTCTTGATGCGGGCGCGGGAGGCCCCATTATGAATAAAACTGAGGATCAAATAGAGGAAATCATTGAGGATGTAGTTCAAAACTACCAATCTTGGCATGTAGGCACAAGGAATTATGATGGGAAAGGTAGAAGTGAAGATGGTAACGGTTCGGTGTACGCCATAGAGCAAGCACGGATGATAGAGAAGCTTACCTCACGCTTGGAGAAGCTCGAAAATACACCATGCCAATCGCCATCACCGTCTACAATCCCTCCTCCCTCGGCCACTCTTCTCTCTAAGGGGAAGGGCAAGGTTAGTTCTTATGGCTCAATGCCTCCGGGCACATTCTTTTGTGAAAATTGCCAAGACTATAGTCATTCCCCCGATGCATGCCCTTTAGTTCATAACTTGTCATTTGTGGATTATGGCCCTTCGTATGAAGGAGAGTTTGATGTAGAGTATGCTAATTCCATCAATGAGAGGTCTAGGAATGATAACCCTAACAATCATAATTTTACTAGGCAACCTAGAGGGCCCTCCATGTATGGTCCCCACCAGGGCTATGGCCAAGGAAGTGGGTATGATAGCCAAAATCAAGGTGGCTATAGAGCACAAGGCTATCAAAGCCAAGCGCCCTATGGTCAAGCTCAAGGTTTTGGCAATCAAGGCCAATACAACCAAGGGGTTTATAATCCCAACCATCAAGGTGGAGGGGGTTATAACTACTCTTATGGGCAATTTAAAGGTGCCTCAAGTGGGGGTTATCCTTTGAACTCGGGAGTTCCTTATGGTGCATCTCAATTTCCACCTCCCGGATTCAATGGACCGAGGACCTTTGGCAACCAATATCAAGCAAACCTTAGTGGTTATGGCGTTGCACCTCCACCACTCCCGCCTCTCAAGTCCAATCTTGAGGCTCTCATGGAGTCGTTTGTGGGGGCGCAAGCCAAGAAGAATGTCGAGTTTGAGGATGGATTCAAACAATCCAACACTCACTTGAAGATGATTGAGACCCAACTAGCTCAACTTGCAAATACCTTTAGGGAAAATCATGCGCATGCTAGTCTCCCACCCCAAAGTCATACTCCAAGGCAAATGAATGCCATAGTGACAAGGAGTGGGAAAATCTTAGATGATGTTCCTCGAGCTAGTAAGGTTTCTAAGCCTAATGGGAAGGATCAAGGGGGAGTCATTGAGTCTAGTGAAAATGATGTGGTAGAAGAGGAGCCTCCCATCAATGATGTAGGTGAAACTCCTATACCAAAGGAGTCAACTCTCCTACCTCTCCCCACTCCTAAACTTCCCTATCCCCAAAGATTCATAAGGCACAAGTTGGACGTGAAATTCTCAAAGTTCCTTGATGTTCTTCGAAATTTGCACATCACCCTCCCCTTTATGGAAGCATTGAATCAAATGCTCACCTACTCAAGATTTCTCAAGGAAATCTTGAGTAGGAAGCGGGATTGCGACGTAAAGGAGACGGTGAACCTCACCGAGAATTGTAGTGCTATCATTCTCAACCAAATGCCACCCAAACTCAAGGACCCGAGTAGTTTTTCTATCCCTTGTGCTATTAAGGAGCTTGAAATAAGCAATGCCTTGTGTGATTTGGGTGCTAGCGTTAGTCTAATGCCTTACTCGGTGTTCGCCAAGCTTGAAGTTGGTGATCTTGTCCCAACTAACATCACCTTGCAACTTGCCGACCGTTCGGTCAAGTACCCTATCCCCGTCGACTTTGTAGTCCTAGACATAGATGAGGACGTGCATGTCCCTATTATTCTAGGCCGCCCATTCTTGGCTACGGCGGGGGCAATTATTAATGTCAAGCAAGGGAACATTACCTTGAAAGTTGGGAAGGATAGCTTATTTTTTGACTTGAACAAAGCCATGCGTTATCCTAGTTCCACTAACAAGAAATGTCTCTTTGTTGACTCTTTTGATCCCATTGTGAATGACATGCACGAGCACTTACTCACCACTAATGATCCACTTGAGCTTGTTCTTTTAAATACACGTGGTTTAGGTGCTTTAGGGGTCGAAGTGGCTAACTACGAGGAGCTCTTGGATGCCCCACCACCTTGCGCTCAACCCGAGCAATGCATGCTTGTGTTGGATGGGAAAGAAGCTTTGGATGAAGCCGAAATTGGTAAGGACGCTCCCAAGGTAGAGCTAAAACCTCTACCTTCGAGCTTGAGGTACGCATTTCTCGGACCTAACTCTTCTTACCCCGTGATTATCAATTCCTCTTTAGATGACGAGCAAGTGCTCAAGCTCACTCATGTCTTGAAACGTCATCAAAGGGCTTTGGGCTACACTATTGGAGATTTGAAAGGTGTTAGCCCAACCCTTTGCATGCATCATATAGAGCTTGAGGAAAACGCCGTACCACATCGTTAGAGGCAAAGAAAACTTAATCCACCTATGGGAGAGGTGGTCAAGAAGGAAATAATGAAGCTTTTGGCGGCCGGGATTATCTATCCTAATTCTAATAGTGGATGGGTATCCCCGGTCCATGTGGTTCCAAAAAAGGGTGGGATGACGGTAGTCAAGAATTCACATGGAGAACTCATTTCCACCCGGACGGTAATCGGGTGTCGCATGTTTATTGACTATCGCCAACTCAATCTATCCACTAAGAAGGACCACTTTCCTCTACCATTTATTGATCAAATGCTTGAACGTCTAACCAAACACAAGTATTTTAGCTTTCTTGATGGTTATTCCGGGTTCTTTCAAATCCCCATAAACCCGGAAGACCAAGAGAAAACTACATTTACTTGCCCTTATGGGACTTTTGCCTATAGGAGGATGCCATTTGGGCTTTGCAATGCCCCCGGGACGTTCCAAAGGTTTATGATGAGTATTTTTGGTGATATGCTTGAAGAAGAAATGGAGGTGTTCATGGATGACTTTTCGGTGGGAGGATCCACCTATGATGAATGCCTCATCAATCTTGGGAAGTGCCTTGCGAGGTGTGAGAAAGTCAACTTGGTGCTCAATTGGGAAAAATGCCACTTCATGGTGGAGGAAAGAATTGTTCTAGGGCACAAAGTCTCTCACCATGGGATCGAGGTTGATAGAGCGAAAATCGAAGTCATAGAGAAGTTGCCTCCCCCGGTGAATGTTAAGGGGATCCGATCCTTTCTTGGGCATGCCGGATTCTATAGGCGATTCAATAAAGACTTTTCCTCAATTGCTCGACCTCTAACTAACCTCCTCCAAAAAGAGTGTAATTTTCACTTTGATTCTGCATGTCTCAAGGCCTTTAACACAATCAAGAGTGCCCTTATTTCTACTCCCATAGTTCAAGCTCCGGATTGGTCTCTACCTTTCGAATTCATGTGCGACGCAAGTGATTTCTCGGTTGGGGGAGTTCTTGGTCAACGAAAGGACAAAAAGCTCCATGTGATCTATTATATGTCAAAGACTCTCAATCAAGCTCAAGCCAACTACACCACTACCGAGAAAGAATTTCTCGTCATTGTGCATGCATTTGAGAAATTTAGGACCTATTTAGTAGGGTCAAAGATGATTGTGTACACGGATCATGCGGCTATTCGCTATCTTATGGCGAAAAAGGAGGCCAAACCGAGACTCATTCGTTGGGTTCTACTCCTTCAAGAATTCCATATTGAGATAAGAGATAAGAAAGGAGCCGAGAATGTGGTGGCCGACCACCTATCTAGGCTAGAACTTGGGAGTGTTGCTCCGGATGATGTCCCAATCGAGGATAATTTGAGAGATGATACTTTTTATATGGTTGGGAGTTCCCAACTCCCTTGGTTTGTAGACATCGTTAATTATTTGGCTTGTGGGGCGATCCCGGAAGATCTCACCACTCAAGAGCGCCGCAAGTTGAAGTATGATTCTAGGCGCTATATTTGGGATGATCCCACTTTGTTGAGGCGGTGCCCGGATGGCCTCTTAAGGAGATGTGTTCCGGATGAAGAGTTCCCTAGTGTCCTTCGTATGTGCCACTCCTCCCCTTGTGGTGGCCATATGGGATGTGATAGAACCACTTCCAAGATTCTTCAAAGCATGTTGTGGTGGCCTAACCTTTTTCGGGATGCTTGGGCATTTGTCAAATCTTGTGATCGTTGTCAAAGATCGGGTAATATTTCCAAGCAACATGAAATGCCACAAAACCCCATCCTAGAGTTGGAAGTGTTCGATGTGTGGGGAATCGACTTCATGGGTCCCTTCCCTTCTTCTTATGGCAACCTCTAAATTCTTGTAGCGGTTGACTATGTTTCCAAATGGGGGGAAGCCGTTGCATCTCCCACCAATGATCATAAAGTGGTAGTCGACCTCTTCAAGAAGATCATCTTTCCACGTTTTGGGGTTCCTAGGGCTTTGATTAGTGATGAAGGGTCCCATTTTGCCCATGGTAAGTTCAAGGCTCTCTTGCGGAAGTATGGTGTTCGTCACAAAGTTGGTGTGGGCTATCACCCTCAAACTAGCGGTTAAGTGGAAGTCACCAATAGGGAGATCAAGTCTATCTTGGAGAACTCGGTTGCCAAAAACCGCAAGGATTGGTCAATCAAACTTGATGACGCCTTATGGGCGTATAGAACGGCTTTCAAGATGCCGATTGGGATGACTCCCTACAAACTTGTTTATGGCAAGAATTTCCACTTGCCAGTGGAGCTTGAGCACAAGGCCATGTGGGCCATAAAAACTTTGAATTTTGAGCTCACTAGTGCGGGTGAGCGACGCTTGCTCGATCTCCATGAGTTAGAAGAACTCCGCATGAATTCCTATGACTCATCAAGCATCTACAAGGCGCGTTCTAAAAAATATCATGACGCCAAGATTGAGAAGTGGGAGCTCAAGGAGGGGGAGAAGGTCCTCCTTTATAACTCTTGCTTGAAGTTGTTCCCGAGAAAACTAAAGTCCCGGTGGAGCGGTCCGTTCGATGTTGTTCGGGTTTTCCCCCATGGTGCTATCGAGATTCGGAATGATGATTCCGGGTCCTTCAAAGTGAATGGGCATCGGCTCAAACACTATTTCTTGGGAGACTCTATTGGATCTTTTTCTTCCTTTGATCTCAAGGACCCCCCATGAACTTGGGGGGGATTCGTCAAGCTAATGACGTTAAACGAGCGCTCCCAGGAGGCACCCCGCGGCTTCTATGCTTTGTTTTGGTATGTTTCATTGCGGTGGGTTCACACTTTCCACCTTTTGCCTTACCCGTCTTTATTTTGGTGAGTTCGTTCGGGTTTTAACGGCTCTTTGCGGGACTTGCTCCCACGACAATTCCGGTAACATCCTTCTAACTCTATTGCATACTTTAGGGGACGGGCATACATCATGTTGGGGCATTTGGTTGGATGGGTAGCTGTGCCCCTCCTTGCTTGGTTTTAGGCCGTGAGGACATGGCCTAATTCTAGCTTGGGGGAGTTTTGTTGTGGTTTTGTTGTGTGGTTGGCTACTTGTTGATGCTCATTGCTATGAATCATACCATTACGTGCTTGTTTCTTTGTTTTTAGATTGATTTAGTTTGATTTTAGTTTCTTTTCTTTTTGTTTGTTTTGTTTGTTTCCCTTTTTGGTGTGTTTTCTTATTTTCTTCCTTTTTTTTTGTTTTGATTTCCTTTTTGTCAAGGCAAGTTTTTCTAGGTTTTCTTAGGCAATATTCTTGATTGGGGCATATAAAATTGGAACTTGTAGATTAGAATGCTTTTATTCCTAATTGGTAGATTTTTACACGGTTCTTAATGTCTTGGGTCGAGTCTAGGATTTGGTGTCAAGAAAGTTGGTTGAACTATGGGTAGCATGCGTCATGAACTCTTGGCATGTGGTAAGATGGTGTCGATTTCTCTAGTGATTTGAAGCCGGAGAGAATGGTATTTGCTCCCTTGTGAGGTTCATGCTCAAAAATAATCCCAAACACATTTTCATATATTGAGTGGCATGGATCCTTAGCATTGACTTTCTTGTCTCCCGAGTTTGACCATTTCCTTCCCGAGACCGCGACCGAACTACTTTAGGGGACGATAGAGGCATTTCTTTCGGTGACTATTTTTCCTTTTAGTTTAGGAATCTATTTTCTTATTTTTCTCATATGTTTTTATTTGCATTTGCCCCTTTGCTAGCCATTTGAGCCTTGACCCTTCATTTCTTATGAGCATATTACAAGCCTAATAGCCTTTGTTTTGTTTTCACCCTTAGAAGTGATAGTGAAGCTTAGAGTTTCGATGCTTGTTGTTTTGGATTGATTATGCAAAGTTGAGGAATGAATGTTGTTTGGTATGAATGGCAAAGTTTTGGAAGAATGTTGTATATAGTGAATAATTGATGCAAAAAGCAAAAAGAGAGTTAAGTTGTGAAAAAGCCAAAAATAGAGAAAAAACAAGGCATGAAAAGTTTCATTTGAAACACAAAAAAGAGGAAAATCAAATCAAGGAAAAAACGAAAAAAAAAGAGTTGTAGTTTAGAATTTTTGTTGAATAAGCTTGGGGGTACCCCAAATAAGTGGTACGAGTTTGTGTTTGGTTCAAAATGCTTGAGTTTAGTTCTATCATTGCGCTTCACTTTAGGTATGAGCACCAAATGGCCAAATTTGTTCTGCGCCTTACCCCTAGCCTATGTTACGCCCTAAAAGCCCTCTTGACCCTTTAGAGTTGAGTCATTGTCGGTGGAGGGAGGATTTGGTCAAGCTTAAGGAACAAGGTTGTCATGCTAAGATGTCGAGTAGCCTATTATTGATTTTCTGGCGCCTTCGCGGTGTCTTGAGACGCTATTCTCAAGGGTGGATAAGATCTAGAGATTTGACGTGGTATGCCCGGATGTAGGGGGATTGACTAGTGCTTGCCCTTAGTTCACTTTGCTTGATGCTTGAATCTTTCACTTGGTTTAGGATATTAGTTAGCGTGTACTCATTTATTGATTAGTAATATTAGTGTTCTTCTATACTTGTTCCATAATAAGTTTTTTTCCATCTTGTGCTTTATAGGTGATCTTGATGAAAAAATGATGGAAAATAAGTGAATTTGAGCAAAAACAGGGCTTGTGCGGTCGAGTGGCGTTTTGTGCGCCCGAGGTAGTGCAAATGGAGTTCAAGGAGATTCCAGTTTTGTGCGGTCGAATGCCCTCTGTCATTCGGTCGCACAAAACGGATTTTTGAGGCAGAATGTCCCAAGATTGTAAAACGACCGCACAACCCTAGTAATTCGACAACACAAGTTTTGTTCGACCGCACAACCTATGTTGTTCGACCGCACAAAAGTTGTGCGCCCAAACGGCTTTCCTTATTCGACCAAATGGAGCTGCGAAGGAGACTTGAGCCAAAGGATTCCCATTCGACCGAACGGGGTTTTATGTTCGGTCGCACAAGACGAAGAAAACTTTCTTCGCTGACCTCACTCGCACAAGAATACAAACGATCGAACAAACTCAATTACGTTCGGTCGCACAGTGGGTAGGTGCGACCGAATCGCTGCACGGGCTGCTCTTTTTCGAACTTTGGCTTCTATTTGAGGAAACATATAAATAGATGTGAGGGGGTCGAAAAAGCACGAGGCTAATGCGTGACCTCGTCCCTCGTGGGCGTGACGTCGTGAGATCAAGTGTAGTTAGATTTCCGGTGAGTTTACACCCAATCGACTAGTAATATAGGAGTCGCCATTCAGTTTTTAACGATAATGAGAAAAACTGACAAAACCCGATTATCGTGACATAAAGGGAGTGCAATTATGTTCGACCACGACGGCCATAGGTTCCCTTATGATCCCTGGTGTGGGGATCGCTTAACGTACACCCGCAGGGCAGAGATTGAGAGTTCGGGGGACTGTAACTACCGAGAGGAGTGCTCATCGATAACTCCAGAGGCATTTTATCCTTACTAGCTCAGCATAAATAATTGAAGGGACATGCGTTAAACTATTAAACTATTCTGAATTGATTTTAGCAATATGCAACACATAACACTAAATCGATCGTGATTATCATACTTAGATTGATTTAAGGTACCTAACATGATGATTCAATTGTCCAAGGTATTATCTTATTAGGCGTGATAGATCAATCAAGTTAATAGTTTGGCAATTTTATAAAAGGCTGATGAAAGCGATTAAATCATATGAGGGGCATATTACAACGCACCCTTGAGAGGTGCGTCACGGTTCTCAGAAAACTAACCACTTGGCTTTTCTATTTCTCATTTTATATAACGAATCTGGGGTTTCTAAGCAGTGTTCCAGTATTTGGGCTTTAATTCATCAGCTACAAGGGACAGGATGCGTTCTGTTCGACTTTTGGGTCGATTGCGACAGAACGCCGGATCAATTTCGCAGCGTGAGGCTAGGCTTAAGGCTAGAGTCAATACTCAGGTTATGGAATTGTGTGTTTTGTTCACGTCGGTTTTTAGGCTGTATTTATAGGGAAAGAGTTTGTGGAAAGATAGATCTTTAGAATACGAATCCAAAAAGAATTCGAAGAGGACACGGCCCCAGGTATTTTCAGCGCCCTCTTCGGCGCCCAGATCCAGGCGTTGAAAATAGGATCTGAGCTGAGCCTTTTGTCAGATTTGGACTCTTAATCACGGAGCTTTCGAGACCTATCCGAGTTTCTTAGTGCGTATGAACTTATGACGGAATGCGTCTGGGCCCGTTACGAACTCTAAGTTCGTTAGGAATTTAATTAATACGTAACTCTTATTTCTGAATTATAGCAGGAATAGAATTTCTTTTGCCAATTCTATCTCTTTTAGGACTTATGTTGGAGTGCAACACCTAATTCTGACAGATTTCTATCTTTTATGACTTTGCCAATTTTAACAACTACTTCTTACGGCAGTTACTATTCTTAGCAGGTTTCTATAAATAGCAGTTTTGGCTGAAATGAAAGGGTGATTGAGATTCGCTATTTTATCGGAGATGCGTTACCAAATGGAGATTTATGTTCTCATCGTCGAACCTTCCCTTTCAGGAATGGGGACAAAAGTAGGTGTCTACAGTTAGCCCCCACTTTGACTGAGTCTTGGAGTAAGACGATGGTCAAAGTATTAGACGGAGTGCGTCATACAAGCCATGGTGTATGTGACCTGTTTTGTGAGGGTCTCACGAGCCCCCGAGTAATAACATTTGACTTAAGGGTCATCACTTGAAGTGTTAACACATTCCTCACGTGTCAATGGAATTTGTTAAGTATAGAAACTCCCTCGCTTTGTCATTGGAAGTACCTGCAGATGTATAGAAACTCCCTCACTTTGTCATTGGAAGTATCTACGGATGTTTTCGAAATTAAAGCTATAAAATGTAACCAGGCCTGGCCAAGCCCGATCACGAGGTAAAAATGTTTTTAAAAGATTCTCATTTTCAGGGTTAGCTAAACGAGAAAACCCCCTTGTTTTTATAGGACGTAAAACGAAGGAAAATCCAGTACATCGCTCTTTTTTGGGAAAGAGGAAAACCAATCCTTTGATTTTTGGAAAAGGGAAACCATCTTTTGATTTTTGGAAAAAGATAAACCATCCTTTGATTTTTGGAAAAAGATAAACCACCTTTTGATTTTTAGAAAAAGGTAAACCAGGAAAGTTATCGCTGCAGCGACTAAGGACCTGCGCGGTTAGTGACGCAAACCCCGCCGGCTGAAGGTGGGCGAGCCTGTCCTGCTGAGGGTGGACGCCCCGTCCGTTAGAAGTGGACGAATCTGTTTTGATGTTTTGAAAATAAGGACCTACGCGATTTGTGACGTAGACCCCGCCGGCTGAAGATGGCGAGCTTGTTTTTTGAAGATTTCATTTTATTATTATTTTTGTTTTCGAAAACTGAGGACCTGCGCGGTTAGTGACGCAGACCCCGCCGGCTGAAGATGGCGAGCCTATTTTTCTTTTTTAAAGAATTTATTTTCTTTCGAGGGATGTTCGGATTTAGTTGCAACCTGAATGTGGGTTGACAACATGCTTAGACGGACCATTGTCTCGTGGTCATCATCTTTCATGGTTTTGAGCTAGTCTTTACGGCTCAATTTTGCCACTACTTGGGTCCTTGATTAGGGGACTATGTATAAGTATCAACGGCGACCTTTGTCTTGAGGTCGTAATCCGGTTTTATCTTTTGAGATTATCCAAACACGGGACTTCGTACAGCGTAGTCTGGGAATATTGTTTTAACTTTGCATACTCTCTTTTGAAATATATATTTTCTTTTGAGCCCCCAAGCATTCGTACTTGATGGTTGCTCTTTGCCAAGAGAAGTGCGTATTTTATAACGTCCTTGATCGTGTTTGGGATCATGCTCGTAAGTGCGAGCGACCTTTGTAGTGGTATGCTACCTTGATGAAATCGTGGGGTGCGACTTTCCGTAAAGAAATCGGCAATTTTCGAGTCGAATGGATACGGCAGGACCCTATAGAAGTCAGGGCTTTTTTGAGCCTGGGTTCATTTTCGGCGCCCAGGCCTGGGCGTTGAAATAATTCACGCCCTGGTGGGGCGTTGAAAATGTTGTTTGGGCTGGTCTTTTGATGACACAGTTGGCCTCTTGTTCGTTCGTTTATTTCACTTGGAAATTCTACGTATTCTCTTCTCTTTTGTTTTTCTTTATTTTTTGGAACGTAGAATTTATAGATCACAATGAGTTGAGTGATCGTGATGATTTCTCGAGAAGCCGTAGCCGATTGGTGGGCTACGGTGTTTGTCGCTTTGGGGCGATTATTTAAAACAATTGTCGCTCTTAAGGCGTACAGTTATTGCAATAGTTGGGCGAGTCTATATGGCCCGAGGAACATACCTTGAGGCGTAAGACTTTAATCGCTCTTGTTGTTATTTTGAACGTGTATTTTTTTTTTTTTTTGAACGCGTTCGTAAATGTTCGATACTTAGAATGATGATGTGTATGTGTGAACGAGCGTTCGCAGATGGTCGTTGCGTGCGGTTCATTAATCAGTTTGCTCGAATAATTTTTTTTGAGCAATGACTTATGTTATATAGTTTGCTTAGAAGCTCGATAGGGTTCATGCCTATTCATGAAGTGGGCTCAAGCATCGTGCCCTTTCGATCGTTCAAACATTTGCTTTGAGATTATTTTTATTTTGCTATGGTCGTTTCGTAGCTTGGAGCCCCCAAGTATGCATGTTGGGATGCTTCCTTTTGGCGTACGATTTTTGTAGGTTCTTTCGAGAAAGATGCCTTGGGGTTCCGCTCGTGTAGGTGCGAGCTATCCCTTCCGTGGTAGGTAATGTTTTGCTACCTTTAATCCTTAATGTAGAAGTCGTGTGGGTTGCATTTTGAATTTGGGCGATAAGTAGTCTTTGCCTCTTTTACACATGCTCTTGGTCGTGCCCGCATTAGTGCAATATGCCTTACTCTTTTTTTAGACTTGTACCGTTTATGGTGCGACGTAGGCTTGTGTGGCCTAACAGCGTGTCTTATAACATTCCTCCAGGTGTTGGGATATCATTATTATTTTTTGCATTGGCGTACTTCATTACACCTCGTTCAGGTGTTCGAACAAGTGTAGCACCTTCTGCGTGGGTGTGCACGACTTATTACTTCGTTCGATGCGAGGATTCATAGATGTTTCTTTCTTGTTTTTATCCTTGATTTTTCTTTCGCTTTTGCTTTAAAACGACGTAAACTGTGTAACGGGCGCTTGTAGGGCGAGCGTTATGTGCAGTAGTTTGATCGGAGTTTTGGTGACTCGCGATTTTCAGTTACCCTTGTTAGTGGGGTGACTTTATACGTTCTAAGTAGTGCTTAGAATTTGGGAGGGGTTGTAGCCATTCTAAGGTTCGTTTTACACTATCAAACCTTAGGATTGTGCCCCTATGACGTGTGTATAGCATTAGCGTCGAGAATTTGCGATAAAATCGTCATTTCGAGCATTTTTAGAGTGTTTTTCTCAAGCCCCCAATTGTAGCTACGGGATTGGCTTGGTGCTATAACGCTTGGCATACGTTTTTATGCATTCATGGTGACATGGATAATGAATAGTTTGAACCAGACTCGTTTAGTGCGAGGTACGTTCGAGTAGTGATTTGCTACTTCTCTTGTAAATGTCGTATTGTGCGACATTGCCATGGTCAAGGTAGTCACATGTTGAAGTGTGCCTTGAACAAAAGCTAGGTTCCTTTCTTTACCCATAATCATATTTAGAAATTTTTTGACTCACTTGCAACATCGAGATAAACGCATACTTAGCTTAAACCGACGACACTTTATTATGTACGAAGAACTCTTTAAAAATTATTTGAAATCCGAGTCCTACTGTGTACAATCCGAGGTGTCCTAAGTAAGTTGACTTATAGAAGGGTTCGTACAGGATTACATGAGTGAATCAAAATACTGTTACGATTGCTGTCTAAGGATTTGCTGGAAGCCAGGGTGCAGGCGTCAAGACATTACTTGTGCCCGTGTGGCACATGCTTTAGGTTTTTAGGGTCATCATTTCCAGAATTGCGGGAATATAAACCGTTTTCAAATTGACTTAGATTTACTTGGTGTATGTCTACTCAAAAGGTCAAGGTATACTTAGTTCTTTCCCTAGCTCTTTCATTTCAATTTTTAGCCCCCAGTTGCTATTATGTCTTCTCATTAATGATGCTTTCAGATTTCGATTTTAGATGCCCGGGTCATATGTCTGAGTAGGGTGAGCCTTGGTTAAGTGCCAAGTCCTATTGACAATGTCTGATTTTTTCAAAGGGGATTCGCAAGCATTTGAATTACCATAAACGGGTGCCCTGAGTTCGAAGGAACGATGGGGGGATGCCGTAGAACAATCCTCTTTATTGCAAGCTTACTGCCTTTACTACTTGTTGGCGATTATGACTGTGTCTAGTGGTGAAAGAAGGTCTTTAAGTGAGTTACTTTTCTTTAGGTAGGGTCAAGTCGAGTATTTTAGAGGTCATGGATGCTCGCGCTAGCCCCCATTCAATTGAGGCAAAGGGATCTTTTGAGTATTGGCTAAGTGCCTAGGAGTGTGAGTGCTTCTTCTGGCAAGGGTACGTGCCCTTATTATTTTTCGATGTGTGCTTATTTTGGCATCTTGATGACTTGGATTCTTCCTTTGACTTAAATTTTTCTTTCGACTTGGATTGCAAGTAATTAGATTTCAATAAGGGACTCTATTTTTTTTTATTCTTGTTATTCTATAGGTTTTAACATTTTTGCAAATTGGTTGGACCGAATCATGGATTGCCTACTTATCCGCCTTAAATAGATTTAATTTGGAATCAGGTCTTGCGTAGTTCTTAGCCAGGAAATGGTTTCTTAGAATGCCGATTTTAAACAAGTACGTTCGAGTGGAATCGTAATGTTTGAAATATGGTGAAATAAGTGAAGTTCATTATTATTTTTATCTGCTGCTTTGCCGTAATCCAAAAATTTGTTTTATTTTTTAAGTACATGTATTTGCACAAAAATCTTTTCATGTGTTTTTTGGTACGTATATCTGAATACGTGTTGTACCCCTCCAAGTGTTCGTTATTTTTCCGTGTATGTGCGGATAAAATGACGAGCACTTCTGGACAAAATTTGGCAAGCAGAGAGATTCAGCGCCCAAGCTGGGGCGTTAAAGATTCCAGCGCCCAGCTCTGGGCGCTGAAAATGATTTCTGGGCGGATCTTTTTTGGTGCGCTAAATGCTTCTTCTTTTTTTTTAGACCGACTTTAAAGGTGCTTTGCAAAGTTTCTTTTTTGTTATTATTATTTTTTTAATTTTTTTTTTTTACGTTAAGAGTAGAATGTACTTTTCATTTGTTTTTTTTTTTATTTGTGACTCAAGACGTCTTGAAAGATGGGTTGAATGAGATAGGATAATTTGTATAGGTATTAGTCAAGCATGAGGATTGGAAAGGGTAGAAGATCGTAGAACTTTATGTAGTTTTTGTGGTATGATTTGGATTGGTTGACTCAATTCTTTACCTTTGTTTACTTGGGTAAATTTCGCACTTTGGGAGGTACGGGCTAAATATTTCATGGCTCGCTCTTTTCGCTCTCCCTTTTCTCTTTCTCTTTAAGTATTTCATGGCTCGCTCTTTTCTCTCTCCCTTTTCTCTTTCTCTTTTTTCTTTTTTGCTTGGGATTCCTCCCCCATTTTACTTGGGCTAAAAGGTAGATGGTTGTGGACTTTGAGTCACGAGGCGAGACTGAGTGAGCCTCGTTTGGTAGGCCTATAGTGGACCTTTAATTTTAGTAGGCCTAGGGTGGACCTTTAAATTGTCTTACTTTGCAAGCATTTTTAGTCGTTTCTTAAAATGTGCAAATAGCGTAGATTCAAAATGTTGTTTTTACTTTATTGAAATTTAACGAAAGAATTACATCGAAAATAATTTTTTGCTTCTTTTCAGATTCCAGTTTCCGTGATTTAATTGGAAGTTTTAGACTCGAACTTTTATTAATTTTTCTGATTATAACCCGTGTATGAATACAAGGAGGTGGCCTAGACTCAAAATAATGACGTGGCGTAAGCCTATGACACTTGACCAAGCGACTTTCCGACTTAGGCTAACTGGACCATAACTTTTGTTGGTTGACTTTTAGATTTTAACCCTTGGGTGTTCATTTGTCATGTGCCATTTTGCTTAATTTTTGCAAGGTAGTTAGTTGGGGAGATCGAATTTTCATTTTTGCAAGACTAGAATCATTAGTGCGGCTTCCCTCTTAGTGTGTATTGCTTTACCCCAATGGTAGCCTTGTGGCATGCCGATTTGGGTATTTTCATGGTTCGTCATGTTGCATTCATGGAAAATCTTTTAGTCCGTACTTAGGAGTACTTCAAGGACGTGGCTCGAGAGGACTATGATAGTCGTGACCCAATGTGATCATAAGCCTTGAGGCCATTAATTTTTTTCCAATGGTATTGACACCTTAGGTTCACTTTGGGGGTTGTGCGACTATGGAGGAATGATTTTCAGAATGTGACTGTTTCCATTTTGCAAATAATTGAATTACAAAATATATTATTTTTATTGGTGAGAGAGAATATTGAGGCCGTAGATTCGTAGCAAGGGATGACAATTACATATGGGTGCTTATTGATTTCTTTTAAATGTTAGGAAGGGAGACTCAATATGTTTTAACCTTTTAACTTGCAGAACGACACCAAGCATTAGGACCGATTCTATGTATAAGACAACTAAGACTTAGGATTTAGATTGTACTTTGGCATAGCCTAGTCTAGACTCGGATTTATTTATTTTTTATTCGAACGTTATTTTTCCTTGAAAACTTTTATTCGAACATCATTTTTTGAATACTTTGCCCATGTGACATTCAAGGTCAATTTAATTAGCATGCTCGGTTTTGGTGCCGAATATTATCGTCATAGGAGGCCTAATGACGACACAAGGAGTTGTTTATTTTATAAGTCGTTCTCATAATTGAGTGCCTTTTTCATACGTCCTCGTAGCAAATTTGTTACGAATTTTTTATTGCTACGTATATTTTATGCGCGGGCACCGAGGCTGCGGTGCCTGGCCAAAATGCCAAGCAGCAACTTCAGCGCCCAGCAGGGGCGTTGAAATAATTGGCGCCCAGCCAAGGGCGCTGAAAATGCGTCCCTGACTGGTACTCGTATTCTGTTCGTCTATTTTTTTTGTACATACGACTTAATTTTGCGTGTTTTCCCAATAACGTCCTTTGCGCGTTATGCAGCGTCGTGGGATCCGTTACAGGCCGTCCTGGGCGTCGCTTATTTTTGTGGCGATCGCCCGGGACTGCGGAACACGTATTTAGGTATAACTCTTTGGCCAATTGATGTTTATGAATGTTTGGGCAACTTTTAGGGTCGTTGATTTTCTAGCGTTATTTGTCACACACAATCACAACATAATCACGTAATTCGCTACACATAACTAACATTACAACATGAAGCAAAAATAATATGTCACGTAGTTTATGATAGGCTTCTATGGGTAATATTTGCGCCTGGCTTGGTACCGCTTCTATCGTAGATCCAACACATGCCCCAGTCGAGGTAGTGCATTCAACAGACGAATTTCGTCCCAAGAGGCCAATCACGATATAAGCCAAGGGGGCATGCACCAATGAGAGGGACCTTAGTGGGCGAGCGATTGGGTTTGGGACGGGTGTACTACTAGCGAAAAGTGCTGAGTGGACAACATTCGAAGCGTATGCACCCCCCGGTTGGCGATGGGTATCCTTAGTCCCAACTCCCGAGATGAAACATGCCAAGGGAGCCAAGATTCGTTATGCGGTTCTGTCCGTTCACATTAATATGCTGATTTTCAGGTCGTCCCAACTTGATAAGGAAATAAACGCGGAGAAGGATCGTTTCACCCTTCGGCTATTTTGATTACCTACGAGCACGAGTATTTCATTAACATTCCCCAGTGGAGTCGCCACTGTGAGGGGGTCGAAAAAGCACGAGGCTAATGCGTGACCTCATCCCTCGTGGGCGTGACGTCCTCAGATCAAGTGTAGTTAGATTTCCGGTGAGTTTACACCCAATCGACTAGTAATATAGGAGTCGCCATTCAGTTTTTAACGACAATGAGAAAAACTGACAAAACCCGATTATCGTGACATAAAGGGAGTGCAATTATGTTCGACCACGACGGCCATAGGTTCCCTTGTGATCCCTGGTGTGGGGATCGCTCAACGTACACCCGCAGGGAAGAGATTGAGAGTTCGGGGGACTGTAACTACCGAGAGGAGTGCTCATCGATAACTCCAGAGGCAGGTTATCCTTACTAGCTCAGCATAAATAATTGAAGGGACATGCGTTAAACTATTAAACTATTCTGAATTGATTTTAGCAATATGCAACACATAACACTAAATCGAGCGTGATTATCTTATTTAGATTGATTTAAGGTACCTAACATGATGATTCAATTGTCCAAGATATTATCTTATTAGGCGTGATAGATCAATCAAGTTAATAGTTTGGCAATTTTATAAAAGGGTGATGAAAGCGATTAAATCATATGAGGGCCACATTACAACGCACCCTTGAGAGGTGCGTCACGGTTCTCAGAAAACTAACCACTTGGCTTTGCTATATCTCCTTTTATTTAACGAATCTCGGGTTTCTAAGCAGTGTTCCAGTATTTGGGCTTTAATTCATCAGCTACAAGGGACAGGATGCGTTCTGTTCGACTTTTGGGTCGATTGCGACAGAACGGCGGATCAATTTCGCAGCGTGAGGCTAGGCTTAAGGCTAGAGTCAATACTCAGGTTATGGAATTGTGTGTTGTGTTCACGTCGGTTTTTAGGCTGTATTTATAGGGAAAGATTTTGTGGAAAGATAGATCATTAGAATACGAATCCAAAAAGAATTCGGAGACGACACGGCCCCGGGTATTTTCAGCGCCCAGGGCTGGGCGCCGAAGATTTCGGCGCCCAGATCCAGGCGTTGAAAATAGGATCTTAGCCGGACTCTTACTCACGGAGCTTTCGAGACCTATCCGAGTTTCTTAGTGCGTATCAACTTATGAGGGAATGCGTCTGGGCCCGTTACGAACTCTAAGTTCGTTAGGAATTTAATTAATACGTAACTCTTATTTCCAAATTATAGCAGGAATAGAATTTCTTTTGCCAATTCTATCTCTTTTAGGACTTATGTTGGAGTGCAACACCTAATTCTGACACATTTCTATCTTTTATGACTTTGCCACTTTTAACAACTACTTCTTACGGCAGTTACTATTCTTAGCAGGTTTCTATAAATAGCAGTTTTAGCTGAAATGAAAGGGTGATTGAGATTCGCTATTTTATAGGAGATGCGTTGCCAAATGGAGATTTATGTTCTCATCATCGAACCTTCCCTTTCGGGAATGGGGACAAAAGTAGGTGTCTACAATAGATTTTTCGATTTTATTTTGAGAGAGTAGAATTTTAGTGGATAATTTTAGATTCTCAAAGTTAGTTTTTCAGCAATACTAGAGAGAGAAACTCTCCTCCATTCAAGCTTCAATTTGTAATCCTTCTTAACTCTTCTTCAATTTTGCAACTTAATTCTTAGTTTCTTAATTTTTGCTCTTGCTTTGTTGTTGATTGTTCTTCAATTCCTTAATTTCTTGAATTCTTGATTTCATTGATTAAAGTTACTTTGATTTTCAATTTGTGATTTGATTGTGCAATTGAACTCTTAATGCTCTTCCCTACTCCTTCAATATCATGCTTGCTAACTTATTCTTAATGGATTGCTTGATTTCTAGAATGACTAGTGAGTATATTTAGGTTAGGGTAAGGGGAGAATCTAGGGGCTTAATTAGGGGAAATTGTTGATTGATTGTTGGTTGATTCATGTGATTAAATATGATTTGATGATAGGAAATCCATGCTAGTTGAGTGGTAGTTGCGAATGCTATTCGATTAGAGTCACGTGGAACCATAGGTTAGGTTTGGCAAGAGATTGTGGGCCTATCTTGTGTGATCAAATGGCGGTGCCTATTATATGCTAGTTAGTTTAATCTAGGATTAGGCGAAAGCTCTTCCGTGGATTATACGCTTAGCGTTCCCTATCCGAGAGGTGTCGGGTTCGTCTTTAGATGCCATTTGCCTAATCACCATTTCGTTGCATGATCACCATTGCTAGATAGTTGAAATCATTTCCCCCTGTTTCCCTAGCCTATCCCCGACTCCCTAACGTTTCCCTTTCTTGATTCAATTTAGCATAATTCTTCGTTTTTGATTCTTAAAAGTGACAATTCAAAACCAAATTCTTGTTCCAACTAGATTGACTTTAAAACTCATTAACCACCTTTTCTTTGGGACGATCCCTTTGCTTACCGATAGCCAGTAGTTGAGTGGTTTTATAAATATTGTTTGCATAGGTTGTTTTCTATCAACGACGAAAAATACACCTATCAGCAGGCTAGGCTATAGGCCAACCCAAGCACCGCACTGTGTGGCCTACGATGCACACGAGCAAGGCCCATGCACCTCGCAGCCGCACACACGTACCCGTAGCAAGCTGCTGCCCCTGTGTGCTCGTCGATGCTCGTCGCTGCGCTGCGCAACGCAAGGCGAGGTGCCTTGCTTCCTCGAAGCCATGGCAAGCCAAGGCACTTGCCTTGCTCGCCCCTTCCTCGCCCAGCGCGTGCCTACGGACCAACTTAATCAAAAAAATATTTTAATTTCACGAACGTTTGCATTAAGTTATTTTTCATTAAAAAAAAGTTACGATTTTTATTTTCGAAAAATAACGATTCTTGCGATTTAATTAATTTAACAACAATCCAATTTCGTTAAAATTATTAAATCAAGGCTAACATTATTCAAATTTTAAGAACGAACGATTTCAACTGAATATTTGAAATTTTAAATAATCAAATCTAAAACTTTAAATCGTTCTAAACATTTAAATTTCAGATTTTAATCAATTTGGTTTAAGTGTCGATTAAAATTAATGAAACCATTCAAAATTTTAATCCAATAATTTTTAAAAGTTGCCACTGACCATGAAATTATATTCCCTTTCCCAATTAACCAAATTATTAGATTCAAACTATTTAAAAAATCAATTAGCGATCTAAAATTTACGAATTAGGGAAAAGCAAAATTAAGGTTTATAATTATCTAAAACGGCTGAAATTTTACCATAATTGAAGAATGTACTCAACAAAATTGTGTCAAAATTTCAATCAATTCCGAGTAGTTTACGTTGACCAATTAATTGAAAAACCTTCCGAATTTATTAATTTTAATTCGAAAATTAACAAAAACGCCCAAAAAACACAACTTCGAGGCCTGTTTTTGCAATTCCGTTCACATGAGTTGATCTTAGAAAATCGTTTTCAATCAGATTAGGGGCAGAAAATTCGAAAAACCGAATCTTTTTTATTTCAGAACCTATTACGCAATTAATCCAATAATTCATAAAAAATTCCGAAAAATCAACAAAAATTCCCAAAATTTCGACAACAGCAAAAACAATAAAATTCATGCTAAAACATGCTTTGAATAAATAAGGCTCGTGATACCAATGTAGGAAAATACAGTTAAACATACATAACATGTGCGGAACAATCCCCAAAGCCAGGAAACATGTATAAAGCACAGATTGAGCAAACTTACATTCGAAGCGTGTTTCCCAAGTAATCTGTCAACGAACACGAACAAAGAACTCCACTTGGCGTTCCTCTACTTGGTTCACCGACACGTTCAGATCCTCCTTGATTATTGTAGCTTAGACAAAGTACAAGGTTTTTGCTTTTGGGGAAGAACAGTTTTCACAGAGGAGAAAACCGAAGAACGTAATATTCAGAATTAGGTTTAGGGTTGGAAAACTGATTGTGTGTTGTGTTATGTATAAAATATAATTAACCTAATTATATTAAGTGTAACTGGCCAAGACCAAGGGGCCTTGACTGGCCACACCACACACACGGACACTCCCCGCGCACAGCCCAAAATGCAGGCCGAAGCCCACACTGCAGGCCGAAGCCCACAGCGCGCAGCCGAGCAGCATGGGCCATGGGCCTCGCTGGATCGCTGTTGGGCTGTTGCGAGTTAGCGCGCGCGCTGCCACGCCGCGCGGGCTGGCTTGCTCGCTTTCTCGCTGGCTCGTTGGGCCTTGCGCGCTCAGCTCGACGGGCCGGCAGCTCCGATGCTCTTCGTATTCACGACTAATACCTTACGGCTATTATTTATCGTATCATATCCGACGAATCACCATCGTACGATACGATTATTCGTTTCGCCCAGCTTACGAATATTCGCGATACGATATACGATTCTGATGCAAGGTCGTATCGTATAATACATTTTCCAAAACTAATTCCCGAAAAGCTATTAAATGAATTTAATCTGGTGATCTGTTACATGCCATTGGTGTGACCTTGTAGGTTCAGTCAAGAGTAAGTTGTGAGCTTAATATTCATTAGAACTCACTGATCGGAAGCATTGCTCCAGCTAGCTGTTCCGATCACTTGATCTCACTGAATTAATTGTTCGCAATTAATATGAACCTTGGTATTAGACTAAAATGCACTTTTGGTGAAGGACATATTTCCTTCATTCCAGGGCAAACATAACAAAGAAAATTGAGGGCATGGTGAACAAGATCGCCAACAATGAGCACTACTTTAATGAAGGAAATAATGCCCTTGGTCCAAGTATGCATTTAATGATAAGTCTAATAAATGCGGTTCAGTATTAATTGACAAGTTAATAATTCAGTGAGATCAAGTGAGCTGATTGCCTAGCTAGAGGTCGCTTCAGTTCAAGTGGAATTAATGATATTAATCCACAGCTTACTCTGGACTGAACCCGTAGGGTCACACAAATAGTACGTAAACGGATCAAGTATTTAATGGCATTCGGAATATTCGGTGGGAGCTGTGATCGTCAAAGGCAACAAATGAATACCCCGGAAACGATGATATTGCCGGAAACGGAAATATGGATCGTATCGGAAATATAAATATTATCCAAGTCGTAGATGTTGCCGGAAACGGAAACATGGTACGTATCGGAAAATATTATCGCAAATGGAAATATTACCGGAATCGGAAATATTGCCGGAAACGGAAATATTGTCAGAATCGGAAATATTATCGGAATCGGAAAATAATTCGGGAAACGGAAATATTAAATATTTGTTCGAAACGGAAATTAATTCCGGAATCGGAAATGTTAAATATTGTTCGTATCAGAAATGAATTCCGGAATCGGGAATTTAATCGGAAAGCGTATCGTACGAATTAGCATCGGACGAGGCTTGCTAGACGAAGGCCCATCACGAAGCCAGGCCGACGCCCAGCAAGCCACACGCATCCAACACACCAAGTGCTCGACCAGGCCCAGCGCAAGGCCAGTCCCAGCCAAGCCTTGGCGCGCGACAAGCTCAGCGATGGGCTGCGAGCATGGGCCTCAGCACTGTGCGCTCGGCGTGGGCCGCAAGGCTTGCGTGCGGGCGTGCGATGCTTGTGCGCTGCTCGTGTGCGTGACGAATCTTAATGCTATCGGAATTCGTGCATTGATTAAATCCTAATCCTAAAAGATTAAATTTATTATTTAGAGATCTAATAGGATTCTAATTAATAAATTAGTATTCTAACAGGATTCGAATTCCTTTTCCATAGTCCTATAAATATATGCCTAGGGTCATAATTTTAGTCACGAGTTTTCAATAAGTATTCATACAATAAAACAGTGATTTTAGAGCAGAAAAATCAGTCACTTTCTTGCCTTATAATAGCCGAAATTTATAGTACCTTAAGGGCGATTCTAGTTGGTCAATCTTATGGCTGATCCGGACGTGCTGTGGACTATCTATGGAGGGACGACGCTTGGAGTCCTAAAGACTTGTTCTTGTTCAGTTCGGGCGCAGCTAGGGAGGGCACGCTACAAAGTGTATGCACCTAAATTATGCTAAATGATTATGTGTAAATAATATGTTTCCTGGCATTAAGGTTTTCCACATGATTTATGTTTTGTCATATGTATCATAACCTAACATTTGATACCTCAACTAATGTTGAATTCAAGGGAAAGGTGAGCTTGCCTGAAGAGTGCTCCGCCAATGACGTTCCCAAGTTCAAGTCAAGTGACAATCCCAAGTACCATCTTCAAAACTTTCAAGTTGGAATGACCATCAAAGGAGTCGATCCGGAACTCTTCCCCGTCGTCTTCCCCATGTCACTAGAGCCATGTTAGGTTATGATACATATGACAATTCATAAATCATGCGGAAACAACCATTAAGCCAGGAATACATATTATTTACACATAATCATTTAGCATAGTTTAGATGCATACTCTTTGTTGCGTGCCTTCCCTAGCTGCGCCCGAACCGAACAAGAACAAGTCTTTAGGACTCCAAGTGTCGTCCCTCCGTAGATAGTCCACAGCACGTCCGGATCCGCCTTAAGATTGACCAACTAGAATCGCCCTTAAGGTACTATTATTTTCGGCACTTTATAGGCAAATGTGTGACTGATTTTTCTCTCAAAAACTCACTTTGAATACTTGAATTCTCTTTGTAAATATGTGACCCTAGGCACTTATTTATAGAGTTTATGGAAAGGAATTATAATCCTATTAGAATACAAATCTTATTTAATTATAATCCTACTAGGACTCTAATTAAACAAACTTTATCTATTAGGATTAGATTTAATCATATTACGAATCCCGGTAGCCTTAGGATTCGAGTAGCACACACGAGTGCCGCATAAGCACCGCACACCCGCACGCAGGCCTTGCGGCCCACGCCGAGCGCACAGCGCAATGCCCACTGTCGCAGCCTTGTCCGCGCGCGCGCCCAAGCTTCGGCTGGGCCTGGCTTTTGCGCTGGGCCTGGTCGTATGCTTGGCGTGTGGTTGTTGCACTTGGTTTGCTGGGCGATGGCCCGGCTTCGTGCTGGGCCTTCGTCTGGCAGGCCTCGTCCGATGCTAATTCGTACGATACGCTTCTGATTAAATTCTCGATTCCGGAATTCATTTCCGATACGAACAATATTTAATATTTCCGATTCCGGATTTAATTTTCGTTTCGAACAAATATTTAATATTTCCGTTTGCGGAATTATTTTCCGATTTCGATAATATTTCCGATTCTCACAATATTTCCGTTTCCGGCAATATTTCCGATTCCGGCAATATTTCCATTTCCAATAATATTTTCCGATACGTACCATGTTTCCGTTTCCGGCAACATCTACGACTTGGATAATATTCATATTTCCGATACGATCCATATTTCCGTTTCCGGCAATATCATCGTTTCCGGAGTATTCATTTCTTGCCTGTGACGATCTCAGCTCCCACTGAAACCAAGATCCGTCGATTCCGAATATCCATAGATGGAGTATTTAATGCCATTAAATACTTGATCCGTTTACGTACTATTTGTGTGACCCTACGGGTTCAGTCAAGAGTAAGCTGTGGATTAATATCATTAATTCCACTTGAACTGAAGCGGCCTCTAGCTAGGCATTCAGCTCACTTGATCTCACTGAATTATTAACTTGTTAATTAATACTGAACCGCATTTATTAGACTTAACATTGAATGCATACTTGGACCAAGGGCATTATTTCCTTCAGTCTCCCACTTGTCCTTAGGGACAAGTGTGCATTTCCTAATTCCTTTGTCGCTCGATGCTTGCTCTTGAACATAAGGTAAGAGTTGTCATCCTTATTATGTCCAGAGGTGTTTCTCGGTTTCAGAGTTCAACTGATCAAATAAACAGATAATCATAGCCTATGATTCATCCGAGCACGGCCATGCATTCCACAGTTTCTAGCTCTCCGAGTGGCCTTGTACAACTTTTAAGCATCTCATCCCGTTTTATGGGAGGACAATCCCAATCTTGTGATCTTGAGATTAGACTTCGTTTGATAGGTGATTACCTGAGCGTTGCCTTTATAGCCTCCTTTTACGGTGCGACGGTTGGTCAACGTCAAAGCAACCAGTTCTCAAACAAGTAATCTCAAATCACTCAGGTATTGAGGATTTAGTGTCTAATAATTTTAATGAAATTTACTTATGACAGATTTTCATCTCTTACAGTAAAGTTTCATAGGTCTTGTCCGATACTAGTCTTCCCAAAGTAAGTATCTATGCAAATGATTATGACATTTCCATGTCCACATAGTTCAAGAAACAGAACTACTAGTCATCTTGCATTCTAATCGTCTAACGTTTTCTATGCGTCCAATTTTATAGAAAACTCCGACTAGGGACCATTTTCAACCTTTGACATTCAAGTTCACTTGATAGACATTTCTGAGTCACAGGACTGGTCCTGACAGTCTATCTTGAATATATCGTCAAATTGAAGGGACTCATCATTTAATACTAAACCAAGATTAAATGGAATATGAAAATACATTTCATATATGATAAATGTTCAACCCCATTGTTTTAGAACCATGGGCCTCAAACCCATCTTTAAAACAGTTCATGGAATTCAAAGCTATGCTTGATTTCCAGTGCTACAACGTGAGTGTTGCTTCTCACTTGTTGCATAGGTTTAGTTATCACGCTTTACCAATCTTAACATCCTTTTCATCGAATGTTCTTCGAGATATGATGATAAGAACTTTTGAGTATGTTTATTTTGTGATCTAGTCTTTCTTGCTACATTAGTGGTTCTACGCATTTTGCAATGAAGAACCATTAAGTCAACAGACATGTGATCTTCCCAAGTTCAATGAAGAACTCATATAAACAACTCTATTTTATTGCTTCTTAATAATTGCTTTTACTTCAACTGTATAGGTTGCTAGTGATGCTTTGTTTGGATCTACTTATCCAAGCAGTTCACAGATATGTGGAAGACTCTCCAACTATATCTTAGAACATAGAAATTATTATTTTAATTTCCCACGCAACAACTCATGGTCTTCAATCCATGTTGCCATTTCAAAACACGATGCTCTTTAGCTCGTCCTTGTCAATGGTTAACTCCAAAGGGTCTTGCTTGATCCTTTGCCAGTGTTTATGCGTGTAGCATCAATATTTAGCATATCTTTATTTCCTTGAATCAAGAACTATTCCTATGTACCTTTTCAAGTACCATAAGTGTTCTTGATCTCAATCTAGTTGATCTTCACTTAGATCAATAGAGATTGGTATATGTTCGTCATGCCTAAAGTCATACGATACGTTTTTGGCGATCCTCATATTATATTATATACATGATAAATTCTTTTGCAGAATAATTCCCAATTGAATTCTATTCATCTAACTTTAGCTCATTCAGTTACAGTAGATACTGAATCCAACTAAATTCTTTGACATATAATATAGGTGAAGAATCTCATTAGATTCTTTGATGTTTAACTTAGTAAATGCTTATACATAGTTCAAACATTTATTACTTAGATTTATTCATATGGATCAAATATCTCCAATGGAGTCTTTCGTGTTTGATTTAGTAAATGCCATTACTAAACAATATCATAAGATCTTTGTAAATAGATCTTAATACCCAGTATGTACTAAGTTTCGCCTTGGTCCATCATTGATGAATAATTTCAAACCTAAGTCATTAGCATTTGAATGTTATTTCACAATAAAGAGATATGTGTGATACACATAGGACCAAATAAGTTTTACGTACTCCCACTAAACTTCTTATATATCTATAAGAATCATGTATATTTTATGAAACTAAAATGCTTATTAGCTTCACTAAAATACAGTTCCAATTCCCAATTGCTTGCTTAAATCTGTACTTAGATTTCATAAGTTAGCATTCCTTTTCAAGCATTTATTTGGATCCACAAATCCTATGACATGCCATGTACATAGTTTTCTTCCAACATTTGATTGAGGAATACGTTTTGTCATCCAATTGTCATATGTACCAATATGCAATCATTGCTTGAGTTATAGACTTGAGCATTACGATTATGCATGAGGTTTCAACACAATCCATGTATGCCATGAATTTGCTTGTAACCTTTAGCAACTAATCTAGCTTTGTGTGTGAACACAATTCCATGTATGATGGTTTTTATCCTTAAAACAAACTTGCAACCAATAGGTGTGAAACTATTCTTGCAAATCAACAAAATTTCAATTTTGTCATCAAAACATTGGTTATGTTTTATGGCCTTTAACCATCTAAAACATTTGAGTCTATATATGGCCTCTAACCATTTTAGGGAATCTGGGTTTCGTCATAGCTTTCTTACAGGTCACAAACTCATTAATCTACATGATAATAGTTTGACTGCAAGTTGTAGGTTTCTTCACTATTTAATAGAAGAATCTCATAGTTTCATTGACCTGAACTCTATGCCTACTTGGGTATCAAACAATAGAATATCAACAGGCACTTTGAGAGTCCTTTGAATATTCTGTTCTCCTTGAAGCACTTGTAAAGTCTTCTAAGAGATGTCTATTCTTTAAAGCCACTTCTAAAGTCCTTAAAGAATACGTGTTCGGATTTTCTAAAGAACTTCGAAAATCCTCCGGAATGTCCGTCTATGTTTGTTGTTCGCCTCGAAGACTTTCGAGGTCTATTTTCTCCCACTTGTCATTTTGGAAACGAATCTCCAAAAGGACATCATTTCGAGCAAACAAACATTATGTTCTCAAAAATTCGTGGTAGAAACAATACCCTTGTGTCTCATTTGAATAAATCACAATGAAACATATATCTATACTTGGGGCCTTAGTTTGTTGAATAACAAACACTAAGCTCCCACTGAGTTTAGGAACTCTTTAGATATATTATGAAAAGATATTTTGAAATTACTTTTCAATAGCTTTGACGAATTTGGTTTAGTTTGGTGGTAGTTGAGCATTTTGTTTTAGAAATTATAGGAAAAGTCTTTATGATCCATCATTGATCGAATCAAGTACTAATTGACTTCGATTATTCCAACTAAGATATGCCATATCTTATGGACCTAGATTGTGAAATTACAACACACAATCATTGATGATCATATTTGGTCTCAAGTAATCATCAACATGATATAACCTAGATCTTTATGATTTCTTGCCAAGTGGATTTTATACTTCTGAATCTTTGAACTAGCCAAACAGATTCAACTTATATCACATTTGAGTAAATAAACCTATATTCACTCAAATCCATGTGAAATAATAAAGTCATAAAATCTTTCTTTAGCTTTGAACTCTATTGTCTAGGCGTTCTAACAATAGTTCATATCTTTTGTTACTTTCAACAAGTAAGACTAGTCGTCTTAAATTGATCTAGAAATCAATGAACTTTCAAAAGTCCATCAAAATAGAGCTTTTGAATGTTAACTTGTTGATATGGTCTAAGCAACAATGCCAAAGATTAGTGGAACTCAAATCAAGGGGTTGATTTGAACCTAGTAAAGTTTTTATTGTTAAAGAGTTGTTTGTTTTAATCAAGCATATTGACTCAACCCGTAATTGACCATTTCACTCAAATAAACAAACAAACATTGTTTTTGTTTTTCTTGAATGTGAGTCTTTCTGTGTTTGAAAAACAGAAATTTAGGTATGCTGATTATGGAACAAAATAGCCATTAAGTTCCAGCCTTTGAAAGGACTTAAAACAAACTAGATGACCCTACAACTAATGTAGCATTGCCATGCTTCATTTCCCACTTGTAGGTCATTAGTGTATCCTAGCTTCCATCGTTTGAGTTATTACCGAAGTAAGAACCTCAAGCGGTATATGATACCAAGGAAGTTTGATTGCTAGGTCACTTTTCTTTAAACATAAAATTACAGGTAGAAATGGAATTGTAAATTCCTTTCATCTGTTCCTTTTTTTTTCCTATTTCTTGTACCCTTTCTTATAGCCTTAAGAATTGAATTCTTTAGTGTTGACTTTTATACTTTGTTAGACATGTCCAATGTCACCCCAACAAGGTTCTTACCATTTAATTTATGTTGAATATTAAGTTTCAACTAGATGATCTTACCAGAAGCTTCTAAAGTTCTCTAAGCATCGATCTACTCGAATGTCTAGGGACTAGACTCATTCGAGAATTAAATGGAAAAAATATTTTAGGTTGTTAACCATTCGTAAAACTGAGCGTTTAAACTCAATGCTTTATGATCTCAAAACTACATTGTATTTTGAATTCACAAGCACCAATTGGTTTGCCATTCGACTTTGATGTTCGAAAACAACCATAAAAGTCGCTAAAAGAAACGTACATTTAAATTGCTCATTTTCTCTCATTTCCGTGAATCGTTCTTGGATTCATTACTAATCGAGGAAATTTACTGTTACCTTTCTAAAAGGATTTACCGCAGTGCAAGATTTTTAATTATAAACAATAATTAAAACATACATTGAAGCATGCAAAGTCTAAACATTTATCATGAATAATAACTTGAAAATTAAAGCAATCATGCAATTCAAACAAGTTATTACATTTTATTCGAATTTATTGTTCCGGCAGGTGTGAATAAAATGATTCCAAAATCCTAAAATCATTGAAGAACTAAGCACAATTTATCGACTTAATCCTAAAACATCTTAGGTAAGCAAAAGCCTTTTGCTAATAGTCTAGAAAGTATTCTTGGTTGATAGGTACGTCTAAGAACTTATTAGGTAAACCTATCGATTTTTCCACGACATAAAAGGACTCCTTACTTATATCGTTGAGTTTCACCAAAACTAACATGTACTTACAATTATTTGTGTACCTTGCCCCTTTAGGACCAATAAGTAACACCTCGCTGAGCGAAAACTATTACTAGATTGATGTAAAGGATATCCAAGCAAGTGTATATTTTGGCATGGCACCTTTTAACTCAATTTTTAAGTTTGGAACTTAAGGCTCTTACTATGTTGGTTAGATTTTAAGTGAACTAAAATCCTTAATCATGCAACATAATCAAGCTTTGATCTCATGCATATTTAAGACATATTTAAAGCAATAAATAACTTAAAGCATGCATAAGATAAATGTGATCTAGTATGGCCCGACTTCATCTTGAAGCTTTGACTTCAAAGTCCGTCTTGAAAATCTCCGTGGGAGGCACCATTTTCTTCAAATAGAATAAGCTATAATTAAAACTAATTACAACTATTTGATGGTACGCAGACCATATTTGAATTGAAAAACAACTTTGGTACTTTAGACCAATTACATTCAAATTAATGGTACGCAGACCATATTTTCTATCCTATTTGGGCCATACTAGTCACTTCATAACCTGCAAAACAGTACATATACAATATATATCATTCACCCATTCATTATCATGAATGGCCCACATAGCTGGTTAGTAAAACACATTATGCATCACGTAAACATTTGCAGCAATTAATCAAGGGCACCAATAATCTACCAATTATTCAGTCCTTATTAATTCTAATCAAGTTGTTTTAACCTTAAGGATTTGTAGACCTAATCAAGAGTTTATGACTAAAAGGGCTCCCACTTAAACCAATAAATTCATATGCTTTACTAATTTTAAACATAAAAATGTATTTCTAGTCTAACCGGAAACATACAAATTTAATTAAAATTTAAAGCTCATATAAATTTATAATTGAATCCAAAAAGTTTAATTTAATTTCAGTCGTATTTAAATTAATTCATGATTTTAATTTTAGTAAAATAATTAGAATAAATAAAATTTATTATAATTACAATATTCAAAATTAAAATCCAAGAAAATAATTTAAATTATTAATTTTAAAATTAATTAAAATTACGTAAACTGGAAATTTCAAATTAAAATTTCAAAACGATCTAATCGCAACGCAACAACCCCACGCAACGTACGCTCATGGGCCACACGCACACAGCCATCGCTTGCCATGTGCGCGCAGCCCATGCGCTGCGTCGCATCGCTGCTGCTGCTTTCCTTCGCAAGCCATCACGCGAGCTGGTGCTCGCTGCGCGCGCGCCAGCGCTCGATGCACGCGAGCCATCGCTCGCTGCGTTCGCTCGCCAGCGCTCGCTGCGCGCACTTGCCAGCGCTCGCTTTATGCGAGCCAGCGCTCGCTGTGTGCGGGCCATTGCTCGCTGCGCGCGCTCGCCAGCGCTTGCTGCGCGCGCTTGCCAGCGCTCGATCCTGCGAGCCATCGCTCGCTGCACGAGGCATCGACGCTGGGCGTAGCACTCGTGGCACGCGAGCTTGCGCTCGCTGCGCGCCAGGCTCCGCACGCTTGCGCGAGGCAGCGCGCGTTGTGGCGCAGCTCGCTTGCTGCCCACACGCGACTGCTGTGCCTTGCTTTCGCCCTCGCCCATTCGTCCATTGCTCACGGCCCACGACACAAGGCAGGGCTGCTGCCTTGTGCTCGTGCACCATGGCCTTGCTCATTGCATTCGTGCCGCATGAGCGACGAGCTCCCTTGCTCGTCGTCACATGCCGGCACTATACAACACCCCTTAAGGGTAACACGTAGCGTCCATTGCTTTGTGCGTGCAAGTTATATGAGCGAATCGCATAAAATTTAAAAAATTTATATTTAAAATTAATGACAAATTAATAAATAATATTAATTTCATAATTTTAGGGCGAAAAATCGAAAATTTATTATTCAATTGATTTCCGATTAACATGGATTCAAGTCTAGGTCATAAAAATTTAAAATTTAACATAAATTTACAATTTTTATGGTGGTTTTTAATCATAGGTATCTAATTAAATTATAATTAATTATGAAAATCAAATTAATTCTAAATTATTCTAATTTTCAACAAATTAATCCATAATTACAAATTAGATTGCATAATTAACAAGGCTAGGCATTCAAACTTGTTAAACATATACAGTAGGTCAATCAAAAATTCAAGATTTATCAACAAGAATCGCAAATATTTAATTTAACATCTTAAATTTACGAAATTTTGCATTCGAAAAACTAAAACCTCCGAAAAGTCATAGTTAGGCTTCGAATTTGAGAATTCTGGGTTCGGCCGAAAAATACCTTTTTTTGTCAAAATTTTAGAATGCCTTTTACATGCGGAATTGACACAAAAATCACTCGATTTGGATTAGTAACGAAGAAACTGCCAAAAAACTGCGTACGTATAATTAAATAAACGCAATTTGCAATTAATTAACAATTACGAAAATTAATCACCCCTTTTAATTCTTGCAAATTTGTAATATTTAACCATGTTCATGCAATTTAGATTATGAAAATAATAAGAGGCTCGTGATACCACTGTTAGGTTATGATACATATGACAATTCATAAATCATGCGGAAACAACCATTAAGCCAGGAATACATATTATTTACACATAATCATTTAGCATAGTTTAGATGCATACTCTTTGTTGCGTGCCTTCCCTAGCTGCGCCCGAACCGAACAAGAACAAGTCTTTAGGACTCCAAGTGTCGTCCCTCCGTAGATAGTCCACAACACGTCCGGATCCGCCTTAAGACTGACCAACTAGAATCGCCCTTAAGGTACTATTATTTTCGGCACTTTATAGGCAAATGTGTGACTGGATTTTTCTCTCAAAAACTCACTTTGAATACTTGAATTCTCTTTGTAAATATGTGACCCTAGGCACTTATTTATAGAGTTTATGGAAAGGAATTATAAAACTATTAGAATACAAATCTTATTTAATTATAATCCTACTAGGACTCTAATTAAACAAACTTTATCTATTAGGATTAGATTTAATCATATTACGAATCCCGGTAGCCTTAGGATTCGAGTAGCACACACGAGTGGCGCACAAGCACCGCACACCCGCACGCAGGCCTTGCGGCCCATGCCGAGCGCACAGCGCAATGCCCACTGTCGCAGCCTTGTCCGCGCGCGCGCCCAAGCTTCGGCTGGGCCTGGCTTTTGCCCTGGGCCTGGTCGTATGCTTGGCGTGTGGTTGTTGCGCTTGGCTTGCTGGGCGATGGCCCGGCTTCGTGCTGGGCCTTCGTCTGGCAGGCCTCGTCCGATGCTAATTCGTACGATACGCTTCCGATTAATTTCCCGATTTCGGAATTCATTTCCGATACGAACAATATTTAATATTTCTGATTCCGAAATTAATTTCCGTTTCGAACAAATATTTAATATTTCCGTTTCCGGAATTATTTTCCGATTCCGATAATATTTCCGATTCTGACAATATTTCCGTTTCCGGCAATATTTCCGATTCCGGCAATATTTCCATTTCCGATAATATTTTCTGATACGTACCATGTTTCCGTTTCCGGCAACATCTACGGCTTGGATAATATTTATATTTCCGATACGATCCATATTTCCGTTTCCGGCAATATCATCGTTTCCGGAGTATTCATTTCTTGCCTGTGACGATCTCAGCTCCCACTGAAACCAAGATCCGTCGATTCCGAATATCCATAGATGGAGTATTTAATGCCATTAAATACTTGATCCGTTTACGTACTATTTGTGTGACCCTACGGGTTCAGTCAAGAGTAAGCTGTGGATTAATATCATTAATTCCACTTGAACTGAAGCGGCCTCTAGCTAGGCATTCAGCTAACTTGATCTCACTGAATTATTAACTTGTTAATTAATACTGAACCGCATTTATTAGACTTAACATAGAATGCATACTTGGACCAAGGGCATTATTTCCTTCAAGCCAGTCTGCCAAAGGTGGTTCTACTCTCTCAAGGACAAAGACAGCAATACTTGGGAAGGTGTCGCTCAAGCATTCATGAGCCATTACAAGCCTAACATTGAACTTCAAACCACTCTACGTGAGTTGGAAGTGCTCAGTCAAGAAGGGTTCACCGCCTACCTCAACAAGTGGAGAAAGGTTGCTTCCCAAATGGTATCAAGGCCTTCAGAGAAGAAGCTGGTCAAAATATTCATTGCAAGTCTCCTTCTAAAGTACAAGAATCACATGGTCTACTTGGGCCTCGAGACTTTTGAAACGGCCTACAACATTGGGGTCGATATCGAAGATGACCAAAACAGTGAGGTCGAGACTGACATTGAAGAGGACCCATACAATGATGATCAACTCAGTAGTGACACAGAAAGCCAGCCAGAAGAAATTGAGACTGATGGTTCCTACAATGATGATGACTAAATAAAAGCCGCAAGCGCACAACCTATAGTCTAGCTCAGGATTCTATGTCATTTTCTATGTTTTTCTAAGCTTACCCCGCAAGTCTAGCATTAAGGACCTCCATGTATGCATTTTTAATTTCCATTCAATAACATGAGCATTTACTACCTAACTTGATCGTCTTTACAAAAAAAAAGCATGTGTTCCAAAGATCTTTCAAAAGGGCTCGAAATTTTGGAATTGATTCAAGGCACCAGAACGCCAACGATATACGGCAAGCCCAACACTCCAAAAGCACCCTTCAAACCGGGAATTCACTCCCTCTTTTAAAAATCAACCATACAAAAATCCTTACAAGATATCCTCACAAAACAACCTTACAAAAAAGCCTTTCTATTCAACCTTCCTTACTCTATCCTTGGGATGAGGAGAAGAATTACAACAACAAGTTCAAGAATCCATCATTCAACATTCAAAGTTCAAAAGTGCGAAGGTAGAAGAAGCACACGTAAAAGATTCAAAATTGCCGAAAACTAAGGAGGCAAGCATTCAAGAATACAAATTGCCAAAAACTGAAAAGGCAAGCATACAAATTGCCAAAAACTAAAGAGGCAAGCATTCAAGATTTTCAACAATCAAGTTTCAAAGTTCAAAGTTCAAGGATCAAAGTGCCAGAACCTGACATGGAAATATCTAAGATCAAAGCATCAAAATCAAGCCTGGGGCGAGAACCTAAACCTCTATCCCATCCATCTTAACCTAGCCTGGTAACAACCCTCCAAAGCCGAATTGAGGTGTCCAATCAAAGGTGTCGGAATCATTGGCAAAATTTCCAAAACCAAGAGCTACGTACGGTTTGATTCCACCATGGATACGTAGGCAACCTCTCGCAGGGCCCGGCCACTTCAATTTCAAAGCCCAGTTTTTCAAAATTCAAATTTTAATTTCAAAAAAATAAATTTCAAAATTCAAAGATCAAAAAAATTCAAGAACAGATAAGTCGCACATGAGGAAAGAACATGAGGATTGTGCGCCGCATATGAAGAAAGGACATGATGATTATGCGAAAGACTATCATTCTAAGGTTTTACAATGCTCATCCCTTAACCATTAGAGCTAGACTAGGGGCTTGAACCCGCATCATGACCTACCTATCCTCGTGAGCCAATCCATCATGGCTCACCTTTTCAAAATTCAATTTCCTAACTCAATTTCAAAACCTTTTGCATCCAACCTTAGTATCATCAATTTCATTACACATTTCACACACTTCAAAGCTACGGCCATATGATCGCCCTTCATCTAGGACCCTTACATGGAATCCTAAGTCCGAAATCGAGTAAGCGCATATCAATTTAAGATCCAAGGTCTCACTCAGTGATGTCTTTCTAGGGGTTTTTGTCACACCCAATGGCGTCAGACGATCACTATTTGTCCGAGCACATCAAGCATCATTCAAAGCAAAGCAAATTCAGAGAATTCGAAGCGTCAAAACCGCATGAGTCAAAGATTTCCAAGTTCAAGTGGTAACTCAGCGCAACCTTGCCTTATTGTATCAAAGCGACTGTGTATCGGGTTTTTACTCCCATAAAATATCTTGGTCTTAGATACATTAGCGCGCACATTCAGTGTCCAATCTTCAAAGTTTGTCAAACTCTTCCAAGTTTCGAGTCCAAGTCATTCAAAGGGCATTTCAAAAATCGTGCATGAGTCACATTCTAGTCCTAGATCGGCGTCCTAAGTCGAGTCTGCCTATGCATAAGCAAACGTTGAATATACTTTGACTTACGCTTTTACAAACCAAAAAACCTCAGTCAAAGTGGGGGCTTATAGTGGGTATGTACACCCGAAAAAATGGGCAACTGTTTTTCAAGAGTCTGCATGTGCATGAGCAAAAGTTGAATAATACTTTGACTTGCGCTTTTTCTAACTGAAAAAACCTCAGTCAACGTGGGGGTTATAGTGGGTATGTATACCCGAAAAAATGGGCAAATTTTTTCAATTTTGCATGCATACATATAGCTACAAATTTCAAAAGCACACACAACGCGTACAAAATTCAAACCCTGCAAAGACACATACAAAATTCAAACCATACAAATACAAAGTACAAAAACCTTTCAAGCCTTTTCAAATTCCGGACCTTTTTTCCAAACCCATTTCGAAAATGCAATATCCAAAGAGCAATACAAATATCCAAAGAATCCGATATCCAAATACAAAAGCCTAAAGACTCTAAGGCAAAGCTATGATCTCGCTACCTTGCAGGATTGGAACAAGCAAAAAGGCTATTTAGAGCCTCTCCAAATACAAAAAGGCTATTCGGAGCCTCTCCAAATACAAAGAGGCTATTCAAAGCCCATTCAAGTACAAAAAGGCTATTCAGAGCCTCTTCAATTCCATGGTTGTTCAGAGCCTCTTCAAATGCAAAAGGCTGTTCAGAGCCTCTTTAAGTACAAAAGGATATTCAGAGCTTATGTTCAAGAGGTTACGTGGAGCCTACCTCAAAGATTGACTATCCAGAGTGAATTCAATCTAGGCTAATCCTAATCCTAGTTCGAAATAAAGAGCACCAACATCCCCAACAGAAGGGTGACACATGTACAAAGCCGGCTAGCATAGTCGATTTAATCTAGACTATCCCTAGCCCATACAAAGATCAAAGTCCAAAACACTACAAGAAAATTTAGATACAGAGGCAACACCTTGAGGCAATTCATTTTTTATGGCCTCTAAAAGTGCCTTTTAGCATTAGTTAATTATGGTAGCCTCTAAAAGTTATTTTTATGGTCGGTGAAATTTAGCCTGCCCCTAAAGGTACTTTTTAGCATTAATAAAATAATGGTTGCCCCTAAAAAGTTTTTTTAGCATCAAAAGAAATTAAGTTGCCCCTAAAAAGTACCTTTTAGCATTAACGGAATAATATTTGCATCTAAAACTGTTTTTTAGCGTCAATGAAATTTACGTTGCCCCTAAAAGGTACTTTTTAGCATTAATGAAATAATGGTTGCCTCTAAAACATATATTTAGCATCCGAAAATAATGGTTGCCTCTATAACCTTTTTTTAGCATCAATAAAATTTATGTTGCCCCTAAAAAGTACTTTTTAGCATTAATGAAATAATGGTTGCCTCTAAAATATTTATTTTAGAAACATAAAATAATGGTTGCCTCTAAAACTTCTTTTTTAGCATCAATTAAAATTTCGTTGCCCCTAAAAAGTATTGTTTAGCATTAATGAAGTAATGGTTGCCCCTAAAAGTACTTTATAGCAGTAAGATTCCGTATACAATAATTAAAAAAAAAAAAATTATGTCAAAATTAAAGAAATAATGTTATATTAGAGAAATGTTATAATTTTAATTCATGGTCAACTCTAATTAGATTAATTAAGTCAAAATTATTGAAATAATGTTATATTAGAGAAAACTTAGATTACTAAGGCTATTTTAGAGAAAGTGACAAAATATTTGTTATAGATGAGAATTTGCAAAAGTATAATGCTACCAAATAGAATTTCCCTGTTTCTTTTAGTTTTAATAAAGTAATGTTTGCCTCTAAAACCTTCTTTTTAGCATCAATGAAATTTATAATGCCCCTAAAAAGTACTTTTTAGCTAAGAAATTTGCAGGCAAGTCTTTTATTTTTATTGTTCGTTTTTTGCTTTTTATCCATATTTTGTGCTCGTAACCGTGGTTTTTATATTCTTCTATTCATTTCTCCGACTTATTTTTCATGAATTAGGTTTCTGATTTTTTTTTTCCTTAGATTAATAAGAGTATAATAAACTAAAGTAAACGATCAACCAATAGGAGAATAATATTATAAATTAATATTATCCTATGTAGGATTCGAACCTACATCATTGTGCAATTGCACAAAGCTCTGCCAATTGAACTAATAGACTCTTTTTATTGGTAATGTGTTATGGTAGTTTTAAGAAGAAAAAATAAAGTGTAGTGACATATTAGTTTACATAGTGTTCTATATCCTTTATACGTCTAATACACTTAGTATTAGGTTGATGAGGCTCTTACGACGCTATTCTTTTGCGTCGGTAAAACATATGATTAGCGCCGCTACAGACTTACTACGCTTTTAAGCGCCGCCAGATATCTAATTCCCGTTTTCCACTACCGTACCTTTTGGAGTACACTAAAAGTGTCGCAAGAGCGTTACTGTGATTTTTAAAGCAACCACAAAATATTAGACCAGAGCTCACTAATAGTGGCGTAGAAACTTAATTTTCATGGTAAATAATAAATAACTTGTAAACTAAAAAAACTCATTCTACAAACACAAATGAATTGGAAGAATAAAATTGTATTGGATGATAAATAAATAACATTGTTTTACAGGTTTCTAAAACTAACGAACCAAAATGTGAATCAAGTACACCATCCAAATATCTTTGAAGACAAAATTCATCTGTCATTTCTCATCCACATTCAGTTTTCAGTTTGAGAATTTTAGAAGATTAACCTGCAAAAAAAAAAAAAAAAAGAAATGATAAGTACTTAATAATAATAATTACTTGGAAACGGATAAATTGCAAAAAATTTGGGTACATCTCCATATAACAGGAAGAAAGAAACAATTTTGGACAAACAATGACTCTCGATTGTCAAACGAAGTATCAATATCTAAATTTTAATCATGACAGTTACAAAACACAATCAATATATTGCATACAGTGTTGATAAGAAAAAAAATGCAGAATCTTGAGGAATAGTTATAGAAAAGTAATTAAAGAATTCTGTAAACTGCCATAGGGGCCTAGGGGGATTATTATGCGTTATAAGGTACGAGAATTTTAACTAGCACAAACAACACAGTCTTCTGAGAAACCTACCAAAATATTCAGTAATAAATGTGTGAAGCCAAGAATTTTTTAAGCAGACCGTAATTAAACTTCTTTGTCCCTAGTATCTACTGATGAGTGATGATAAAGAGCTGTTGCCATCTTATTAACATCACAACTAGTTGCTCTTCCGAAAACCACAAGGTTACAAAAATCTCGTGAAGCATATGCAATTCATGTAAAGAATGTAATCACTCTCATTGAACTCAAAGGTAGAAGGATATATTCCTACACTACTAGACTGTAAACAGAATACGTAGAGCATACGGAAAGTGAAATACCAAAATTTTGTCTGACATCCTCTTTCACATTCGCTATAGCAGATCCTGGCCGGGGCTACAATACAAGGTAAAACACTCGAGTAAGGTTGTACGAGCAGCCAAGGTGGATAGGCATCCATTTCGTGGCACAGAGTTGGGCACCTCCTGAAGAGAAACAAAAATCATTAGTATTCACATTGAGCTTCAAATGCCGAGCACGTGAAAAATCTAAGTAAAAAAGATGGCCTTCGTGAAACTCAAGAGGTTTAATCACAATAATGCAAGTCCTTTTCCACTTTATTGAAAGTCACTTTTAGACTTGATGAACTCAAGAACAACAGCCCACACTATCCTTATTCCACTTCAAGTAGTCTCCTACTGATAAGGAAAAGGAATTGAGAGCAACTTGGACAATCACTAAAGCTGTTCTTTGGCTTTTGCATAGTGATCAATTAAATAAACCAGACTAAAATAAATTGTGAGTGGTTGAAACCAAACCTATGAGAGACACAAGCACCTTCAACAATACACTCTCAAATAAAAAGATTAAGAGCATATGAGTAGAGAGGCAAAGTACCTTAAGAGCATTGTTGTAGTCTGATATGCCTAACTTCCCATGTAGTAGCCAAAGTAACCAATCTGCTTGATGTAAGGCTAACCAATATGCTTGATGTAATAATGCAGCAGAATCCTTGTTCTGGCTATCAGCATTCCACCAAGAAACCAGCTTGCACAGTTTAGAAGAACCAGTACACTGTGATTTGGAGCTATGGACTTAACTGCTGGTAGAGCAACGGGGCAACTCTCGTTAGATAAAAGAGGCCTAGATAATGGCTCCCCTGTAGAGCTGCATTCATAGATATCAATGCTACAGTTTCATACCACTATAACCAGAGATATATATCAACTACTCCATTAAATTTGATTGTGTATTGATTTTAAGGAATTTAGTTAAATACCTTATAAAGTATAAAAACTAAAATTAAACAAGGGGTCGTGATTTACCATTGTGAGATTCCTTTTATCAGCACCAACTATCACTTGCTGGAAACTTATGGAAAACAAATTGAGATCAGCTGGACCCCTGGAAGAAAAACACGATAGGAATTCACATTGAAAAATCAAAAGAAATCAAATTTATTAAAACTTACAATTCTCTAAGAGAGAGAAATTTAGGGAAAATTAAAATTGGAATCAATAATAATTTAGACCCACATCTGGCAGGTACTCGTATATAACAAAGAAATTCCTCATATTACCCCAAATTTAACTTCCAACAAAACAAATTTTGAGCGAAAATAAGTTCCCAGAGTAATTCAAATTTAAATCTTACCTCGATAATATTTAGGGAGAGATTAAACAATGTGTTTTTATCAGTACCGACCTCACTTTATAACAAAGAAAAATTCAGATCAAAAGACAAATTTTAGAGGCATTCGAATCGAAAAATGAAATAAAACTACCAACAAATTATCAGCAAAATTCGATTGAGATCAATTCAAAGTGCAAACAATTATTAATATTGCAATTTATACTCGAAAAAACAAATCTTGAAATAAATTCATATAGAAATTTTACAAAAGTGATTCATATGGGGAAAACTTACCAGTGAAATTTGAGAAGAATCTAACAAAAACTGCGTAGAGTGAAATAAGGATTGCTTGAGAATACGAAGAACATGACAGTCGCTCAAACGACAATGAACCTTCAGAGGGGTGGAGGACGGTGGAGAACTCGGAGTTTTTAGAGGTGAATTGTCGACAAGAGAAGCTAAACACTATATAAGTAATAGACACATAGATGACCCTCCAACATCACAATCAGCTGCTGCACATTCAATTTCCCTCCCAAAATTATTAAATGCAGATGTACAAGTCTTAACCAGGTGGAATTTGACTGCCATTAGGTCTCATTCAAGAAAAATTCCTAACCCACAAATCATGCTTACATTGCACCTGGTATGCCAGACAACACTGTCTCTTCTCTCACACACACACTAGCAGACAACCTAACAACAATCAAACACACACACACACAACACCAGATAAACAATTCACATTCAAAAACTATCTATTTATCCTATTATGTCTATCAAAATTGTTTACCAAATCAACCTAGAACTAGAGGAAACTACTAGTTGTGTTACAATTGAGGATTACAAGGCTCTGTTATAAATTGAACCATCCAAGTTCAAGTTGAACAGAATATTGTTTGAAAAAAGTACCAAAAATTAATTTACAAGAACCACTATTGTAACTCACTAAACTAAATTACGAAAAGAAACTAATTTTTCCAACCATAAACGGAAAAAACTATCGCAAAGATTATCCAGTAATCTAGATGATGATTTAACAAAATTCATAAAACAAGCGAATGCTACACTAATTGCATTGAGGGATGCAAGTAGAAAGCTCTTCGTGCTTCCCGCAGGCTTTTTTTTTAGAGAGAGATGCACACAACCATAGAGATAAATAAAAAGAATCAGATTGAGTTATTACAAATATGAACTGGGCAAAAATACAAATTGTTACTTCAATTGAAAAAAGTCCTAAACAAAATTTCACCGAGCCAAAGAGGGGAAAAACGAACCAGGTTGTAAAATTAAACAAAATTAATCCAACAAACACAATCGAATTGTGTAATCAGGTTACAAAATTCAAAAAACTAACAAGCCTGACTGTATTTCAAAGATTATTCGAAGTACGACGATAATCCTAAATTAACCCTAGAAATTTGGGGGGTAATAATTAAGGCGCATGAGAAAGAGAAAATTTCCTGTAGATCTTTGGGAGGTAAAATAAACTGAGACGCCTTACGAAAGGATCAGATAATGATTTCCCACCAATGGAACGCAAGTCGACGTTGTAGAGCATGGATTCCAAGGAATTGACGGAGAAGGAATCACCGTTGATGGCGGAATGTAGGGTGATGATTGCTCGGACTTGTCGAGGTTGACGTTGTTACAACACCAGTTGATTTTGGCGTTGCTCGTTCATGGAACTGATTAATTGGAATGGATTTTTGGAGTAGAGAATTCAGCCATTGAAGATTAGGGATCGGAGTTGGGAAGAAGTTGTGGAGTAGGGAATATTTTCCCTTTTTTTCCTCCTTTTTTCACGAGAGAGGGAGCCCGCCATTCCCAAGTTTAATAAGCCCGCCATTATCAATTTTAATCCCGCTTTTATGAAAATTTAGGGTTAAACGGATTTTAGATTTTGAAAAAATAAAAAATTAAAAGATAAGTGTTCGTAATTAGGGGTGAGCTAAAAAAACGAGTATTCAGTTCAAAATCGGAATCGGTTAGGACTAAATTGGGCTATGTCTTTCGATTTGTTTAAACTATGATATAAAGAGTACTATGTTGTATTTTATTTACTAGAAAAAAACAAATATAACTGGTTTGAACAAATGAATCTTATTCGATATAACATATGGAGTAATTAAGTATTTAATCGAATCATAAAACATTATTTTATCTAAACTAATATGTAAGTTATATGTTTTGTTACTCTCTTTGTTGTTATGTTGTTTGAACTTGTTTAGACTAAATTGATATAATAATTCTAATATTCTATGTCAGTTAGCTCATTATGCCACAAGGTTGGACCTCCGAAGCAATAGCATCAGGCCAGTTTATCAATCTACCATGCATTCATCTATAAAGCACGGGTGGTTGTAGGACCAATTTTACTTCCTCTTAGCAAACTAACAGCTTGTGCAGGGTTCTGCAAGTCCAACATAAACAACCAAATATGATTCAATCTTATAGGGGATATGGGAAAAGGAGTATGTTCACAAATTCTTATTTACAAGGGGTGTACAATAAATATTGTACACCGAAGTAAAACTTGACTCAAAATACATAAAAGTTACCCTTATAAATGTAAAAGTTATCTATTTTCTGTTGATAAATTTTGTTCATTTAAATAAAAACAATCTTCAAAATCATTAATAATGTATAAAAATTAATCATTTAACCTTTTAAAATGTTAATCTATCAATTTCTTTTTCATAATGTAAAAGTTACAAAACTATGTAAAAGTTACTTTGGTGTACGATAAATTTATTGTACACCTTGTGCGCGCAAAGCCTTTGGGAGTATGTTAAATCTTTTGATTTAGTCTCTTTGTTACATCTTTGATGAACCCTTACTCATTCATCAAGTGTTGCCCACTTTTGAAGATTAGATATGATGTATGTACTATATATGTAGTCATGTCCTTACTCATTCACCAACCGTAAAACTATAGGACGTCATTTGCATAATTAAAACTTAATTATAGGAATTGAATGGACTTGATATATAAGTCCTGCATATTGCAAGAGATCACTATATATATATAGGACCTTATTAATCATAGAACCGAACCAAACATGTGGCATTACGAATCAAGTTTGAAACCTATATTATGTTGCTCGGAAATGACATATTTGAAACCTATATTGAAAGTGCATGGTTATATTATATTATAGGTGAACTATCTAGTTATTTTACTAGATAAGTAAGAAATAATTAACAATATTTATCTATTACTAACTTTCGTAGCGTGATTTAGATTTACGAGGTTTTCAAATCGTAAATCGAATTCTAAGGATCTGTACGTTCAGAACTATTACTGTTTCCCGTTTTTCCGTTTTTTTCCTTAAAATATTAAACAATTCTTGTTCGGGCAAACTACTTAAAAAATTAACTTTTGCCCAATTCTTGTTCGGATTCATGATTTTGGTTTTCTCGGGGAAAGCGTTGTATACTTTTATGATATGTCTCATTCACCCTCTCTCCTCTGTCGTTCCTCCCTTACCGGTGTTTCAGTCTTTTCTCTATCCTCCTTAAATTCTCTCCTCATATTTTTACATGGTTGCTAATTTCATTGAAATTCTTCCCTAAACTTGTAGATCTCTATAAATTTCTCTCTCTTGTTTAAAATCTTCATTTACCCAAACCAAATACTTTCATCTTAAAAATTAATCAGGCGTTTCTCATAGAAGGGATTGATAAAAATATAGGTTCTGTTTAAATTCGAAAAATAATCGAAGAAATTTGACAACACATGAGAATAGTTTAAATTGAGAATTTTTGTGTTTAATGTTTCAAATGTTGGGAAATTGAGGCAGAGACATGGTAATAATTTAAAGGAAATAGTTACATGGTATAATATTCAAAAAAAATTATGAATTATGTGTTATGAAAATGAATTACTGTAAAATATAATAACTCAAAAAATATTAAATTACAGTATCATGAAACGGATTATCAAGAGTATAATGATTTAACAAAATATTGAATTTACAGGTAAAAATATATTTAGAAAAAGTAGAATTTAAGATGAGGAATAAGTAGAATTTGTATCATAATAAACTTTAATGAGAAATAAATTAATAAACACAATAAACACAAATAGTGAAATTAAGACATATAGTCAAGGTGATACGGAGTACATTTATCTCTCTTTTCAATAATACTTTCAAGTTGCAAATAGTCAAGGTGGTACGTAGTACATTTATCTTTCTTTTCAGTAATAATATATCAAATTGTTGATAAGTTCAAGGTGGTTGCAACTTGCAAGTTGCAATTATACATGGACATATAATGGGAAAATAGAAAAAAAAAATTTAAAATAAATGTTTAATATACGTGGTAAAAAATTTTAAACGCAAAAGGCTTAAAAACTAGTTAAACACAAAAATATGTTATAGCTGAGATTCGAACCCAGGCCTTAAACTGCTGAAGGCATGGGCTAAAGTAACCACTAGGACAAATGAATCTTTGTGATTACTTTGTAACTGAATATTATTTAACTTTTATTACTCTGGTCCATATTCTTAACTACAAAGAAACAAAGCAGGGAACTTTCCTAAATCTTCCTCCACGATTTTCTGTTCTTCTTCTTCGTTTCTGTTAAGACTTTTTTTTTTTTTAAAAAAAAAATACAAACTCCAAATTTTGCTGGATTTCTAAAAATCGAGTTGGAATTTTTTTAATTTTCAACAATTATTCCCTCCAAAAAAATCCCGCAGTATTTGGGATAAAGAAAATATAATTAGGGTTTTCTTTTCTTTTCTCCTAAAACTGGTCTTCAGAATAATTGTTGTCAATTCAGAAACTTCCATCTCGATTTTTCGTGGACTCGGACCTAAGGTGCGCGAAGAATTGAACTTGCTTGCACGATCGAATTCAGGTATTTGCGGTAATTTTCCATAATTTTTTCGAATTCTGTGTGTTAATTATTCGTGAATTCGAGTTGGAACTAATGCAATTGATGTAATCTTCCATTAATTTTCGGATTCTTTGTGTTAATTTCTTAATTTTACAGTTGTTTTTGGATGGTAAAAGGAAATTTCGAATATCATCTCTAAACTAATCAGCATCACAAGCCAATCATTGAATCTTTTTCTTAAAAGAAATTATGCAAGAATCAGTCTGCAAATAAATGGAAAAATTGGAATGGTTTAGAATTGGGGTCATTGGTTGGGGAATCGGGGAGTGGATGGATTGGTGGTGAAAAAGTTCAATTGGATTGGCTATGGTGATACCTTGGATACCGGTAGCGGTGTGGAAAATGGTTATGGTGGTCTGATATATGTTTGTAGTGGTATATTGTATAATTTATGGTGGTATTAGGCAATGGGGTTTTTGGGTGTGGATTATCTTTCTTATATGGGTTTCCTGTTCATTGAGTTTACAATGCTGCTGCCATCTTTGCATTTTCATTTCTGCATCTGCCAAAATTATAGATAATTTCAGGTCATATTCTATGTTGCTTTGATGATAAATAAGGTGGTTGTTGTTAGGTAACTAATTGTCTTTATTCAATTAACACTAAGCAGTCTGTCAGTGTATTAATTTAGAAAAAAGGACCAACATTCTAAAACAATAACTTGCAAAATAATCAGCTCAAATTCGTAAGAAAAAAAGCAAAATTGGTAATACCCATAAGAACTGCAGCACACAAAATGACATCTACTGACATTGTATTAGCAGTTTCTCTGGTGGCTATTTCGGCATGATACAGTACATGGTTTTAATTTTTCATGTCAAGAGGTTGCTTAATTTAAATTATGTTGATCTCTTTATCATTGTTGAGGCTTGTTGTGAAGCAACATGAGTCAGGTGGAATTTTTGTTGCTGGTTAATGAACTGGTGGCTGACATAGTAAACCAAACCATAAGCCAATTGACCTCTTTTAGCTGGTCTGAAAACTTGCTTTAAATTGGTTGATTAGTTATCAATAACTGGATATAGATATAGAAAAAATGGAAAAACTCCCCACTTTTAATGTCCCATAATTGAACTGATTTATCACTAGATCTAGTAGCTATGCAATTAAAGTTTACATGTCACAAGACACACTGAAAGCAAAGTAAATGCAACGTCAATCTCACGAGATAAGAAAAGTAGAATACAACTTGTTGAGATGTTTTTTTCCATGATATTTTGGTACTCGGTTGATTGCAAATTGATACTTGGTTGATTTCAAATTGGTACTTGGTTGATTTCAAATTGGTACTTGGTTGATCGCATGTAGTGTGTTGTATATATATATGATTGCCACTTATGTGCTATAATTACCTTGTTTTTTCTGTTTTTTCTTTATTCTATGATAATTAAATAGGACATTATGGAGTCAAAGAGTCGTGAGTGGATGCAGTGAAAAAAAAGTGACCCTAGGTATAAGATTGGTGTGAAACAATTTATAGAGTTTGCTTTTTCACAAAAAAGTGTCAAAGATGTGGTGCCTTGTCCGCGTGTGAAATGCAACAACGAAAGGAGAAAATATAGAGATGAAATAGAGTTGGATTTGCTTAAATTTGGAATTGTTAAGAGTTATACACGCTGGTTGTGGCATGGGGAAAGCATCAGTGATCAGGCAACTCATAACAATATCATAAATGAGTCAAATGAATTCCAGGAGCATGAGCATGATGAAATGTTAGATATGCTACATGAGGCATTTGGAGTACCGCTAGAAAATGATGTTGAGGGAGAGAGAGATAAAGTGAGTGAAGGTGGAGATCCTAAAGATGCAGCAGAAGCTTTTTACAAATTGATGGGTGATCTTAAGTTGGAGCTATATCCTGGGTGTAAGCAATTCTCTAAGTTGTCCTTCTTAGTTAAGTTGTTTCACATAAAGTGCTTAACTGGAATACCCGACAAAAGTTTGGAAATGGTTCTTAGCCTATTCAAAGAAGCATTACCTAAGGATAACACTTTGCCAGAATCTTATTATGAAGCTGAAAAGATCATAAAGAACTTGTCGCTTGAATCCATTAAGATTGACGCATGTCCTAATAACTGCATGTTATTTTGGAAGGAACATGCCGATGCAGAGGAATGTGTAAAGTGTCATGCTTCTAGATGGAAAAATAATGAACCAAGTAGCGAATCTTCTACCTCACAATCTAAGCCTAAGAAGATTCCTAGCAAGACAATCGTTATTTTCCGTCGATCCCTAGGCTTCAAAGAATTTTCATGTCAACCAAAACCGCTGCAAGTATGAGATGGCATAGCGATGAACGTGTTGATGATCCTGATGGAGTAATGAGACATCCAGAGGACTCCAAAGCCTGGAAATCATTTGATGAACAATATCCAACATTTTCCTCCGAGCCTCGAAATGTTCGCCTCGGTTTAGCAAGTGATGGGTTTAGCCCCTTTAGAAATGGACATATTCCCCACAGTACATGGCCGGTAGTTCTTATCCCGTATAATTTTCCTCCATGGCTTTGCATGAAGCTGTAGACACCTACTTTTGTCCCCATTCCCGAAAGGAAAGGTTCGATGATGAAAACGTAAATCTCCACTTGACAACGCATCTCCTATAAAATAACGAATCTCAATTCCCCTTTTCATTTCACCTGAAACCTGCTATTTATAGAAACCTGCTATTTATGGAAAACTGCTAAAAATAGTAACTGCCGTAATGGGCAGCTGTTAAAAGTGGAAAGTCATAAAATATAGAAACCTGTCAGAATTAGGTGTTGCACTCCAACATAAATCCTAAATGAGATAGAAACTGCGAGAGAATCCTATTCCTAATACGATTCGAAAATAAGAGTTACGTATTGATCGAAATCCTAACGAGCCTAGAGTTCGTAACAGGCCCAGACGCATTCCGTCATAAAATTAATACGCACTAAAAGACTGGATTAAGTCTCATACACTCTGGATTCTAAGACTCTGAATCTGACAAAGAAACGGCCCAAACAGCAATTTCAACGCCCAGCCCTGGGCGCTGAAATTGCCTGGATCCTATTTTCAACGCCTAGAGCTGGGCGCCGAAATCTTCGGCGCCCAGGCCTGGGCGCTGAAAATACCTGGGTACGTGTTTTTTTCCTAATTCCTCGTGGATTAGAGTTCTGCAATTCTATCTTTCCATGAACTCTTTTCTATAAATAGGGCCTTAAGTTCGACGTGAAAGGGACAACAACACACAATTATATTCTGAGTATTGACTCTAAACCCCTAAGCCTAAGCCTCACGCTGCAAAACTGATCACGCGTTCTGTCGCAATCGATCCATAAATCGAACAGAACGTATCCCGTCCCATAATTTGAGATTCGTTAAATATAAGGATAAATAGCAAAGTCAAAGTGGTTAGTTTTCTGAGAACCGTGACGCACCTTTCAAGGGTGCGTCGTAATGTGTCCCTTTTCCATGGTTTAATTGCTTTCCTCGCCCTTTTATGAACTGTTAAACTAACTAAAATCTGATTGTTCGATCACGCTTAATAAATATGATATTTTTGGGAAATTGGATTATCATGATAGGTCCCTTAAAACAATCTAAGTCAGATAATCGCGTTCGATCTAGTACTATATGTTGCATATTGATAAAATCAACTCAGATTAGTTTAATAGTTAACGCATGTCCCTTCAATTACTTATGCTGAGCTAGTAAGGATATCCTGCCTCTGGAGTTATCGAAGAGCGAGTACTCCTCTCGGTAGTTACAGTCCCCCGAACCCTCAATCTCTACCCTGCGGGTGTGCGTTGAGTGATCCCCACCACCAGGGATCACAAGGGAACCTACGGCCGTCGTGGTCAAACATAATTGCACTCCCTTTATGTCACGATGATCGGGTTTTGTCAGTTTTTCTCATTGTCGTTAAAAATTGAATGGCGACTCCTATATTACTAGTCAATTGGGTGTAAACTCACAGGAAATCCAATTACACTTGATTTGACAAAAAGAAGCGTCACACGCACGAGGGACGAGGTCACGCATTAGCCTCGTGCTTTTTCGACCCCCTCACAGAAGCAACAATCTTTTATTCTCTCTATGCTTATCCCGGGTCCTAAGGGGCCCAAAGATAAGATTGATGTTTACTTGCAACCTATAATAGAGGAGTTGAAGTTGCTTTGGGAAGTTGTTGTTGAAACATATGATGCCTCAAAGAAAGATAATTTTAGAATGTTTGCTTCTTTGCTGTGGACTATAAGTGATTATCCTGCATATGGTGATCTATCTGGTTGGAGTACTGGCGGAGCTGTTGGTTGTCCTTCTTGTAACAGTGATACTTGTTCTAGGTGGTTGTCAAATGGGGGAAAACATTGTTATATGGGTCATCGTAGATTTTTACCTATGGATCATATGTGGAGATACGATGGAAGTACTTTTGATGGGAAGCAAGAGTTGAGACCAAAACCTAAGCAGTTATCTGGTGAGAAACTGCTACAACAGGTTAATGATGAACAAGCTGCTTCAAAACATACTTCAAAAAAGAGGCGACGCACAAAGAAGAAGGAAAAGGCAAAAAAATTATGGCGAAAGAAAAGCATTTTCTTTGAATTGCCATATTGGAGTAGTCTTTTGATACGCCATAATTTGGATGTGATGCACATTGAAAAAAACGTATGTGAAACTTTACTTGGGGCATTGCTAGATATTGAAGGGAAAAGTAAGGATAATATGAAAGCACGTTTAGATTTGGAGGAAATGAACATTAGAAAGTCATTGCATCCTATAAGGGATCCTAATAATCCAACTGAGATCCCAAAAGAGTTCCCACCAGCTCCTTTTACCTTATCTTTGGAGGAAAAGAGGAATCTGTGTAACTTTTTGACTAGTGTGAAATTTCCGGATGGGTATGCTTCGAATATTTCACGAAATTCCTCACTTAAAGAGCGTAAACTCTCTGGGTTGAAAAGTCACGATTATCATGTTATCTTAGAGCATCTATTGCCTCTTGCCATACGTGACTGGCCCGTATCATTTTCCGCTCCACTTATTAAGTTGAGCGAATTTTTTAGAGAGTTATGTTCTAAAGCATTGAAGATTGACGAGTTAGAGAAACTCGAAGAGCATATTGGTGTTACCCTTTGTGAGTTGGAACGAATTTTCCCACCATCCTTTTTTGTGATTATGATGCACTTACCCGTACACCTTGCAAGTGAGGCTTTGATTGCCGGTCCAGTTCAGTATCGATGGATGTACCCTATTGAAAGGTATGCGAAGTTATGTTATTTGGTATTTCTTTTTTTTGGTTGATAATAGTAAAATATTTACTAGTGTTTCTACGTACTTAACAGATATCTTAGCAAACTAAAAGGGTATATACGCAATAAAGGTCACCCGGAGGGATCAATGGCAGAATGTTATCTTTTAGAGGAGTGCTTGACATTTTGTTCGAGATATATGGATGATATAGAAACAAAATTCAACAAGCAAGATAGAATATATGATGATGATGGTGATGATGATATTAGTTCAACTGACTGCCTTCCTATATTCGGGATAAGAGGTAGAGTATTTGGGAAGGAAAATCCTCGTTTACTTAGTAGAAAGGAATGGGAAGAAATTCACTATTATGTGTTGAACAATTGTGAAGAAGTGCAACCATTCATCGAGTAAGTTTGTAGTTTGTGTTCCATTCTATATACTCTCCGTTTTATGGTAAAATTGTATAACTTTTTTGAAATATTTATCATAGTGAGTACAATCGAAATGCGACAAATGCCACGGGGATGGTTTCTTCACGTAAAAGAAAATTCATTCAATGGTTTAGAGATCAAGAATTTTAAAATAACGAAATCCTTTTTTAATAGTTTCTTTTTATAATTGTAGCAATCCTCTAAAACCTATATTTTGTTTATTTATAGGTCACAACATTGTCTAAGAGAAAACATCCAAGTGCTACCAATAATTTAATATCATTAGCACAAGGTCCATATCGTGCGGTGGTGTCTGTCAATGGATACATGGTTAATGGGTCGATGTATCGCACTAAGGACAGTGAAAGGGGGAGAGAAACACAAAATAGCGACGTTGTTGTGAAGGGAGAAAGTGGAGCTTCAAATCTAGAATATTACGGCCTTTTGCAAGAAATCATAGAAGTTCAATATATTGGAGGAAATCGGGTCATTTTGTTCAAATGCGATTGGTGGGATGATCATACCCAGGGCCGAGGGATCATTACAAATTCTTTTGAGTTTGTAAGCGTCAATACCTCAAAAGTGTTGGCTAATGATCCTTACATTTTAGCTTCTCAAGCTCAACAAGTGTTTTATGTCGATGATGTTGTGAAGCCCAATTGGAAGGTCGTATTTAAGACTACACCAAGAAACTCCTATGATGTCCCGGAGCTAAATGAATAGAACGAAGCTGATTATATGCTCGATAACTATTTTCCTATTACTCATTTTCATTGTTATGTTATTAATTATGAACTTTAATTGTGTTTCAATTTAAGCTTTCTACATTTAATATATTTGTGTTAGTAAATTGCTCTTTTGTCTTGCCTTTTACCACGCCGTTTACGTTAAGAGTGACTGATTAGATTGTTTGATGAATTTGTTTGCCAACTTCTCTTGCCACCATAATAAAATTCTTCACGTGTTTGATAAGATGCAGTCTTCTGCCTACATTTTCATTAATGCAGACACAATATTATGATTTTATTTTAAATTTGAATTATAATAATTGTATTTATTTCTAACAACATCTTTTTTTTCTCTTAGCACTAAAATGTCCAGATTTGGAGGGAAGACGGCTTCTAATCATCATGATATGACTCCAAATGATTATGAACAACAAAGACTCAGGCATATTAAATCTAACAAGCTGAAAATGAAAACTTTAGGTGTAAAGCGCATTGCTTCTTGTGTGACAAGTTTGGTGGATAGCTCAAACCCTCAGAAAAGACGACAAAAATGTAATTTTACACTTGAGAAAGATGGTGACTATGTGCCTGAGGAGGATGAGGAAGATGAGCGTGAGGATCAAACTCAAATTATGACTACAAATAAAAAGGTACGTACTACTTCCGTGTTTCATCTTGTTCACTGCCCATCCATTTTGTTCCTCTCCTTCTTTTGTCTTTATTTTTTTGCCTTTTCTTTATTTGATGCTTTCTTTCTCTCCATCTACTCTTTTGGTTATAACTTGCCTGTAGTCTCCTGTTGAATGCTATTATATTCCTTTCTTCTCAGTTGTTGATGTTTATTTTATATTTCTAGCCTAGAATTATCTTGGGTGCTATTGCTTGCTTCTGTTTTATGCGGCTGGAAGTTGACTGTTAGTTTGGTTTTTGGTTTTGGGAAGCTGACTGTTAGTTTGGTTTTGGAAAGCTGAGTGTGAGTTTGATTTTGGGAAGTTGACTGTTAGTTTGCTATTGCTTGCTTGCTTCTATTAAATGCGCCTGGAAGTTTAGTGTTGTTTTCCTGTTCTAAGTTGGTTTGTCTTAGTCTGATGGGATGCCTCTTGTTCAGTTGAGTAAAAGGAAGTTTATGTTGGACTTGGAGAACCCTGCACAAGCTGTTGTAATGATGTTCCTGATCTGCTCATTTCTGTTTGTTGCTCTAATTCTGTTTTTAGAAATTAGAATATTGAACTGGGGGGGAAAACGGGGCATGCGTGTAAAAATGCACACAGATAGGATTTGAGATGAAAATTTAACAGGATTTTCCTGCAACTGACAAGTCAACCTAATTCAACTTACAAATTGGTTCATGCATCACTGTTGTGAACCATATTTTAGTTCTCAGTTGGTTGTCTGTTAATAAAATTTATTCCGTATTCATGTTTGCTTCTTCAACTCATTAGATACTTAATTTTTATTTTATTTTATTTTGGTGCAAATGAGGGGCAGAGCCCCAACAAAACTTAAAAAAGGACTAAGTACTAGCTATCATTCGTGGCCATGCCAGTCCCATCAGGTCTTCATGATGGATTGAAACTTCCCAGTCTGCATCTTTGATCATCCTTCTGCAGTTGTTTACTATGTGAACACAATCTCCACCATACTCTTCTGTGCTTCTCATTGCTAAGACTGCTTCTTGGTTATTCATTTGGATCATCAGCTTCCTAATTCCCATTCTAGCTTCCAAGTCCAATCCCAGCTCTAGGGCTTTCTGTTCAGCTCTAAAGGAAGAACATACCCCAGAGTTTGTTGTATAAGCATACTGTAAGGTGCCACAGTGATCTCTAATGATTCCACCACCTCCTGCTGGTCCCGGGTTTCCCCGTGCTGCCCCATCTGTATTCAAGGTTAGCCAGTCTTGCAACGGAGGTTTCCAGCTCACAAAAACCTCATGCCTCCGCTGGTTAGCAGTAGCTGGTCCCGGGTTTCTGAATTTTCTCCCATGATATCAGATGTATTCGACGTTGATCTTTGCTGTTTGCATAGCATAAGTTGCCACAGTTGTTAGAGACTTAAATTTTTATTAAATTGATTATATCCTTGTCTGCAAGTTCTTCAACTTGATGTGATTTGTCTATAATAAGATTGTTTAGGGTGCTAAAATCAACAAAATTATTGTAAAGATAATGTTCTTATTGGCAGTTAGGGATAATGTTGAAACTGTATGGGTCCCCAAGACTAAAATAAAATAAGTCAACGTCTTAACTACCAAAATAAGCAAACTAGGAGATATAAGCAAACCGGGAGTCTAAATGATTTTTAGTATGTTCATTTTAATTACCTAATTCACTTACCCTTCCCTGTGAACTGATACACTTATTTTGACATAATTATTTCATTCACCTAATCTTTATAGCTGAAAGATGGGGACAATTAGTGACTATGATTGCATAAAAGAGCTAAAGGCTTTTGATGATACAAAGATGGGAGTGAAAGGGGTAGTAGATTCAGGTCTGGAAACTGTTCCTAAAATTTTCATTCATCCATCTGACGAGCTTTTAGAAGAACTGAGAACTCCTTTGTGTCAATCTCCAAGTTCCTGTGATAAATATCGAAGGATCTGTTTTCATATTTCCATCATTATCGGTTTATTAGCAGTGCACAACAATGCCATTAAGTTTCTGCAACTTGTTAACTCAAGCACTCGTTGCCATCATTTATTTTAGTCTTTAAATTTATATTACTAGACAACTTTCACTAAATTTATCCTAAACTTGCAGCTCTTAGTTATGAGCAACTGTCAAAAGCTCAGAAATTCCAAATCTGCACTATTTGCCTCATATACTTGATCACGTACAGTAGCTAGAATACAGTCTGGAAGTTGCTAAAGGATGAAAATCCAAATTAAACATAAAAAATTTGCCTCTGAATCCAGCTCAGTGTCTACTGAGACTCGCAGGCCGGCCACACCACAAATCATGCTCAACCGAATGTGAGAACAGAATTTCCGGAGGAAGAGCTAAAGCAGAATAAAAGACTTCAACATACACCAGGGAATATAAGAGGAAATTCAACTAAATTCTTATCATGTTCTGGGCCATTTCTGACCTGTCAAGCCTTGCAACCTCTGTCTTTAGAATTCAGACCCATCAGCCCCTAACCTGCAGTATTCTGTTCAGTTCTGTAATGTTCAACTGGACATTGGACCAGCAATATTATCTCAACTGAGAGCTAGTAAAAGTCTTCCACACAATGTCAGACCCATAACAGTTTAGAAAGAGACTTTTAGAATTAAGATCTGATAGTTCACTCCCTTTTCTTAAGTTGGTATAGCCCTAAAGTTCAAAGTGAAAGAGAGAACAAATCAACATTTAGATTACTAGGAGGGAAACAACAGGTCAGAGTCACTCATAAGAAGTCAGTGTCAACATGTACAATAATGTAAGTTTTTCTGTAATTGAAATTATCATCAAAGCTCATAAGTAGTCAGTTTTTTTGAACACTGACATGGCAAATAATCATAAGACTGACTGAGTCGGTTTGCGTAGCAATTCCAGATTCTTTGTTGCAAACCGAACAACTTGCCTTGTTCAGTTTCAGCAAGCTGTGGTGTGGTAAGATTAACTGTGGTCTATTGCAGCAAGTTGAACATAAACTTGTTTTGCTATGATTACAGATTTGAAAACTATCCAGAAGTTATTGTTGAACCTGCAAGAGATGATGTTGTTCAGGTTTGCTAATTCTATGAAGCTATTTTTTCCTTTTTGTTTCCTGCTGCATGAAATTGTTTGACGCTTTATGATTGATCAAGTCACATTCCTCTTCTATCCTATTAGTGTAATAAAGAGAGTTCATTCTAGTGAATGAAAACTTGAATGTTAAGTTTCTCCGGCTGCTTGCTGGTCAACTTACAGTAGTTTGTCCTGAAAATAGCATCTGAACTTGTGATTGCTGTCATGTTCAAAACAGATGCAATCTCTCACCAATTGCTTTTCTTATAACTTTAAGGTATTGGAGCCTTTTCTACAACAGATAGTGGTTCTCTGCTCAATGACCGAATAGTTGTTTAACGCAGACCAAATACGTCTTTGCCGAGTTGATTAAGAAAAAACTTCCAAGCACTCAGCTGTTGGGTCAAGTCTCTTGTTAATTTGTCTTATTGTGTTGTGACTCCCATTAACCAGTAAAATGAAGTAAACTTGTGTATTTGATGGAAGTAGCCGAATTACCAAATTGTACTAAAAAAGATGGGACTTTGCCACATTGGTATAAGAAAAGCTTCAGTGGCTTTTTGGTAACTGAATACGTATGCTGTAAAATAAACTTGAATTTTGGCCAGAATAGTATCCATTCAATATTCTTAATTCTTCTATGCTATTATTTTCTCTCATTAGTTGTAACAAATAGGGAAATGTGGCCTGGTGCAGTTAGTGAGAGACATCTATACCTAGGAATAAGTAGGAATTCTACATAATTGCACGTGCCGCATCATCTTTCTTTTTCCTGGAAAATCTGGTTATTTAACGCAGTGCATTTTTATATTATAATTGACATCACTTTTATTTTTATACAATGTGGTACAAGTATTACAAGCCATAGACTGCAGGACTACAAAGAGTGAAATAGCTATTCGAACATCATCACAAATTAAGATCAGAGGATGAACCTCAGATGATGAACCAACTTACTTTTTATTTGATTTTTTTTTCAAGTTAAAAATAATGAGATCAAAGGAGGAGGGAAAAAAAAAATTATTGCACCGATGTCAGTTGCCAAGTTATTAAGATCAAGACCGAACAAGGAAAAACAAGCAACACATGGAAAAAAAGAAGTGGAAACAATTAAAGCAACCCTCTCAACTTTACAATAAGGTTTATTTATTTTCTAATTAGAGTTTGAATGTTATTTCGTATATGATTAAAGTACACATTTATTAAAAATTGATGAATCCTTAATTCACGTTTGCTAGACCTTCAACGACAAAAGGCGTTAAAGGATAGGCAAAACAATAATCTCCATAGAGGTATAAGTTATTCTTTTTATTTGGTAAATAAGCATTATATTAATAATTGCAGCACATTCCCCCTACCCCACCCCCCACCTATCAGTCAGGTAAAATATTTTATTTCAGAACATGTATTAAATCTACATATTTTGATACTTAACATGAAAATACAGTTGATTTAGAGCATGATGAGAGGCAACTTGTTGAGAACAATGATAATAATGCTTTAGAAGATCAAGAAGGCGGTAACGATCTAGACGAGACAAGAAACTATGGTTTAGAAGATCAAGAAAATAATATCATTTCAAACACATTGAGAAATCATGATGAGGAGACACTTGCTGACATGGAGGGGGAAGAGGATAATTCTGGTATGGCTTATTTTATACTCTCTAATTTAATATTTTCTTCTTCTTTGCAATGGTATTGAGTCAGGTTTAAACTATATATACATGTATTACAGCAAACAAGAAAAAGAAGAAAACATACAAGACTGCCACTCCTAGAGGTCCTACAAGAAATCTTCAAATGGAAAAAATGAGACCCGGTGAGAAGAAAAAAGTGGATTTCAACATAAAAGGCCAACCTATTGGTGTGAATAGAGCTTGTCTTGCAAGTTATTGTGGCTCCCTTGTTAGAGATCCTCTTAATGCCCCACTTCAAAAGTTGAAAGTATTTTAAGAAATTCCAGAAGAGAATAAGGAGAAGATGTGGGATCTTGTTCCGGTATAAGTTTTTCTTGTTTAGTAATAAATAATTTTCATATATTTTTCGTGTCGTATTTGTTTTACTAAGAGTTGTACTTTTGTTTGCAAGGAAAAATTCGATATTGGACTTGAGGATGATCAAGATGAAGGGGAATGTGAAAAAATAAAAAATAAAGGAAAACATACATCACGGGGTCTTTGAATAAAAAATACAGGAATTATCGTGCAAGACTGAAAGCTAATTATTATGATATTGAGAGCACAGACGAGGAAAGGCTTAAAGAAGAAAACAGGCCACCAAATGTTGACAAAGATGACTGGGAATGGCTTGTTGAGTACTTTGGATCAGACGAGTTTAAGGTAATTACGTATAATATTAATCTTTTTCCGTATATCCCTCCCCGATCTTTCTACTTCTCATTTTCCAATTAAATTTACATAATATAGGGTAAGAGTACAAGAAATACCGAAAATCGATCTTACCAAGATGCCGGACACACTGCTGGTACAAAGAGTTTTGCTCAAAAAGTTGAAGACATGGTAATACTCTCTGCTTGCTATGATTTTTGTAATAATAAAAAAAGAGTAAAATATCAATTTGCTAATCTATTTTTCCTTTGTAATACTAGTTCGAACGTGACAAAGTAATGCCGACCATGCTGAAATTGTACGAGAAAACTCATTCAAAAAATGATAAGACACCGGTTACTAAAGTGGCAAAAGAAACAATGGTATGAAATGAATGCTTTGATGTATATACTAATTGCTAACTATTGATGCATTTTAATTTTCCCATCGTTTCAACACTTCTGTTAGTTACATAAGCCAATGTTAGAACTTGAAAAATAAAGGCTTCTATGAAGCAATATGTAGTGGTTATGTGTTTCTCAATCTTTTGGTAATGTTTAACGATTTTTTTTGCGCAGTAAAAAATGAAAGAGCTTTTAGTGCAACGTGAGACGGGAGAAATAAAGATGACAGATGAAGAAATCTATGCAAACGTTAAACCCATTGGTAACGCGGTCGTGATCGTGGCAAGGGAGTAAGCCCCTCTATTACATCATTATATGGGTCATTCAGTGAAGGAGAAAAACTGCGAAAAGAAGCTAATGAGGCAAAGATTGAGGCAAAGGAGGCCAATGAGAAAAATGAAGCACTTACTAAAGAGATGAAAGTCATGAAAAAAAATATGGAACTTATGAAAGGGTTTATGGGAAAAATATTTGATCGTTTGAGTTTCGATATGGATGAGGTAATTTGTTAATTAAAACCATTATATGCTAGTAGTATATTTAGTTTTTTCTTAATTTTTTTTAATTATAAATATATATTACATTATAATTCTATAATGGCAGTTGTATGCGGAAGTGGATGGGGATGGGGATGAGGATGGGGATGAGGATGAGGATGAGGATGAGGATGTGGACGAAGAGCATGGTGAGGTGTTACGCTGATCTGTTGCTGCTGTTACGCTGATCTGCTACTGCTCTGCTGCTGCTGTACGCTGTAAACTGCTACTGCTGTTGCTGTTGCTGTAACTGCTGTTGCTGATGCTGTAACTGTTGCTGTAAGCTGCTGCTGTTGCTGTAACTGCTGTAAGTTGCTGCTGCTGCTAATGCTGTAAGCTGCTGCTGCTGTAAGCTGCTGTAAGCTGCTGCTGTATGCTACTGTCTTGCTGCTGTTTTTCCGTTTTGTTAGACTTTTGGTTTGACTTTTCAGTGACTTTTTTTTATGCACCAATCTAGGGAAATTTAAACCGTCGGGAGTGATAGTAATATCGGAATATAGCAATCAGACATCTTCTAAGACATGTTATTTTTGTGGTTTTTGTTTGTTTTGGGCTTTCTCGTTGTTGCAAGCTCTAAGGTGTTTTTTTGTTTGAGATTGGACAGCAATTGATGTTCTTATTGTTAATAATATTATTGAAGTTGATAAATATTCGATTCTTATGAAATTTGGTGGTTACTTTTGTTATTTTATCAATACACTAGCTTTATTTTCGCTACCTCTAAATACCTTTTATGACAATATAAAATTGCATCTAAATATCATTATTTTAAAAACAAGATGTTGCCTCTAATTATATATAGAGGCATATTTAATGGTTGCCCCTAAATATACGTCGTTTTAGAAACAACCGTTTATACTGCCTCTAATTATATTTTGAGGCAAAACCATATGGCTGCCCCTAAATGTATAGTGTCTTTAGAATCAATTTTTACTATTGCCTCTAAATATATTTTAATGCAACGATATATGTTAGCCTCTAATTGTATTCTGGGACAAGAATATACAGATGCCTCTAATTATATTTCGAGGCAATAATACGTGGTTGCTTCTAATTATATTTTGAGGCAAAGATATATGGTTGCCTCTAATTATATTTTGAGGCAAGTATAAATGGATGCCTCTAATTATATTTTGAGGCAATAATATAGGGTTGCCTCTAATTATATTTTGAGGCAAGGATATATGGTTGCCTCTAAATGTATGGGCTTTTAGAAGCAACACATTCTGTTGCCTCAAAAGGGGCCTTTAGCGGCAACCAATAATTAGCGACGGACTTATTAGAGGCATCCACTTTTTTGCTTCATAAACCAATTAGAGGCTAAATCCCTATTTTTAGAGGCAATTATGACTTGCCCCTGTATTCGATTTTTCTAGTAGTGAAATATCCCCAATGGCCATACAAGTTTAAGTAAGGGACCTCTACTTCAAAAGAGAATTCTACACCAACGCCTAGGCTATCCATGCCGAAGCAGGTATACAAGTTCTACACCAATGCCTAGGCTATCCATGCCGAAGCAGGTATATTCAAAATTCTACAACAACGTGTAGGCCATCATAGCCTACTCTTCTACAAGACCCATAATGGTCCCCAGTGAAGTTTTCCTCTACAAATTCCAAGTACAAGATTCAAAGTACAAAGATTCAAAATTCAAGTCCTATAATCTCTAACCGAGCAAGGTTGTGCCAAGAAAGGCATCTACAATTCCAAAGTACAAAATTCAAGCGGACCTAAGCTCTGGGAAAATCGAAGAATTTCAAGATTTTAAGAGTCAGTAAAAATCTCTTCTCCCCGGTGAGCATATCCCTAGAGGATCAACTCCGGGTATTTAAAATTCAAAATTCAAAATTCAAAAATTCAAGATTCAAATTTTCGATGCAAAGCTTCGTCCTAAACTAAAGGCAGAAAAGCAGTACAAGTACAAATCAGAGTCGTCACAACCGCACGGAGGTAGACTCTATCCTTTTCCTAACGCGTGTCTTATGTAAGTACCCGCGTACAAAGAATGGTCTTGATTACAGAGCATCTTGACCATTCTCCGTCCATTTCGAAATACTTTGACTTGCGCTTTCTTAACCGAACGTTCAGTCAAAGTGGGGGCTTCTTTAGACACCAAAATTGTGTCTCCCCTAAAGTCCAATGACAATATCGTCAATAGGTTTAGGCGATTGATTTTCATGTACAAGCGACCAGTTGCAAAGGACATATTTCAATTCAATTCTGAACTTTCGTTCAAAATTCAAGTACAAGTCTCAAAGCAAACACAATTCCAATCCAATCAAATTCTAATTCCAAAGATCCAAATCCAATTCATAATTCCAATCCATACAAGTTCAATTCCTAAGTTCAATTTCTATTCCAAACTTCCAATTAAAAGATACAAACCTTGGGCCCAAATCCTAACCTCGGGTTCCAATTCAAGCCTAAACACATTTCCAAAATAAAATTTCAAAATCCAAGTTCAATATCAAGAAACGGATGCCACCATCATTCTTTGTGGCATTTTTCCACTCAAAATCATATAAGGAAAGTCAAATTCGGGCGCCGGCCCCAAAACCGAGCATTTCGGGCGCCGACCCGTAAAATCGAGCAAAACCCGTACAAATCAGAAATCTCAAGAAGCTTCCTCAAAAATACATATTTCAAATACATAAATATCAATTCCTTAACCTCCAAGAAAAAGGAAGGAAAAGGTACAAAGAGCATCTTTTGCAAAACGCCCAAAAGGACAAAAGCGGCGCGCTGGCTTGTGCCAACTATCCTGTGCCACGTCAGCAGCGCCATACGCCAGGGCCTGCGCCTGGCGCAGCTTTGCCCTAATCCCAGCAAGCTTTCCTATAAATACCCCCCTTTTTCTACGAAAAAACGGAGAAAGAATCCCTCAATTCTGAGTAGCGAAGCTCTACCAACTTCAAAACTCTTCAAAATTCAATATTCAAATCCTTCAATGTTCAAGCTTCTAATCCTTATTCAACATAAAATCTCTACAAAGAACACTCATACAAACACTTCAAGATACAATTTCAATGTTCTAATGTCCTAAGTGTTAGGTTATGATACATATGACAATTCATAAATCATGCGGAAAAACCATTTAGCCAGGAACACATATTATTCACACATAATCATATAGCATAATTTAGATGCATACTCTTTGTTGCGTGCCTTCCCTAGCTGCGCCCAAACCGAACAAGAACAAGTCTTTAGGACTCCAAGTGTCGTCCCTCCGTAGATAGTCCACAGCACGTCCGGATCCGCCTTAAGATTGACCAACTAGAATCGCCCTTAAGGTACTAGAATTTTCGGCACTCTTAGGTAAGAAATATGGCTGAATTTTTCTCTCAAAACTCACTTTGAATACTTGAATTAATCTCTGAAAATATGTGACCCTATGCACGTATTTATAGAGTTATGGAAAGGGAATTGGAATCCTAGTAGGATACGAATTAATTAAACTTAGAATTCTACAAGAACTCTAATTAATTAATTTATCCTTCTAGGAATAGGAATTTAATCATATAGCAATTCTAATAGTTTTAGGAATCGTGCATGAACACAAACTCACACACACACACGGCAGCCACAAGGGCCGCCCATGCGCGTGCGTGCGAGCAGCAGCCCACGCAGCGAGGCCCACGCAGCCGTGGCCTTGGCGCGCGCTGGGCCTGCCTTGCGGTAGGCCTGGGCGCTGCCTTGGCTGGGCTTGTGGCGCGCGTTTGGCTTGCTGGGCGATGGCCCGACTTCGTGCTGGGCCTTCGTCCGGCAGGCCTCGTCCGATGCTAATTCGTACGATACGCTTCCGATTAAATTCCCGGTTCCGGAATTCATTTCCGATACGAACAATATTTAATATTTCCGATTCCGGAATCAATTTCCGTTTCGAACAAATATTTAATATTTCCGTTTCCGGAATTATTTTCCGATTCCGATAATATTTCCGATTCTGACAATATTTCCGTTTCCGGCAATATTTCCGATTCTGGTAATGTTTCCATTTCCGATAATATTTTCCGATACGTACCATGTTTCCGTTTCCGGCAACATCTACGACTTGGATAATATTTATATTTCCGATACGATCCATATTTCCGTTTCCGGCAATATCATCGTTTCCGGAGTATTCATTTCTTGCCTGTGACGATCTCAGCTCCCACTGAAACCAAGATCCGTCGATTCCGAATATCCATAGATGGAGTATCTAATGCCATTAAATACTTGATCCGTTTACGTACTATTTGTGTGACCCTACGGGTTCAGTCAAGAGTAAGCTGTGGATTAATATCATTAATTCCACTTGAACTGAAGCGGCCTCTAGCTAGGCATTCAGCTCACTTGATCTCACTGAATTATTAACTTGTTAATTAATACTGAACCGCATTTATTAGACTTAACATAGAATGCATACTTGGACCAAGGGCATTATTTCCTTCAGTCTCCCACTTGTCCTTAGGGACAAGTGTGCATTTCCTAATTCCTTTGTCGCTTGATGCTTGCTCTTGAACATAAGGTAAGAGTTGTCATCCTTATTATGTCCAGAGGTGTTCCTCGGTTTCAGAGTTCAACTGATCAAATAAACAGATAATCATAGCCTATGATTCATCCGAGCACGGCCATGCATTTCACAGTTTCTAGCTCTCCGAGTGGCCTTGTACAACTTTTAAGCATCTCATCCCGATTTATGGGAGGACAATCCCAATCTTGCGATCTTGAGATTAGACTTCGTTTGATAGGTGATTACCTGAGCGTTGCCTTTATAGCCTCCTTTTACGGTGCGACGGTTGGTCAACGTCAAAGCAACCAGTTCTCAAACAAGTAATCTCAAATCACTCAGGTATTGAGGATTTAGTGTCTAATAATTTAATGAAATTTACTTATGACAGACTTTCATCTCTTACAGTAAAGTTTCATAGGTCTTGTCCGATACTAGTCTTCCCAAAGTAAGTATCTATGCAAATGATTATGACATTGCCATGTCCACATGGTTCAAGAAACAGAACTACTAGTCATCTTGCATTCTAGTCGTCTAATGTTTTCTATGCGTCCAATTTTATAGAAAACTCCGACTAGGGACCATTTTCAACCTTTGACATTCAAGTTCACTTGATAGACATTTCTTAGTCACAGGACTGGTCCTGACAGTCTATCTTGAATATATCGTCAAATTGAAGGGACTCATCATTTAATAAACCACAAATTAAATGGAAAAATGAATTCTCTTCATTTATTGTGAATGATTAACCAATAATGTTTTACAAAGATTTAAACTCTAAAACTTCAAAACATTAAACAGAGACATCAAAGCCATTCTCCAATATGCTTGATTCCCATAGCTGCAGTGTGCGAGTTGTGCTTCGCCTGCGGCAGAGGTTTAGTCAATGGATCTGATATGTTGTCATCAGTTCCAATTTTGCTTATCTCGACTTCTTTTCTTTCAACGAACTCTCGTAGAAGGTGAAATCTACGAAGTACATGCTTGACTCTCTGGTGGTGTCTAGGCTCCTTTGCCTGTGCAATAGCTCCGTTATTATCACAATACAGGGCTATTGGTCCTTTAATGGAGGGGACTACACCAAGTTCACCTATGAACTTCCTTAGCCATATAGCTTCCTTTGCTGCTTCATGTGCAGCAATGTACTCCGCTTCAGTTGTAGAATCCGCAATGGTGCTTTGCTTAGCACTTTTCCAGCTTACTGCTCCTCCGTTGAGGCAGAAGACAAACCCAGACTGTGATCTGAAATCATCTTTGTCGGTTTGGAAACTTGCGTCCGTATAGCCTTTAACAATTAATTCATCATCTCCACCATAGACCAGGAAGTCATCTTTGTGCCTTTTCAGGTACTTCAGAATGTTCTTGGCAGCAGTCCAATGCGCCTCTCCTGGGTCTGACTGGTATCTGCTCGTAGCACTGAGTGCGTACGCAACATCCGGGCGTGTACATATCATAGCATACATTATTGAACCAATCAATGATGCATATGGAATCCCATTCATTCGTCTACGCTCATCAAGTGTTTTTGGGCACTGAGTCTTGCTTAGAGTTATTCCATGAGACATGGGTAGGTAGCCTCGCTTGGAGTCCGCCATCTTGAACCTATCAAGCACCTTATTGATATAAGTGCTTTGACTAAGTCCAACCATCCTTTTAGATCTATCTCTGTAAATCTTGATGCCCAATATGTACTGTGCTTCTCCTAGATCCTTCATCGAAAAACATTTCCCAAGCCAAATCTTGACAGAGTTCAACATAGGAATGTCATTTCCGATAAGTAATATGTCGTCGACATATAATACTAGGAAAGAAATTTTGCTCCCACTGACCTTCTTGTATACACAAGATTCGTCCGCGTTCTTGATGAAACCAAAGTCACTGACTGCTTCATCAAAACGTATATTCCAGCTCCTGGATGCCTGCTTCAATCCGTAGATTGACTTCTTTAGCTTGCATACCTTTTTAGCATTCTTTGGATCCTCAAACCTTCAGGCGGTGTCATAAACACAGTTTCTGTTAAAACGCCGTTTAATAAAGCAGTTTTGACATCCATCTGCCATATTTCGTAATCGTAATATGCAGCGATTGCTAACATTATCCGAATGGACTTGAGCATTGCAACTGGTGAAAAGGTTTCATCGTAGTCCACACTGTGGACTTGCCTGTAACCTTTTGCAACCAATCTAGCTTTGAAAACTTCAAGTTTCCCATCCTTGTCCTTTTTCAGTTTGAAAACCCATTTGCTTCCAATGGCTTGGTAGCCATCTGGCAAATCGACCAAATCCCATACTTGGTTTTCGGACATGGAGTCTAATTCAGATTGCATGGCTTCTTGCCATTGCTTGGAGCTAGGGCTCGTCATAGCTTGTTTGTAAGTCGCAGGTTCATCACTTTCAAGTAATATAACGTCATAGCTCTCGTTCGTCAAAATACCTAAGTACCTTTCCGGTTGAGATCTATATCTTTGCGATCTACGCGGGGTAATATTTCTAGATTGACCATGATTCTCACCAGATTCTTCTAAAGATCTCTGAGTTTCATCCTGAATGTCATCTTGAGCATTCTCTAGAGTTTGTTGTTCGACTCGAATTTCTTCGAGGTCTACTTTTCTCCCACTTGTCATTTTGGAAATGTGATCTTTCTCCAAAAAGACACCATCTCGAGCAACAAACACTTTGTTCTCAGATGTATTGTAGAAGTAATACCCCTTTGTTTCCTTTGGATAGCCCACAAGGATACATTTGTCAGATTTTGGATGAAGTTTGTCTGAAATCAATCGTTTGACGTATGCTTCACATCCCCAAATCTTCAGAAAAGACACATTTGGAGGCTTTCCAAACCATAATTCATATGGAGTCTTTTCAACAGCTTTAGACGGAGCTCTATTTATAGTGAGTGCAGCTGTATTTAGTGCATGTCCCCAAAATTCTAATGGAAGTTTGGCCTGACCCATCATTGACCTGACCATGTCTAGCAAGGTTCTATTCCTCCATTCTGACACACCGTTCCATTGTGGTGTTCCAGGAGGAGTCAATTCTGATAGAATTCCACATTCTTTCAGATGGTCATCAAATTCATAGCTCAGATATTCACCGCCTCTATCAGACCGCAGTGCCTTAATCTTCTTGCCTAATTGATTCTCTACTTCACTCTGAAATTCCTTGAATTTGTCAAAGGATTCAGACTTATGCTTCATTAGGTAGACATAACCATACCTACTGAAGTCATCAGTGAAAGTGATAAAGTAGCTGAAACCACCTCTAGCATTTGTACTCATTGGTCCACATACATCTGTATGGATTAAACCCAATAGTTCATTTGCTCTTTCTCCAACTTTAGAGAAAGGTTGCTTTGTCATTTTGCCAAGTAAACATGATTCGCATTTACCATAATCCTCTAAGTCAAATGGTTCTAGAATTCCTTCCTTTTGAAGTCTTTCTAAGCGTTTCAAATTTATATGGCCTAATCGACAATGCCACAGATAGGTGAGATCTGAATCATCCTTTTTGGCCTTTTTGGTATTTATGTTATATACTTGTTTGTCGTGATCTAATAAATAAAGTCCATTGACTAATCTAGCAGATCCATAAAACATCTCTTTAAAATAAAACGAACAACTATTGTCTTTTATTAAAAAGGTAAATCCCTTAGCATCTAAGCAAGAAACTGAAATGATGTTTTTAGTAAGACTTGGAACATGGAAACATTCTTCCAGTTCCAAAACTAGCCCGGAGGGCAACGACAAATAGTAAGTTCCTACAGCTAATGCAGCAATCCGTGCTCCATTTCCCACTCGTAGGTCGACTTCACCCTTGCTTAACTTTCTACTTCTTCTTAGTCCCTGTGGATTGGAACATAAGTGTGAGCCACAACCTGTATCTAATACCCAAGAAGTTGAATTAGCAAGTATACAGTCTATAACGAAAATACCTGAAGATGGAACGACTGTTCCGTTCTTCTGATCTTCCTTTAGCTTTGGACATTCTCTTTTGTAATGGCCTATTCCATCACAATAAAGACAGCTTGATGTGGACTTGTCCTGCTTTGATTTAGCATTGCCCTTGGACTTTCCACCTTTCTTGAACGGTCTCCTTCTAGCCTTGAGTAAATCTTTGGCTTCACAGTCCAGTATTATTTCAGCCTTTCTGACAAGGTGAATAAATTCTGCAACTGTTTCTTCTCTTGGTTCACTTAGGTATAGTTGCTTGAAGCGACCAAACCCACTGTGTAGTGAATTGAGCAAGACAGAGACTGCCATCCTTTCGCTTATTGGTGTTCCTAGTAGACTTAGGCGATCAAAATATGAACACATAAGATCCACATGGAACCTCAGTGGGACGCCTACCCTCTGTTTAGTGCGAAGGAGCTAAACATGTGTTTCTTGGACCTCCATCCTATAACACCTGTTGGGAGAACTAACCTTTAGACCAGACATTGATTCAATCAACTCATGGACGTTCAGGTCCCTGTCCTCCGTGCTTCCACGACAGATATCCCTCAGATTCTTGATGAGCGTAAAAGGTTCATAGGCTACAAACCTTCTAGCCCAATCATCAGGGATATTGTTCAGCATGAGACTCATAACCTTTTTGAGATCCGCATCCCAGGCGTAAAATCTCTCAGGGGTCATGTCTCTGGCATAGTAGCTTGGCATGGGATGTGATAGTACATACTCAAGTCCATTGAGTTTGACTATTTCAACTAGCTTAGCTTCCCATTCAAGAAAATTTGCCAGGTTCAGCTTGACCATAAGCTCAGAACCCATGATGATGTTTTGATTGTTGTTTGCCATATTAAAAACTACAATTGAAAAGAATAAACAAATAAGGAATCATTCACAGTTGCTCTTAATAAACTTAAATTCTAGCATACATGCATAATTCAATGTTTATTAAGCATTTTATTCAAGTTATGTGTTCCGGCAGGTGTGAATAAAATGATTCCAAGATCCTAAAATCATTGAAGAACTAAGCACAGTTTGTCGACTTAATCCTAGAACATCTTAGGTAAGCAAAAGCCTTTTGCTAATAGTCTAGAAACTATTCTTGGTTGATAGGTACGTCTAAGAACTTATTAGGTAAACCTATCGATTTTGCCACGACATAAAAGGACTCCTTACTTATATCGTTGAGTTTCACCAAAACTAACATGTACTCACAATTATTTGTGTACCTTGCCCCTTTAGGACCAATAAGTAACACCTCGCTGAGCGAAAACTATTACTAGATTGATGTAAAGGATATCCAAGCAAGTGTATATTTTGGCATGGCACCTTTTAACTCAATTTTTAAGTTTGGAACTTAAGGCTTTTACTATGTTGGTTAGATTTTAAGTGAACTAAAATCCTTAATCATGCAACATAATCAAGCCACAATCTCATGCATAATTAAGACATATTTAAAGCAATAAATAACTTAAAGCATGCATAAGATAAATGTGATCTAGTATGGCCCGACTTCATCTTGAAGCTTTGACTTCAAAGTCCGTCTTGAAAATCTCCGTGGGAGGCACCATTTTCTTCAAATAGGATAAGCTATAACTAATTACAACTATTTGATGGTACGCAGACCATATTTGAATTGAAAAACAACTTTGGTACTTTAGACCAATTACATTAAAATTAATGGTACGCAGACCATACTTTCTATCCTATTTGGGCCATACTAGTCACTTCATAACCTGCAAAACAGTACATATACAATATATACCATTCACCCATTCATTATCATGAATGGCCCACATAGCTGGTTAGTAAAACACATTAAGCATCACGTAAACATTTGCAGCAATTAATCAAGGGCACCAATAATCTACAATTATTCAGTCCTTATTAATTCTAATCAAGTTGTTTTAACCTTAAGGATTCGTAGACCTAATCAAGAGTTTATGACTAAAAGGGCTCCCACTTAAACCAATAAATTCATATGCTTTACTAATTTTAAACATAAAAATGTATTTCTAGTCTAACCGGAAACATACAAATTTAATTAAAATTTAAAGCTCATATAAATTTATAATTGAATCCAAAAGTTTAATTTAATTTCAGTCGTATTTAAATTAATTCATGATTTTAATTTTAGTAAAATAATTAGAATAATTAAATTTATTATAATTACAATATTCAAAATTAAAATCCAAGAAAATAATTTAAATTATTAATTTTAAAATTAATTAAAATTACGTAAACTGAAAAATTTCAAATTAAACATTCAAAACGATCTAATCGCAACGCAAACACCCTACGCATTGCACGCCCATGGGCCGCACGCACACAGCCATTGCTGGCCATGTGCGCGCAGCCCATGCGCTCGTCGCATAGCTGCTGCATCTCCATCGCAAGCCATCGCACGCTGTGGTGCTTGCTGCGCGCGCGCCAGCCCTCGACGCACGCGAGCCATCGCTCGCTGTGCGCGCTCGCCAGCGCACGCTGCGCGCGCTCCATCGCTCTCTGTGCGCGCGAGCCATTGCTCGCTGTGCGCGCGAGCCATCGCTCGATGTGCGCGCGAGCCATCGCTCGCTGTGCGCGCGAGCCATCGCTCGCTGTGCGCGCGAGCCATCGCTCGCTGTGCGCGCGAGCCATCGCTCGCTGTGCGCGAGCAATTGCGCGCGTTCAACGCTGGGCGCAGCGCTCGTGGCACGCGAGCTTGCGCTCGCTGCGCGCGCTTGCGCGAGGCAGTGCGCGTTGTGGCGCAGCTCGCTTGCTGCCCACACGCGACTGCCATGGCTTGCCTTTCGCCCATGCCCATACGTCCATAGCTCGTGGCCCACGACACAAGGCAGGGCTGCTGCCTTGTGCTCGTGCACCATGCCTTGCTCATTGCATTCGTGCCGCATGGGCGACGAGCTCCCTTGCTCGTCGTCGCATGCCCGCACTATACAACACCCCTTAAGGGTAACACGAAGCGTCCATTGCTTTGTGCGTGCAATTTATATGAACGAATCGCATAAAAAATTTAAAATTTATTTTTAAAATTAATGACAAATTAATAAATAATATTAATTTCATAATTTTAGGGCGAAAAATCGAAAATTTATTATTCAATTGATTTCCGATTATTATGGATTCAAGCCTAGGTCATAAAAATTTAAAATTTATCATAAATTTACAATTTTTATGGTGGTTTTTAATCATAGGTTTCTAATTAAATTATAATTAATTATGAAAATCAAATTAATTCTAAATTATTCTAATTTTCAACAAATTAATCATAATTACAAATTAGATTGCATAATTAACAAGGCTAGGCATTCAAACTTGTTAAACATATACAGTAGGTCAATCAAAAATTCAAGATTTATCAACAAGAATCGCAAATATTTAATTTAACATCTTAAATTTACGAAATTTTGCATTCGAAAAACTAAAACCTTCGAAAAGTCATAGTTAGGCTTCGAATTTGAGAATTCTGGGTTCGGCAGAAAAATCACTCGATTTGGATGAGTAACGAAGAAACTGCCGAAAAACTGCGTACGTATAATTAAATAAACGCAATTTGCAATTAATTAACAATTACGAAAATTAATCACCCCTTTTAATTCTTGCAAATTTGTAATATTTAACCATGTTCATGCAATTTAGATTATGAAAATAATAAGGGGCTCGTGATACCACTGTTAGGTTATGATACATATGACAATTCATAAATCATGCGGAAAAACCATTTAGCCAGGAACACATATTATTCACACATAATCATATAGCATAATTTAGATGCATACTCTTTGTTGCGTGCCTTCCCTAGCTGCGCCCGAACCGAACAAGAACAAGTCTTTAGGACTCCAAGTGTCGTCCCTCCGTAGATAGTCCACAGCACGTCCGGATCCGCCTTAAGATTGACCAACTAGAATCGCCCTTAAGGTACTAGAATTTTCGGCACTCTTAGGTAAGAAATATGGCTGAATTTTTCTCTCAAAACTCACTTTGAATACTTGAATTAATCTCTGAAAATATGTGACCCTAGGCACGTATTTATAGAGTTATGGAAAGGGAATTGGAATCCTAGTAGGATACGAATTAATTAAACTTAGAATTCTACAAGAACTCTAATTAATTAATTTATCCTTCTAGGAATAGGAATTTAATCATATAGAAATTCTAATAGTTTTAGGAATCGTGCATGAACACAAACTCACACACACACACGGCAGCCACAAGGGTCGCCCATGCGCGTGCGTGCGAGCAGCAGCCCACGCAGCGAGGCCCACGCAGCCGTGGCCTTGGCGCGCGCTGGGCCTGCCTTGCGGTAGGCCTGGGCGCTGCCTTGGCTGGGCTTGTGGCGCGCGTTTGGCTTGCTGGGCGATGGCCCGACTTCGTGCTGGGCCTTCGTCCGGCAGGCCTCGTCCGATGCTAATTCGTATGATACGCTTCCGATTAAATTCCCGGTTCCGGAATTCATTTCCGATACGAACAATATTTAATATTTCCGATTCCGGAATCAATTTCCGTTTCGAACAAATATTTAATATTTCCGTTTCCGGAATTATTTTCCGATTCCGATAATATTTCCGATTCTGACAATATTTCCGTTTCCGGCAATATTTCCGATTCTGGTAATATTTCCATTTCCGATAATATTTTCCGATACGTACCATGTTTCCGTTTCCGGCAACATCTACGACTTGGATAATATTTATATTTCCGATACGATCCATATTTCCGTTTCCGGCAATATCATCGTTTCCGGAGTATTCATTTCTTGCCTGTGACGATCTCAGCTCCCACTGAAACCAAGATCCGTCGATTCCGAATATCCATAGATGGAGTATCTAATGCCATTAAATACTTGATCCGTTTACGTACTATTTGTGTGACCCTACGGGTTCAGTCAAGAGTAAGCTGTGGATTAATATCATTAATTCCACTTGAACTGAAGCGGCCTCTAGCTAGGCATTCATCTCACTTGATCTCACTGAATTATTAACTTGTTAATTAATACTGAACCGCATTTATTAGACTTAACATAGAATGCATACTTGGACCAAGGGCATTATTTCCTTCACTAAGCAATTTGGGAGTCCAAGCTTGGAAATCAGGTAACACCTAAATCTAGGTAAATTTCCGAGGACTCTCCAAATCAAAGTTTCTACGTTTCTAATTTCAAGTTTACTAATCCTATGATGTTCTTGTGTTTATTCATACACAATTGAACTAGGATATGTCAAAAAGTAGTAATCTTTGAGCGGATTTCATACTTGAAACCCCCCTCAAATGATCATCCAAACTCCTCCTACAGGTTTCAAGTTTCAATCTTTATGCTTTGTTTTCAAAAAAACATGATTAGTAAGGTTGATACTTTTACTCTTAAAAGTGTCACTTACAACAATCACACAATTTTACAAAATCAACACTTTATGTGATACAAATACAAAGTTTCAAGATTCAATGATGTTTAAGGTTGTTTGTAATCACTTCCTTAAACTAGAATCATCTTCAAAATAGGAGCACATCAAAGATGAAACCTTTTCAACATTAAAAGGTCCAATCTTTGAGATTCAAGACTCCTCATTTCAATATTCAAGTACAAGTTTCAATATTCAATGATGTTTAGGGTTGTTTGTAATCACTTCCCTAAACTAGAATCATTTCAAAATAGGAGCATATCAAAGTTAAAGCCTTTTCAACATTAAAAGGTTCAATCTTTGAGATGCAAGACTCCTAAGTTCAATATTCAAGTTCAATATTCAAGTTCGATATTTCAAGTTCAATATTCAAGTAAAATATTTCAAGTTCAATATTTCATGTTCAATTTCTATGTTCAAAATCTAGGACACTTTAGGATGAGCAACTCGTCCTAAAGTTGAGATTTTTAGTTTTGAATCCGTGTCGGATGCACTTATTCTTAAAGAGTCGTTTGGCGTTCGGATCTCATATGCTAAAGTTCAATTTCAATATCGCACCTTTTAATTATGCACTTCAATATCGCAATTTCAATAACGCTTTTCAATTATGCACTTCAATATCGCAATTTCAATAACGCCGTTAAATATTGCACCTTTCAATTCCGCACTTTCAATTATGCAACTTTACTTGCCTAGTCCTTCTAGGCAATGTGGTTTCCCACCTAGTCCATTTCTAGGTGGTGATGTACTTTACTAAATATGCACTTATTTTCTATTGTGATGTTGCTTTACTTGTTTATTGATTTCATCACCTCACATGCTAAATACAATAAAATACAAGGTTACACCACGCTTAACGAAGATAATTTGTTGGACAAACCGATCTTAGGTTCCCTTAAATTAACTTTTAAGCAAAGTGGTCACGATACAAAGTAGAAATTCTATTTGTTCAAGTACTAAATCCAAACCCACATAGTGTCATGACTAGGGTTATTCGAAAATGTTTCGTGCCATGCATTTGAATATAATTTCTAAAGCTCGCGGAATAAGCATTTCGTTCCCATGCCCAGATCTCACCCATCCGTTTCTAAGATTCAATGCCTTATCCGATATAGAGTCAACTTTGGTCTTTCCAAACGAGACCCTTAAAAAATGTTTGGTGGCGACTCCTTCAAAATCCAAAAATACAAAGGTTCTAAAGCCTCTCTCGTAGGGGAAATACAAAAAGTATGAGAGGAACAAAATAACCCCCTACAGTAAGTATTGCTTAATCTGTACTTTATACATGCTTCTTAGATTTTGGGTTATTCCGCTATCATGTTATGTATTTAACTGTAAACCCCTACATATGGATACTTAACCTCCCTGACCTTTTCTGTTTCAATCAAGTTTTGAACCTCTTCATCTATGATCTTTTTCCTTTCGGGTGCGAACTTCATTTGTTTCTGTTTGACTGGTTTGAAGTTGGGATCGACATTCAGTTTATGGATTATGACGTCTGGGCTGATTCCTAATATCTTCATGCGCCCAAGCGAAGCAATCTAGGTTTTCTCTTAGGAACGCCACTATCTGACTTCTGACGTTGTCAGGGAGCGACGCTCTGATCCTTACGACCTGGTCTGGCTTAGTCGGGTCTAATATGATCTCGTCGATCTACTGGTTTTCTGCCTCGTCTGACGTCGAACCTTGCTGTAATTGCTAGATGGATGGCTTTGATGGCTTAAGTGCAGTTTCGTTGCAGCGTTTAGCTTCACGTTGTTCTCCTTTGATTTCCATAACTCCCCACTTGGTAGGAAATTTGATTGACCGATGGTAGGTGGACGGGACCACTTTCATCTTGTGGATCTAAGGTCTCCCCAAAATGACATTGTATGCTGACGGGCAGTCTACGACGTTGAACTTGGTCATTATGTTGACGCCTTCTGCGTATGTAGGCAAAGATATCTCCGCTACTGTGCGCATCAACTCTCCACTAATCCTTACAAAAATTGTTGACCTTCTGACTATGTTCTTCTCGGCCAGCCTCATTTCTTGCAAAGCTTGCACGTTTGCAGAACTCCCGTTGTCGATTAGTATCCTTTTGATCAGGGTGTTGCCGATGGGAAGCGCTATTACTAATCCTTCGTGATGTTCCTGGTGTGCGTCGACTGAATCTGAGTCGTCAAAGGTTATCGACATGGCTATAAGATATTTGTCGAGTGCAGTCTCATTCTCGGTTTTCCCCTCTTTGACGGCTCTAGGATCTCCCATGTTTATCTTTTTAGCTGCAGAAGAGGTTAGTCCACACATATTTGAACCACCAGAAATAACATTTACCACTTTATTGTAATGCGGTGGCTCTGATCGGTGATTGGCGTTGGGTTGGCCTAGTTGGTCTTCTCCTTGTTGTAGGTCTCCTAGCCCTAGTCGCTCAGCAGCTCTTTTAAGTGCCCCCGCTTTAACAGATATGCGACCTCCTTTTTAAGGGAGATGCAATCTTCTGTTTTATAGCCGTTGTCGCGGTGGAACTCACACCATTTTCTCATGTCTTTCATGGAATCTGACCTGTTTCTTTTTCCGGGCCATCTAACAGCTCCACCTATATTTTGAAGGTCGTTGACGACTCCTCCGATGTCGACGTTGAAGCCGTGTTCAGAGATGTCGGGTAGTCGACCAACTCATTCTTGTAAACATTGTTAGTACCATTATATTGATTGAAATTTTGTACCTGGTTTTGCCGATTGTATGGTTGTTGTCGCCAACTGTTGTTCCTCGGGGTGTACGATCGTCTGTTGTTGCTGCCCCCTGTTGATCGTGGTTTTGTCGTCCGGGTTGCTTCGTCGTCATCCAAGCGCATCTGGGCACAAGCTTTAGATCTAGCCTCTTCGAACGCCGCACATGGATATTTGGTGATCTCCCGGTACAACTCAGAATTAGGGATGAGACCTCTTTTGAAGGCTTCGATAGCTGTCTTGACATCACAGTTTTTTATACTAATTTTTTCACAATTGAATCGGTTAAATTAATCACGTACCGATTCGGTGGGAGCTTGGACCAACCGATAAACATGGCTAGTCTGCTACTCTAGCTGACGATTGTTGGCAAACTGCTGGTAAAAAGACATTGATCAGGTCGGCGAGGCAGGATATGGATCCAGGGGTGATGTTCATGAGCCGCTCCAGCGCTGGTTCGTCGAGGGTACCTCCGAAGGATTTGCACATGACAGGTTCGATCAGGTCCCATGGAATGCCGATCTGCCCATCCGCTGCTTGTAGACGTTGACGTGTCGGTACGGGTCGGACGTTCAATCATAAAGGGTGGTCCAGATGGAGATCCTCAGCTGGTGCGGGATTGTCACTCTGGCGATCTCCTTGCAGAAGGGTGATGCGGCATACCCGTTGATCGGCTCGGTCTCCACCGATATAGGTGCTCCCGGTAGCTTGGACATCAGCTTCACCATCAACGAACTTTGTTTCTCCAAGAATTGCAGGCGACGGGTCAGGGGGTCGGGTGTTGGACCATCGTGGTCTTCTGGTTCTTCCTCATCGGACAGGGCCAACTCTTCCTCATCGTTGAGCTCAAACATCAGTTATTTAGCCTTTCCACCAATTTTGAAATGTGACTGATACTTACAACTTTTTGCAAACTCAAACTCCTTCTGGAGGGTTTCGACAGAAGTCTTAGAGGACATATTTTCAGATGTGAGGCGCTCGTTCTCTTCTTTTTAAATATCCAACTCTGTTTATTCTTTGACGTGGGCCGCTCAGATCTCCTCAAGTGTCATATCTCCGGAAGACATTTTGAGAGGGGTATTTTTGAAAAAAAAATTCTAAGGGAAACCTAACTAATGTCCCCACAGAGGGCGCCAAACTGTTTATGCCAAATTTCGTCTAAGGGGCGACACTTGGTTTTTGGATCGACACTAACTAAGCAAATAAATATGGAAAAACAAGAAAAAGAGAGACGACAAGGAGATGGTGACGCGGAAAATCCATGAATAGGGAAAAAAACCGAGGGTAGCAATGAGGCTACCAATCCACTAATATTCCTAATAATCTAAGTAAAAAGAGAGTGTTTTCCAATAATAATAAAGGTACAATGATTTCTTAATAATGACTAAACTGAAGAATAATATTGTATTGCTTGAGTTATCGTGTCTTCTGCTTGCTGCGGCTTCGTCCTTTTATAGCTCGAACCCAACGGATAGATTAGTTATTAGAATCCCCAAGAAATAGGAGGTCGTTGGACATCAGTTTCTCCACTTCTCTTGCCTGTCCTCAACGGTCCACTTAATCCTCGGCTACTTCTTTGACTCATTCAAACCTCTTGACGGCGCTGAACCTTCTGGGCCTTGATCTTACCCTAAATCTTGGTCGTCTATCCTTTGTCGTCGGTCGCTTGAACTTGCTCACGACCTTTCCAGGCGACACGTCCTACCCTGTAGTCACGACAATACCTGACGATATGACATGATCATACGACAAAACAGTTACGTCGTTAGTACAAAAAGCGGGATAAGAATGATCATGTCATTTCGAATTTGAGTCGGTTGGGTAAATCGCCGTGTCAATACATATAAAATTGCAGTTTAATTTTATGGTATGTTTGGAAACCAGAATTTCATTTGAAATTCTGGAATTGGCCCAAATCACTTGTTTGGAAATCCTTAGAATTTGAAATTGGATTTGGGCCAAATCCACCCCCTTAAAAAAATAAGTCCAAGTTTAAGAATTTTAAATCCCATCTCAAAGGTTGTCATTTCAAATTATTACTGGGCTCTCATGATGTTAGTCTCTCACCCTCTCACCCCTCTCTCTCCTCTTTACCCCCACCTTCCTAACGATCTCTCCCCTCTCCCAAAACCACCACCGTCTCAACCTCTACTTCTTCATCACCTCCTCTCTGTCATCTCCACCACCGCCTTCATGACGACCACCTCCATACATCCTCCTCCGTAACCGCCGCCTCCACCATTTAAGCGACTTCGACCACCTCTACAACCATCTACTAGCTTCGCCGTACTCCGCCGAGGATGGGTTGTTTGTTTTCTCATTGCGGCGTCGATGTCATCTTATCTATCCAAGTCTCTAATCCAAATCCACTCGATCTTCCAATTTCTCAAGCTAATCACATGAAAATCACTGATTTAAGAAAAAAGAGGAGATTGAGGAATGAAAAGTTAAGTTGTGCAGATGACAAATTAAAATTCGAATTACGTAACTGGTATATTGAATGAGCAAAACATATATTGTTACTGAGAATTAGAAGAAATAAAAATTCATAAGTAACATTTCATTTATTTGCCAGCACAATTGTAAATTAGTTGATTAATTTTTTGTTATTTGGAGTTCTTAGAGAGAGAGGGGTGAAATTTAAAGTTGATCGAAAATTCATTTTATTTTCAAACACGAGGAATTTGAAATGAATAATTTGAAATGATTAGTTTTTCCCAAACAAAGAATTTGGAATTGAATGTTAGTATTTCAATTTCCAGATTTAAAATGACTTATTTTAAATGAAATAAGTGTATCCAAACACTACCTTAGGTAACTTCAAGTTTAATCCGATCATTCTCACGTCGAGCCGATTTTGAGTAGCTCATCTACTAGTTATGTCGGTATATATATATGTTACACAACACCTTCGCTTTGATAATAATAAGTGCAATGTGCGGGGTACAAACTTTGAGATACTTTATCAACAAAAAGTATGAGCACTATGAAACACACTACCAAGTGCCCACTTCAGTACTTCACACACACTCACTCACTCACTCATGACACATCCGCTCTCATCCCACCTTATATCGCTATATATACTCTCACAAGTCACAACCCATAACCCCTATTACCCTATACCCAAACAATAAGCTAAGAAAAGCACATTGTTAGCCATAATGAAACTCCTTCACTTCACTCCCCTCTTCATTCTCCTTCTCCAACTCTTCTTCCTCACCCGACTCGGCCTCGGCCAACCCGATAATTCTTGTAACTTCCCAGAAGACAAGGGCTCAACCCTAAAAGTGTTCCATGTATCAAGCCCATGTTCACCATTTAAGCCAAAGAAAATGTCATGGGAAGAAAGTGTAATCCAAATGTTTATGGAGGACAAGGCCCGATCACAATACTTGTCGAGCCTCGTTGCACGGAAATCAATAGCTCCTGTAGCGTGGGCTCGGCAGCTGATCCAAAGCCCAACCTACATTGTAAGGGTGAATGTTGGGACACCTGCTCAAACATTTCTTATGGCTTTAGATACAAGCAATGATGTTGCTTGGTTGCCTTGTAATGGTTGTGTTGGTTGCGGTCCATCCCTTTTCTCATCCGATCAATCTAACTCTTTTAAGCCTGTTTCTTGTGGCACTTCCCACTGTGCGCAGGTACTTCTCTTCTCTCATTTTATCCTTTTCGTTTTACTTCATTCTTCAAATTGTTTACACTATATTTTATTCTACTTTTTACATATATATTTTACATTTACATTTTCATTTTCATTTGGCAAACCACAAAATACAACTTACTACAATTTATTATGGGACTCCACCAAAACTATCTACTCACAACACATTTTATTTATTTTTTTTCACACTTACATTGATAGACAATTTTTAACTTCTTATTTCCCAACTTGTTACCCGGTTATCCCCACCATCACATACTCATTAAAATTCCTTAATTATTGTGCAAATTGCAAAAGATAATATGTACGGTGAGTTGATATATTTACAGTTGTTTTTGACAAAAACATGTTTCAGGCATCAATTAGGTATTATAATGAACAGGCAAATTTGCCAAAAAAGATCTTTTATAACCCAAAATTTGCGAGAAAAGATTTTGTATAATTTTTTTACCTTAATGTAATTTTTTTTTGCGAAAGACAACCAAATGGAAGTTTCCGGCATTGACTTAGTTTTTCCGGCAACTGACTTGCACGTGTGGCTTAAGTTTGTCTAAAGACACTTTCCCGAGTCTTGAATTTTTAAACTTTAGGTTCTAAAGCTTAGAATTTTGGATTTTTTTTTCAACTTTAGGTTCTAAAGCTTAGAATTTTGGAGGAAAATTGGGTGTAGTTAGCAAAATAAAGCTAAATATATTGCATTGAAAAGTGGGAAAATGTAGGGGAAACCGTAAAAAAGAAAATATAGTGTATGAAAAAGTGTGAAAAGTACTCCCTCCGTCCCTTAATACTTGCACCGCTTTCCTTTTCGGGTCGTCCCTTAATACTTGCACCGTTCTATAAATGGAAATTTATACCAATATTATATTATTTCTCACACTTACTTACTAACCCCACCTACACCCATATTCTCTACAAAAAATCATTTAAAAATTCACACCTCCACTCACCACTCTCCACCTCTTACACAATTCCACTAACTATATTAAAAAATACCCCACTATCAACTAATATCCATTAAATTAATAAATCAATTCAAATGTCTTAAACTCTGCACCGGTCAAACCGGTGCGAGTATTAAGGAACAGAGGGAGTAATGTTCAAATAAGAAAAGAAGACTATAATTTTGAAACTTATGTAGTAGTATTTGTATATACAATATGTTATGGTAATCCTTTAATTACTCCTTCCGTATTTTATTAAAGGAGCCATCTTTTATTGTTATCATTCTTGTCTATGTAGTTGTCCTTTCATTCCAGTTGTGACTCTTACTTAGTGGTATCAGTCGTATTATTAAGGGTAATATTAGATGCTTAATTTTATTTAGTTTTTATTTTATATAAACTTACTATATTTGGAAATTTTAAGTGGACGATTATTTCGAGAGGACCTAAAATAAATACTCCATGTAACTTATTCAGAAAAAGTTATAAGATGATGAATCTACCTTCATGATTAGAACTTCAAAAAAGTCATAAAGTTGTTATTTTTATAAAGATTAAAGTTTAAATTTGTATATAATTAGTTTGTTGTTTTTAGAGGCATAATTAGTTACTCCTAGTGAAAGGCAAAAAAATTATAATTACAATTTGTAGTGTCATTTTTAACATGATCGTTATCAATAAGATTTGTCAGCCACATCACTCAAAAACAAGAATTTTCATCCCTTTAGTTATTAATATTACCACGTATTTTCTGTTAACTTGATTTCATTTGTTTTTTCAACTTATTAGAACTTGGGTATATGACCTGATGGATGGGCTATTGATCTAGCATTGGGAAAAAGCTAGTATCAATTATTATTTTTTTGCAAACATTATATTTGTAGTATCATTGTTCCATACCACTAGCACTACTGGATTTACAATATTACTAATTACTCCGTATGTTTTATGTGGATGTTTAATAAATTACTTGGTTAAAGTTATGGCCTATGATCGAATTCTGTGTTCAGGGTCTTTTCTTTTTTACATTTTATTCTTTACATCATTTGGGGTCTCTCTTTGCCCAAAACAAAACAAAAAACTAAAACTAACAATATATGTTTTACTCCACTCTTAGGTAACAAACCCTGTTTGTGTTCATAAAATATGCACCTTCAACCAAACCTATGGAGGATCCACCCTAGCGGCCACTCTCTCACAAGACACCGTGGCCCTAGCCCGAGACCCTATCCCACACTTGGTGTTTGGATGCATTAAAAAGACAACCGGGTCATCGGTTCCACCACAAGGGCTATTAGGCCTTGGACGAGGCCCATTATCGCTCCTTTCGCAGACCCAAAGCCTATATCGATCCACATTTTCTTACTGCTTGCCTAGCTTTAGGTCATCCAACTTTTCAGGTTCGTTGAAGCTTGGCCCGGTAGCCCAGCCTAAAAAGATCCATTACACACCATTGCTTAAGAACCCAAGGAGACCTTCCCTGTACTATGTTAATTTGGTTGGAATCAAAGTGGGCAGAAAAACCTTAAGCATTCCACCTGCTGCTTTGGCCTTCAATCCTACCACCGGAGCTGGCACCATTATTGATTCAGGTACGTCATTAACCAATGCAGGTTTTTTTAGTGTTTATCAATTAAGGCATGCATCCTAAAGAATAATCGCAACATGTTGTTCGACTTTTATGTTTGTCGATACAAACTTTGATCACTAATATCTTTAATTATCTATCAATAAATGAAACTTTGATGTTTAAAAAATATGCATTTACAACATTTTAAATGAAAACAATTTACTAAAATACTTTAGTAAGACTATGAAATATGAATAAGGTTAAAGTTAAACTATTGAAATTTTTCTTAAACAATATGGTTGGGTTCCTCCATTTTTCTGTTTTTTATATAAAACAAAATAAATAGAATATAAAACCACAAAATTAGTTTCTGGTTTTGAATATGATCAACATCATTACTATAGGTATAGTATCACTATTATTTAATTCATGATTCAATCTAAATCATAGGATTTTTGGATCAAATAACCAAATTTTGAAAAATGGTTGTGATATCGAACGATGCCAGTAGAATAGTTGACTCTTTCAATTTTTCTTAAACATTGTTTAGTCGTTAACTATATACTCCCTCCGTTCTACTAAGATGCTATGTGGATGAAAACTCATGGTGTGTTCTCTTCAAATTATAAGGCCTAAACTTATCTTATTTGAACTTGTCGGAACTTATAAGAACTTATCTGAACTTATAGAAACTTATAGGACCTTATAGGACCTTATTTAACTTATAGGAACTTATATGACCTTATTGGAACTTATAGGACCTTATACGACCTTATCGAACTTTATAGGATCTTATATGACCTTATAAGACCTTATAGGACATTATAAGATCTTATTAAACCTTATTAGACTTTATTTAAAGTTTATTAGATTATTACTAAACTTTTAACCATTAAAATATTGAAAATAATTATCCAAAATTTATACTCTGATGATTGAAACAATCAATTGATAAGATATAAAAATATGTTACCTCTAAATATTTACAGGCGGTGTTGCAAAACGTTGTGATTACTACTACGTACATGTTATTTGTTGTATGTCTCACAAAAAAGACCGTTAATTGATTTGTGATGTACACGTAATATTTAAAATTAAGTTTTTCCCTTAAAATTATATTGATAATAAATTAATAATAACATATTAATTAATACTTACAAATAATTGATAATTATTAACTTCAATTAGTGATCACAAAGAATATTAATATAACAACATAAATATGATGTATTTAATATAACAACGCAAATAATCATAATGTTACTTATTTTATTTAAGAACTTATTGGAACTTATAGGACCTTATTGTATTTATAACACCTTATTAGACCTTATTGGAACTTATATGAACATATTAGAACTTATTAAAACTTATTGAAACTTATAAAACCTTATCTGAACTTATAGGACCTGAATATAAGGTCCTATAAGTTGAAAAGAACAAAACCTCACTTTATAAAGACTTTGTTAAAGTTTGGCTTGCGAGGCAAATCCTCTTAGACAACAATAATGTCTATTCGGCAATCTTCATGGAATAAAGGGAATATCGATCTTAATAAAATCTAGGCCTAGGGATTAAGGCTAAAAGTCGGTAAGTTATAGGTTAAAATCCCCTTTCCCATGAATAAATTGCATTGTTTGTGGGATTCATTAGCGCGCCAAAGCGTTTTTTTCTATGGTATAGTGGGTTAGTGTAGTTTCAGTTTATAGTTTAGATTTAGCGTTTTTTTCTATAGTGTAAACATAGTGTCGGGCTTCAGTTTTGTAGTCTTCCGGAGAATGGAGCGTAATCATATACCGTTCGGCTAATCGTTTTTCTTTGAAGTCTATCCACCAAGTTTACTTGGAACTGGGGCTGGGATAGTTCGAGGTTAGAGCGTAGTTTCATTGTACGGTTTGTTCTACACAAAGTGTTTTACTAGTTCAGACTACTTGTAATTCACCCATTAGAAATGATGGTGTCAGGTAGTCCACCTTGATTTTATTTCCTCATAAAAAAATTAATAAATAAATAAAACATTAGCGCGCTAAAGCGGGAAAAAGGTATGGACTGATGTCTTGTGTTGGCAGTTTAACATTTCTTGAATCACCCTTTGAAAAGAAAACAGTCCTTACATGTCCTACTGAAAGACTTATTTTGAATTTTGGTGGGCACTATCTGTAAAGTGAGAAACAGAAACACACCCGTGATGGACATACCCTGATGCGGTGATGCCCCCATTCTCCTGCCCACTTCCTTAATTTTAGTGCATAGTGATCATCAAAGTTACTTCCGGCCAAAATTATATTTGGACCACCACCTTAGGAATCAGGCACCATTTTTCACAAATGTTACCCTTTTTCTTTTACACCAGTAACAGTTTATTTTGTCAACTCTACTATTATTCCCTTACCATATTGTTGGCGTGACCTTATCTCGCATTATTTTTACGAAAGTATTACAATTTTGTACGGAGTACTAGTTTCTTTGGGGCCTAGCTCCTCTTTTGAACCAAAAAGTTATTTTTACAAAAACTATTATTCTCCTATATGTTGCGCGCTCAGACTCTTATTGGAGTGTCATGTTCGACAAGAAATCGGAAAATTCGACACCTTTTGACACTCTACAAGGCCACTATATATTTGGATGTCATGTCGTATGACAATGAAAAATACATAGTGTATGACAATTATATATTTATAACGATACACAGCATTACACCCCTGATAGTATGCGACGATTATTTCCAAATGAAAAATACATAGTGTATGACAATTATAATATTATAACGATACAATGGCAATGAATAATGAATCAGGTACGGTGTACACCCGGCTAGCACTACCAGCATACACGGCATTGCGCGACGAGTTCAGGCATCAAATGAGGAAGGCGAACGTGACATCCCTAGGTGGATTTGATACATGCTATAGCGTTCCAGTAACTGTATCATCCATAACATTCCTTTTCCAAGACATGAAATTGACAATGGACCAAGACAACTTCCTGCTTCGCAGTGCGTCCACCAGCATCTCGTGCCTGGCTATTGCAGCCTCCCCGGACAATGTTAACTCCTCCCTCAATATCGTTGCTAGCATGCAACAGCAGAACCACAGGGTCGTCTATGATATCCCCAACAATAGGATTGGCATTTCTCATGAGTTATGTACTTAGATTCATTTTTAAGGTAATATATTGGGGTTTGTTAATGTATTATTAGTACAACCTAAGTGTCATTATCAAATAATGTCCCTGACTTTAAAGCTCTTGATTTTCTTTCTTAATCAATCTTGTGGATTTGCCGGGAAACAGATTGTTTGAAAGATTTGTTTTATCACGGGTTTTGGACTCCTGGTTATGTTCATCTGTGTACGTTATATCATCTCATCCACTCACAAAGACAGATACAAGACAATGACTGAGTCATTATATAAATAAAAATGCTTAAAGAGAATGAGCGAGCACCATAGATTATTTTACATAGGGTAAGTATTAAAGCATATGCGAAATCAAATAGGCAAATGACAAGGCCTTTCTTCCATTTTATTTTAATTTTTTTTTTTAAAATTTAACTCCAAGCTTGCGTCTCACTTGGTAAACCTGCAATTGTCATTTCATAGACAGATTAGGCCATTAGATTGGTCCAGCGCAGTTAATTAGTGCAAGGTATTTACAAATTTTACCTCGATCGTATATAGTATCTTTTGTTATCGTTACCCTTTTCTGCTTAACATGATCTTTGCCGCAAACTTCTTGACACTAGAACTGGAGGAGTATTCTTCCTTGTTGGAGCTGGACGAGAATCCTACATTCAGCTCTTTGTTTGCTGCGAACTTGGAACAAGCACTCGTCACAGTTTGTGCTGCACTTCCATATTGCGCCGCACCTCCATATTGGGCTGTACTTCCATATTGTGCCGCACTTCCATATTGTGTTGTACCTCCATATTCGGCTGCACTTCCATATTGCGTTGCACCTCCATATTGGCCTACACTTCCATATTGTGATGCACCTCCATATTGGCCCACACTTCCATGTTGTGCTCCACTTCCATATTGCCCCGCACTTCCATATTGAGCTGAGCCCATATCCTTGTTTTGGCTTGCATAGTTATTGGGCTTGGTGACCCAACCATTTCCATTTCCATTTCCATTTCCATTTCCATGTCCACCACTAACATTATGGGATGGGTACTTGGTCAGTATTTCATCCATAATGTCATGAACACCCTCATCCACATGCTGGTCGTAGTCCGTGTAGGAGGCGTGCGCTGAATTATTGATTTGGTTTGTCCCAAATCCATTGCTGGACTTTCCACCCCAACCGTATTGTCCGCCCTCTCCGTGCATGGTGTTGTTCGAGCTACTAAAATTATTTGGCCCCGAGTATTTAGTGGGCGGATTAGCCCAACCATTACTCGTGTGATGTGTCCCGTTGCCAAATTGATGAACTTGGGTTGGATTAGAGAACTTATTTGATGAGTTGGTCCAACCATGATTCACGTTCCCCGCCATTTGTTCATGTTTATGCATTCCTTGGCCAGAGTGTAGTGTTTGGGCTGGATTAGAGAACTTATTTGGTGAGTTGGCCCAGCCATGACCCGTTTTCCCCATCATATGCTCCTCGTTATGCATTGACATATCAGCGTAATGATTTTGAGTTGGACCAGAGAAGTTATTTGGTGAATAACCATGTTGCCGAATTGACTTATCATCATGATGAATTTGGTTTGAATCTGAGAATTCATTGGGTGAGTGATCCCAACCATGCTCATTATTCTCCATCATTTGTTCTTTTTTATGCATTGTCAGACCAGACTGATGAGTTTGACCAGAGCTCGGAAATTTACCGGGTGAGTTAGCCCAACCAATATCTGTTTTTCCTGCTATATAATCTTCATCGTGCATAGCAAGGTCCGAGCGTTGAGCATGGGTTGGGCTAGAGAATTTAGAGCTTGAGTTAGCCCAACCCTGTTCCGTATTTCCCATCATATGCTCTTCTTTACGCGCCATGAAGCCCGATTGATTAGTCTTAATCTGGCTAGGGTATTTTGGACTAGGGAGTGTGCCATAACCACCTTCAGATCCACCATCACCATAATTGTAACCCTTTTGCTCTCCTTCCTTGTACATGGACTCATCTTGATAGTATTGGGCTGGCATAGAGTACTGATTGGGCTTTTTAGACCAGCCCTGCTCCATTTTTCCCATCACATGCTTCTCATCATGCATGGTGAGACTAGATTGGTCCACCATGGCTGGGTTTGGGCACTTTGGAGAATTGCTAGCCCATTCCTGGCCCACAATACTGTCATGCCTCTTCATTTTCCCCATCACATGATGGCCTTCTTGCACATGAATTGATGGGCTTGGGAGCGCGCTTTGGGCATGGGCATAGTACTTGGTGGACTTGTTTCCGTTAACATGACTTGACCCATTTGTATCAAAGCCACCTATAGATTGGCCCAATAAATCATCTTGGGCCACCCCATCATAGCTTGATGAAATGGGCTTGTCATCACTTGCATACTTGGCATAGTTTGATTGGCTCGTATGTTCTTGGTGCTCATATTTGGAGAAGCTTTTTTGGTTGGCACCATAAGAATAGCTAGGCTTGTATACTTTCATGGATGATATAAGCTAATGATAATACTAACAAATGTTTTTCTTCAAAGGGTTTAAAATTTGGGTTGGAGTTGGAATTGGAACTGATGAGTTATACCATAGAGCATTCTAGTCCCATTATATAAGGTGAACCAAGATATAAACTTAGATTCTTTTTGGTGCAAAAAATATAAATAAATTTTGTGATGGATTCTTGCTCCACTTGCATGTTCCATTCTCAATTTTTTTATGGTCATGGAAGAAAGTATCTGAAAATTTCTCCAATGGTCATAGGCATTTGTTCCACTTGTCTACTCTTTTTATCTTTTGGAATATGTGAATTCTTTATAAATGAAGTTAAAAAAAAGACAGGTCAGTTCCTCGTTTTATTATAGTTCTTTTAATTTAGTGTTTTAAATAATTATTTAATATATTTTCTAAATTGAAAATAAGTTAGCAATACATAAACAATTCAAGTGTTGGATGATGTAATTAATATTTGATTTGCCTTGATCAATATTTTCATTTTTAATTTCTTATATACGATTACAGGGGCTATAAAAATCATTCTCCAAATAATAATAATCCTTAGTTTTATTATTGTTACGGTGTACTATGTATTACTAATACCACACTATATATCACAATTTAATTTTATTTGCAAAAATCAGTATTACTATGTATATTTAATGTGGAGCACAAGTGATACTCCATATTCTTTTTGCGTCCTTTCCCCTCTATTGCCGTTGAGAGAGAAAGTTAGAGAGAGAATAAAAAGTATAAAACACAGTTAATTGTAGAAAGCTAGCTAATCCGGATATAATTTTGCTTTTTTTAAGAACACCAATATAATTTAGTTTTAGTTATTCCTAAACATTTCTCATGGTTAATTTATTATAGGTTTTATAGTGACATATTCTTTTACATATACACTAGTTTAATTTTGATAGTATCGTTATCTAATAAGCACATGGTTCACTATTATATATATTTTTTATGTAGATTGTTTGATACTATAGAGTATATGTTAATATGTTATGGCCATTCAGTGGTACTAGAATCAGAGCCTTTTCTTTTTGACAGGAACAAGAATCATGCTTTAGTGTTATTCGATCATATAAAAGTACATTTTTTGTCGACATCCTGATATTGAAGAAGATTTGTATTACTGACTAGTGTTTATTAGCTCCAATCCTTTATTTTTAGCAATACTATAACCGAAAGTTCAAATTCCACCAGCAATATATTTATACTGGAGTATATATTTCGTAGCAACTTTAACCGAGAAGAATAGTATACACCAGAACAAGTGCTGCAGATGCGATATGGATCATTTTAGAAAGAATCAATGGAAGTGTAAACTGACAAGTCACGCTAATTTTCTATCCCGTTCGATTCCCAGGCCATACTGTTCCAGTATTCCTTCCTCAGATGCTTTCTGATCGAGGAAATCTGTCACTTGCTATCAGATCAATTAAGCAGCAAGTTTACTAGAAATTGACTATGGCCTTGACAGGAAAACTGAAGAATGACTAAAATTGGTCGGCTATGGCCTTTCTGATTTGCAATGCGCGTTCTCATGCCTGTAATCTCGTACTCCACAACTCAAGTACTACAAATACAACTTGCAAAACAAAGGGTAATAAAAGACTAGAATAACAGGAAAAAAAACAGTGAATACTTGGGAGTTGGGATGTATGGTATGAGCTTATCATTACTGCAGGGATCGGACTTGATGCAAGATTATCAATTTTTGTATTTCAAGATAGGAAGGTAAAGATTGCTGTAGTCTGTAGAGATGGATAATCCTTGATTGAAAGCACGCAATAGAATCCCCTTGTTATCTGCAACCAATCCTGCCTAGAAGTCACAGAGTTAAACATTAAAGCGTTCTCAAATGCCAGAAAAAGGTCTGAACAACCTACACCATAAAACTAATATCGATCTACTGTTTCCTGAATCAAATTAAATTTCAGCCAATAGACTACAATGAAATTATAATGGTGATTCATATCAAACTTGAGGCCACTTGAGTTGGTAAAAGTTGTTTTACAAGACTACAACAGCCCCAAAGTTATAACCCTGAAAACTTGAAAAGTAGTTAAGTACGATGCAAAATTGCATTTTGAAAAAATAGAAAATCAGCCAAAAGGTCTTGCGCGCACAAGGTGTACAATAAATTTATTGTACACCAAGATAACTTTTATGCAAATTTTCATAACTTTAACCTATTTTTCTGTAACTTTTATATTATAAAGTTAGATAAACATTTTAAAGGGTCAAACGATTAATTTATACATTATTAGTGATTTTGAAGAAATAATTTTTATTCAAATGAAAAAATTTATCATTAAAAAATAGATAACTTTTACATATATAAATGTAACTTTTAAGCATTTTGAGTCAACTTTTACTCCGGTGTACAATATTTATTGTGCACCCATTGTAAATAAGAATTTGTGAAAACCAGCCTATTTTTCGATAAAACTATGCACCATGGCCTAACAAAATACTTAATCAAAGTGATAAGATTATGAGCATCTTAAGCAGCAAATAATATCTACTCTGATTTTTCAAGCGAGTTGCTGAGACTTACACAATCCTTGTACGGACTATTCCACCATCCTTGTATTCTTCTTCGGATCTTGTTTGTCTTCTGCTCGGCCACATTTCGGATCCTACCTCGGTCATCTGGATATCTATCTGACCTTCGTCAGCTGCTTCAGTCTCTGTCTTCCTTTCAGGTCCGCAAGTATCATTACAGGGACTTCAAGCAAGATTACTAGTATACACGCAGATGAGTAATGCACGATAGAGTATGACGAAGAGGATCCCTTTCCATTTGATCTCTCAGCAAAGGACATTGAACAACCCATAATTCTTTAAGTCCACGAGGTAGAGAATTGTCAACAAAGTTTTCGAGTTCTTTACATCTCCTAATATAAAGGGAACTTAGATTCAGAATACGTAAGCAAGATACCGATTTCAAGTTTGGGAAACCACTAATGGCTAATCCAAGTAATGATGAGGGAAGATCAATATCCTGATTTGGGAAGGTATGTATTGAATTTGATGACCACCCTACATCAGAAATTGAGAGCTTTTCAAGAGAATTAAGGTTCTGCAACTCCCACTCTTGCATTGGTTGTTCCATGCTAAGGCCATCCAAGTAGAGTGAAATCAAGTTCATGGGTAGACCGCCTTTTGGAAAGTAGTGTATTTTTGGACAATTTGTAAGAATTAAGTCTTGGAGGGAAGTGAAGTTATGCATTTGATTTGGGAGAGACTCCAGGTTTCGACAAACTGATATCAGAAGATTTCGTAGGCCAGAGAGAACAAGATCTTCTGGAAATGAGATAAGATAAGGACATTCACTTATTGTTAATGTGGTGAGAAGAGACAGTTTAGACGGGCATAAACCTTGTTCAAACAGTAAAAGCTCAATATTTCCACTATGTGCTTGAAGGCGATCTTTACACAACAAAGTTGACAGACTTTGGCAATTGACAACCTCCACAACCTCCAGAGAAATCTTTTCACCACTGGAGGAATATGATTCCCCAAATTCCACAAACTGTAGCTTCTGGCAACTAGAGATAACTAATTGCCGCAGGGTGAAAGGTAGCTGATCAACCATGACTAGGGATGAACAGTCATCTATTATCAACTTTTGGAGTCGAGGGAGGCTTGGAAGTGAGGCATATAACTGCTTGCAATGTTGTATCTCAAGTGTTTGTAGCAAAGGGAGACAGGAAGGTAAATATTGCTGTAGAGATGGACAATCTTTGATTGAAAGCTCTTCAAGGCAAGAGAATCCCCTGTTATCAGCTGATGTCTGCAACCAACTCTCCCAAGAATTCATAGACTTGAATCTCAGAGTTCTCAATGCCGGAAACGGGTCTGAACAACCAACACCTTGAAAATCACAACCTACTGTTTTAAGGCCACGCATTTCTTGAATCATAAGTTCCTTTAACGAGGGAAGCTTCCCTAGTGGTGGTAGAAATTCACATCTCTCACAACCTACTAAATTTATGATAACCATGTTAATGAAACAAGGGTCTCCCAACCAACTTGGGAATGTCACTCCCTTATAGTTCCTAATAGTTAACACTTTTGTAGATTTGTGAGGCTCCAGCTGATGAAGCACATCTATCTTTGTGTTGTCATCAACCCCGTTAGTAAAGCTTCCCCATTCCCATACCATTTCCAACTCATCAAGACCTGATTTCTCATGCAACCTTGCTTCTTCTGCATCATTGGAGTTTACCACATTTTCTAATCCAGTTATTGTTAGCTTTCCCCTAAGATATCTCATGTTCTTCAACTCTCTTATGATGGGTGCATTAGTTCCTATGATAAAATTTTGCAGTGTTTGCAGGTTCGCCAAATTCCCTATCCCGGATGGCATCTCCTGCACGGAGGTTCCATCAATATCCACATGGCGAAGGTTAGTTAGGCATCTCATATTTGTTAACAACTTTTGAAGTTTGCTACAGCCTTTTAACAACAGAGTCTGGAGATTAACAAGGTTGCTTATAGAGTCCGGCAATTCTTCAATACTATTATACGAGAGATTAAGATACCTTAAGAGTTTAAGATCACCAATAGCATCAGGAAAATTTTTAACATCCATGTGAGGTAGCTGCAGCACCCTCATGCATTCAAACTTTCTTACAAGATCAAGTACTTGAATTGAAGAACCGGGATGAATATGCTTGTTAAAATGAGCAAAAGTACGAAAGTGGCTGACCTTTTTTAGGGGAAAAAGATCTTTGTAATCTTCATGTTCATCTAGTTTAGAGAAGGATATATGTCGAGCTCTACAAGAAGCCTTCTGCGAATCATTACTTACAGAAATATCCTTTATTGCAAAGCATATATCACCTGCAACCTGTCGGGATAAATCACTTTGTAGGCTGTGCATTTTGAAGTATTCAGATCCCTTCAAGCTCCGATCAAAAAATGATGTTGATACTAGATCATGAAAATACTCATGGCCTATGTCTTCCATTTGCTTGTTTCCCACATTTCCTGGTAAAAGGCCTTCAGCCATCCATAATAAGATGACATCCTTCTCCGTGAAGATATGATCATATGGGAAAATAGAGCAATAAGCAAAACACCGTTTCAAATGGGATGGGAGGTCATGAAAACTCAACTCCAACACCTGCAATACCCTGTTCTCATCCATGCTCAAAGTATCATAGTCGAGCGTCTCTTGCCATTCACTCTCCTCCACTTTGGTCCTCAAATGGCCTCCAAGAGCTTTCGCTACCATGGGAATGCCTTTACACTTTTTAATCATGCCATCTCTCATTGAGCTGAAATTTGGGCTTAAAGCAATATTGGCATCATCAAACGCATGTTGCATAATTAGATGCCAACAATCATCATCCGAAAGATACTCCAACGAGATCATACTATTCGGATGAGGATTCATGATCCTTGCCACTTTCTGGCTTCTCGTGGTAGCCACAACTCTACTTCCCTTCGCCCCTGCTCTTAATGGGGTTCTTAGGTCGTTCCAATCACTATATTTCCCAGTCCACATGTCATCAAGCACGATCAAGAATCTTTTATTTGTTAGCACTTGCTTTAATCTCACTTGAGCTTGATTGAGATCACAAAACGTGTTGGTTTCACCAGTGATTGAATTAAGAATTGATGTTGTTATTCTTTTAGCATCAAACACTTGAGATACGTAAACCCATGCTTTTAGAGCAAACACGTCAACTTGCTCATCATTGTACACGAGTTGAGCAAGAGTCGTCTTACCAATGCCTCCTTTTCCAACAATAGGAATGACAACATAGTTATTGCCAGGACTTGAGTTCTCGTCATTCAGTAATCGATGTGTGATCTCTATTCTGTCACCTTCCCGTCCATAAACAAATGGCTCACATAACAAAGAAGTTGATTCTCTCCAGCTTTTCCATTGTCGTTCTGTTCTTTGTGGAGTTACTTGTTGATGCATCAAATGAACTGAAAGCCCTAAGCCCTCAGTCTGGCTCAATATTTCTTTCAATTGCTGATCAATCTCTTCTATCCGTGCTGAAAAATCTTGGCCAGTGTTAAACATTAAGGACAGATGTTCTACAGCTTTTGCCCCACCAACAACAATGCTTTGTACCTGTTGGAAGACAATCGCTATTTGTTACTGAGGGCTATTATAGTTTAAATGAGGCAAAGAAACTTGAAAACTAGTAAACCTCATTACTGTAAAATGTAGGATTCTTAGTGAAATTGTATACTCCATAGTATACTCATTGAGAAAGAATTAGATACTGCTAAATTGTGGGATGTGTGCCGTTGTACATGCTTAAGCTACATTACATATATGTTTCCGTGCATGAAAAATTGTGGGGTATAAAATATGAAATTATTCAAACTTATTGCAGAAAATCTATATGAAATTATCCTGAACATCTCATACTTTGACAATATTCCTAAACATAACCTTCCATAAAACCCCACAATATTGCTTAAATTTGTACTATACAAAGTACAAGTGAGAATATCATGTTCAGCAGTTCATCTGATTGTGACATTTCGTCGAACAGTTGGTATGCAAGATTGAAGCACTATTTGATAAAGAATTTTCAGGCGAGAAACAAAACAATCAGAAACATTGGTTTGAACAAGGTAGAAATGGTTGAATTATGAGAAAATTCCGACAAGAACAAGTAGTTGCAAATTTCAGCCTAAAAACTACGGAGCAGAAAAATACAGGGGAACAGTAGATGCTCTGTTTCATACTCCGTAATAAAGAATCTTATCGGAGTGTCAACTGTTAAAAGTTGTGTTAGGGGAGCTAACCTGATATATGTGTTGAAGTCTTCTGAAACCAGTTAGTCTGAACTCTGAAGTAGTTAAATATACGTTGTTAACAAAGTTAGTTAGTGGTCTGTTGGAGTTAGGGATTAAGAATCTGATCGTTAATAGTCTGAAGTAGTTAACAGTCGGATTGTTTTAGCTTTTGAGTTGTATAAATAGCTACATCTATAGCTTGTAACAATCATCTGGGAAATCAATAATATTACAAACTTCTCTCTTTTCTCTTTGCAGTCTTCTCTCTCTTAATCATCGTTAGACTCCTCAATAGATTAAAAAAAGTGTGTACCAAACAATTAAGGTACGATTTCTTTCAAGAAATGTCCCTGATCTTTGAATAAAAAATCACTAAAAAATTATCGGGTTTCTAAAATTCATTGATATCTTTTGTTTTTAAAACTTAATACACCAAATGACTTTAATAACGTTATCAACTCAATTAACCCACTAATCCTTAATTAATCCACCCAGCTAAGTAACCCATTTTTTCCCACATAAAAAGTATTCATATCGTGCAATCAATCTCTTGTTAAAAAAATTAAAAAATATCGTGCAATCAGGGCTAACCTAGTTTTAATAAATTTGAGTTATCCCAATATTATTCCCAACTCAAACCAAATAATGGACATGGATAAAATTGTTAAAATCCCCATGATAAATTATCTATTCTTAATCCAATTTTTATTCTTATTCATATGCCCATTTCATACCAAACAACTCGTAAGTCCTCAAATTTCCTAAAAGTACGTGCATTTTCTCAAGCGGTCTTAAGGCCTTTATGTATTAACATTCCATTGAGTAAACCGCAACTAAACGAATAAAAAAACAAACATTTTGAAACACCAATTTATTATGACAATCTTCCTTGGTTCACTCTTTTTTACTTCGTTCAAGCTACTCCGTATTATTCAAGGTAAGCTACTGAATTTTAAAAATTAAATAAGAAAGAAAGATCACGAGTATACAATTAAGTAGAAAGAGGGAAAAAAAACCAATTTTGTAAATTCAAAACTTTAAAAAACAAAAAAAAAAAATTGTTACTTTTTCCGTCCTTAAAAGATTATCCCGTAGTTAAGAATCACTCTATTAATAATTGAGTGTAAAATATGCATATGAGTTGGTAGTATGAGCCCACGAGGAGAGAGATAGAGACAGAACAAGTGGGAAACAATACATAAAGTGGAAGAGTTAACCGGTCACTAACCATGTTGTTATTTGTTAAACGAGCAGAGTTAGAGTTGGAGTTGGAGTTGGAGTTGGAGTTGGAAACACGGGCGTGGTTATCTTGTTTGATCATCAACTCGTAAAATTGAGCTTGAGTAGCAAACGCATCCAACACATCCTCCAAGTCATAAGCCAAGTCTTGAAGATCCATCATCCATGACTTAACACCATTGTTGTTGTTATTGCTTTCGACTTGCTTCAGCTCCGCGTCACTTAATACGGCCTCTATCATTCTTAGTTGTTTTTCCCATTGTTTTAAGGTTTGTTGTTGTTCTTGTTTTATCCCTCCTCTGTTCACCAGCTTCATGAACATGTTAACTCCAGGGGACATTAGCTTCTCAAACAACACTTGTAGAAATGCTGACAGGAAAGTTTCTCCAATTGCCATTTTATGTATGATCAATTCGTTATTTTACAACTTTAGTGGAAAGATTCAGGATTTATTACATTTCATTTGGGGTTGTTCTTGATAATTTATTGGGGGTCTAACACCATTATTTGAGTAGAAATGTCCAACAACGTACCTCATGGTTTCGATTAGTCAAAGTCAATATAGTCAACCTTTAACTATATCCACCCACCATTGCATATTAAAACAATTAAAGAATAATCTACCAAAAATTACACATGTCACTTCTTGTGCAAAATTTTTCCGTCAATAATCATTTTTCTAAATATCGTACCTATTTTATTTTTATTCTCTACCCTTTTTTATAAACTATTTACGTATGGAAAAAATATTGTAAAATTTATAAATTATGAAAATAATAGATACGACATAATAATAATTTACTAAATTATTTTGGTTTTACTCAAATCAATATATTAATAATGGAAAATATTATTCACTCCATATTCTGGTCAAATTGCCATATTACTTTATTACGCATTTTAAATATGCATATTAGATGAATAAATTTAAATGAGAATGTTCAAAATTTTGTAATTACGCAATAGTTTGGGGAAAATTCAGTTAAATATTTTGTAAAATAAAATGATCAAAATCCTTGCGTGCACGGAATCTAATCTAGTGTTGCTATAAAATGTAATTAGAATAGACTTATCTTGATGATGTGAACAATCAGATAAACATAGAATGAACAATTATAGTGTCGTGGAATATAATTATCCTAAAAGACGTATTCCCACTACCTCCAAGTGAAGGAAATATTGAAGTCACAAAGGATCCATAATCCAGGTCATTGAAAGGTTGGGCGACCAATGACTAATGAAGATTACATTGAAAGTAGATTTTAGTTCAGTTTCTTGAACTAGATGGACTTGATATGTCAGAAATCTTTTGCATAGATACTTATTGGATCTTGTATCAGATTGACCATGAGACCACTTTAAGAGATTAATGTTATGTCATAAGTGAAGGAAATAATGCCCTTGGTCCAAGTATGCATTCTATGTTAAGTCTAATAAATGCGGTTCAGTATTAATTAACAAGTTAATAATTCAGTGAGATCAAGTGAGCTGAATGCCTAGCTAGAGGCCGCTTCAGTTCAAGTGGAATTAATGATATTAATCCACAGCTTACTCTTGACTGAACCCGTAGGGTCACACAAATAGTACGTAAACGGATCAAGTATTTAATGGCATTAAATACTCCATCTATGAATATTCGGAACCGACGGATCTTGGTTTCAGTGGGAGCTAAGATCGTCACAGGCAAGAAATGAATACTCCGGAAACGATGATATTGCCGGAAACGGAAATATGGATCGTATCGGAAATATGAATATTATCCAAGTCGTAGATGTTGCCGGAAACGGAAACATGGTACGTATCGGAAAATATTATTGGAAATGGAAATATTACCAGAATCGGAAATATTGCCGGAAACGGAAATATTGTCAGAATCGGAAATATTACCGGAATCGGAAAATAATTTCGGAAACGGAAATATTAAATATTTGTTCGAAACGGAAATTAATTCCGGAATCGGAAATATTAAATATTGTTCGTATCGGAAATAAATTCCGGAACCGGAAATTTAATCGGAAGCGTATCGTACGAATTAGCATCGGACGAGGCTTGCCGGACGAAGGCCCAGCACGAAGCCGGGGCCATCGCCCAGCAAGCATGCGCGCCACAAGCCCAGCCAAGGCAGCGCCCAGGCCTACCGCAAGGCAGGCCCAGCGCGCGCCAAGGGCCACGGATGCGTGGGCCGCGCTGCGTGGGCTGCTGCTCGCACGCGCATGGGCAGCCCTTGTGGCTGCCGTGTGTGTGTGAGTTTGTGCTCATGCGTGATTCCTGAATCTACAAGAGTCAGTGTATGATTAAATTTCTATTCCTAATTGGATAAATTAATTAAATAGAATTCATGTAGGATTCTAATTTCAATTAATTCGTATCCTACTAGGATTACGATTCCTTTTCCATAACTCTATAAATAAAGGCCTAGGGGTCATAATTTATACACAAGTTTCAAAGTATTCAAAAGTGAGTTTTTTGAGAGAAAATTAAAACACACATCTTGCTCATAAAGTGCCGAAATTTTCTAGTACCTTAAGGGCGATTCTAGTTGGTCAATCTTAAGGCGGATCCGGACGTGCTGTGGACTATCTACGGAGGGACGACACTTGGAGTCCTAAAGACTTGTTCTTGTTCGGTTCGGGCGCAGCTAGGGAGGGCACGCAACAAAGAGTATGCATCTAAATTATGCTATATGATTATGTGTAAATAATATGTTGTCCCGGGTTAATGGTTGTTTCCGCATGATCTATGTAATGTCATATGTATCATAACCTAACAGTGGTATCACGAGCCCCTTATTATTTTCATAATCTAAATTGCATGAACATGGTTAAATATTACAAATTTGCAAGAATTAAAAGGGGTGATTAATTTTCGTAATTGTTAATTAATTGCAAATTGCGTTTATTTAATTATACGTACGCAGTTTTTCGGCAGTTTCTTCGTTACTCATCCGAATTGAGTGATTTTTGTGTCAATTCCGCATGTAAAAGGCATTCTAAAATTTTGACAAAAATAGTATTTTTCTGCCGAACCCAGAATTCTCAAATTCGAAGCCTAACTATGACTTTTCGAAGGTTTTAGTTTTTCGAATGCAAAATTTCGTAAATTTAAGATGTTAAATTAAATATTTGCGATTCTTGTTGATAAATCTTGAATTTTTGATTGACCTACTGCATATGTTTAACAAGTTTGAATGCCTAGTCTTGTTAATTATGCAATCTAATTTGTAATTATGATTAATTTGTTGAAAATTAGAATAATTTAGAATTAATTTGATTTTCATAATTAATTGTAATTTAATTAGAAACCTATGATTAAAAACCACCATAAAAATTGTAAATTTACGATAAATTTTAAATTTTTATGACCTAGACTTGAATCCATAACAATCGGAAATCAATTGGATAATAAATTTTCGATTTTTCGCCCTAAAATTATGAAATTAATAATATCTATTAATTTGTCATTAATTTTAAATATAAATTTTAAATTTTTATGCGATTCGTTCATATAACTTGCACGCACGAAGCAATGGACGCTTCGTGTTACCCTTAAGGGGTGTTGTATAATGCGGGCATGCGACGACGAGCAAGGGAGCTCGTCGCCCGTGCGGCACGAATGCAATGAGCAAGGGCGTAGTGCACGAGCACAAGGCAGCAGCCCTGCCTTGTGTCGTGTGCCACGAGCAATGAACGAATGGGCATGGGCGAAGGGCGAGCCAAGGCAGTCGCGTGTGGGCAGCAAGCGAGCTGCGCCACAGCGCGCGCTGCCTCGCACAAGAGCGCGCAGCCTCGCGCGCAGCGAGCGCAAGCTCGCGTGCCACGAGCGCTGCGCCCAGCATCACTCGCGCGCACAGCGCGCGATGTCGCGCGCCCAGCGAGCGATGTCGCGCGCCAGCGAGCGATGGCTCGCGCCAGCGAGCGATGGCTCGCGCCAGCGAGCGATGGCTCGCGCCAGCGAGCGATGGCTCGCGCGCACAGCGAGCGATGTCGCGCGCCCAGCGAGCGATGTCGCGCGCCCAGCGAGCGATGGCTCGCGCGCCCAGCGAGCGATGTCGCGCGCGCGCACTGCGAGCGATAGCTCGCGTGCGATGAGCGCTGGCGCGCGCAGCGAGCACGATGTGTGCGGAGGCTTGCGATAGGGAAGCAGCAGCTATGCGACGAGCGCATGGGCTGCGCGCACATGGCCAGCAATGGCTGTGTGCGTACGGTCCATGGGCGTGCAACGCGTAGGGTGTTTGCGTTACGATTAGATCGTTTTGAATGTTTAATTTGAAAATTTCAGTTCACGTAATTTTAATTAATTTTAAAATTAATAATTTGAATTATTTTCTTGGATTTTAATTTTGAATATTATAATTATAATAAATGTTATTTATTCTAATTATTTTACTAAAATTAAAATCATGAATTAATTTAAATACGACTGAAATTAAATTAAAATTTTGGATTCAATTATAAATTGATATGAGCTTTAAATTTTAATTAAATTTGTATGTTTCCGGTTGGACTAGAAATACATTTTTATGTTTAAAATTGGTAAAGCATATGAATTTATTGGTTTAAGTGGGAGCGCTTTTTAGTCATAAACTCTTGATTAGGTCTACAAATCCTTAAGGTTAAAACAACTTGATTAGAATTAATAAGGACTGAATAATTGGTAGATTATTGGTGCCCTTGATTAATTGCTGCAAATGTTTACGTGATGCATAATGTGTTTTACTAACCAGCTATGTGGGCCATTCATGATAATGAATGGGTGAATGGTATATATTGTATATGTACTGTTTTGCAGGTTATGAAGTGACTAGTATGGCCCAAATAGGATAGAAAATATGGTCTGCGTACCATTAATTTGAATGTAATTGGTCTAAAGTACCAAAGTCATTTTTCAATTCAAATATGGTCTGCGAACCATCAAATAGTTGTAATTAGTTATAGCTTATCCTATTTGAAGAAAATGGTGCCTCCCACGGAGATTTTCAAGACGGACTTTGAAGTCAAAGCTTCAAGATGAAGTCGGGCCATACTAGATCACAAATATCTTATGCATGTTTTAAGTTATTTATTGCTTTAAATATGTCTTAAAATGCATGAGATCAAAAGCTTGATTATGTTGCATGATTAAGGATTTTAGTTCACTTAAAATCTAACCAACATAGTAAGAGCCTTAAGTTCCAAACTTAAAAATTGAGTTAAAAGGTGCCATGCCAAAATATACACTTGCTTGGATATCCTTTACATCAATCTAGTAATAGTTTTCGCTCAGCGAGGTGTTACTTATTGGTCCTAAAGGGGCAAGGTACACAAATAATTGTGAGTACATGTTAGTTTTGGTGAAACTCAATGATATAAGTAAGGAGTCCTTTTATGTCGTGGCAAAATCGATAGGTTTACCTAATAAGTTCTTAGACGTACCTATCAACCAAGAATAGTTTCTAGACTATTAGCAAAAGGCTTTTGCTTACCTAAGATGTTCTAGGATTAAGTCGACAAACTGTGCTTAGTTCTTCAATGATTTTAGGATCTTGGAATCATTTTATTCACACCTGCCGGAACACATAACTTGAATAAAATGCTTAATAAACATTGAATTATGCATGTATGCTAGAATTTAAGTTTATTAAGAGAAACTGTGAATGGTTATTTATTTGTTTATTCTTTTCAATTGTAGTTTTTAATATGGCAAACAACAATTCATTCAACATTCGATCAATTCTCGAAAAGGAGAAGTTGAACGGGAAAAACTTCCTTGACTGGCAAAGGAACTTGCAAATAGTTCTTATGCAGGAAGAAAAGGAGTATGTCCTAGATGAGGCGATGCCCGAAGCTCCTGGCGACGGGGTCACTCAGGCTGCCCTCAATCGTTGGATTGATGCCAACAAGGATGTGAAATGTCTAAAGCTCGCCACCATGAGTGCGGATCTGCAGAAAACGTTCATCAACTCAGATGCTTTCACAATCATCAGTGAGTTGAAGAACATGTTCCAAGATCTGGCTCGAGTCGAAAGATTCGAGACTCATAGGCAAATTCTTGAGACCAAGCTTAAGAAAGGCGAGCCCGTAAGTCCACATGTTCTCAAAATGATTGAGAATATGAGTCGGCTGGATCAGCAATTTTCTCAGGAAATGGCTATAGACACCATCCTCCATTCTCTTCATAGCGGGTATGATCAGTTCAAACTGAACTACAGTATGAATAGTCTGGACAAAACGCTCACTGAGCTTCACGGTATGCTGAAGACCGCTGAAAAGACGCTCAAAAGTGATAAGCAGGATGTGCTTATGGTGCGTGGGGGCAAGTTCAAGAAATCTGGAAAGAAGAGGAATGCTAAGAAAGGTGGCAACAAGGCCAGCCCAACTAAGCAAACTGGCGCCAAATCTGCAAAGAGGAAGGTCAGTCAACCCACTTCTGAATCCGAATGCTTCTACTGCAAGAAGAAGGGGCATTGGAAGAGAGATTGCTTGAAGCTAAAGGAAGATCAGAAGAACGGAACAGTCGTTCCATCTTCAGGTATTTTCGTTATAGACTGTATACTTGCTAATTCAACTTCTTGGGTATTAGATACAGGTTGTGGCTCACACTTATGTTCCAATCCACAGGGACTAAGAAGAAGTAGAAAGTTAAGCAAGGGTGAAGTCGACCTACGAGTGGGAAATGGAGCACGGATTGCTGCATTAGCCGTAGGAACTTACTATTTGTCGTTGCCCTCCGGGCTAGTTTTGGAACTGGAAGAATGTTTCCATGTTCCAAGTCTTACTAAAAACATCATTTCAGTTTCTTGCTTAGATGCTAAGGGATTTTCCTTTATAATAAAAGACAATAGTTGTTCGTTTTATTTTAAAGAGATGTTTTATGGATCTGCTAGATTAGTCAATGGACTTTATTTATTAGATCACGACAAACAAGTATATAACATAAATACCAAAAAGGCCAAAAAGGATGATTCAGATCTCACCTATCTGTGGCATTGTCGATTAGGCCATATAAACTTGAAACGCTTAGAAAGACTTCAAAGGGAAGGAATTCTAGAACCATTTGACTTAGAGGATTATGGTAAATGCGAATCATGTTTACTTGGCAAAATGACAAAGCAACCTTTCTCCAAAGTTGGAGAAAGAGCAAATGAACTATTGGGTTTAATCCATACAGATGTATGTGGACCAATGAGTACAAATGCTAGAGGTGGTTTCAGCTACTTTATCACTTTCACTGATGACTTCAGTAGGTATGGTTATGTCTACCTAATGAAGCATAAGTCTGAATCCTTTGACAAATTCAAGGAATTTCAGAGTGAAGTAGAGAATCAATTAGGCAAGAAGATTAAGGCACTGCGGTCTGATAGAGGCGGTGAATATCTGAGCTATGAATTTGATGACCATCTGAAAGAATGTGGAATTCTATCAGAATTGACTCCTCCTGGAACACCACAATGGAACGGTGTGTCAGAACGGAGGAACAGAACCTTGCTAGACATGGTCAGGTCAATGATGGGTCAGGCCGAACTTCCATTAGAATTTTGGGGACATGCACTAAATACAGCTGCACTCACTATAAATAGAGCTCCGTCTAAAGCTGTCGAAAAGACTCCATACGAATTATGGTTTGGAAAGCCTCCAAATGTGTCTTTTCTTAAGATTTGGGGATGTGAAGTTTACGTCAAACGATTAATTTCAGACAAACTTCATCCAAAATCTGACAAATGTATCCTTGTGGGCTATCCAAAGGAAACAAAGGGGTATTACTTCTACAATACATCTGAGAACAAAGTGTTTGTTGCTCGAGATGGTGTCTTTTTGGAGAAGGATCACATTTCCAAAATGACAAGTGGGAGAAAAGTAGACCTCGAAGAAATTCGAGTCGAACAACAAACTCTAGAGAATGCTCAAGATGACATTCAGGATGAAACTCAGAGATCTTTAGAAGAATCTGGTGAGAATCATGGTCAATCTAGAAATGTTACCCCGCGTAGATCGCAAAGATATAGATCTCAACCGGAAAGGTACTTAGGTATTTTGACGAACGAGAGCTATGACGTTCTATTACTTGAAAGTGATGAACCTGCGACTTACAAGCAAGCTATGACGAGCCCTAGATCCAAGCAGTGGCAAGAAGCCATGCAATCTGAATTAGACTCCATGTCTGAAAACCAAGTATGGGATTTGGTCGATTTGCCAGATGGCTACCAAGCCATTGGAAGCAAATGGGTTTTCAAACTGAAAAAGGACAAGGATGGGAAACTTGAAGTTTTCAAAGCTAGATTGGTTGCAAAAGGTTACAGGCAAGTCCACGGTGTGGATTACGATGAAACCTTTTCACCAGTTGCAATGCTAAAGTCTATTCGAATAATGTTAGCAATCGCTGCATATTACGATTACGAAATATGGCAGATGGATGTCAAAACTGCTTTCTTAAACGGCGTTTTAACAGAAACTGTGTTTATGACACAGCCTGAAGGTTTTGAGGATCCAAAGAATGCTAAAAAGGTATGCAAGCTAAAGAAGTCAATCTACGGATTGAAGCAGGCATCCAGGAGCTGGAATATACGTTTTGATGAAGCAGTCAGTGACTTTGGTTTCATCAAGAACGCGGACGAATCTTGTGTATACAAGAAGGTCAGTGGGAGCAAAATTGCTTTCCTAGTATTATATGTCGACGACATATTGCTTATCGGAAATGACATTCCTATGTTGAACTCTGTCAAGATTTGGCTTGGGAAATGTTTTTCGATGAAGGATCTAGGAGAAGCACAGTACATATTGGGCATCAAGATTTACAGAGATAGATCTAAAAAGATGATTGGACTTAGTCAAAGCACTTATATCAATAAGGTGCTTGATAGGTTCAAGATGGCGGACTCCAAGCGAGGCTACCTACCCATGTCTCATGGAATGACTCTAAGCAAGACTCAGTGCCCAAAAACACTTGATGAGCGTAGACGAATGAATGGGATTCCATATGCATCATTGATTGGTTCAATAATGTATGCTATGATATGTACACGCCCGGATGTTGCGTACGCACTCAGTGCTACGAGCAGATACCAGTCAGACCCAGGAGAGGCGCATTGGACTGCTGCCAAGAACATTCTGAAGTACCTGAAAAGGCACAAAGATGACTTCCTGGTCTATGGTGGAGATGATGAATTAATTGTTAAAGGCTATACGGACGCAAGTTTCCAAACCGACAAAGATGATTTCAGATCACAGTCTGGGTTTGTCTTCTGCCTCAACGGAGGAGCAGTAAGCTGGAAAAGTGCTAAGCAAAGCACCATTGCGGATTCTACAACTGAAGCGGAGTACATTGCTGCACATGAAGCAGCAAAGGAAGCTATATGGCTAAGGAAGTTCATATGAGAACTTGGTGTAGTCCCCTCCATTAAAGGACCAATAGCCCTGTATTGTGATAATAACGGAGCTATTGCACAGGCAAAAGAGCCTAGACACCACCAGAGAGTCAAGCATGTACTTCGTAGATTTCACCTTCTACGAGAGTTCGTTGAAAGAAAAGAAGTCGAGATAAGCAAAATTGGAACTGATGACAACATATCAGATCCATTAACTAAACCTCTGCCGCAAGCGAAGCACAACTCGCACACTGCAGCTATGGGAATCAAGCATATTGGAGAATGGCTTTGATGTCTCTGTTTAATGTTTTAAAGTTTTAGAGTTTAAATCTTTGTAAAACATTATTGGTTAATCATTCACAATAAATGAAAGGAATTCATTTTTCCATTTAATTTGTGGTTTATTAAATGATGAGTCCCTTCAACTTGACGATATATTCAAGATAGACTGTCAGGACCAGTCCTGTGACTAAGAAATGTCTATCAAGTGAACTTGAATGTCAAAGGTTGAAAATGGTCCCTAATCGGAGTTTTCTATAAAATTGGACGCATAGAAAACGTTAGACGATTAGAATGCAAGATGACTAGTAGTTCTGTTTCTTGAACTATGTGGACATGGCAATGTCATAATCATTTGCATAGATACTTACTTTGGGAAGACTAGTATCGGACAAGACCTATGAAACTTTACTGTAAGAGATGAAAGTCTGTCATAAGTAAATTTCATTAAATTATTAGACACTAAATCCTCAATACCTGAGTGATTTGAGATTACTTGTTTGAGAACTGGTTGCTTTGACGTTGACCAACCGTCGCACCGTAAAAGGAGGCTATAAAGGCAACGCTCAGGTAATCACCTATCAAACGAAGTCTAATCTCAAGATCGCAAGATTGGGATTGTCCTCCCATAAATCGGGAAGAGATGCTTAAAAGTTGTACAAGGCCACTCGGAGAGCTAGAAACTGTGAAATGCATGGCCGTGCTCGGATGAATCATAGGCTATGATTATCTGTTTATTTGATCAGTTGAACTCTGAAACCGAGGAACACCTCTGGACATAATAAGGATGACAACTCTTACCTTATGTTCAAGAGCAAGCATCGAGCGACAAAGGAATTAGGAAATGCACACTTGTCCCTAAGGACAAGTGGGAGACTGAAGGAAATAATGCCCTTGGTCCAAGTATGCATTCTATGTTAAGTCTAATAAATGCGGTTCAGTATTAATTAACAAGTTAATAATTCAGTGAGATCAAGTGAGCTGAATGCCTAGCTAGAGGCCGCTTCAGTTCAAGTGGAATTAATGATATTAATCCACAGCTTACTCTTGACTGAACCCGTAGGGTCACACAAATAGTACGTAAACGGATCAAGTATTTAATGGCATTAAATACTCCATCTATGAATATTCGGAACCGACGGATCTTGGTTTCAGTGGGAGCTAAGATCGTCACAGGCAAGAAATGAATACTCCGGAAACGATGATATTGCCGGAAACGGAAATATGGATCGTATCGGAAATATGAATATTATCCAAGTCGTAGATGTTGCCGGAAACGGAAACATGGTACGTATCGGAAAATATTATTGGAAATGGAAATATTACCAGAATCGGAAATATTGCCGGAAACGGAAATATTGTCAGAATCGGAAATATTACCGGAATCGGAAAATAATTCCGGAAACGGAAATATTAAATATTTGTTCGAAACGGAAATTAATTCCGGAATCGGAAATATTAAATATTGTTCGTATCGGAAATAAATTCCGGAACCGGAAATTTAATCGGAAGCGTATCGTACGAATTAGCATCGGACGAGGCTTGCCGGACGAAGGCCCAGCACGAAGCCGGGGCCATCGCCCAGCAAGCATGCGCGCCACAAGCCCAGCCAAGGCAGCGCCCAGGCCTACCGCAAGGCAGGCCCAGCGCGCGCCAAGGGCCACGGATGCGTGGGCCGCGCTGCGTGGGCTGCTGCTCGCACGCGCATGGGCAGCCCTTGTGGCTGCCGTGTGTGTGTGAGTTTGTGCTCATGCGTGATTCCTGAATCTACAAGAGTCAGTGTATGATTAAATTTCTATTCCTAATTGGATAAATTAATTAAATAGAATTCATGTAGGATTCTAATTTCAATTAATTCGTATCCTACTAGGATTACGATTCCTTTTCCATAACTCTATAAATAAAGGCCTAGGGGTCATAATTTATACACAAGTTTCAAAGTATTCAAAAGTGAGTTTTTTGAGAGAAAATTAAAACACACATCTTGCTCATAAAGTGCCGAAATTTTCTAGTACCTTAAGGGCGATTCTAGTTGGTCAATCTTAAGGCGGATCCGGACGTGCTGTGGACTATCTACGGAGGGACGACACTTGGAGTCCTAAAGACTTGTTCTTGTTCGGTTCGGGCGCGGCTAGGGAGGGCACGCAACAAAGAGTATGCATCTAAATTATGCTATATGATTATGTGTAAATAATATGTTGTCCTGGGTTAATGGTTGTTTCCGCATGATCTATGTAATGTCATATGTATCATAACCTAACAATAAGTAGTTCTCATTAATGGTAATTAGAACCATTCCTCAAAACATGAGTAATTATGATTGCTCGTTTGAAGATTAGTTCGCTTTGATGCTCGCTAACATAGCACCGTAAAAGGAGGCTATAACAGCAGTTATTGGGCGAACTATGAATCAAAGTGAGTATTCATAGATTGCAAGACTGGATTGTCATCCTATCTTTGATAGGATATGGTGTTGTTGTGTAACAAGGCCTCTCGGAGAGTTAGATACTGTGAAAATGCATGGCCGTGCTCAGAATGATTAAGGCTTAACCTTCTGTAAAAGTTTAACAGTTGAACTCAGTAATCCAAGAAAAACTTCTGGACCTAATAAGGATGGCTTGGATCTTACCTTATGTTCAGTAAGTAACACTAAGCGACAAAGGAATGTGAATGCACACTTGTATGAATGACAAGTGGGAGACTGAAGGAAATATGTCTTTCACCCAATGTGCATTAGTCTAATACCAAGGTTCAGATTAATTACGAACAATTAATTCAGTGAGATCAAGTGATTGGAACAACTGGCTGGAGCAGTGCTTCCGATCAGTGAGTTCTAATCTATATTAGGCTCACAGCTTACTCTTGATTGAATCTATAAGGTCACACCATTGACATGTAACAGATTACCGGATTAAATGAATCGGAAATTCATTAAATAGCTTTACGGGAAAATAGTTCGGAAAACATAAATATACGATATGACGTTGGATCGGAATCGTATATCGTATTGCGTATATTCGTAAGCTAGGCGAAACGAATAATCGTATAGTTCGACATTGGATCGTCAAGTACTATACGATAAATAACCGCAATAAGGCATTGGACGCAAATACGAGAAGGCAACGCTGCCGGCCCAACGAGCCAAGGCCCACTAGGCGCAGCATCGAGTCAGCGCACACATGCCCATGCCTTCGGCTGGGCGCGCCCGCGTGCACGGAGCAGCAGCAGCAGCGCACACAGCGCAGCCCAAGGCCCAACGCCTGTGTGGCTGTGTGTGTGGGCTTGCGCGGGGATTGTTTGCCGGCTCTTGGCCCATGTGCCTTGGCTGGTTAGTGTTATGACCTAAGGGTTATAAAATTAATCCAACACAAGTTATTTTCCAGACACTACCCTAATCAGATTCTAACCTAAGGCAAGAGAAATCCTAAACTCTCTTTGTGCCTCCATTAGAATTGTTCTTCCCTAAAGTAAACTATCTTGAGTGACATCTAAGCCATCATCTCAAGACGGGTCTTAACGTGTCGGTGAACCAAGTAGAGGAACAACATCTGGAGTTATTGTTCGTGTTCGTGATTCGTTGAACTAGGGAAAATACGCTACAAACGTAAATATTGCTTAAACTGTACTTTATACATGCTTCCTGGCTTTGCGGTTATTTCGCTATCAAGTTATGTATTTAACTGTATACCCTTACTGTGGTATCATGAGAAAATGTTTGTGATTATGTCGAAATTTTTAGAATTAATTCGTAACTTTTCGAATGTTTTTCTTGGTTATTGGATAAATCGTTGAAAAGCTATTGTGTTCGTAAAGTGTCGAAATTTCAATTTTTCTGACCCTAATCTGATTGGAAATGGCATTTTATGATCAAGTCATGCCAAAAGAATCTCAAAACCAGTTGCCGAAGTGCGAGTTTTTGGGCGTTTTTGTTCATTAATGAATTAAATCGTCAAATTAGGAAACATTTTCAATTAATTTCTCAAACTAATGAACTCGGAATTAATTGAAATTTTTCCCTACTGTTCTTGGGTATATTATAAACTTTTGGTAAATTTTTCGTCCATGAATATTAACTATGAACCTTAATTTTATTTTTTACCTAATTTAATGAATTTTTGATCGAAAATTAAATCTATTAATTGGTTAGATCTGAAAATTTATTTATGTGAGAAGGGGAATATGATTTCTTGTTTAAATGGAAGATTTAAAAATTCATGGATTAAAATTTTGATTGGATTCGTTAATTTTAATCGATCACCTAAACCAAATTTGATAAAAATCTAATTTTTAAATGTTTAGAACGATTTAAAGATTTGGATTGAATTATCAAAATCATTCAAATTTTTGTTGATGTTCATCGTACGTTAAATTTAAATATAAGTTAGCCAAGATTTATAAATTTCACGAATTGGATTGTTTGAAATTTAATGAAATCACCTAATACAATATTTTTCGTAATTAAAGCGATTAATTTTGTTAATATTATGAAAAATAATTTTTCGTGCAATTTTGTTTCGGATATTAGAAAATGAATTTTTTTTATTTAATAATGATCGGATAGCAAGACACTTGCACGAAGCAAGGGATGTTGCCCGTACGAGACGAAAGGGGAAGCGCGCACACGAAGGCAGCATAGGCGCTGGCCTTGTGTGCGCTGCGTGCTTGGTGCGACAAGGCAGTGGCTACGCGTTGAGCTGGGCGAAGCCCTCGGACGAGCTCGCGGCACGCCACACGCCAAGGCCAGCAGCGCTGGGCCGAGGCAGTAAGCAGCAGCGACGAGAGCAGCAGGCAGCGGGTATGGGTGAGCAAGCCTATGTGCTGCTGCAAGGCATTTGTGCCTACGTGATGGGCCTTGCACCCTCGCGTGGGTGCGATGCTACGATGGCACTGCGCGTCGATGAGCGGGCACTCGCGTAGCCCACGATGCACATGATTGTGCGATTTTTGCTTCGTTTTATTTCAATTCGGCCCAATTTTTTGGGCTTTGGGCTTATTTTTGCACGAAGGGGCTAACTGGACATTTGATTATTTTATTTTATTTGACTTTGGCCGGGCCGCACGTTTAAATATTTAAAATTATAAGGTCCAAATTAAATATTGGTTTAAGTGGGAGCCGTTTAAATAAAATTATTCAAAATAATTATTTTTAATTATTTTTCGCAGGGCACATTATTTTAATTAAATTAATTTTTGATTAGAATAAATCTAAGGATTAATAATTTGGAATTGGATTAATCTTTTACGTCGCGTTTTGTATGAACATGATTTTTATTAAATCATGTAAATACTTGCATATTATTCTTGGGCCATTCGTTTTAGGACACGAATGGATGAATGCATAGAATATTATTTTATGAATTGCAGGTATTGAAGGTGACTATTATAGCCAATCTAGGATAGTTAAATACAGTATGCGTAACGTTTTATCTTTGAATGTAAAGTTTTTAATATGGTCTGCGTACCATTGAAGTTTTGATGTAATAATTAGGTTATTATTATTTCAAGTTCTTCTAGATTATTTAAAATTTTAAGTTAGCTTTTGAATGGAGTTCAAGACGATGCCAAGCTAACAAGGTGAAGGGAAGACTGGATGCTTCAAGACCAAGTTTCTGGGCCATACTAGTTCACCAAAGTTATATATTGAATGAATGTATATTATGCATGAATGTCGTTTGTATGTTTGATTAAGATTTAGTTCACTAAGTAATCAAACCGACATAGAAATAACTAGGTCCAAAGTAATATTGAGTTTATAATTGCCTTCCAAATCAAGCACTTACAAAAATTTAATGACCTAAGATAGTAGGTTTCCGCTAAAACGAGGTGCTATTTTAGTATACTTAGATGGTAAGGTATCCTAAAGGAACACGTTGATTGTGGTTTTAACTCAAACAATATTGGCATATATTGTGGCAACGGGATAAATTATGGTATTAATTTAATAATAACCAAGAGTAATTTAGAGATTACTAGCAATCGGTTTTGCTTACCTAGAATCTTAAAAGACTTAAGACAAGCTAAAGCATGCTTAAGGATTTAGGACTTTTAGGGTCTTGGAATCGTTTCATTCGTTAGGGAACATGTTTATTTTGCATGAATGAAATGTTTAATAGCTTTAATGATTGCATGATTGCTTTTATTTCAAAGTTATTAAAGGATTCTGATTGGTTATTTATTGCAAATTCTTTTCAATTGTAGAATGTCTAAAACAACAATCAAAGCATCAGAAATTCTGGATGTCGAGTTGAACTTGACTAACTTTCTTGAATTGGAAAGGAAACTTATCGAAGTTTTAAATGCTAACGACATGAGCTATGTCGTCAAGCAACCTTTCCCTAGCTATTATGCGAGGGGTATGACTCCAAAAAGTTACAGAAATTGGGCACTTCACAAGTATCTTGTCTCGGAACTTATCCTAAAATCTATCCCTGAAAATTGGAGATGGAGGTTCATTACCTATGAGCCTCATGCACTCCTAAGTCATCTAAGTGATAGATGTCGTGTGAGGTATCAACCCAATGGCCAAGTTGTTGGCAACGAGGTTGATGAATTGGCTAATTCAATGAGAAATATAAAACTCATTACTCCACATGAACCGTGCTTGGAAGTTGAGCTTCTAGAGGCACAAAAGTGCATTTACAAGGCTAAGATGGACTATAACACACCAATTCGGTCTCATGTGAATATGATGATTGGATTGTTCTTCACAATTGAGAGACTTGGTGGTTCCTTCAAAGAGCCAATAGCTATAGCCCTTGTGCTAAACTCTCTTCATAGGGATTATGAGGGGTTTAAGATGCATTATCTCTTTAATAAGAAAGAGAACACATTCAGGGAACTCATGGAAATGCTTGAGAAATTCGAGAAAATCCTAAAGTTCAAGCAAGACCCTTTGAATGTGAAGTGCACAAGCAAGGGGAAGAAAAGCACGGGTGCATCTTCATCCAATCCGGGAGGGCAAGAGGCTCCTTCTAAGAGCAAGATGAAGAAGAATACTTCTCCTTCTACATCGCAATGCTTTTATTGTAATGAAATTGGTCATTACAAAAGAAATTGCCCTAAGATAAAGGAAGATGTGAAGGACGAAAACGTCGCTTCTCCTTCAGGTACGTATGTTATACATTGTAATCTTGCAAATTCTACTTCTTGGGTATTAGATATTGGTTGTGGCGGCTCACACTTATGTTCCAATTCACAAGGACTAAGGAGAAGTAGAAATCTTGACAAAGGCGAGATGGATCTACGCGTGGGAAATGGAGCACAGATTGTTGTATTAGCCGTAGGATCTTATTTTATATCTTTTCCTAGTGGTTTTGTTTTGGAACTAGAAAACTGTTATGTTCCTAGTATAACCAAAAACATCATTTTCATTTCAAGTTTGGATTCTAAAGGTTTTAGTTTTCAATTTAAAGACAATAGTTGTTCTTTTTCTTTAAATGGAATGTTTTATGGTTCAACACAACAAGAAAATGGTCTATATGTGCGAGATACAAGAAAACAAATCTATAACATAAGTACCAAAAAAAGACTTAAACTGGTGATTCCGATCTCACATATCTGTGGCATTGTCGATTAGGCCATATAAACACAAAACGTGTGGAAAGACTGCAAAAGAAGGGCATTCTAGATTCATTCAACTTAGAGAAGATTGATCAATGCGAATCATGTTTACTTGGAAAAATGACAAAGCGACCTTTCTCAAAGATGGGAGAAAGAGCAAGTGTAGACACCTAATTTGTGTCTCCCCTTTGGGATGATAACGATACAATTATCCTTGTTAGGTGATTGGAATAACTCCAGGCGGAAATCCCAATAGCTAAGAATGCTTCCAAAATTCAAGATCCAAAATCCAACCCCGAGACCGTTCCCCTTTCGGTTCTCGGTACAAAATACAACTTTCCAAATCCAAGTACAAACTCAACTAGTAGACCATCCCATTGGTTTTACTAGGCCTTTTCCACTCAAAATCATATAAGGCAAGTCAAATTCAGGCGCCGACCCACAAAACCGAGCATGCCGGGCCCCGTCCCGTAAAATCGAAATTCAAAAACCCGTGAAAGGCTTGTTTTTAGATGCTAAACTATTCCTTAACCTCCAAGAAAATACAAAACGCCAAACCTAGTACTATTCGTACAACAGGTACAACGCTACAAGACGAAACAAGGACGATTCCCCGTCCTTGCTTTGGCGGCATTCAATCCACGTCAGTAGCGCACTCCGCTGGCGTGTGCTGGCGTTTTGCACCATTCCCTCCTATAAATACCCCTCATTTTCATCGAAAAAAGGGGGAGCATAACAATACAACGTCGTAATTTCGACATTACGCCTCAAAATACAACTCAAAACTCCTCAAAAACACATACAAAATTCCTAAATTCCAAAGGAATTGGGAGCTCTTGCCTAAATCTAACTAGGTAAATCCGAATCCCATTCTAATCTACTATGTTGCTTTGATTTCTAAATGATTAGCAAGTTGGTGTTTCTAATTAATAAAAAACACCACTTGCAACAATCACACATGTTTTCCAAAAATACAAACTTTTTCAAAATACAAAATACAATTTTCAAAGATTCAAGGATGTCCAAGTTGTTTACAATCATCTCTTGGGCTAGAATCACCATCAAACATGGGGTAATAAAAGATAAACACCTTTTAACATTTAAAGGTTTAGTATTTTGAGATTCAAAACTCCATTTTCAATATACAAGTTCAAGTTTCAATTTTCAAAGATCTTGCCATGTTTAGGGTTATTCATAGTTATTTCCCTAAACTAGGATCATTTCAAGTTCAAATTTCAATCATTTCAAGTTCAAACATTTCAATATTCAAGCTTTCAATTTCAAGTTCAACATGCAAAATCTAGGATATTTGGGTTCAGCAACCTTTCCCAAGTTGAGATTTTTGGCTTTGAATTCGTGTCGGGCGCACTTATTTTTAGGGAGCCGCTTGGTGTTCAAATCTCATGTGCCCAAGTACAACTTTCAATTATGCACCCTTCAATATTGCAATTTCAATATCGCACCTTTCAATATGGCACTTTCAATATCGCACTTTCAATACCGCAATTTCAATACTGCAATTTCAATTCCGCACTTTCAATTCCGCATCTTTACTTGCCTAGTCCATTTCTAGGCAATATGGACCTACTCCATAGTCCTTTTCTAGGGGGTCTTATATTTACTTATTCCGCACTTTATTTAGTATTGTGATGTTGCTTTATTTGCTTTATCGCTTTCATCACCAACATGCTAAATACAACAAATACAAAGGTTACATCACGCTTAACGAAGATATTTTTGGACAAACCGGCCTTAGGTTCCTTAAATCAATCTTTAAAGCAAAGTGACCACCGTACAATTAGAAATTCTATTTTGCTCTAAATTCAAACCCACATAGTCTAATCTAGGGTTTATTTTCGAACTAATGTTGTGCCAACGTACTTGAACATTTCTAAAGCTCGCCGAATAAGCATTTTCGTTCCGAGCCCGGATCTCACCCATCTGTTTCAAGGATTCAAGGCCTTATCCAAAAATAGAGTCATTTGCGGTCTTTCCAAACAAGACCTTAAATAAAGTTTGGTGGCGACTCCTTCGAGGTGCAAAAATTCAAACGGTTCTCTAAAGGAGCCGGCCGGCCTCCTAAACCCCCTTGTAGGAAACGGGGAAAAAACAACAAAAAACCCCCCCTACAATTCTGGCGACTCCACTAGGGATCTTTCTAGTTTCAATTCGAAAATGCGAGCAAATTTCGAGCAACCGGCCACTGATCTGCCGAAGTACTGGATGCCAGCATTGGCGCCATGCGCAGCCCCTGTGCCCAACGCCACTGCCTGCATCCAGGACAGTGGCTCACAGTGGCTTGTCGCCCACTTTTGCTCAACTTTTCGTGTTGGGAGTTAGTCTATTTTTGCATCTGGAAGGACGCTCCCAAGCCTCGTGAACGAGTGCCGAAAAACGAGCTTTACGAATACAAATTCAAGTACGATTCCGATTTCAATTTCTAGGCATTTCATGCATTTTTCGAAAACCATATTGTGCAAAATGAATTTCTACCCTTGCCCAAACGGATGTGTTCTACATTCGGGCTAGCCCCGGGGGCAACGAAATGGTGACTCTCCATACGGTTCCCGACCAAAGTGTGTGACCATTTCCGTGCCTACCGAAACTTGGAATTTACTTGACATTCCCGATGTCAAGTATGGAGGTCGTCTGCCGACACACACTTCCCTTAGGCGGATGTGAAAGCTTGTCGCCGGATCCGTCTCTTAGCCGAGTACCTTTTAACATCCAAAGCCGACCATTTGCATCATACAAAACTTAGACCGACCTTAGGTTGAGAACTTTAAATGTCGCATTCATATTCATGATTAGTGTGACAACGTGCTACTTGTGCATTGTGTGGGCGTCTTTGCACGCGTGAATGGCTAACCTCGAGTTCTAGCTTGCCAAAACCAATTAGCCTCCAACTAGGAAACCAAACCCCTAGGAGCATCATTCAAACCTCATGCATCTAAATCGCCGATTTTAGGGTCTTTAGGAGTGTCACTCCATTTGATTCAAAACCCTCAAACACGCCTTACGCACAAATGCCAAATTCAAAATTCAATCCAACGGCGTCATAATGCCGGACTTTCGAGTCCAAATTCCAAATGCCAAAATTCAAAGTTCAATCCAACGGCGTCATAATGCCGGATTTTCGAGTCCACAATTCCAATTTTCAAGTTCAAAATGCAATCCAACAGCGCCATAATGCCGGATTTCCTACTTCTTCCAAGTCAAAGTTCGAACCCAACGGCGTCATAATGCCGGATTTTTCAGTCCAAATTTCGAGTTTCGAGTTCAAATTTAAATTTTCTAATCCAAAACCTCAATTTTCAAGTCCAAATCCAACGGCGCCATAATGCCGGATTTTGCAAGCTCAAGTTTCGATTTTCAAGTCAAATTCAACCCAACGGCGTCATAATGCCGGATTTCCTAGTCTTCAAGCTTCAAGTTCAAATTCAAACTTTCTAGTCCAAAACTTCAATTTTCAAATGCAACCCAACGGCGCCATAATGCCGGATTTTCTAGTCCAAAGTCCGAGTTTCAAGTTTCAAGACAAGACTCAATCCAACAGCGCCTTAATGCCGGATTTTCTAGTCCAAATTTCAAGCTTCAAACTTCAAAGTCAAAAACCATAAATCCAACGGCGTCATACCGGATTTCCTATTTCAAAAATTAAAGTCTTCAAGCATCGAAGTCAAGTTGCCAATTCCAAGTCTCAAAACCTCAAAGTTCAAATGCCAAAGTTCATTACCGGCGTAATGCCAACTTTTCAACTCCAACTTTCAAACCTCAAATTCCATGTCAATCTTTCAAATTTCAAGTCCTATGCTCAAAACTTCAAATTCCAAATCCATGCCGTCGTAATGCCGATTTTCCATTCCATATTTCAAACCTCAAGCTCGAAGTTCAAAAATTCCAAACCTTCAAATCTCAAATCCTACACTCCAAGTCCACGGCGGCATAATGCCGGACTTTCAATATCCAAAATTCAATTTCTCAAATCCACGGCGACATAATGCCGGATTTTCCAAATACAAAGCTTCATGTTCTACATACAAAATGAGTCCTTTTCCATTTCAAAGTTCAAACTTCGAGTCAAATTCAAATTCCAATGGGTTGAAAATCCCCTGAAATAATACAAATTCCAATGGGTTGAAATTCCCTTCAAATATTCCAATTCCAATGGGTTGAGATTCCCCTAAAATATTGACGGGTTGAAAATCCCCTGAAATAATACAAATTCCAATGGGTTGAAATTCCCTTCAAATATTCCAATTCCAATGGGTTGAGATTCCCCTAAAATATTGACGGGTTGAAAATCTCCTGTAATAATACAAATTCCAATGGGTTGAAATTCCCTTCAAATATTCCAATTCCAATTCCAATGGGTTGAGATTCCCCTAAAATATTGACGGGTTGAAATTCCCTTAAAATAATACAAACCCCATTCCAAATATTTCCAACGGGTTGAAACTCCCCATAAATAATACAAGTTCGAGATTCCATTCAACGGGTTGAAACTCCCCTAAAATAATACAAGTCCAATCTTCCAACGGGTTGAAACTCCCCTGAAATAATACAAATTCCAATTCTCAAGCGAGTTGAAATTCCCTTCAAATATTCCAAGTCCTATGGGTTGAAACTCCCCTAAAAAATTGACGGGTTGAAATTCCCTTTAAATAATACAAAATCAATTCCCTTTCAATCGGGTTGAAATTCCCTTCAAATATTCAAAGTCCAATGGGTTGAAATCCCCCTGAAATATTGACGGGTTGAAATTCCCTTGAAATAATACAAAATTCAATTTCCTAGTACAAGTCCAATTTCCAAATTCTTGAGCGGGTTGAAATTCCCTTCAAATAAGTCCAATTTCCAATAGATCGAAATATTCTTTTTCGACATCCCAAGTTCTAGTACAAGAGCCAACTTTCACAAAAGAATGAACGCTCCTCTCAAACATTTCCAAACGGGTTGCAAATCCCGAATACAAGTACAAAATCCAAAATCCTGAATCTTCGGAGTGGCACTTAGAGTCAAAGTCTAGGTCTCATTCATTGCATGCGTATCATATCATGTGTCGGGAAGTCCAAGTTCTAAAATCGTCTGGTATGTTCTAACTAGGAGTCCGAAGATCTTGTGGGTTCGTCGAAGAGGAGAAAGGTTGAAAAGAAATCCATCATCCCTAGCTTCCCTCATAGCCGGCATCGAACGAGCAGCCAGTTCATCTCTTAAAAATCAAGCTTCAAGTCCCTTTCAAGAATCAATTCAAATGGAAAAATGTTCAAGATTACTGTGGGCGAAGGATCTATGATGAGCGAGTCCGAGTCGGAGGATGAGTCTGGATCTGAGTCTAGCAATGAGTTTAAGCGTCTAGAACTAGAGTCTTGCATCAATCTAGAGCCTCTAAAGGCCGAGCTTCAAGTCAAAACAGTCGATGTAATGATTGCTGATTTCAATAACACTTCAATTTCTACTTACTCTTCGAGTCCTAATTCAAAACACAATCCTAATCCAAACAACTTTGCTTTACAAGAAAATCATGAAAACAGGACGCCCATAATTGAGGAAACAGAAAAAATCAACATTTCTAACAACGGTGACTCAAAACTAGTTCAGATTGGTTTAACTCTTTCTCAAGCAGAGCGGGACGATCTTATCAAGCTACTTTCAGAGTATGTAGATGTCTTCGCATGGTCCTATCATAATATGCCAGGGGTTGATCCAAGCATCGGTCAGCATACAATTCCCCTTATTCCAGGTTCAAAACCCATCATGCAGAAACTCTGTCGCATGAAACCGGATGTTTCCCTCAAAATTCAAGAAGAGGTCTCTAAGAAGCTAGAGGCCGGGTTTATTCGAGAGTCCAAGTTTCCAGATCTTTCAAGGTATTGGGTTCCAAGCAAGTGTCCCAGTTCATTCAAGAAAACATTATATGCATATATGGGGTTCCTCACAAGTCCATCAGTGATCAAGGAACCCATTTCCAAGGAGAATGTGAAGACCTATTCGACAAGTACAAGATTCAGAATTCAAGTTCTATTATCTCTGACCGAGCAAGGTTGTGCCAAGCAAGGCATCTACAATTCCAAAGTACAAAATTCAAGTTCTATAATCTCTAACCGAGCAAGGTTGTGCCAAGCAAGGCATCTACAATTCCAAAGTACAAAATTCAGGTTCTATAATCTCTAACCGAGCAAGGTTGTGCCAAGCAACGCATCTACAATCCCAAGATTCAAAATTCAAGTTCTATAATCTCTAACCGAGCAAGGTTATGCCGAGCAATGCATCTACAATTCAAAAGTACAAAATTCAAGTTACAAACTCCAAAGGTCCAAGTTCTAGAAATATCTACAAGCCTCAACAGTTCAAACTTCAAAAGGGGGGTACCGTACAATCTTCAATACAACAATCCCAACGGACCCATGCTCCGGGAAATTCAACATCACCGCTCTTCACCTTATCGCCCACAAACCAAAGGGGCAGTCGAAGCAGCCAACAAGAATGTCAAGACCATCATCATGAAAATGACTACCAATTACAAAGACTGGCCCCAAAAGCTGCATTTCGCATTGTGGGGATATCGAACTTCAATTCGCACTTCAACTGGTGCAACTCCGTTCTCATTGGTCTATGGAATGGAAGCAGTACAACCTATCGAGCTGGAGATACCTTCTCTAAGGATAGTCCTCGAAAGAAAAATCCCAGAAGCTGCATGGGTACAAGCAAGATATGACGAGCTAGTCATGCTCGATGAGCGTCGACTTCAAGCCGCTCACCATGTACAAGTCTATTAGCGCCGAGTGGCCAGACATTTCAACAAAAGGGTCAAAACCCGAAACATCAAAGAAGGCGAGCTTATCCTGAAAGCCCTTCGCAAAAGCACCATGGACCCAAGGGGAAAATTCAAACCCAACTGGGCAGGCCCATACATTGTCAAAAAAATCCTCTCAGGGGGAGCAGTCGAACTAATAGACATCGACTGAACAGAATTCAGATCTCTTACCAACCTCGATCAACTCAAGAAGTTCTATGTCTAATTAAGTTCCATGTTCAAGTTCAAGAATCCAAATTCAGGTCTTGTAAGGTAGTCAGAACTACGTCCGGCCTGATTCCCTAACGGGACACGTAGGCAACCTCGTCACGAGGTCCGGCCACTTTAATACAAAAAAAATTCAAAATTTCCTCAAGTAAGGGCATCCTAAAAATCAAATCAAATTTCAAAGTTCAATTGTTGTTATTCCAAATGTGCCAATTCAAAGCAAAGCATGTTCGAGCGGAATTTAACACAGCAACTCTTATTTGGCCCTAAGGCCTTCAAAGCTAATTCAAATACAAAGTCAGGATCAAGTGAAGCAAAGTTCAAAAGCCTTTTCACTTCCTAAACACATCTTTCTAAACACATCTTCCAAACACATTCTAAACACAATTCGTCGCAATACAATTCAAACACATTTAGCCTACAAAGATCTAGGGTCAGGCGACTATGCTCTCGAGTCTTGGCACCTTGAGTACTATCCCCTGGCTCCTCCCGCAATCAATCATCAATCTTCCCCTTGCCCAAGCGGCGGGAGAAGGAACTTGCAAGCCTTCCAAGACGGGAGGACGACGAACCTCCTTTGGATTCCGAACGGTCAAGTACCGGATGGGGCACGCTCCCGTCACCCTCCTCATAGTCAGTTGATGCAGGACGTCTAGCTCTAGAACCTCGGACTCTAGCTGGTCCGGAGAGAGAAATGTCCTTCTGGCTTAGGCCTCTCATCCATACAATATACCCCGCAGACAGAGTAACTGGCTCAGGTGGGAACTGGATATTCAAGAATGGTTTGGCGACCCAATACCGCCTCCAAACTTCAAGTCGATTTGCATTCAGCGCAACAGGTTTCGGGTTCTCTTCAGTACAGTCCGGGATCTCCTGTTTCAAGCCATACTGTCTCATCACTCGGGCAGGCGAGTAGAAGACCGGCATTGTGAGGCTTGACACCCTCAAAGCAATAGAACCAGGGGCATGTTTCATAGCAGCAATCCCCCACCAAGGAACTACCCACCTTATACAAGATTCAACCCCAGAGAGTGTACACCGCCACTCATCCAATGAAAGCCGGCCATATAGCATGGGTCGCACACTGAATCCCTTTCTATTATAGCTCGCCATGTTCTCCGGTGGTGCCACCAACATGAGCCTCTCCATAAGCCAAACCTCGGGGAGTATACAAGAAGCGCATTTCAAAATTCAACATTCAAAATTCAAATACAAGTACAAAATTCAATATACAAGAGAGCTCCAGATCCTTACTTGGAGTAACACCGGACTTCCTGATGGCAAGGAAGAGGGGTCCGACTTCAGCATATCAAGGCCCATCAATGTTTCGCCAATCACAAGCGGCATTGGGTCCCGACCATTAGCAAACTGCTCTACAATCTCTATTAGGGAGGCATCACCATTGCTAAACCCCTGCTTCGAAAAGAGGAAGCGAGCGAATATACAAAAACTCAAGGCTCTCAGGCGGAATACTTTGGGAACATCAAGCCCATCAAAGTAGGTGACAAGAGGGACAAATCCACCCCTCTACCATATACAACAACACTCAAAAGTGGGGGCTTCAAGCCCAAATACCTTTCAAAATTCGAGAAAAAATGTTCTTCAACACTAGGCATGCATGGCTCCAGCATCAAGGGCCACCCCAATATGGCACTAAATTCCTCAGGGAGGGGACATACCTCATTATTTCCAAAACGGAAGACATGATGATTCGAGTCCCAAGGCTCCAGAGCAGCAAGAATGAAATGCAAATCCAATTTTACAAACCGGAAAGAGACGAGCACCCCAAGATGCATGCCATCAAGCTCCCTTTTCTCCAATTTGCCTAGCGAACCAAGCCACGAGTTCAAGGCACCCTCAAAGGACACATCCATACTCTCTTTCCTTTTCGTGAGGAAGAAATATGCAATGATAGCAGGGAAGGGATAGATGCAAGAAATGATCCAACAAGCTCCCTATTTATACAAGAGTCGGCTTGCACGACATCCCACAGGCGCCAGGCGCCAAGCCCGCGCCAGACGCCGGGAGCCTGCACTAAGACGAGGCCACCGTCCTCTCTTATGATTCCGAGTACACACTCTTTAGTGTTTCGGACAGCAGAGTACAACCTCCATTATTCAAGATTCCAAAGCCGCAAGCCGCGCAATTTCAAGCATTCCGGATCAACGCTTCGGGCAGATTTCAGGTCAATTTTATTCAAAATTCAAGCATTGTAGTCCTAGATCGGCGTCCTAAGTCGAGTCTGCATATGCATTAGCAAAAGTTGAATATACTTTGACTTGCGCTTTTCCTAACCAAAAAACCTCAGTCAAGTGGGGGCTTATAGTGGGTATATACACCCGAAAAAAATGGGCAAATTTTTTGCAAAATTATCATGCATACATATAGCTACAAAATTTCAAAGAACACACAACGCATACAATTTCAAACATTCAAACATACAAAAGCCAATCTTCAAAAAACTTCAAACCAATTCAAGTTCAAAGTCAATTCAACCATACAAAATTCAAGTGTCAAACCATACAAATACAATACAATCCAACCTATACAAATCAACCCAGGCAAGCTGGAACTCGCTACCATGCAGGGTCAGTCTGAATCATCACCAGCAGTGACATCAATCACGGGTGCCTTGTCCCTATTACGCCTCCTAAGGCGCTCCAGCTCCCGATCCAGCTCCGTCCCAGGGGTACTAGGATCCTCCTCCGAGATACGAAGTGTGCCAGTGGAGGGATGAACTCCCTGCTGAGAAGAGGAATACTGATAAGGCGACGACATCGGCATATACGGATACGACCCAAACATCTGTGTCTGGCGCATCCTCTCCATCTCCGCATAGCAAGCCCATGAAATTGCACCCAAGGCTAAGGGCCACTTCCCCCGAAGTAGTAACCGGAAGGAGGAACAAAGGGCCGTGAACCGCTAGCAGCTCCAAATGAATGTCTAGTGGGATCAACATGTACAAAAGGGGAAGCTCCCCGCTCAGCATCAGAATGCCTCTGATGAGCACCAGCACCGGACCCCCGTCCAAGCTCCAAGCTCGGTCCCTCCTGTGCCAAGGACGTCTCCGCCTGAGGCTCTCTATCAACGGAGTCTCTACGGTCTCGACGGCGCTCCTATACAAAATATAATTTCAGGAATCAATTTCCCAGTTTGAATTTCCAGTACACAAGTTTGAAGATCAAGTGAGGTACCTCTCTGTTCCGGCCAGAAAGCTTCCGGGTCAGCTTGGCGCACTGCCTCTTCCAAGAATCAAGCAAGAGCATCCAGCGACGCACTCTCACCCGAGGCGCCTGCATACATAATTCAAGATCAATCTTCCCATACAAAGTTACAAACAGTTTTAAAAATTCAACAGTACTTACAGGGGCGTAATGCTTAGGTACAACATCATATGATGTCCGGTGCGGAGGAGAAGCCCAAGGAATGGTCTCCACCACCTCTTCCCCGTCCGAGTTCTCATAGAGGAGGATCCTATCAGCATGAGGAATGTCCTCATGATCAATCTCCTCCTCCTACATACAATCATACAATCATACAATCATGCAATCAAGACAAGAATACAAGAATACAAGATTGTAGACACCTACTTTTGTCCCCATTCCCGAAAGGGAAAGGTTCGATGATGAGAACATAAATCTCCACTTGACAACGCATCTCCTATAAAATAACGAATCTCAATTCCCCTTTTCATTTCACCCGAAACCTGCTATTTATAGAAACCTGCTAAAATAGTAACTGCCGTAAAGGGTAGCTTCTAAAAGTGGCAAGTCATAAAAGATAGAAGCCTGTCAGAATTAGGTGTTGCACTCCAACATAAATCCTAAATGAGATAGAAAACTGCGAGAATCCTATTCCTAATATGATTCGGAAAAAAGAGTTACGTATTAATTAAAATCCTAACGAGCCTAGAGTTCATAACGGGCCCAGACGCATTCCGTCATAAAATTGATACGCAATGAAAGACTCGATTAAATCTCAAACACTCCGGATTCTAGGAATCAAAATCTGACAAAGAAAAGGCCCAAACAGCAATTTCAACGCCCAGCCCTGGGCGCTGAAATTGCCTGGATCCTATTTTCAACGCCCAGAGCTGGGCGCCGAAATCTTCGGCGCCCAGGCCTGGGCGCTGAAAATACCTGGGTACGTGTTTTTTCCTAATTCTTTGTGGATTAGAACTCTGCAATTCTATCTTTTCACGAACTCTTCCCTATAAATACAGCCCCAAATTCGACGTGACAACAACACACAATTCATATTCTGAGTATTGACTCCAACCCTTAGCCTAAGCCTCACGCTGCGAAATTGTTCACGCGTTCTGTCGCAATCAATCCTTAAATCGGACAGAACGTATCCTGTCCCATAATTGAGATTCGTTAAATAAAAAGGAGAAATAGCAAGTCAAAGTGGTTAGTTTTCTGAGAACCGTGACGCACCTCTCAAGGGTGCGTCGTAATGTGTCCCTTTTCGATGATTTAATTGCTTTCCTCTCCCTTTTTATGAACTGTTAAACTAACTAAATCTGATTGTTCTATCACGCCTAACAAATATAATATTTTGGGAATTGGATTATCATGCTAGGTCCCTTAATGCAATCTAAATCAGATAATCGCGACCGATCTAGTATTATATGTTGCATATTATTAAAATCAACTCAGATTAGTTTAATAGTTAACGCATGTCCCTTCAATTATTTATGCTGAGCTAGTAAGGATATCCTGCCTCTAGAGTTATCGACGAGCGAAGTACTCCTCTCGGTAGTTACAGTCCCCCGAACCCTCAATCTCTACCTTGCGGGTGTATGTTGAGAGATCCCCACACCAGGGATCACAAGGGAACCTACGGCCGTCGTGGTCAAACATAATTGCACTCCCTTTATGTCACGATAACCGGGTTTTGTCAGTTTTTCTCATTGTTGTTAAAAACTGAATGGCGACTCCTATATTACTAGTCAATTGGGTGTAAACTCACAGGAAATCCAATTACACTTGATTGAATAAAAAGAATCGTCACACCCACGAGGGACGAGGTCACGCATTAGCCTCGTGCTTTTTCGACCCCCTCACAGTGGCGACTCTGCTGGGGATAGTGAAGGAAATACTCGTGCTTGTAGGTAATCAAAATAGCCGAAGGGTGAAACGATCCTACCCCGCGTTTATTTCCCAATCAAGTTGGGACGACCTGAAAATCAGCATATTAATGTGAACGGGCAGAACCGCATAACGAATCTCGGCTCCTTCGGGAGTTGGGACTAAGGATACCTTTTTTTCGCCAATAGGGGGGTGCATACGCCGCGCATGTTGCCCACTCGGTACTTGTGCAGGTAGTACACCTATCCCGAACTCAATCGCTCGCTCATTAGGTCCCTCTCGCCTGCATGCCCCCTTGGCTTGCACTTGCGGGTTGGCCTCTTGGGCGAAATTTGTCTGTTGAAGACACTACCTCGACCGGGGCATGTGTTGGATCTACGATAGAAGCGGTACCAAGCCAGGCGCAAATACTACCCATAGAAGCCTATCATTAACTACGTGACATATTTAATTTTCAAATCCATGCTTGTAATGTAGTTATGTGTAGCGAACTATGTGACTATGTTATGATTGTGCGTACGAATAATGCTAGACAAATAATGCTAGAAAACCAACGACCTTAAAAATTGCCCAAACATTCATGAACCAATTGGCCAAAGAGTTATACCAACATACGTGTTCCGCAAGCCCGAACGATTACCACAAAATAAGCGACGCTCGGGATGGCCTGTAACGAATCCCACGAACGCTGCACAACGCGTAAAGGACGTTATAAGGCAAGCACGCAAAACTAAAGTCGCAAAAACAAAAGTATACGCAAACAGAAAACGAGAACTAGCCAGGGACGCATTTTCAACGCCCCTGGCTGGGCGTCAAAATTTCTCACGCCCACTGCTGGGCGCTGAATTTGCTGCCTAGCCTTTTGGTCAGGCACAGCAGCCTCGGTGCCCGCACATGAAAAAATATACGTAGCAAAAAAACTTTTCGTAAAAATTGCTGCAGGGGCGTATGAAATGCAGTCGACTCTAAAAGAGACTAAAAAATAAAAAATAAATAACTCTTTGTGTCGTTGTTAGGCCTCCTACGACGACAATGCTCGGCACCAAAACCGAGCATGCTAATTAAACGACCTTGAATGTCACATGGGCAAAATATTCAAAAATAATGTTCGAATAAAGTCTTCAAGAAAAAAATAAATGTTCAAATAAATCCGAGTCTAGACTAGGTTATGCCAAAATACAATCCAAATCCTAAGTCTTAGTTGTCTTATCCATAGAATCGGTCCTAATGCTTGGTGTCGTTCTGCAAGTTAAAAGGTTAAACCATATTGAGTCTCCCTTCCTAACATTTAAATCAATGAGCACCCATATGTAATTGTCATCCCTTGCTAAGAATCCACGGCCTCAATACTCTCTCTCACCAATAAAAAGAACATATTATTTAATTCAAGTATTTGCAAAATGGAAACAGTCATATTCTGAAAATCATTCCTCCATAGTCGCACAACCCCCAAAGTGAACCTAAGGCGTCAATACCACTGGCAAAACATAAAATTAATGGCCTCAAGGCTTATGATCACATTGGGTCACGACTATCATAGTCCTCCCGAGTCACTCGCTCCTTGAAATACTACTAAGTACGGACTAAAAGATTTTCCATGAATGCAGCATGACCAACTATGAAATACCCAAATCGGCATACCATAAGGCTACCATTGGGGTAAAGCAATACACACTAAGAGAGAAGCTGCACTAATGATTCTAGTCTTGCAAAAATAAAAATTCGATCTCCCCAACTAACTACTTTGCCAATATTAAGCAAATGGCGCATGACAATGAACACCCAAGGGTTAAAATCTGAAGTGTCAACCAACGAAAGTTATGGTCCATTAGCCTAAGTCTGAGAGTCGCTTGGTCAAGTATTATAGGCTTACGCCACGTCATTATTTTGAGTCTAGGCCACCTCCTTATATTCATACACGGGTTATAATCAGAAAGATTAATGAAAGTTCGAGTCTAAATCACAACTTCCAATTAAATCCCGGAAATTAGAATCTGAAAAGAAGCAAAAAAAATTATTTTCGATGTAATTCTTTCGTTAAATTTCAATAAGGTAAAACAACATTTGAATCTACGCTATTTGCACATTTAAGAAACGACTAAATACGCTTGCAAAGTAAGACAATTTAATGGTCCACCCTAGGCCCACTAAAGCTACAGGTCCACCCTAGGCCTACTAAAGTTAAAGGTCCACTATAGGCCTACCAAACGAGGCTCACTCAGCCTCGCCTCGTGACTCAAAGACCACAACCATCTACCTTTTAGCCCAAACAAAAAATTGATTGAAGGATTTATGTTGGGGAGAAATCCCAAGCAAAAAGAAAAAAGAGAAAGAGAAAAGGGAGAGCGAAAAGAGCCATGAAATACTTAGCCCGTACCTCCCAAAGTGCGAAATCTACCCAAGTAACGAAGGAAAAGAATTGAGTCAACCGATCCAAATCATAAAATTCTACGATGTCTACCCTTTCCAATCCTATGCTCTTAGACGCCTTCGCTCTGAGGTCCCTGTGCAGTTGATTTAACCCATCCCATGTTCTCATTGCCATAACCCAAGAAACCATTACCTCAACTCTTGTTTTGAACTTGTTATCAACCGCAAACCACGCACGGCCATTGACACTGCGTCATGCCCATTATTTCCAAAGCCCAAACCTGTTCTTATGCCACCATTAGCATAATGACCATATAACTTGTGTGGATACATCCTATACCCTTAGCTGTCCCCATGATATTCATTGGCCTTGGTTGATGTAATCCTCGTGCTCAACTGATACCTACACAAATTACCCAATCTCATTACCCATCCTGCAAGCCGTCTTGAGTCACAAATAAAAAAGAGACAAATGAGATACATTCTACGCTCAATGGAAAAATAAAAATATGTGAATATAAAAAAGGAAACTTTGCAAAGCGCCTCTAAAGTTAGTCTAAAAAAAAGAAGCATTAGCGCACCAAAAAGAACCGCCCAGGAAACATTTCCAGCGCCCACACCTGGGCGCCGAAAACTTTGACGCCCAGCCTGGGCGCTGAATCTCTCTGCTTGCTAAAATTTTGTCCAGAAGTGCTCGTCATTTTAATCCGCACATTCACGGAAAAATAACGAACACTTGGAGGGGTACAACACGTATTCAGATATACGTACCACCAGAAATACATGTACTCAAAAAAAAATATAAAACAAATTTTGGCAGCAGATTTAAATAATAATAAACTTCACTTATTCTAACCATTTCAAATAATATGTTTCCACTCGAAACGTACTTGTTTAAAATCGGCATTCTAAGAAACCATTTTCTAGGCTAAGAACTACGCAAGACCTGATTCCAAATTAAGTTTATTTAAGGCGGATACGTAGGCATCCATGATTCGGTCCAACCAATTTGCAAAAATGTTAGTGCCTATAGAAATAACAAGAATAAGAAATAGAGTCCTTATTGAAATTTAATTACTTGCAATCCAGAGAGACGAAGAAAAACTTAAGTCAAAAGAAGAATCCAAGTCATCAGATGCCAAAATTAATGAGCACACATCGAAAAATAATAAGGGCTCGTACCCTTGCCAGAAGGAGCACTCACACTCCTAGGCACTTGGCCAAGACTCAAAAGATCGCTTTGCCTCATTGAATGGGGGCTAGCGCAAGCGTCCATGACCTCTAAAGTACTAGACTTGACCCTCCCTAAAGCGAACTACTCACTTAAAGACTTTCTTTCACCACTAGACATAGTCGTTCGCTTAAGACCTTCTTTCACCACTAGACACAGTCATAATCGCCAACAAGTAGTAAGGCAGTAAGCTTGCAATAAAGAGGATTGTTCTACGGCATCGCCCCATCGTTCATTCGAACTCAGGGCACCCGTTCATGGATTCAGATGTTTGCGAATCCCCTTTGAAAAAAATCAGACATTGTCAATAGAACTTGGCATTTAACCAAGGCTCACCCTACTCAGACATATGACACGGCATCTAAAATCGAAATCTGAAAGCATCATTAATGGGAAGACATAACAGCAACTGGGGGCTAAAAATTGAAATGAAAGAGCTAGGGAAAGAACTATATAAGTATACCTTGACATTTTATGCAGACATACACCAAGTAAATCTAAGTCGATTTGAAAACGGTTTATATTCCCGCAAATTCTGGAAAAAGATGGCCCTAAAAGCCTAAAGCATACGCCAAACGGACGCGAGTAATATCTTGACGCCTGCACCCTGGCTTCCAGCAAATCCTTAGACAGCATTCCAAAAATCGTAACAGTATTTTGATTCATTCATGTAATCGTGTACGAACCCTTCTATAAGTCAACTTACTTAGGACACCTCGGACTGTACACAGTAGGATTCGGATTTTAAATAATTTTTAAATATTTTCAAAGACTTTTTCGAACATAATAAAGTGTCGTTGGTTTAAAGCTAAGTATGTGTTTATCTCGATATTGCAAGTGAGTCAAAAAGATTTCTAAATATGATTATGGGTAAACAAAGGCACCTAGCTTTTGGTCAAGGCATACTTCAACATGTGACTACCTTGACCATGGCAATGTCGCATAATACGACATTTACAAGAGAAGTAGCAGATCACTACGCGAACGTACCTCGCACTAAACGAGTCTGGTTCAAACTATTCATGATCCATGTCACCTTGAATGCATAAAAATGTATGCAAGGCATTATAGCACCAAGCCAATCCCGTAGCTACAGTTGGAGGCTTGAGAAAAACACTATAAAAACGCTCGAAATGACTATTTCCATCGCAATTCTCGACGCTAATGCTATACATATGTCATAGGGCACAATCCTAAGCTTTAATCGCGTAAAACGACCTTAGAATGGCTACAACGCCCTCCCAAATTCTAAGCACTACTTAGAATACATAAAGTTACCCCACTAACAAGGGTAACTGAAAATCGCGAGTCACCAAAACTCCGATCAACTACTGCACCTAACGCTCGCCCTATAAGCGCCCGTTACACAGTCTACCTCGTTCCAAGCATAAGCAAAGAAAATCAGGATAAGAACTGTCAAAATATACCCAGAAATCATTTTCAACGCCCAGAGCTGGGCGCCGATATCTTTAACGCCCAGCCTGGGCGCTGAATCTTTCTGCTAGCCAAGTTTTGCCCAGATATAAAAAGAAAGAAACATCTATGAATCCTTGCACCGAACGAAGTAATAAGCCGTGCAAACCCACGTAGAAGGTGCTACACTTGTTCGAGCACCTGAACAAGGCGTGATGAAGTACTCCAATGCAAAAATAATAATGATATCCCAACACCTGGAAGAATGTTCTAAGACACGCTGTTAGGCCACACAAGCCTACGTTGCACCATAAGTTCAACCGTCCCACGGTACAAGTCCAAAAAGAGTAAGGCATATTGCACTAATGTAGGCACGACCAAGAGCACGTGTAAAAGAGGCAAGGACTACTTATCGCCCAAATTCAAAATGCAAGCCACACGACTTATACATTAAGGATTGAAAGTAGCAAAACATTACCTGCCACGGAAGAGATAGCTCGCACCTACACGAGCGGAACCCCAAGGCATCTTTCTCGAAAGAACCTACAAAAAATCGTACGCCAAAAGGAAGCATCCCAACATGCATACTTAGGGGCTCTAAGCTACGAAACAACCATAGCAAATAAAAAATCTCGAAGCAATGTTTGAACAATCGAAGGGCAACGATGCTTGAGCCCACTTCATGAATGGACCTGAACCGTATCGAGCTTCTAAGCAAACTATTCAAAATCAGTCATTGCTCAAAAAAAAAATGATTCAAGCAAACTGATTATTGGAACCGCACACAACGCCATTCCATGAACGCTCGTTCGCACATATATATCATCATTCTAAGTATCGAACATTCACGAACGCGTTCAAAAGGAAAAATATACAACAAAAAGAGCGGTCAAAGTCTTACGCCTCAACATATGTTCCTCGGCCATATAGACTCGCCCAACTATCGAAATAACTGTACGCCTTAAGAGCAACAGTTCCTTAAAATAATCGCCCCAAAGCGACAGGCACCGTAGTCCACCAATCGGTTACGGCTTCTCGAGAAAATCATCACGTTCTAAAATAAAGGAAACACAAAAGAGAGAGAATACATAGAACTTCCAAGTGAAATAAACGAATGAACAAGAGGCCACTGTGTCACCAAAATACCAGCCCAAACAACACTTTCAATGCCCCACCTGGGCGTGAATTATTTCAACGCCCAGGTCTGGGCGCCGAAAATGAACCCAGGCTCAAAAAAGGCCCTAACTTCTATTGGGCCCTGCCATACTCATTCGACTTGAAAATTGCCGAAAGTCGCACCTCACGACTTTGTCAAAGTAGCACACCACTACAAAGATCGCTCGCACTTACGAGCACGATCCCGAACACGATCAAAGACATTACAAAATGCGTAGGAACCTCTTTGACAAAAAATGACCGTCAAGCACGAGTGCTTGGGGGCTCAAAAGAAATATATATTTCAAAAAAGTGTGCAAAGTTAAAAACGGTATTCCCAGACTACGCTGTACGAAGTCCCGTATTTGGATAATCTCAAAAGAAAAAGAACCGGTTTACGACCTCAAGACAAAGGTCGCCGTTGATACTTATACATGGTCCCCTAATCAAGGACCCAGGTAGTGGCAAGATTGAGCCATAAAGACTAGCTCAAAACCATGAAAGATGATGACCACAAGACAATGGTCCGTCTAAGCACGTTGTCAACCCACATTCAGGTTACAACTAAATCCGAGCATCCTCGAAAGAATTCGCTCTTGCAAGAATGAATAAAAGAAATTCTCAAAAGAAATCACGACATGCCCACCTCAATCGGGCAAGATCGCGCCACGAACCCGCGAGTTCCAAATCGAAAAGACGAATTCAGGGGCGTCCACCTTAGCGGACAGGGCTCGCCCCCTTCAGCGGGCGGGGTCTGCGTCACTAGCCGCGCAGGTCCTCAGTTTTCGAAAAATAAAGTCTTCAAATTCAAAATAGGCTCGCCATCTTCAGCCGGCGGGGTCTACGTCACAAACCACGTAGGTCCTTATTTTCAAAAAGCACAACAAATTTCAAAATAGATTTCGTCCACTTCTATCGGACGGGGTGCCACCCTTAGCGGACAGGTTCGCCATCTTTAGCCGGCGGGTCTACGTCACAAGCCGCGTAGGTCCT